>NC_090928.1:137223126-137863093 GCF_040938575.1 Ambystoma mexicanum
AGAAAGCGCGTGTGATTTTGCGATAGAGCGCGTGCCAAAAGAATTGCGCGAGTGAATTTTAGCGCATGTACATTTTTTACGTGAAAGACGTCTCAAGAGAAAGCGCGTGTTGGGTTGCGATAGAGCGCGAGTCCATTTTATCAGCGCGTGTTATTTTTTATCGCGTTTACGTATTTTTTTACGCGCGCAGGTTTTGTAAATAATTGCGTATGTATTTTAAACGCGTCGACAATTCTTCACGTCTTCTGATTTCACGTGTTTATCGCACACGCTTGTTAAGGAAGAAACTATACGTTCTTAGTGTATATAAGGAAACAATTCACACGCAGAAAGAAAACAGTATTTCAGGAAGTTAAAGAATATTATTTAAAGTAATCTATGCAAATGGAATTCAATGTTTTCTGAGAAAAAACTGCAATTTATGAAAGCATTAAAGACTACATAAGGTTAAAAGAACTTTGAAGCAAGAAGAATATCTAGTTCTGAAAAGAAGTTGCAAAGGCCATCACTTTAGGATTCTAAAGAGACTAGATTGGCTTGAACTATTTGCACAACACAAGATATATTTACAAGATATTCCACAAAGATTACTAACCTCTAAGTCTTTTACTGAGGTTTAAGAGGTAAAGAGTTTAGAGTTTATTTAGCATAATTTTAGAAAATAAGTTTTCTTATCATATAAGTAACCAGGTGTATTTGTTTACCACAGATACCAGAGCCTACCAGACGGTTGAAGGGCTGCAGTGTCTCCGTTGTTATTTTCTCCAAATTCCCCTTTCCCTTTCTTGGGGTTTTCAGCTCAGCTTATATTTAAGGGTTGAGAGGTGAACTACTGGTGAGGGTCTGTGGGGCCAGCATCAGCTCCTGTGGAATTCAGTCAAGCCGGACCCTGACAGGATGAAAGGCCCACGATAATATTTTCCACCTGAGCTGATATGGATCCCACAGAGGCACTAGCTAGTTCCATAAGGGACATGTTTTCAGAGTTAAGGGAGGAAATGAGGGCTGTGCGAAAAGAAAATCAGGAATTACTTAGTCAAGTTTGAAGAGTTAAACTCTAAGGTTACCCGAAGGGGTGAAGAAATTTCTTTGGAGTCAAGAGATTCAGAGGATACAAGTAGAGAATTACCAGTGTTAATTAGAGCGGATTTGGGCGAAGGAACGAGTTCTCAAGAAAGACGTAGGGGAAGTTTGAATATACCTGTAGGTCCAGTCCCCTTAGCACCTCCAGAGCGTTTTGGGGGAGATGCCAAGAAATGCCAGATTTTCCTTACACAGTGTGAACTTCATTTCCTTTGTAGACCTGAAGCTTTTAACACAGATGCTTCTAAAATAGCTTTTATGCTGTCTTACCTCACTGGTGAGGCGGCAACGTGGTCAGTATTATTGGTTGGTCAAGAGAATCCTATACTAAAGAACTTGTTAGCTTTCAAGTTAGAATTTAAAAAGATGTTTGACAGACGCCAATTATCTCAAGAAGTAGATGGAGAACTATTAGAGTTAAAACAGGGAACCAAAGATTTAGTGTCTTACATCACACAGTTCAGATCTTTAGTATTAGAGAGCAATTGGCCAGAAGAGAAGCAATCCTCTTTATTTTATAGAGGCTTGAAGGAGGAATTGAAAGATGCATTATCTACAATTGTTAATAGACCCACTTCATGTGAGGATTTAATTAATCTTGTCATACAAATTGACTATAGATTAGGGGAACGCAAGGCTGAGCGTAGAAGAGGAGGAGTTGAGCAACCCAGAGTTTTCCCTAGAGTTGATAAAGGAAGATTAGAAATTGTAAATAAAGAATTGAGAACTGGGAATGCAGAGAGAGTAAATAAAGTGAGAGGTCCTTTAACTAAGGAGGAGAAGGATAGGCGAAGACAGAATAATGTATGTTTATATTGTGGGAAATCAGGACACTTTGTTGGAAATTGCCCTTGGTGTCCAAAAACTTCTGCATCTGCTAACAGCTCCAGAAATCAGCAAGTGGCAAATACCATCCAAGCAGCGGTACCACATATTACATTGAATGTATCCTTGTATATTAAAGAGGAATTAAAGGGAAGTGGTCCAGTAGTAATAGATTCAGGAGCCACTGGTAACTTCATGGATTGGAATGTGGTTAAAGATATGAATGTGCCTTACGTTGTAAAAAATATACCAGAGTATGTGAGAGCGGTGGATGGGTCTCAACTGACATCAGGTTTAATTACACACGAAACAATCCCTTTGGAAATGGAAATTGGAGGACACTGGGAGGAAATTGTGTTTGAATTAATTGACACTCCACAGTTGAAAATAATTTTGGGAATGCCTTGGTTGACGTATCATAACCCTCAGATTGATTGGGGAAGAAGAGTGGTGAAATTGGATTCTGCTTTTTGTGTTACAAATTGTTGTAAAGAAGCAGTTCAGGAAAATGTTTCTAGTGATGATTGTTCAGAAGTAGTGGAAGGTTTGGTGAATTTGGGAACTATAGTACATTCTATAGGGGCTGTAATGGGAGAATTACCAAAGTGTTACCATAATTTTAATGATGTGTTTAGTGAAAAGGAAGCTAATGAGTTACCTCCTCATAGAGAGTATGACTGTAAAATTGATTTAGAACCAGGGGCCCACATTCCTTGCAGTCGCATCTATGCCTTAACTGAAAAAGAGAATCAACATTTGAAGGATTACATCCAAGAAAATTTGAATAAGGGGTTCATCAGGCACTCTCAATCGCCAGCAGCTTCTCCACTATTTTTTGTTCCCAAAAAGGAAGGCACTTTACAAACATGCATAGATTATAGGGCATTAAACAAGATAACAATTAAATACAGATATCCGCTGCCTTTAATATCAGTAATGTTAGACCAGATTCAAGGAGCCTCAGTATTTACCAAACTAGATCTTCGTGGTGCATATCATTTGGTGCCAGTACGTCAAGGTGATGAATGGAAAACGGCATTTAGAACAAAATTTGGTCTTTTCGAATATCAAGTAATGCCATTCGGATTGTGTAACGCTCCCGCAGCCTTCCAATTTTTTATAAATGAGGTATTAAGAGATTTTATTGACATCTTTGTAGTAGTATACATTGATGACATTCTCATTTATTCTAAGGATCTAATGCAACATGAAGAACATGTAAAGAAAGTGTTACAACGACTTAGGGAGAATAAACTATTTGCTAAGTTAGAAAAGAGCCAATTTCATACCAGGGAAGTGGAATTTTTAGGTTTTATGATTTCTCCCAAAGGTTTGGAAATGGATATGACGAAAATTAAGGCAGTTGAACAGTGGCCAACTCCAACTTGTGTTAAAGATATTCAAAGCTTCCTGGGCTTTGCAAACTTTTACAGGAGATTCATAAAAAATTTCTCTCAAACTGTTGCTCCTATCACCAAATTATTGAAGAAAGGAATGAAATTTGAGTGGAAAGATGAAGCGGATCAAGCTTTCAAAACATTGAAGAACTGTTTTACATCTGGACCGATCTTATTACACCCAGATCCTTCACAACCATTTTTTGTGGAGGCAGATGCTTCTAATGTTGCAATTGGAGCAGTGCTTTCTCAAAGGCATCCTGAAACTGGACAGTTGCATCCTGTGGCCTATCTATCTAAGAAATTGCTTCCAGCAGAAGTGAACTACACAATTACTGACAGAGAACTTCTGGCAATCAAGAGAGCATTTCAGGAATGGAGACATTATCTGTTGGGAGCAAGATTCACAGTAACCGTTTTAACCGATCATAGAAATCTTCTGTTTTTGAAATCTGCTCGAACACTATCACCTCGACAACTTAGGTGGTCACTTTTCTTTTCAGAATACGATTTTGTGATAACATTCAAGCCTGGGCGGTTAAATGGTAAAGCGGATGCTTTATCACGACAAGGATCTTCAGGAGAAGTTGAAAATCAATTATTACCAGAACCAGTGATTGCAAGTACTACTAAGGAAGAGAATCAGCTTCTTAAAAAGATTCTAAAGGAATTACCAGAAGATGAAATTCAATCTTGGTTAGCGGAGGATTCTGGAAGACATTTAATTGAAGGATTTCCATGTGTCCATTCTAAAATTTACCTTCCAAGCAAGGAACTGCAAAAGGAAATTATGCAAGAATGTCATGAATCAAAGTTGGTAGGTCACCCTGGAATTCGTAAGACTATTGAATTGGTTGAAAGAAAGTTTTGGTGGAAAGAAATGAAAAAAGATATTGCAGACTATGTGAAAACTTGTGAAGTCTGTGCTCAAGTAAAGTCAGGAGGAGGAAAACCATCTGGGTTATTAAATCCATTACCAGTACCCCCTAGTCCTTGGTTTACAATCTCTATGGATTATATTGTAGATCTTCCCAAAGATCAAGGTTACACTACAGTATTAGTAGTTGTGGATTTATTAACTAAAGCTGGGCATTTCATTCCCATGAAAGGAGAGGCTTCTGCAAGGAATCTGTCAAAAAGTTTTTTGCAAGAAGTGGTACGATTACATGGTCTACCCAGACAAATTGCATCAGATCGAGGGTCTCAGTTCATTTCTAAGTTTTGGCGAGCTTTCTGTACAGAGTTGGGAATTGAGGTAAAGCTTTCTTCAGGTTATCATCCACAGACCAACGGCCAAACAGAGCGAGTAAATCAGGAATTGGAAAAATATATTAGAGCTTTTTGGCAAGAAAGAGGAAGTTGGGTAGATCTTCTTTGGCTAGCAGAGTTTAGTTATAACAATTCTGTCAAGGATTCTACTAAGTATTCTCCATTTTTTAGCAATTATGGTTTCCACCCACGATTTTTGAAAGAAGTGTTGCCATCTGAGTATTCCAATCCAGAGGTTGAGCAGCGATTGACTTGTATTAGAGATGGTTTAGTGAAAGCTAAAGAAACTTTAGAAAAAAGTAAGCTAAGATTTAAGACATTTGCTGATAAGAAACGTCGTAAAGCACCACATTATCAGGTGGGTCAAAAAGTTTGGCTGTCCACAAAAAACCTACGTTTAAAGGGAAGAACTAAATTTTGTCCGAGATTTATTGGTCCATTTGAAATAGAAAGAATAATAAATCCCGTAGCAATCAAACTGAAATTACCCGCAAGTATCAAAAGTTACCCTACATTTCATGTCAGTTTAGTGAAACCTTGTGTGTCAGGAACTAGATTGGGAAAACCACCACCAGCAGTTTACACAGAGGAAAATGACGAAGAGTTTGAAGTTAAGAAAATCTTAGATTCCAGGATTGTTAGAGGTACCTTGCAGTATCTTATTGACTGGAAGGGATACGGTCCTGAGGAAAGATCTTGGGAGGATCAAGTAGATGTACATGCCCCTCAATTGATAAAACAGTTTCACAAGAGGTTCCCTGCTAAGCCAGGCCCTGGGACAGGGCTTTGAAGAGGGGGGTACTGTCAGGACTGGTTAGTTTAGTAACAGGAAGAGTAACAAAATTAACATTGTGCTTGCCCAAGTCAAGATGGAGCGAAAGAAACTTAATCTGATTGGTTAAAGGAACAGTGATATGTTTGGTTTGCCTGATTGGTGGAGAGAACAATGGGTTTGATTCTTGGGAGGTGAGCAAGATTCTAAACTGCCTTTCATCCAGAGAAATTTAGTGGCTGGTTGTACATTAGTTAAGCTCCTTAAGTAAGGCCTTTTCAGAGCTCAGAAAATCTACCATAGTAGTAAGAATATCGTTTGCTGATCCAGTTTGAACAAGAAGTCATCAGGTGGGATCGTTCTTTTAAAGATTTTGAGATTGTCACAGTGAACTTTCATTTTCTTTTATAAGAAAACTAAAAGTGTAAACAAGTTTCAAATTCATTTGAGAAAAGAGACATTTACAGTTAAAGTTATTATAAGGAAAACAAGCTTGAAGATTGTGCGTATGATTTTAAAGTTGATTAACTGCGTGTAATGTTCTTCAAGACTGTTTAATGTGTGCGCGAACTCGCAAGTTGTCGTGTACGTGTTTTTTGAAAGCGCGCGTGTACATTTTTACGTGAAAGACGTTTCCTGAGAAAGCGCGTGTGGTTTTGCGATAGAGCGCGTGCCAAAAGAATTGCGCGAGTGAATTTTAGCGCGTGTACATTTTTTACGTGAAAGACGTTTCCTGAGAAAGCGTGTGTGGTTTTGCGATAGAGCGCGTGCCAAAAGAATTGCGCGAGTGAATTTTAGCGCGTGTACATTTTTTACGTGAAAGACGTCTCAAGAGAAAGCGCGTGTTGAGTTGCGATAGAGCGCGAGTCCATTTTATCAGCGCGTGTTATTTTTTATCGCGTTTACGTATTTTTTTACGCGCGCGGGTTTTGTAAATAATTGCGTGTGTATTTTAAACGCGTCGACAATTCTTCACGTCTTCTGATTTCACGTGTTTATCGCACACGCTTGTTAAGGAAGAAACTATACGTTCTTAGTGTATATAAGGAAACAATTCACACGCAGAAAGAAAACAGTATTTCAGGAAGTTAAAGAATATTATTTAAAGTAATCTATGCAAATGGAATTCAATGTTTTCTGAGAAAAAACTGCAATTTATGAAAGCATTAAAAACTACATAAGGTTAAAAGAACTTTGAAGCAAAAAGAATATCTAGTTCTGAAAAGAAGTTGCAAAGGCCATCACTTTAGGATTCTAAAGAGACTAGATTGGCTTGAACTATTTGCACAACACAAGATATATTTACAAGATATTCCACAAAGATTACTAACCTCTAAGTCTTTTACTGAGGTTTAAGAGGTAAAATGTTTAGAGTTTATTTAGCATAATTTTAGAAAAGAAGTTTTCTTATCATATAAGTAACCAGGTGTATTTGTTTACCACAGATACCAGAGCCTACCAGACGGTTGAAGGGCTGCAGTGTCTCCGTTGTTATTTTCTCCAAATTCCCCTTTCCCTTTCTTGGGGTTTTCAGCTCAGCTTATATTTAAGGGTTGAGAGGTGAACTCCTGGTGAGGGTCTGTGGGGCCAGCATCAGCTCCTGTGGAATTCAGTCAAGCCGGACCCTGACACTGACAGAAGAAAATGTCCAATGGGTCAAACGAACATGCACTCCAACATGGTCTCAACACATCGCCAAACTGACGTGGGTGACAGCCCTGGAAAAGCCAATCAAAATACAAAAAGAAATCCAGCACAAACTTTGTTTTCATGGCCAAGGGAGTGTGCTCATGGGCTAAAACAAACATTGCAACAACACAATTATTCTTCCAGATATGAAAAAAGGCACAGCAGCATTAATGGACACTTACTGGGTGTGTGGCAAACAAGCGTACCTGCACCTCCCACCATCATGGAGAGGTACCTGTGCCATGGTCTTGTTGCATTCAGCCTTGATGGTGATCCCGGAGAGCCATGTCCAAGGGGGGAGGGTGCCAACCAAAATGTCGCCGGCACCCCAGCCAGCAACTGATGAACCCTCCACATAAAATATCCTGTCTGAAGATGAATTACAGGACAGAGTGTTTTGCAAACGGAGGCCCTCCAACTATATTTCCAGCAAATCCTCAGACCTCCTGGCAGAGATTCCTGATCAATAAAAATGTTCAACTCTGCAGAAACTTTCTTCGCCTCTCCTCTAGTACCAGGCATCCAGGCACAAACAAATGCCAAATGGCTGCAGATCATGCGCTGGGAACTGATCCAGCTGGCCAATGACACAGAAGAGGGATTCAATGTGATCGAAGTGGAACTTTGAGCCCTGCGGTTGATGACCATGCAAAACTGGTACATCCTAGACCTACTCACAGCAATGGACGGCGGTGTTTGACGAAAAATCGGGAGTGCATGCTGTACATTCGCACCCTCTGCTGATGCTGACAATGGGACCCTATCACATGTGACATCCACCGTACACAACTTGGGTGAAAGAATGAAGAAAGAAGGGGGATCAAATCTAGCAACTGGTTCCACAACACTTTCCACTGGATACCTTTTTGGTTCAGCATAATGACGAACATTTTTGTCCCACTTATAATTTTTCTGTTACTGACTTTTGTGTGTGCCAGGTAGGGGTTCAATGTTTTGTAAAATCAATGCCTAGTTCTGCAATGATGATGGTGACAGTGGTCAACCAACAAAGGTAAAACTATGAAGGATGCACAAATACAGACGGGGAGTCTGGCCCCTCCAAATATCAGATGACTGCAGTGTATCGTTATCCAGGGGACCGGGTGGACAATTTATATCACACTACAATTAAGGAACCCTGGGAATTAGAATGGTATAAGGAAGTGTTGGTGGATCTGGATGGGGATGGGGGAATATACATGACATGCAACCCTGATGAATAGGCTAGAAGGGGCCAAAGCCTCAGAGGTGTGTGTAGGGCATGGGTGCCAATAAAATGAACACGTGCTTGGGATGAGGCAATATTGGCGGCGGAGCATTACAGGAATGCCAATATTACTAAACATGTGTTTGTTACTTTAGATGTAACGAAAGGGGGGAATGTAAGGAAGGAGGGGGCCGGTTGAGCCCCCCATACATTCTACTTGAAAGAGACAACTTGCTCTTGTACTAGTGGGGGATGCCTCTGTTGCCCTTCTGCAGCCATAGGGGATAAGGCCCTGGTATAAGCAGAAGTGGGGCTATTGCAAGACACACTTGGACTCCATTTTGTGTACCCTCAACTCCATCTTTGGACCAGGCCACATTCTGGCATTGCAAAGTCTCCTCTCCCTTCAGCAGTGCCGCGCACACAGCAGCGCTGACAGCCCCCACCTTTTTCCTCTCGCGCCTTCACCCTCCAACTCCCTTTCTCATGGATGCTCTGAGAAAAGATGTTACAAACAGACATTGTATCCTGTCACTGTTTCTCTGAGATCACTGTCCTGTGTGTGACTGAGCCGAACCATGACCGTAGTTCGTCCATCTCAACAAACCTGCTTCTGCACTTCTCACCCCCACTGTTGGAAAATGACTGCTTGTTCAACCTTGTGCCCCTCCAAAGGTATTCTTTTGATGTAACCAAAGTGTGACCCTGCTGTGCTGCCCACTCTAGAGTGCCCCCAATAAACCCAGACCCCTGTCACAGTAGATTCCGTCCTAAACTAACATGTCTCTCTCCATTCCTGTCCCTCTCTGATGTGCCAGACCAGACAGCTATCAATCCCAGCCCCTAGTTTACTGCAGGGGCAAGGCCCACACACCCTTCACTTCATGAATGACACAATGTGGGACAATGCAAACACATGTGTACAATTTATAGGCTTCTAAGATTTATTCAAAGGTATATTGATGCTTCTCCGACCTGACCCAACCTTTACCTCGCACAGACCGGCCCAGCTGAACCACGTGTGTCTGCCCTCCCGCCAAGTCATCAGCCAATCCTGTGGTGCCAGCCCATAAAGAACTATATGTGCACCCCCTTTCTAACCAATGAAACTGTAATGTGTAGCTTGTATAGAAATCATCACTGATGACACTGTAACCCTTAAAATCATATTGTATCTGTATTGTTTGCCAGAGCGCTCTTATGGCAGCAGAGTTCTCTGGATGCTGAATCTTACATAAACTTTTGCTGATTTTCAAAAACCAATCTTTTGGTTCCATTGCCTACTGGGATGTGTCATTTACTCTGAGTTTTTATTGGTACTGTGGGGAGTGAGCGGCTTCAACTGCTAAACTGAGAGGTTGTCAGTAGCGGCATGGAACTCCAAGCAGGCCTTACCTGCCAGTAATTCAGGCCCCTACTGGCATTGTTTTCATTGAGGCTCTGGCACTGTTAGCAACGGTACCGGTAATTCAGGTTTCCCATTCCCATAGTGTCCTATTGGACTCCATGGGAATAGGAAATAACAGTATAACAGTTCCGCCGCCTAAGACATCCCGGTGGCACCAAGATGTCAGGTGGTGGAAACAGTGTTAGGGGGTCACAGGTAGCCCATTGCCTAGCGGTGGGTTTTACTGTTGATCCCGTGATGAGGCCCAGTGACCGATATCGTTTTCTTGGGTATCACCCCATAATTTCGTGGAACAAAGTACAGAATCCCAAAATACAGTGAGTATTAGCTCCCCCCCAGCAACGCCCCTGGATATACGAGTCGCTCCCTTGGATATGAAGCTCGATCTTTATTGGCATTGGATTTGCCATGTTTGGCATTGAAGGCACTCTCTTTGTTTAGCTCTAGGTTGATAGCGGGATGATGCCATCGGTGTGAGGGTGATTTGTCAATGATGGTGCACATATCAATTTATTACACCGGAAGAGGCGTAGACTGACACTGGAGGGTGGTCTAGCACGTGAATCTATGAAAGATCTGATGCTGGAGATCTTAGTGTATGTACCTTTATATGTTATCCCAATGTCCCTGTACTATGCAGCAGTTATTTCCTCTTGATGGTCTAGTGGACCATGGGGCAGAAACATATGGAATTCTGCCCTTTTTACTACTTATCCTGAAAGGTTAGGAATACGTTTGGAATTTGCTAATGTGAAAGGGTCAGAGATCTTATCCTGTCAATGTGGGTGGTGGAACCCCCTAAACCTGGGGCAGGAGGCCTATCAGAGTGTTTGATAGAGCCACTCCCTCCCACGAGGGGTGCTGAGGGAGTTGGGTGGGCCCGAGTCTCTTTCCCTTCTAACTTTGCCTTTCTGCAGTTTTCAAGCACCACTTGTTACCACTCCATGGCCGCTGTGCCCAGTCCTGGCAGGTTTTATGTTTCCTCTCTTCTAGTACTACAGATCCCAGCAGTGGAGGAGGGAATGAGCACTTCCAAAGGGAGAATTGTGGTGTAGAACATTAGGGGTGCAGTAACCAGCAAGTTCCAAAACATATGCACAAGAACTATGGGATTGACTGGGTTTCTCATGGGCTACAGTTGCAGAACTCTGGTGGGCCCACGTCTCACAGCCACATGCATATTAACTCTGGGACTGACTATACTTTTTGCTGGCTGCCATGGCTGAACTCTGGCGGACCCGCAATTGAGGAAGGGGTGGGGCTTCAGAGGCATTTCAAAGCCTCACACCTTTATGACAGGACCCCGGAGAAAGACCCAGCTCGTGATTTGGCTGCAGGACCAGGTAGGCATCGGGGTCAAAGGGAGGGGCAGGAGGAGCATAAAAAGGCACACTGGGACAAGACAGTGTGGGTCACTTGGGTGAGGTCAAGGAAGGAGAAGGTGGACCAAGGGACCAGGCAGAGGAAGGACGGTGCAGTGGAGCACGGAGAAAGGTTATACTGTGTGCAACATGAGGAATTAGTTGGTGAGTGAAAGTGATACCTGGGTATGAGAGTGAGTCTATGGTGGGTGGGTGAGTAAGTGAGTCTGAACAAGAAAGGTGATTGATAGAGTGAAAGTAGGGTGAGTGTGGAAGTAGTAGGGGAAGTCTAATGTAGTAGAGTTGAGTGGGGTAGTAGAAAGAAGATTGAAGAGGAGAGAGGAGTGAAGAGGAGCATAGTATAGGGAAGAGTAATAGAGCGGGGAATAATAGTAGGGAGTGTGAAAGAGTTGTAGTAGACAGAAGAACGTCGAAAGTACAAAGCTAGGAAGAGAAAGGGAAGGGAAAAGTAGAGTGGGATGAAAAAAGTAGGGAAAGTGTAGAGGGAAGGACAGATCATCAGGGCATGCAATACAAGAGCATGACAAGTAAAGATTAAGGGCCTGATTCATGCAAGTAATTTATAATGGTGCAATTCCATAGGAAAACATTCCATGAATCACGCTCTTAGTCAAACCAAGGTGATTAAAAGACAATACACTTGGGTATTTGAAAGGCACCATTACTTGAGGTTAGTTGTTCTTGTGGGGCCCCAGGTTAGGATGCACGCAGACATTACCAGAGGGAGCAAGGGAGATAAGGCAATTGCCTCTAGGTCCACACTTGTAGCCATCCAGATTGTATGTAGTGGGGGTTACCAATCTCTAGCGACCACCTTGGGATCTAGGGACACCTGGGCTAGGGAGAGAATCCTCACAGAAGACACTAGACAGAGGGACGGCCCACAGTGAAATCTGATTCAAACCTTTTAATAAAAGCACTTTAGCCCCCTTCTAGAGTTGGTGTGTTCTTGAGGCCATCAGTGACACTAAGTTCACCTGAAAGTGAGCTTGAAACATTTACTGGCCATCTTAAAAGGTGCTAAAGGTTCTTTACTATAGCCCTAACATTCTAAAAAGTTAGAGAGACATGTAACACATGTTATTCGTCTCACCTTTACTGGTGCAGCATCCCCATATTAGCTGGATGGATCCTACGCTAAATCCAGTCCATGGAGCAATCACATATTCACTGACAGGGCAAATCTTTGAGCACCCTGCACCCAACACATAAATATGCTAAATAGAACTTACGTTATTATACATCTGTGCCACAAAAATGTCATTTGCATGCCATAACAAAAGTATCCTGCAAAGTCCTTCTTAAGTAATCCAATGTACTGCTTTTTTGGAAGGAAGTCATTTACAAATATGTTTAGAACAATACAGGTATAACGTGTATGGAAACATATATGATTATGCTGATTGTAAAAAACTAATTTGCTGAGTGATTCTGTTTCACATTCCTCGCTGCAATGTCTGCAAATATGAACGTGAGGTGCAGAGAGGGTACATTATGCCTAATAATGTATTATAGTATGAAGAGATTGTGCCAATTTATAAATTGAGTCTTATGTAGAGCAACCTTTGCTCTTTGTGTCCTGTTAATGCTTTGGTTCCTAGAAGTAAGGGGTTGTGTGATGGTGAGTGGGGATAGGGCATGTAGAGCAAATGTGCTGTTGCTAAAATGTTGGTGCGCAGCAGATCAGAGAAAGCATGCTGTTCTGTGGGCGTCCACATATAAGAAATGTGTGGTGATGTGTTTGTTGCAGGGTGAGCTCCGAGGGTAGCAGAGCTGCTTCATGGTGGAGAGAGTCTGGGGACAACATCTCAGTTTATGAGAACTCAGTAGTGGGGACACAGAGGGTATGCTGGTTAGTGTGTGATGTGAAGGTCACGGTTTAGTTTAGTTTAGTTTAATATTTATAATGCGCAATCCATGGAGTAGTGGGCATTAGGGGGCGGACAAAACATAAAAGGGACAGATTAAAATAGGCAGAATTGGTGATCCAGGATAATACAGGTACAAAGTCAGACAAACATCAGGGTCTTCAACTTTTTCTTAAAGGAGTCAAAGGAGCTCTGAAGGCTGAGATCTGGAGTTAGGTTATTCCATGCCTTTGGAGCTCCTTTTTCCACCTTCATGGTCCTGCACCTGGGAAGCATCAATAGTTCCACATTATTGGATCTAAGGGTTCTCCTACCCGCTTTATCAGAGATAAGGTCCTGAAGATAGCTGGGCATTAAGCCTTGTCTGCATTTAAAAGTGATGACTAATAATTGATAGAGTAAGCGTGCATCAATGGGGAGCCAATGGAGAGATTGCCTTGCAGCTGAGATGTGATCTCTTTGAGACAAATCCCAGACTGCTCTCACAGCCCCGTTTTGTATTACCTGCAACCTGTTGCAGTAGGTTTTACTAATCCCAACAAGGAGGTTGCAACAGTAATCGATTTTAGATCCAATGATCACTCTATTGTCTCTGCATTACTCTGACTAATGAGTGGTCTAAGATGTGCAAAGAGCTTAATATAATATGCTTATGCAGATACAATACTTCCTACATGAGCTGTCATAGTAAGCTATTGATCAAATATCACACCCAGGGCCTCATTAGGACCCAGGCGCTAAGTGTTTAACGGCGCCGTAAAAGGCTGCGGCGCCGTTAAACACTTAGCGCCTAATTACGAGGTCCCTTTGCGGGACCCGACCTTAACGCCTGGTTTTTCCAGGCGTTAAGTACGGGACCCGCAAAGGGACCTTGGTGCTAAGTATGGTGCCGCAATTTGCGGCACCGTACTTAGCGCCTTTACCATTAACATGGAGCCCTATGGGGCAACATGGCAATGGTGAAGGGGCAATGGTGGATGGCGGAATTAGCGCCACCACACACCTTGGAATGTGGCGGTAATTCGGCCATCCACCATGCCGGACTCTGGCATGGACCATGGTGCTAATAGGGTAGGCTATTAGCACCATGGTCCAGCACCGGATTTAAGACAGGGCTGAGTCTTTTAAGCCTAACGGTACCCGGCCCTCGGAAAGGGATGCATTTACAAACTTACAAATCGCTTCCACCAAAATCGGGGGGCAGGGTTGAACTACAATGGCTGAAGAAGAGTCACCTCTGCATTTTGTAGCTTTAAGCTGTTCAATTATAATGGATAACTCACCCTCCGCTATATTTGAAAAGCTAAATTGAGGAATAGTTGGACTTCTAACATACAGATCCTTAATGGCCTCAATGGCAGTAGTGTGAGTATTTCTTTTTTCTGAACTGTATCTGACCTGATGCCATTCAGTTTATATTAAATATCGTGACACCATATCACATCCTTTATGAGGCAGCTGGAGTTGGCCGAGCTAGTAGAGTCTTGTTCTTTTAAAATATTGGAAAGTTCCTTAGTTAGTGCATTCACAATGCCAAGATTCAAATAGTTTTTCTCAGCCTCGATAATCGCCCATCTGTATGCCTTAGCTGCTTCTTTATAGTTTAACAGGGCTTCTGGCAAAGAGTTTGATTTCCAAGAATACAGCATTTTCATGGTAGCAGATTTAAGCTTTCTTATCTCTGGTGAGAACCAGGCTTCATTATCTGTCCCTACCTTCACCTTTCTGTGTTTGAATAGCGCTAAGCGATTGGAAATATTATCCAAGTTATCAAGAATATATTTAGACATATCCTCTAGTGAAACTAGAGGGGGAAAAGGTAATTGATGGGCTCAATAGGGGTTCACCTTTTTCTCGTGTGAGTAATTTTAGGTTCCTACTCATTCCTACTTGAATGCTCCTGCCCGTCATTTTCGTAGGAAAATCTGCCTGTACATTGAACAATAAATAATAATGATCAGACCATGGACAAGGACATACCTGGAGGTCCTTAGTGCTAACCTTTAGAGACAACACCCAGTTAAGGGTATTCTCCAAACAGTGGGTAGGCACATGAACTATTTGCTCAAATCCTAAATCCTTTACAGCTTGCTCCATATCTCTTGCAAGAATATCACATTTGTGTCCTAGCCAATAATATAGGTGACCCAATACTAAAAAGCTAGAGTTTGGATTTAAAATCGATAGCAGATGATTAGAAAGGGCAGAAATAAAACCAGAAATGAGTGTCAGTGGTCGATAGATAAGAAATACATTCAATGTGGTTTCTGCATTAAGGCCTATTTTTTTATTTTAATAATTTTTATTAAGATTATTGCACAGGTACAATTAATCATAAAGCAGATATTCATGAGGATGTGGAGATACAAAGGTGAGAAAGAATCGAACCGAACCATGTAATAGGCCAATACAGAAATACTAGTAGCTAAGAAAACGTTACAAGAATGTATTAAATATAAATAGATAATGAATGATAAAGGTTCAAAGTTCGTGCAATCTGCTAAGGTAATGCCAGAATTGAAATTGATAACAGACAAGGGAATACAAACAGGGTACTAACAGAGACACAAGAGGTCAAAAAGGAAGGGAGAAGGCAAAATATAGAACAATATACATTTTGACATGCAGCATTGACACATTAAAATAAAGCATCAGATGGTACAACAATCAAAGTGTATAAAGGATATATTCAAGTGCCATGTGAGGAGGCTTTAAAACAATTCAAGTAGCGAATATAAAAAGACCATTTTGCATTATATTTAGGAATAGAGTCTTGATAGTTAGCCATGCATAATTCTAACCTTTGAATGTGGGAGATGTTGTTCCACCATCCTCTGATAGAAAGATAGTGTGAGCTCTTCCAATTTGCAGTAATTACTTTTAAAGCAAGAATAATAAGTAAATCATGGAGTTTACCAGAGGCATGTAAATCACAAGAAGTAATGGCTAAGCTGCCCAAAACAATGTCCAGAAAGGAGAGCGGGATGTCCACCTTGAAAATACGTATAAGGATTCCCCATACATCTTGCCAAAAATGTGAACACAAACGGACACTAATCATCAAGGGTACACCCAAAATCAGCCTCCCACACCAAGCGCACCAGTTGTGTAACAGGATTTGAGGCCAAAGCCTCATAGAATTTAAAGGCCCAGTGATCGGAAACCATAGTAAGCTGCAGCAGTCTAAAGACATCAGGTGAAAGAATATTATTAGAAAAAAGGTGGAGAGCATCTAGACAAGCGTTTATCAGTTTGTTGAAAAAATTGAGATCCGAATTGGGTATTGAAAATGAATGCTTCAGTTGCTGGAAGGACAGAATGGAAGGACCATTTATTATTTGTTGAAAAAATCTGATGCCTTTTTTTAACCAGGAGCTTCGACTTAGGGGTCCTATTGTTAATGACAATATATTTATTGTGCCTCAAAAAAGGAGACAGGTTTTTGTTGGGAGTTTTAGTACAATGAAAAAGATAAACCCTTAGGGCTGGGATGGAGGCCTTGATGTGGTTTGATTGAGCAATAAAGGTATGGTTAAATAAGTAGATGAGGTACGGTAATTCGTAAGGAAAAACCAAGCATTCCTCTATAGTAAACCAAGAGGGCATATCTTGAATGTGGGTAGGGGTAAACCAACACTGTGATTGTTTGTTGAGGAATGCCATGTGATATATTTAAAGTCAGGAAACCTAACACCCCCCATATTATATGGAGCCTTCAGCTTAGCGACAGCAATACTTTTGCACCTCCCATACCCGCATAAGAAATTAAGCAGGATAGAGTTAATGGATTTAAACAAGGACAAAGGAAGTAGAACAGGAAGGAGCTGTAAATAATGTAGAATAATGGGGGAGAGCATCATTTTGATTGTTTCAAGCCGGCCCCACCACAAGAGATATAGAGGGGACCACTTAGTGGTCAGGTCTTTAAGTTTGTTTAGCAGTGCTTGTGTGTTTAGTTTGATAGTGTCATGTATTGTTGGGGCAAAAAGGATTCGAAGATATTTAATAGAATCACTAGACCATTTGAGGCCAAAGACATCTATCTCATGCTTAAGACAAAAGGAATTGAGTGGTAGTATTTCAATTTGTCTTTGTTGAGTTTGTATCCAGAAACAAGGCTAAATAAATGGAGAGTATTTAGTAAGTGGGGAAGGTGGAGCTTGGGATTTTTAATGAAGATGAGGCTATCATCTGCATATGCCGCAATTTTGATATCAGATGTCTCTCCCGGAATTCCTTGTATATTTGTATCAGATCTAACGAGTTCCAGCAGGGGTTCTAGCGAAAGGATATATAAGATAGGGAAAAAAGGGCAGCCCTGCCGTGTACCTCTAAGCAGTGGGAAAAGGATGAAAATTGACCATTAATGTTAATAGACGATTTGAGGCAAGAGTATAGAAGTTTTACAAAGGATACACATTTTTCCCCACATCCGTGCCATTGGAGTGATTGAAACATGAAGTCCCAGTTGACACAGTCGAAGGATTTTTCTGTGTCCAGCCCAATAGTTGCATAACCCTGTGTATCTTTTTTATCTTTAGGAACAACGTTAAGAGCATTAAGTAATAATCTGGCATTAGAAGAGATGCTGTGGCCTTTGACATAACCGACTTGGTCTGTTTTAATCAAAGCAGGGAGTGAGGATTCTATTCTGTTGGCCAGAAGTTTAGCGAAAATCTTGCTTTCAATGTTAATAAGGGATATAGGATGATAATTACAAGAAAATGAAGGATCTTTTT
This sequence comes from Ambystoma mexicanum, assembly GCF_040938575.1. Taxonomy (NCBI): domain Eukaryota; kingdom Metazoa; phylum Chordata; class Amphibia; order Caudata; family Ambystomatidae; genus Ambystoma; species Ambystoma mexicanum. Next base: position 137,240,766 of record NC_090928.1, read on the forward strand.
CAGGTTTAGGGAATAGAATGAGTAAAGCTTCAGAGAATGATCCAGAAGAGGATTTTTCATGGATAAAGTAAGAAAATAAAGATTTAAGTTTAGGAGTAAGGCAATTAGCACCAGTGTTATAGAATTCAGCCGAGAGTCCATCTGGATCTGGGGCTTTACCTCTGCCCAAACCTTTAATGGCGAATGCAATCTCAGAAAGTGTTATGTCATTATCCAGGTGAGAGAGATCCTTTAGAGGGTAGGATGATTTATTAATTTTATTGAGAAAAGATTTGATGTTCTTGGACGGGATATCAGTATCAGGGGTATATAGATTTTCATAGAAGTTTTTGACACAATCCATTATGTGTTTAGTGTGATTGTGTATAGTGCATGATGAGTCCTTTACCTGTGATATATAAAACATTTCTTAATCTTTAAATATGAGGCGAGTGAGTTATTGGCCTTATTGGATGTTTGGTATATCTTTGTTTTGTATTTAAGAATGGTACCGGCAGCTAGGTCTATAAGTTCTTGGTTAATTAGGAGGCTTATGGACATGACCTGACATAGATTTATCTCACTGGAGTTTTGATAATAGTGTTGTTCAGCAGATGTCAGCTGAGAATATAGATCATCCAGATGTTTTTTCGGCAATTTTTGTTTTCCTTGCTTAGTAATCCATAATGTGGCCTCTAAGTGCGACCTTAAAGGCATCCCAATTGTTAACTGTAGTTGTGTCACTATCTAGGTTTTCTTGAAAAAATGGTTGGATGAAAGATTGGACAGATTCAATAAACTGATGGTCTTGTAATAGGTAATGGTTGAATTTCCATCAGGAAGAGGGTTTACTAATATCCTCCAACTCAAAGGATGTACTCACAGGGGCATGGTTGGAAATAATGATATTGGAAATTGTAGAGTCAACAATAGTCCCTGTAAGACTCTTGGAGGTAAAAAATATAGTCAAGACGAGAAAGTGTGTTGTGTGGAGAAGAATACATGTAAAATCCAATTGTGTCAGATGGGATAGTCTCCAGGAGTCGATTAGGCCAGTCTCAGCAAGGCAATTAAGGAAGGACTTGTGAGATTTAGTCGTTTTGATTTGATTTACGGTCTAGAAATGGGTCAAGGATTAACATCACCACATACTATAAGATTTGGAAAGTTGTTTTTAAGAATTCTTTCTTTAACAGTAGTACAAAAACCAGGATCGGGCAGGGTGGGTCCATAGATATTCAGAATGGGTAGATGTATGGAATCAATCAAGAGTTTAACCCATACCCATCGCCCTTGGGTACCAGCATCCTGATCTATAATTTTGAAAGGTCGTTTTCTACTAAGTAGTATGGATACTCCATTTCTCTTGGCTACAGCTGGGCTAGTAATGACTTCCCTGACCCATGCAGATTTAAGCTTCATAGCCTCTTTGATAGTTAAATGGGTCTTGTAAATAAGCTACAGATGGTTTAAGCTTGTTTAAATGTGTGAGAATCTTACATCTTTTGATGGGATTGTTACAACACTCAATATTCCAAGTCACGCATTTAAATACCATAATCCAGATTTGCTAGTGATAGAAATATAATAAGGAACCGTAATGAACAGACATCAGAAAAGTATATTATTGTGAAAAGTTTCATCAATACAACATGTTTCAATACTGTCGAACAGCAATAATAATCCCTAAGGTCAGGACACAACAAGAACACACATGAGGTAACAGGGAAAGGATAAGGGGGTCTGATCAGGAAATATATGGACTGAGGTAGAAAAAATTGAGAAAATATAACAAATATGATAAGCAAAAACCTCAGCATAAGAAAAAGGAGATCAGACCAGGAAATGGGAAAAAGAAAGGGTGACAAATGCAGTGGAGGCAGGTGACACCTGCTGGGCCGTGAAAAAAAAAGAAAAAGACGGCACACAGTTGAAGAGGAATGCTGAAACAGCAACCATCCCACCTAGTAAATGGTAGAATATGATAATTGCATCAAGTGAAGGCTCCACAAACTGGCTAAAATGGCAAAGAACTTCTAAGTTCCAGAAGAAGTTGAGGAATCCAAGGAAGGGGAAGTGTCCATGGTATCTGTTTTGATAGTACGTATGAAGGTTTTTAACTCAGATGGGTCATCGAACATAACTGAGCGGCCTTCATATGTGATCTTAAAGGAGCATGGATGATACAAACCATAATGGACGTTGAGCTGTTTCAGAGCTGGGTGGAGTGAGAGAAATTATTTCTTACGTAGAGCAGTGCTTCTAGCAACACCCTGCAAAATATAGAGCTTGCTCCCATGCCAAGTTAAAGATTTTATTTCCTTAGACTTAGACAGAATAAGGAGATGGGTGTATTCGAGTAGATAAAATATAAGTGTACTAGGAGGTGGAGGTCGCTGAGAACATGAGGTTTTGAATTGCCAATGCGATGTGCTCGCTGTAGGTTAAATGGCGTTTCTCCGGGTAAGTGAAGAATAGCTGGCAGTAATTTTTGCAAGAAAGCAATGGGGTTTGCTCCTTCAGACCCCTCGGACAGACCAGAAATTCGAAGGTTATTGCGTCTGCTCCTATTTTCTAAATCTTCGTTATTTCTCTGAAGGTCCTTGACAGACTTTTCAAGTACTGCCACTCAGGCAGATAAATCTTCCGTTAGGCCTACTCTTCTCTCCACTTTCTCCATTCTGTTATCGAAGCTCTGCCATCTGTCATCCAGCTGCTGCAGTTTTTGGTTTGTTGTTTCGATAAAAGGCTTGAGTGCTCTAATCTCCAGTAAGATAGCTTCAATGGCAGGATCATAAATGGTAAGCAGGTAGGTGAATCACATTTGGGTCTTTTGAGATTGATAGAGGGGTTATTAGAATCTTTTAGGACCTGTGCGTTTTTGCTGGCGGCCATTTTGTGGAAGATTGTGATAGGGTGAGGACTCTGATGGGAAGCACAAGCACTGAGGCACAGAACATTAAGGGCCTGCAGAGATGTAAGAAGAAGCACTCCACAGGTCAAAGACAAATTATTTTGACAGCAAGATTCAAAGTTAAACCTTATAGTTGTGTAAATCCACATGTATTCTTTTTCCAACAGTATCAGATGAGCGTCTTGTAATTAACACTTATCTATTCAAGTAATCTGGACAACTATGATGTGAAAATGCTCCAGAACACAATTTTATAATGATAAAGATAGCTTTGACATACATGTGAATCAGCACTGCATGAAAACACCCAAAATTGTACCCTAGCAGCAGAGTGGTGAAGCGAGAAGCAGTAATAATGATCTCAGGTTTTACAACACAGCCCTTGGAATGAGGGGCTCAGCTAACAGAACAATTATCACTACATTTAAAAGTCCCTGCAGTTAAAGTGAGTATCAACAGGAGTAGATTCGCCCGAGGAGTCCTTTCAGGGCCAAAGCAAAGTAAGAGAAAAATAAATAAAAGTATCACAGGAAAAGGGCAAATGATAGTGATCCAGCTTTGACGTTCGGTGAGAAAAAGCACCATAGGATGTATGCAAATTGTTCCTCTCCTTAATTATTATTATTTATTAATTATTATTATTTTTTTATTTTTCTTTCCTTTTTTTTCCTCTTTCCTTTTCTTTGTTTTTGTTTACCGTCCCAAATTCCGCCAAATTGTTTTATGTATCCCCTATGCCCCTCCCCTGCTTACTTGCAGTGTTGATACAAATCCATTATGGGGTGCTTACTGGAGGAGGAGCCTTGTAGGCCCAACGCCGGCACATCGAGGTGGGTGTGTCACCGCGAGGCTCCTCACGGAGGACAGACACATCAGGAAGCAGCTGGCGGAAGAAAGACGTGGATCTGCGAAGTGGTTCCAGAGACGTGCAGCGACGAGAAAGCTTCACTGAGGGAAGACAGGTAAGTCGGGCGTTCAAGTATGTATACAATTATGAGAATTGTTAATGCAAGCCTTCACTTAATGCCAAATATATAATGTGGCAGGACCGAGCGGCTGAGTCAGGAGGCCATCCGTCTTGGCGTTCGGCCATGCCCCCGTGTCATTAAGCCCTATTTTTATGTGTAGCGAGTCAGCTCCATTCATAAATTGAGCATTAACTTCCCATATAGTTAAGGAAGATTTAAAAATCTCTGCTATCCCTCCCCCTCTTCCATCCTCTCTATCTTTCCGTATCATATTATATCCTTCTGGAATGGCCAGATTAAGAGAGGGACCAGCTGCCAGATGTCCCCAGGTTTCGGTTATGGCACAGACGTCAATTTTATTTTCATCTATAAAACTAGCAACGTCTAAAGCAGGCTTCACTAGTGACCTAGCGTTTAGAAGCATCCAAGACAGGTTGTACACTGGGGTAATCATGTGATTTCCTATCGGCGGGTCTACCTGTCCATCTGTTGTAGTGGGCAGGTAGTTGTCAAATTGCATGTTAGGTTCCAGACAAATGTCAGTGTCCCGTATTGGGGCATCTGTAACGCTGAGAACCATGTTGTTCTCATGTAAGACAGCAGTAGAACTAGAGGTACAGTGGGTCTTACCAGGTGAAATACTGGAAAGGTTAGTGCAGGGGATAACAGGTCGTTAATTTAGGTCGAAATGACCGAAAAAAAAGGTCGAAACAACCAAAAGTTCTAAAAATGCTACCACCAAAGGATCGAACAGCAAAAGTTCGATCCTCTGGTGGTAGCATTAAAATAAAAATGGGGCTGCGGGGGTGTCCCCCGCATTGCCCCGCTCACTATACTTTATGGTATGGCGAGCGGGGGCTGCGGGGAACACCCCGCAGCCGTCCGTTTAAAAAAAAAAAGAAAAAAAAAAGAAAAAAAGAAAAGGACCCTGCAGCGCCAGTTCCCAATCACAGAAGTGAAAGGGAACTGGCGCTGCAGGAACCAGCGGGAAGGTGAAGGTAAGTGGGGTTTGTGTATGTTGGTGGTGTGGGTGTGGGTGGGGGTGTCCTGAGGGTGTGGGTGGGGGGTGTTATGGGTGTGTGTGTGTGCGTGTGTGTGTGTGTGAGAATGTGTGTTTTGGCAAATTATCGGGGCTGAAATGTCCAAAACAAAGTGTTCGAACTTTTGGTAATTCGAACATTTCGTTTTCGGATATTTCAGCCTCGATAATTTCCCCTTCGGTCAAATCACTGGGATTCGTTATTTAACAATAACGGGTTGGCTGGCAGTGTAACATCTGGAGAACTAGTGTCAGGACCATACACTGGGTGACTTTCCTAGGAGTTGGTACGTTAAAAATGTTCCTTGTGGCCGCAATGGCTTCAGGCACTTCTACGATTCCCATTGAGAGGACGCTGAAAAGAAGCCGAGGCTTCCTCCCTTCCGGTCCTGCACGGACCGGCACACACCGGCTTGTCTATATACATGCCGGCGCTCACGTGCCTGATCAGCAAATTAGTTGTCCCGAGGACTATTGGTTTGATGGGAAAGCTTTTCTATCAGGCAATGAATAGTCAATGAGAACAAACTGCTAAAACCACATTGTTTCTGGGAGCAATTATAAAAACAAAACACGGCGAACTGAGCGTTAAGAAAGTTTGCAAAGGCAGTAAGGTAAAGAAGGGCTAACTGCGGTCAAATAAAAGTAAGCAATGCTATAATTTAAAAGCACAGATTTAAAAATATAGCGACTGCAAATCAACAATTACTAAAACAATTGAGCACACTCAGCACACATGCGTATTAATAAAAAGAAGTGAAGCGAGGGCGATAAAGCCTGCTATTTGAGTGTCTGTCAGGCTGAGAGGTCCTGTATCCGCGGAAGCTGCTGAACCCCCGACAATCCCCCTGAGATGTATTTCCCAGAACTAGTTTTCAATACAGCTCTGTAAACTACACCCCAAAGGGAAAGGGGGAATGGGACAACAAAACAACACCAGGCAGACTGCGTCAAGGCTAATCAGTGCTGAACCTGCAGAGGATAAAGAATAACATATACACTTTCTTAATTCACTTACTTAACCTTATGAATGGGAAGTAATTAATCCTTAACTAATAATTGAGAATCCTACCTGGTTCTTCTCTTGAAATTTCTTAGAGAAGCGGATAAGAAGCTGAAAATCTCTCTTACTTGCGATACTAGAAATTCCCAGCAACTTCTTACATTAGGCAAAACTGGAAGTTTTAGTTCTTTGTTTGTCTTTTTTCCAACTTGCACTGGTAGTTCAATTAGATTGTCTTTAAAATGTTCTTTCTTGTAATATCAAAACTTTTCAAACTATTTATAATTATCTTGAGTCTTTGAATCCTTGAAGAAAGAGGAAAAAACGTGCTAACTGCACACGCAGGTTATTTCCATTAATCGTTGAACTTCACATAGAAATCTTCCTGGTTGAAGAACACGCGCAAACGGATGAAGACGCGCGATCCAAGTAATCCACACGCGCAAAAAATCCACACGCGCAACAATTCACACGCGCAATGGTCCACACGCGCAATAATATTCTCCTGCGAGACACGCGAAATAAGAACACCCGCGCTATTGAGTTCAAAAGCAACGAAGTGATTGTCACGCGCAAAATTACTCGCGATGGAAAAAACACACGCGCACTCACAAGGCACGCGACGAACAGATTCTCGCGCTTAAAATCACACGCGCTTTGTATTTCACACGCGCTTTGTACACACGCGATAAAAATCACACGCGCTTTATATTTCACACGCGAATTGTATTTCACACGCGCATTGTACACACGCGATAAAAATCACACGCGCATTGTATTTCACACGCGCTTTATACTTCACACGCGCTTTGTATACTCGCGCTAAAAATCACACGCGCATTGTATTTCACACGCGCTTTATATTTCACACGCGCTTTGTATTTCACACGCGCTTTGTAGTTTTCACGCTGCGTATAGCTTTTGGCGAAAAGGATCTCTCGCGCAATAAAACACACGCGCTTTTAAAATGGCACGAGACCAACCTCTGCTCGCGCTCGGAATACAAACGCTAGAAAGCACGCGCTCACTTGAATACGCACGTTACAGTCAAAATCTCGCGCTAAGGAACACCGCACTGGAAACACAAGCGCACACCGATAGTTCAATTGTTTTAGTTGAAACACTACTTTTAACGAATTTTCAAGGAGACTGTATTTAAGATGAACAGATTTACAGTAGAAATAAAGTCACTTATCTCCTTAGCGAATTCACAAAGATTTCCTGCTTTTCCTATCTTCCAAAACGAATTCCTGCCAGCTGAAGACTTCTCCTGAACCCCCAAGAAAGTAGCCGCTCAACTGCTGAGATCTGAAGGATAAAATCCACCAGGCCTAATACTAAAGCAGGAGCAGCCACTGAACACGTCCTCTCAGATGGGGTTTTGATGATGAAAGGCACAGAGTGACAGTTTAGAATGTTCATTGTTGTTCAGCATTGTCTTCTAGCCAATCAGAGCTGTCACTGTGAGGCTCCATCTTGCCTTGGGTCAGAACCAGGATTCTGAATCATCAAGTTAAGGCCTAACCAACTATAATGGAAAACTTCCCACCCACACAAAGCTAATCTGAAAAGGATAAATAATGAAAAGGAAACTTGAATAAGAGAAGGAAACCTGACAGTACCCCCCTCCTAATGCCCAGTCTCTGGGCCTATCTTGTGTGGGTATTTAGCGTGAAACTTAGCAACTAAACGGGGGGCATGTACATCAACTGAATCTTCCCAAGAGCGTTCCTCCGGTCCATATCCCTCCCAATCAATCAAATACTGCAATCTTCCCCTCACTTTCCTAGAATCCAAAATTTGTTTAACCACAAATTCCTCAGATGAATCCTCCAAAATCACAGGGGAAGGTGGTGTTCTGAATCTAGCTCCTGAACAAACTGGTTTTAAAAGACTAACATGAAAGGTAGGATGTACCTTCAACTGCTTGGGTAATTTCAATCGTACTGCCACAGGGTTGATGATTTTCTCTACCTCAAAAGGGCCTACAAATCTTGGACTGAACTTATTCTTCCCCTTAATTTTCAGGTATCGGGTAGAAAGCCAAACTAAGTCTCCCACCTTATATTCAGGACCAGTTTTTCTTCTCAAATCGGCATATCTCTTATATTTCAACTTATTTTCTCCCAGAACCTTTTTTCCTCTATCCAAGTTATTTTTCATTATCAACAAGCGATCTTCCACTCTAGGATTCCCTGAATCCTCCTCCAACACCTCAAAACTCAGAAAGCGAGGATGAAACCCACGACCCAACAAGAAAGGGGACATAGAAGTAGCATCTTTTCCACAATTATTGTAAGAGAATTCTGCCAACCACACCAAATCCACCCATTCCTCTCTAGCTTGTAAATAACACCTTAAAAACTTCTCCAATTCTTGATTTACTCTCTCCACTTGTCCATTACTTTCCGGATGATACCCAGAAGTCAAACTAACTTCCACTCCAAGTTTCTTACAGAAGGCCCTCCAGAATTTTGAAATAAATTGAGATCCCCTGTCAGAGATAACTTGACTTGGGAGTCCATGTAGTCGAACTACACCTTGCAAAAAACTATGAGCCAGTTTTTCCGCGGTAACCTCTCCCTCTATTGGTAAAAAATGTGCTTCTTTAGTAAGAAGATCGACCACAACAAGAATGGTAGTACAACCCTTATCTTGAGGGAGATCTACTATGAAATCCATAGAAATTGTGTGCCAAGGACGAGGAGGAACAGGTAACGGCTCCAATAAACCATGCGGCTTCCCAACTTGACTTTTCGCTTGTGCACAGACTACACAAGTTTTAACAAAATTCAATGTGTCTTGGCGAATTTTTTCCCACCAAAAATTTCTTCGAACCAGTTCCAGAGTTTTTCTGAACCCAGGATGTCCTGCTAAAATGGATTCATGACAATTTCTCAAAACCTTTTCTCTCAACTCATCAGTAGGTACATAAAGCTTATTATCAAAAAAAGGAAGATTGTCTTTCAACTTTCTAGCTGGATCCAGTCTCACCCACTCCTCCATCTTCTGCAAGGACATATTTTGACGAACTTCATTCAAAAAATCCATTTCTTTAATGGCTCCAGCTAACAAAAAACGTTCTGGAGCAATTATAGGTTCTGGTTCTATAATCTCTTTGTCTTCACTTCCAGGAAATTGGCGAGATAACGCATCAGCTTTTTTGTTCTGACTTCCAGGTTTAAAAGTCACAATGAAATCATAATCTGCAAAGAACAAAGACCAACGAAGTTGTCGTGGAGACAAAGTTCTTGCAGATTTTAAAAACAATACATTTCTGTGATCAGTAAGGACCGTTACTGTATGTCTTGCTCCTTTAAGAAAATGTCTCCATTCTTCAAAAGCGGACTTTATTGCTAACAGTTCCCGATCAGCAATTGTGTAGTTCACTTCAGCAGCAGAAAACTTTCTAGAAAAGAATGCAACTGGATGTATTTGACCAGTAGTTTCATTCCTTTGAGAAAGCACCGCCCCCAACGCTAAATTTGAAGCATCCGCCTCCACAAAAAAAGGTTTAGAAAGATCTGGATGAATTAGAATTGGACTAGAAGTAAATCTTTGTTTTAACTCTTGAAAAGCCTTTTCTGCTTCAAGGTCCCAGTCAAATTTCACTCCTTTTTTCAAAAGTCTCGTTATAGGAGCAACCAGTCGAGAAAAACCTTCTATAAATCTCCTATAAAAATTGGCAAACCCTAAGAAACTTTGTATTTCCTTAACCTTAGTAGGAGGGGGCCATTCAAGAACGGCTTGCACCTTTTTAGGATTCATTTCTAAACCCTTAGGTGAAATTATAAAACCTAAAAACTCCACAGAATCGGTATGGAATTGACTTTTTTCCAATTTGGCAAACAAATGATTTTCTCGCAATTTTTGTAACACCAAGCGCACATGTTTCTGATGTTGATCTAGGTCAGAAGAGAAAATCAAAATATCATCGATATAAACGACAACAAAAATATCCAAGAATTCTCTAAAAACCTCATCAATGAAAAATTGGAAAGCCGCTGGAGCATTACATAGACCGAATGGCATAACTTGATATTCAAACAGCCCAAATCTGGTCTTAAACGCTGTCTTCCATTCGTCCCCTTCCTGCACACGTACAAGATGGTAAGCTCCTCTCAGATCTAATTTAGAGAAAATATTTGCTCCTTGTATTTGATTAAGCATTTCTGAGATGAGAGGAAGAGGATACCGGTTCTTAATAGTGACTTTATTAACTGCTCGATAATCTATGCAAGTTCTAAGCGAGCCATCCGGTTTTGGTACAAAAAATAAAGGAGAGGCCGCAGGTGACTTAGAATGACGAATAAATCCTTTGGCCAAATTTTCCGACAAATATTCTTTTAAATAATCATTCTCTTTCTCAGTAAGAGCATATACCCTACTACTAGGCAAAATTGTTCCTGGCTCCAGTTCAATTTTACAATCAAAGGATCTATGGGGTGGTAATTCTCCTGCCACTTTCTCATCAAATACGTCCCAGAAATCTTTGTAACACTGGGGAAGTTGACCCACTACAGCTCCCACATCATGACCTCCAATTCCAGTCCCAGCCAGAAAACTAGATACAGAATTACTTTGTTTTACCTCTTCCTCTAAGAGACTTCCTGAAAAGCAATTCTCTTTACAAAAATCGGATTGCATGTCAATTGTCCTAGCACTCCAATCAATTAGGGGATTATGAAGAGTAAGCCAAGGCATGCCTAAGATAATCTTCAACAAAGGGGCATCAATTAACTCAAATGAAATTATCTCTCTGTGACCTCCTGATAACTCCAAAGTTAAAGAACCAGTTCTATGAGTAATAGGACCAGAAGATAAACATGTACCATCAACAGCCCTAGCCTGCTCTACAACCTCCTTCAGAATAATTGGAATTCCCAACGATTTGGCCAGACCCCAATCCATGAAATTCCCAGTCGCACCAGAGTCAATCATTACAGGACCATTTCCCTTACACTCCAAATCAAAAAATAAGGATACATTTATGGTTATATGAGGAACCGCTGTCTGCACCGTATTGGCGATCTGTTGTACCTTGACTGCTGAGGAAGAAGTCTTCTTGGGAGTGTAAGGACAGTTTCCTAAAAAATGCCCACCTCTTCCACAGTATAAACACAAATTATTCTCTCTCCTCCTAGTCTTTTCCTCCACTGTTAACGGGCCTCTGATTCTTGGAGATGAATTATTCCCTTTGGGTCTACTCTCTATTTTGGGTCTATCTACTCTAAGTATAGACTTTACATCACTCTGACCATGACGTCTCTCTGCCTTCCTTTCACTCAAACGGAAATCCAATTGAATAACCAAATCAATCAGACCTTCACAAGTAGGAGGGCGTTCAACTACTCCAGACAAGGCATCCTTTAACTCATCTCTAAGGCCCCGATAAAACAACGAGGCTTGTTTAGCCTCGGGCCACTTGCTTTCTAACACAAGGGACTTAAATTGTGTTATATAAGCAATCAAGTCTCTATTACCTTGTTTTAATTCTAAAAGTTCACCATCCACTTCCAGAGATAGCTGTCTTCTATCAAACATTTTTCGGAATATCTCTAAAAAGTTGGTATAATTTTCTAAAACCGCACTCTTTTGACTCACCAACAACCCAGCCCAAGCAGATGCTTCCCCAGAAAGATATGACAACATAAATGTTATCTTAGAAGCATCCGATGGAAATAATTCTGGTCTACTCATAAAATGTAATTCACATTGTGTTAAAAACACCCTAAATCTCTTGGAATCCCCATGATAACGTTCTGGGGACGCCAAAGGCACTGGCATAATTATACTCCTTACCCCTTCTGCCACTGTAGGCGCCCGTTGTATGTGTGGTAACTGATCTTCTCTTTCTAACTCTGGTGGAGAACCTGCGCCCCCTGAAACCTCACCCTCTCTCCTTTCTCCCCTCTGTTGAATTTGTGTAACTTTAACACTTAAGTCATCCACCTTTTGACTAAGTAAAGCATTCTCATCCCGAGAAATTTTCAACTCCTCCCGTAACTCCCTAATCAAAGATCCTAACATCTCCATGGATTCGTCGGGGTTCATGACAGCTCGGGCGGACTAAATTATTGGCCTTTCATTCTGTCAGGCTGAGAGGTCCTGTATCCGCGGAAGCTGCTGAACCCCCGACAATCCCCCTGAGATGTATTTCCCAGAACTAGTTTTCAATACAGCTCTGTAAACTACACCCCAAAGGGAAAGGGGGAATGGGACAACAAAACAACACCAGGCAGACTGCGTCAAGGCTAATCAGTGCTGAACCTGCAGAGGATAAAGAATAACATATACACTTTCTTAATTCACTTACTTAACCTTATGAATGGGAAGTAATTAATCCTTAACTAATAATTGAGAATCCTACCTGGTTCTTCTCTTGAAATTTCTTAGAGAAGCGGATAAGAAGCTGAAAATCTCTCTTACTTGCGATACTAGAAATTCCCAGCAACTTCTTACATTAGGCAAAACTGGAAGTTTTAGTTCTTTGTTTGTCTTTTTTCCAACTTGCACTGGTAGTTCAATTAGATTGTCTTTAAAATGTTCTTTCTTGTAATATCAAAACTTTTCAAACTATTTATAATTATCTTGAGTCTTTGAATCCTTGAAGAAAGAGGAAAAAACGTGCTAACTGCACACGCAGGTTATTTCCATTAATCGTTGAACTTCACATAGAAATCTTCCTGGTTGAAGAACACGCGCAAACGGATGAAGACGCGCGATCCAAGTAATCCACACGCGCAAAAAATCCACACGCGCAACAATTCACACGCGCAATGGTCCACACGCGCAATAATATTCTCCTGCGAGACACGCGAAATAAGAACACCCGCGCTATTGAGTTCAAAAGCAACGAAGTGATTGTCACGCGCAAAATTACTCGCGATGGAAAAAACACACGCGCACTCACAAGGCACGCGACGAACAGATTCTCGCGCTTAAAATCACACGCGCTTTGTATTTCACACGCGCTTTGTACACACGCGATAAAAATCACACGCGCTTTATATTTCACACGCGAATTGTATTTCACACGCGCATTGTACACACGCGATAAAAATCACACGCGCATTGTATTTCACACGCGCTTTATACTTCACACGCGCTTTGTATACTCGCGCTAAAAATCACACGCGCATTGTATTTCACACGCGCTTTATATTTCACACGCGCTTTGTATTTCACACGCGCTTTGTAGTTTTCACGCTGCGTATAGCTTTTGGCGAAAAGGATCTCTCGCGCAATAAAACACACGCGCTTTTAAAATGGCACGAGACCAACCTCTGCTCGCGCTCGGAATACAAACGCTAGAAAGCACGCGCTCACTTGAATACGCACGTTACAGTCAAAATCTCGCGCTAAGGAACACCGCACTGGAAACACAAGCGCACACCGATAGTTCAATTGTTTTAGTTGAAACACTACTTTTAACGAATTTTCAAGGAGACTGTATTTAAGATGAACAGATTTACAGTAGAAATAAAGTCACTTATCTCCTTAGCGAATTCACAAAGATTTCCTGCTTTTCCTATCTTCCAAAACGAATTCCTGCCAGCTGAAGACTTCTCCTGAACCCCCAAGAAAGTAGCCGCTCAACTGCTGAGATCTGAAGGATAAAATCCACCAGGCCTAATACTAAAGCAGGAGCAGCCACTGAACACGTCCTCTCAGATGGGGTTTTGATGATGAAAGGCACAGAGTGACAGTTTAGAATGTTCATTGTTGTTCAGCATTGTCTTCTAGCCAATCAGAGCTGTCACTGTGAGGCTCCATCTTGCCTTGGGTCAGAACCAGGATTCTGAATCATCAAGTTAAGGCCTAACCAACTATAATGGAAAACTTCCCACCCACACAAAGCTAATCTGAAAAGGATAAATAATGAAAAGGAAACTTGAATAAGAGAAGGAAACCTGACAGTGTCCCAGCACAGACCAGCTTGGCTATGAATGCGCCGGCGCTCATGCGCCTGCTCAGCAAATTAGTAGTCCCAAGGACTACTGGTTTGATGGGAAATGTAGTTTTTCTATCAGGCAATGAATAGTCTCTGAGAACAAACTGCTAAAACCACGTTGTTTCTGGGAGCAATTATAAAACCGAAACACAGCAAATTGAGCGTTAAGAAAGTTTGCAAGGGCAATAAGGTAAAATAAAAGTAAGCAATGCTAAAAAAAAATCTATAATTTAAAAGCACAGATTAAAAAATATAGCGACTGCAAATTAAACATTTCTAAAACAATTGAGCACACTCTCAGCACACACGCGTATTAATAAAAAGAAGTGAAGCGAAGGCGGGAAAGCCAGCTTGGCTATTCACGCACCGGCGCTCACGCGTCTGATCAGCAAATTCGTAGTGAGGGTGAGGGTGAGTCTGTTGGGAGTGAATGGATATTTGCTAAACTTCAAAGGCAAGATAGTCAGAGGCACATGATTGGTGCTAGACACAAAAGTACATGTAGGGGTTTGTGTTGAGGAACATGGTCATGGGTTGAAGTAGAAAAATTAGAAATGTTAGTGTTGGAGCCATAGACACTCCAGAGCAAGACAATGGCATTTTAAGTGCATCACTGTAAATCACTTTAATGCGATCAACAAGGTATTTGGAAGTGTGATAAACAAAACGGCTGGATTTGGAGTGTGTTTAAGATGCCACAAGAAGCCACCGTTGCCTTTTTAGGGTTGTAGCACAATAACATTTGCAACAGGCGTTTACAATGGATTCTATGGAATCTCCCTGCTTTTTCCATGTGGAAATTTCATGCAGATTTCCTTACCGCCAGCAGGAAAATATATGTTGATGGCAATGCAGCTGCATTTGTCAAGAGGAGCAAAAAAAGAAGCGGGCGTGGTATAGTTGTCCCTCTCTCCTGCGTATCAGAAATAGTAACAGACAGAATTTTGGAAAGCAACTTAAAGTGTGCCCATCACTTCACTCCTTGCCCAATGAAGGTTGCCATTCAGGGTGCCATGCCATGCATTCAAGGGCACACCATACGTCAGTTTGGACCCTCATCTAAGGAACTAACTCTGTGTGGCCTGTCGATCAGCAATCACCACTAATCCAAGAAGATCTGAAGCCCTGAAATCTCCATTGGAGTAGTAGAGTGAGGTGGTTGAGACTAACAAGTAATGCAAATCCAGCGGGGGGGGGGGGACATAGACTGTTATACTGAGGAGTCACAAACACATCACATCTCCATCCTAAATCTCCATAGATTCAAAGACGAGCAAAGAAGTGAATGCTTAAGTATTCACTTCTTTATGATATATTCCTAACATCTAAGTAGAGCCAATGACCTCCTTGCTGGAGCCCTTGCTAGACCTCAGATAAGTACATTATTAAGATCCCCTTGTTCCTTTTGATCGTAGATGGCCCACCAAAAACAATACAAAATAATAATAATTTGCTCACAATGTTGCCTGCATCTTAGGGCTTTTACTGCAATACTTACCAATCACGCTCACATGATATTAAAAATATAGAGATTCAAGAAAAGGAATACTCATTGTACATCAAAATGAACGACAGAGAAAGCATTTTCCAAAAATAATTAGCATATACACATTATTGAGCTGGAGAAGGGCTTGGCATGAAGAGCCACCATATAGTAAAACACAGACTGGTTTTCAGAAGGAAAGAATACATTTGCAAGCAGCCTCCAATGGAAGTGATTACTCAGAGTGTTGATGAGTCACACCCCAATCAGCAGGAGAAGACACAAAACTTACCTCCTTCATTCAGCGTATAGGACCCAGACCAGCATAACAGCCGAAGATTAGATGCTATCTGCAGGAAACAGATAGCACAAAGTATTGAATATGGTATTTATTGTGGCATTACTAATTCATAATAAAAAAGCTGCTATATATCTTTCCATATTCCAGAATTTATTTTTTGTGTGGTGAGGTTTCTTTCTTTCATTTTTGTAATGTTATATATATTTATATTTATTATAGGGCAACACTGGTCGCACTTTAGTTAAGGTGAAATCTATCATCCATCTAGCATGATCCCCTGTTCCAAGGGCTGGAACGGGGGTAATGGCCCAGCAGCCCAAGTCATTGGCCCGAGCAAAGCGAGGGTGTTAACAGGGGTTTATAGTATTAGCCGGTGGGAAAAAAGCTTTAAAAAGCATGGTTAACATGGGGGGGGGGGGTTATAAGCAGGGTTAATGGGGGTTTAACACTATTAGCACCTCGGGTTACCAAAGTGGTAACCCAGGGTGCTAAAAGAAAAGTGTTTTCATTCATTCAACACAACGTTGAATGAATGAAAATACTTATCAAAATGGCCACCATGGGAATAAAAGGCGGGGCTCCGTACGGAGCACATCTTCTATGGCTGCGGCGACTGGAAAAGGGAAGCTGCTGAAGTGGCACGGGCAGCTCCACTGCTACCACAATCTGGTATGTGGGGATATGGATTATTTTCACACAAAAAAGAGAAAAGGGAGGGTGGGGGAAAAATAGTGGCCTACGTAGGGGAGAGGCAGCCTGCGGGTTCCAAGGAACGTGGGCTGAGATTAAAAGTTTCAGCCCACGATCTGAAGAACCTGAATGGCTGTGTCCGCCGCCCCGGGTGCTAATAGAAAATATGAAATTGATATGTCTAATCACTTTTTAACATTAGAACTGATGATGTCCGTTGTACTCCCTGTTTTAGATAATTGTTAATAAACCAGAACATCATTTTGCCAACAACCTGAGTTATTTTGATGATTGATGTTTGAGTCATTTCTTCATACCCGTCCACCTCTAAGTATTACTGCCTCGTCTTAAAGGATCCAGGCCTGTGGGTTCACTCCTCTCTCTGTTTTTTTATATTCAATTATTTGCATACGGTGTGCTCGCAAAAATGCCCTGGTGTTCCCTTTGTCCCAGCATGGACTCACCGGCTCTTCATGGTGGTACCTTTCCTTCTTGCAGCCTGCCGGTAACAATCTTTGGGGGCTTTCTTCCTCACGATCATCGGCTTTCCGTGTCTTTGCTTCTTGTGGCTCCAGCTGGGCTTCTCTGCTGTGCACGGATCACCGGTAGGTGTACTGCTGCTTTCCGATACCGGCGAACACCCAGAAGCCCTGTGCTGGCTTGTGGCATTCCTGCTGTGTGCAGTCTTCTTCGCGCAGCCTTCTATTTCTCAGCATCTGAGCTGGTTGGCTCCACCATCCTTCTTCCAGCCCATCGGTTGCCCAGAGAGGAGCAGCCCACTCCCACCAGCAGTCTCTCTTAGTTTCTGGTGGTCCTGATTTAAATGTCCCAGGCACAGGTGCCTGCTCCTGCTGCCTGTGCTCGGGGCTTCTCTTGCTCTGCATTCCTCCACTCCTCTTCTTCATCGCAGTGTTATGGTGTTTCTGGAAACAGGTGTCCCTTTGCAGTAACTTGTATGAAAACATTGGACAAATGTTTCCAATATGTTTGGATGGCAAGTCATTCATAGAGAATTGGCCTGGGGAGTCATAGCAGAGGACTTTAGCAGATTTACAATGCAAGTACGTGTTTTAGAGTTGGTCTGCAGGTTGGAACAAGAGGAATTCAACACTATCTATACAGGGAGCAGGGGAGGAATTACAATAGTCCATTAGAGTGTTACAAATGGGAGGCTCATCCTGCAAAGGGGAAGGGAGATACCATGTCTCACTCACTGATACCATCACTCCCCTTGGGATGTTGTCTGTCTCCATGTGATCCTCCCTCATATAGCCGCCCCCAGGACCAGTATCAGGTAGCGGCTGCCATCACCTGGCCACATGGGAGGATGTCACCGCCAGAAAGTGAGTGACGATATCATTGCATTCATCACATTTCATGCATATTTATGAAAAATATGCAAAATGACTGTTGGTTTATATAAATGAGTATGCCTTGCTGTCTTCCAATACCCACCAGGTGTTGGGTTGAATTGCTGCAAAATGATTTACAGTTTTCTTCACTATATGGTGCAACCCTAAACATGTGGTTGCAATGTTAAAAACATTATTTTTATTTATAAAATTAGAATTTAGATAAAAGATTGGATGTTTAAAAATGTGTCATTTGTATTAGTTTCGTTTGAGTAAAATATTATTTTGTACAAAAAATATGCACTACTTACTCTCTCCCCCTGTCTATTTGGGTATTGCTGATGTTATCTGCCCTGAGGGATGTCTGCGAAGGTGTGTGACTGTTAGCAGGCTTCATACATATTATAAAGGGAAGAGTAACATTTTCGGATAGGTAGTGACTATTATACATATTGTTAGGGCAGAAAAGTAATGAAATTGATTTTAAATTATGTTAGTTTAGGCCTGAGTATTGCAATCTGTGCACACTGTCAGGTTACTCGATAGCGGAAACATTGTGTACGGCATAAACTCACCCGGGAAGGCATCATGAAAGGTGAACTCGAGGGTGATGGAAACGGCCCTCACGGATGATCAGATGGCATGCTGGAAGAACGCTCACAAAACCTCAGAACGCTAAAAAATCAGAAGCACATTTAAATTAGATACTCATTACTAAACTGCACAACTGTAGCTGCACGTACTATATACAAGCATTATATTATTAGCATTATTATTACTGTTATTATCAATGACAAAAATAATACTATCGTTACTGTTATTCTTATTATTATAATCTTATATATTATACACGGCAGTGCAAGGGCTGTACTTCTTGGCCATTACTATAATAGGTTATGCTATCATGCTTCAATGAATGCATGCGTAAATGAATGAATGAATGAGAAACTGGTATTTCAAATCAGATGTGGGCACACTGATTCAAGTCAAGTCAAACTTGACTGTCCCCAAATGTTAGCGAATTTGACCATTTCAAATGTACTTTTCAAACATTTTAGGTTGTTTGGGCTAAAGTGTGATGTGGTCCCACAGATTTGAATGCTATAAAGAAAGGGGTGAAAAGGTCAGATTAAAGAAACCTCATTCCGAGTAGGGCGGTAAGGGTTAACGGTCACCATTAACGAGATCGGTGCCGTTAAACCCTTACCTTCTTTTCATATTCGGTCTAAATCTTTGTGGATGGTTGCCTTGCCTGCCAGGCAACCAGCCGCAAAGATTTAGACCGAATAGGAAAAGAGCAAATATGGCTGGGCTGTTTGCGAGTTCTGCCAGGAAACTTCTTCAAAAGCCATGAACCATTTTGCTAGACAATCAGCCCTATTAATTCATTCAAAACCTGTGCTTTTGATACGGTCGGGCAAACTACCTGCAACAACTCAGTGAGGTAAGTGACTACTGCCACATCCTGCCTCCTGGTACTAAACGTATCAATCTGCCCACACCCGCCAAGGATGCCTGCTTCCATAGGGTACAGAGCCTAATTGTATATGTTATGGTGCTTTAAGCACCTGTTATTTCATCCGTCCTAGCAAGTCAGCAAACTCATCAGTGTCCAGAGCACATCAGGTGCTCTGCTCCCTTTAGCACTTTGGCATCCCGCCTCCAGAATGTAGAAAGGCCTGCCAGTGCTCTTATGAAGAGGGAGGTCATAACGTTTAGTAATAAATAACTCCTAGTCCCGTGACATCATTGCAGAACCCCTTCTCAGACCCTTGCTCCTTCAGCCTTATCCTACTTTTCCTTCTCAAAGAACAGAATTCTGTCAGAGCAACTGCCAAGCATGCATACATCACATAGGCCGGTTCACTTGTCAATCTGTCTACACCCTCCAAGCTTGCCTGATGGCATAGGGTACAGATCCTAATTTTATATTTGATCGTGTTTTAAGGATTTGTAAATGACAACGGTTGATTTCGCTATAGAGAGTTGAGAAGAGAGGAATGTCAAGTAAGAGAGAAATACGGTATCCCTACATATTATCCCCACCAAAAATATTGCTGTACATATGGTCGTCTGTCTCGCTATAGGCAACATTTTTGGGGGGGATAATTTGTGGGAGCAGGGGTTGCGGGGGTGTCCCCCGCACAATTAAAAATAATGCGGGGGTATCCCCCGCAGGGTCCATGGCTCAATATCGCTGCAAAAATATGGCGATATTTTTGTATCGCAATATTTTTGAGGGGATATTAACACATGGAACCAGGAATACTTAGGTAAATATGCATATTTAGGCACTGTGACGTTCTAATCGTTTTCTTATATGTCAATCCACTTGGCTAAACATATATAAACGTTCTCACCCTTTCTCTATATCTTCCCCTCTCAGAGAAGTATCATCTTTGATGTAACGACCCTGCTTGCTGTATACTCTAATAACATTATAGTTTCTGTGCTGACAGAAATCAAAACCAGAATGATGGGGATGCAATCCTCACTCACATTGGAGTATTGTACTCATTAAAGAAGGCCCTCCAAAGGGGAGTTCTCCTTGTTGATGACCAATGTTTCAACAGCACAGATAATTCTCACAAAAGGGTTGGGCATTAAAGTGGTCAACAAAAGTTGGATGCATTTTGGTACACGAATACTGCTTAAGGCAAACAACACTACTGCTGGGGTTATTCCAGTGTTTTCTCAGTGGCACTAAAGGAATACCACCTGCAGTAGTCCAGAAATACCCCAGCTTCATTTAAAAAAAAAAACATGTCTTGTATCGATTGCTGCCATCATATTGATGGTAGAAATCGATAAAGTACTGAACATATTCTAAATGCAGAAAAGGTCAATTCTGACACCTTATGGATTACAAAGGTAAGGGGTGAGAAGAGGCATCAGAGATGCCCACCTTTGCACCGATGACGTGCTGCTATATGTCCGGGATCCACACAATACTCTAGATCCAATACTGTGAGACACAGTTCACATTGGTCAATTCTCAGGGTTCACAATTAACATCTCCAAATCAGAAATATTCCTGCTCACAGATAACACCCCCGAATTCAGGGGCCTCTTCCACCTTCACAGGTCGGCTGACAATATAAAATACCTGGGGGTGACCATATCCAGGATGCGCCTCACACTATTGAAAAACAACTATGACACAGCCGCAGCTGTGGTCGAGAACAAAATGCAGAGGTGGCAAAATCTCCCCTTGTCCGCTCCGGCCAAACTCTCACTCATAAAAATGGCACTGTGGCCTAAACTGCTTTATGTTTTCTCCAATGTCCCTGTCTGGCATGGTAAATCTTACTTCACCAAACTGCACTTACTCTTTGCTCAATTCCTATGTTAATCCGGGGCGGTGAGTAAGAAATTGACTGAATTAATTGCCCCTTATGATAAGGTTTTTTTTTTTGGCACCACACATCGAATTGTACTGGATGTCCTCCCAGGCGCAGTAAACTTCATACTGGTACTTAGTGAAGCACCCTCTCCCACCTGTTAAACTGGAATCTTTGGCTGCTGGACGCACCAACCTCAAGACCCTCATGCTTGACACTATGTACAAAGACGACTCCCCACTGGATCCAGTTGCCTCCACACTGAAGGCCTGGCAACTGATTTTTTCCCATGTAGGGGCTGAACACCCTTTCTACAAATGGCACCCAATCTGGAATTTCCCTGGTTTACTGCCACTGCGCGATAAAGCGACCCAAATCCAGTGGGAGGCACTGATCCAAGATCCATGGGTCAAAGGTGTACACCGCCATTGACCTGACCAATGGCTACTGGACAGTACCTGTGAGTAGGGAATACCAGTACAAACCTGCCTTTATTTTATTTTAAAATGTTTTTATTGGCATTTAGTTTAAGACAGTTTTGCATTGCACACATTCCGTTAAGAACATGTAATTATGCCAAGTTTTAACAGTAACCTTCAAACAAACAAAACAAACAAGCGGTTTCCTACAACAGTCTTAGTGTGTTGCATTATGGGACTGGGTGGGCATTCCATTGTCCGGGGTGTAGTTCTTGCCCCTTTTCACATGGTGGCACCCTCAGTTATTGTTCATTAGGCACAGGCAGATAGCCGCATGGGCATGTACACATGGACCCAAACCCCCTTTGGATACATAACCTCTGGCAATGAATTCAACATCTTTCTACATAGGACCATGCCCGACTTGGGCAAAAGGGGAAACCTGGCCTATGTAGATGATGTTGTGATCAAGAGCTCAACTTTGGAGGAACCTATAGCAGAAATCTGTTATGTTTGGATCCAGTTGCAGAAAGCTGGAGCAAAACTGTTCTTTCAGAAGGCACAGCGGTGTAAGACCCGAGTGAACTTCTTAGGGCACAAGATCAACACTGAGGGTCTTAATCCCCAGGCAAAGAAGGTGGACACCTTATTGGAATTAAAAGACCCTACTACTCTTTGAGAATTAAGAAGCCTTCTTGGATTCATGAATTACAGTCAGAGGTTCATTGAAACTACTCAGAGGTCACTCGGCCCGTGGTAAATTTATTAAAGTCCGGAGTCAAGTACCAGGCTCCTTGTTTGGCTTCTCCCATGAAGAACAAGGAGTTATTTTTGGAGACGGGGTTCTCAGATACTTGCCTAAAAGCGGCGCTGTATCAAAAACATGACATGGTCTAGCGCAAGGGTTGATGGACTTGCATTATTGTGCTCTAGAAAACTGTCTCAAGGTCGAATGTCTAATGACCAACAACTATATGGAGGTGTACTTAACTTCTCCACACAAGGTCTATAAAGAAGACACATGTCAGGGGATACCCAGTTTATGTGGATGGGTGCGCATACCATGTTGGAAACAATGGCAAAAAAGAAATGGTGGATAGCACAGTCTGGATACTGCCCAACTCGTGATCAGGCTCATAGTGCCCTGTTTTCAGCGCAATTACCGCCGGCCGTATTACCGCACGATATTTGCGCCGAAAATTCCCCATTGGGTCCAATGGACCCAATGGGGAATGGGGATTTACCCTTTAATGCCCAACCCATGATACGGTGCTAATAACGCCAGAACGGCTGGTGCTAATGCAATTACAGTTGGGTGGTCTTACCGCCGGGATACCAACCAACACGTGATGAGGCCATATGTGTGGTGTGCCAGATGTGCATATCTCCAGTGTTTTTCACACACCTGTAAAATAACAACAATTTTGAACGAAAAAATCCTTCCTTTCATGACATTCAAGGCCCGATTCATAGAATCTGGTGCAGAAAAGGCACAAGGGGCGTGTGCCGAGAAGGATTCTGTGCCAGCCGTGGCGCATAGAAATCTTTGCGCGGCATGCGTATTCATGGATTTCCAGAGGCATCAGTAGCCGTGGAGCAAGGAACAGAAAGCTGCGCGAGTAACTGTCAGGGCTGGCTGGAGTAGTAATCAGGAAGAGTTTGTACATAGAATTACAAGGTCTGGCTGGAGTAGTAATCAGGAAGAGTTTGTACATAGAATTAACATTGTGGTTGCCCAAGTCAAGATGGAGAGAAAGAAACTTAATCTGATTGGTTAAAGGAAGAATGATATGTTTGGTTTGTCTGATTGGTGGAAAGGATAATGGGTTGGATTCTTGGGAGGTGAGCAAGATTCTAAACTGCCTTTCATCCATAGTAATTCAGTCGATGGTTGTACATTAGTTAAGCTCCTTAAGTAAAGCCTTTCAGAGTTCAGAAAATTTACAAAAGAAGTAAGAAAATCGTTTGCTGAGCCAGGGTGAACAAGAAGACATCAGGTGGGATCTTTCCTTTTAAAAGTTTAAAGATTTTCACAGTGAACTTACATTTTTAATAAGAAACTTAAAGAGTTAACAAGTTTTAAAGTTTACTGAGTGAAAAGACGTTTTACAGTTTAATTACAATAAGGAAACAAGTGTAAAGACTGTGCGCTCAAGTTTAAAAGTTGTTAACTGCGTGAAATGTGTTTCAAGACTGTGTAACGGTGCGCGAGTCCTTGTGACTTCAGTAACGTCGTAATGGGAGCGCGCGGGTATGCTGAGCGATAGAGCGCGTGTCCTGATGAATAGCGTGAGTTGTTTTTAGCACATGCACAATTTTCACGTGAGTGACGTTGCATATGATAGCGCGTGTTGGGTTGCGATAGAGCGCAAGTCCATTTTAACTAAGCGCAAGTTGTTTTTAACGCGTGTACAATTTTCACGTGAGTGATGTCGTGTATAACCACATGTGTTCAGTTGCGATAGAGCGCGAGCCCATTTTAAGTTAGCGTGAGTTGTTTTTTTCAGTGCGTACACGTGTTTTCACGCGTGCGTGTGTTTGTTAAGATGCGCGTGAGATTTTTCCACGCGAGGACAATTTTTCACGTCTTGTGATTTTGTGTGTTAATCGCAAAAGCACGTCAAGAAAGTAACTATACATTCGTACGTGTAAAAAAGAGAAGGTTCACACGCAGAAGAAGAGCAGCATTCAAGAAAGTTTATGAGTTTCTATTTAATGTAATGTTCACAAAAATAGAATTCAACACTTCAAAGAAAGACTACATTTCGCAAAAGCATTTAAAACTCAAACTTCATAGAGTTAAATGAACTTTAAAAGCAAAGAAGAATATCTAAGTCTGTAAGGTGCTTGCAAGGGTCATTACTTTAGAATTCTAAAGAGACGTGAAAGGCTAGAGACTATATGCACTAAAGCCTGATAATAGTTTACAAGATATTCCATACAGATAATTAACCTCTAAGACTTAAACAGAGGTTTAAGAGGTAAAGAAGTTAGAGTTTGTTTAAAAATAATTTTAGAAAAGAAGTTTATATTAACATATAAGTAACCAAGTGTATTTGTTTACTACAGATACCAGAGCCTACCAGAAGGTTGCAGGGCTGCAGTGTCTCCGTTGTTATTTTCTCCAAATTCCCCTTTCCCTTTCTTGGGGTTCTCAGCTCAGTTTTTACTTTAGGGTTGAGAGGTGAACTCCTGGTGAGGGTCTGTGGGGCCAGCATCAGCTCCTGTGGAATTCAGTCAAGCCGGACCCTGACAGTAATGCCCCCAACACACCCCCACACACAGTAAAAAGCAGGTGAAATGCCTAACACAGCGCAAGCGTCCGTGCCATCCCTGGTCCAGCATACAGTCCACCTAGCGAATCGCATTAAAACACCCCACAATCCACGGCCGCACCCCAGCCAAATCGCAAATCCCCAGCCGCACCCTAGCCAAATCATGCGAAAACACCTCGAAATCCCCGGCCGTACCCCAGCCAAATCATGCAAAAACACCTCGCAATCCCCAGGTGCACCCCAGCGTAATAACGTGAAAACACCCCTCGATCCCTGGTCTCACCCCAGCGTAATCATGCATAAACACCTCGCAATTCCCGGCCGCACCCCAGCGTAATCGCACAAAACCACCCTGCGATGCCCGGCTGCACCCAGCCAAATTGCGCGCAAACATCTCGCAATCCCTTGCCGCAGCCCAGTGTAATCGTGTGAAAACACCCCGCAATCCCTGGTCGCACCCCAGCGAGATCACGTGAAAACACCTCGCAATTCCTGGCCGCACCTCAGCCAAATTGTTTGTCTGCACCTCGCAATCTGCGGCAAGCAGCCCCCTCCTGACGGGACACTCACACCCCAGCACCATCACCCGTGACCCCACCCTGCAGGCAGCCCCCTCCACATGGGACACCCCAGCCCCCATCACCCATGATCCCACCCTGCAGACAGCCCCCTCCACATGGGATACCGCAGCCCCCATCACCCGTGACCCCACCCAGCAGGCAGCCCCCATCACCCGTGACTCCACCCTTCAGGTAGCCCCCTTCAGACAGAACAACCCAGCCCCATCACTCGTGACCCCACCCTGCAGGCAGCCCCCTCCAGATAGGATACCCCAGCCCCAGCCCCCATCACCTGTGACCCCACCCTGCATGAAGCACCCTCCACATGGGATACCCCAGCCCCCACCACCCGTGCCCCCACCCTGCATGCAGCCCCCTCCACATGGGATACCCCAGCCCCCATCACCAGTGACCCCACCCTGCAGGCAGCCCCCTCCAGATGGTTTACCCCAGCCCCCATCACCCATGATGCCACCCTGCAGGCAGCCCCCTCCACAGGGGATTTCTAGCCCCCATTACCCATGCCACTACCCTGCAGCAGCCCCCTCCAGATGGGATACCCCAGCCCTCATCACCCATGACGCCACCCTGCAGGCAGCCCCCTCCACATTGGATACCCCCACCCCAGCCCCCATCACCTGTGACCACATCCTGCAGGCAGCCCCCTCCAGATGGGATACCCCATCCCCAGCCCCATCCCCCATGACCCCACCCTGCTAGCAGACCCCTCCACATGGGATACCCCAGCCCCATTACCCATGCCCCCATCCTGCAGGCAGCCCCCTCCACATGGGATACTCCAGCCCCCATCACCCTTTCCCCCACCCTGCAGGCAGTCCCCTCCACATGGGATACCCCAGACCCCATCACCTGTGACCCCACCCTGCAGGCAGCCCCCACCAGGCAGGATACCCCAGCCCCCATCACCCGTGACCCCACCATGCAAGCAGCCCCCTCGGGACGGGTGTTATGCTCACCTTGTTTCTTTGGGGACGTCGGGCGCTGGTGCATGGAGTGTCTGCTTCCCTGGTTTGAGGCGCTGCGCATCATTTGTTTATTTATTTTTTTATTTTTATTGGGTTATGTTGCAACCCTTTAAAAAAAAAAGAACAAACACAAGCCAAGCCTTAACATTCATCTCGAATCAGTGCCAGCCCTCATCTCACCATCTATTTCCCATAACATGGGCTTGGGTATGGATCTCAGAACGACCCAACGATCGAATCCACCGAGACATCGTGTAGATGATCTTTTATAATACGAAGAAAAGAGACCAGTGCATATAGCATCGCTCTGTTTGATCCATCAAACAGGGCTCTCCACCAATCATCTCGGGTGAGGAACTGAAAGTTCATTGTTATTGGGCTAAAGATGTTAACTCTTTTAGACTCAAACACAGGGCACATTAGGATTAGATGTTTCAGAGTTTCTTTAGAGGAAGCGCAGAAACGACAGGTAAGGTCCAAGTCCGGGGATTGTGACCAGTAGCAGAGGCGTTCTTTAGTTGTCATAACATTCAGTCTAAAGTGGAGATAAAGGGCCCGAGCCCACTGGTCCGGAAAACAAGCCAAATACAGAGGTACACATCCATATGCCCTTGCCTCGGCCGGCGCTTCGAGCATGGACCTCGATTTGGCTCGTTTATCACAGGTCTGAATCCAGTCATTTCTCCAGATCTTTAGTTTTGCCGCATCTGGATTTTCAAGCAGCAGTTGCATCGTGGTGTCGTACGTGTTAAGCACATCATGGCATAGCTTGTTCCATTGGAATACAATTGTAGGGGCCTTGGCAGACTGTAAGTTGTGTAAAATATCCATCTGGGGCAATGTGCTCTTCATATTTAATTTCCTGAAAATGCTTAGAAGGTTCCAAGCAACTCTCGCTTGCATAGATATGTATCCAAGTTCATATCTAATGCACACTGTGGCGGTGCCTTTGGGAAGATGGAGAACCCTAGACCAAAAGATGTTTTCTAAGGAATTCCACACATCAGACCCACACCCAAAGGCATTTTCGCCAGCGTATATCAGAGACGGTACCACCTTCTGCTGGAAGAAAGTTAACGTTGGTCTTAAACTAAATTTTCCAAACTTTTTGTTGATTAAGACTGCTTGGCATGCCAATTGACGGCATTTTTTCTTGGCTGAATCAGCCCAGGGTGCATCATTTATGCTAGCACTTAGCTGCATGCCTAGGTATCTGGTGTTAAGCACGCGCCCAATGGGTTCTTTGTTCACATACCATTTAAATTTCTGCCGAATCATATTATATCCTTGGAGTCTTTCAAGGACCATGACTTCGCATTTCCCTCTGTTGATAACCAGCCCGTTCTCTGTTAGATATTTTTCCATGGCATTCAGTTTCCGCTGTAGACCTATAGGAGTTGAGTCTATCAGAATGATGTCATCTGCATAGACTAAGTAGTCCACATGGGAGCCATGGAGTTTTGGCGGGAAAGTGCGGAGACCACAGAATGCATTCTTGATGTCGGATATGAACAAGTTAAATAGGATTGCCGCAAGCGGGCATCCTTGCTTGACACCTCGAAAGGTGTCAATTGGTGAAGAAAGGTTGCCCTTTTGATCTAGTCGAACTCTGATGGTCGTGTCCGTGTGAAGATCATAAATAGCGGCTAACAGACTTGCAGGGCAATTCCATTTGATCAGTTTAGACCAAAGCAGTTCTCTATTAATGGTGTCAAATGCCTGGGACAAGTCCACGAGGGCGAGATAAATCTTGGAATTAGATCGTAAGGCTTCCATTTTCAATAGGTTTAGTATTAAGAGGTTGATACCACAGCCCAAACCTTTGACGAAACCAGTTTGTCTAGGGTCCATCTGGTTGCAATTTGTTAACCATTCCGTCAGTTTTTGTTGAAGGAGAGTAGCATAGACTTTGCCCAATACATCAAGTAGAGCAATTGGTCTATAATTCTTTGGATTGTGGCGGTCGCCTTTTTTGAAAATGGGTATAATCACTGCCGATTTCCAGGACATGGGAGTCTTACAGTTATTGACAATCCTTTTAAACAACAGCTCGCAGAAGGTGGTCCATATTTCAGGTTGGAGCTTGAGCGTAAAGTTCGTTAGGCCATCAGGGCCAGGGGCTCTTGAGTTGTGCAAGTTCTTAATGACTCTCAGTATATCCTCATGATCGAAAACCAAGTCCCAATGTGACAGTGCAGGTGGCCTCCAAGCAACAACCTCATTGTTATTGCAGTACAGGTTTGCATAGAAGGATACCCACTCGGCCTCAGAGACCAAGTTAACCTGGAGAGCATGTTGAGGAGCAAGATTGTCATTTATCAGTCTCCAATATTCAGCGGCATTTGAGCTCTTCATTTTTGATAACATTAGCTCTGCATCATTCTGCAACATGATACCTTTGTGGGACTTAAGCCAGTTCTTATAGCGTTGTTTAAATTTTTTGACAATTCCGTTGGCAACGCTGGGGGTTTGTTTGCGGGCCGATCTTATCTGCCAGCGTAGGAGGCGTTTCCGTTTTTGCACCTCAAGATCAAATTTGTGCTTCGATGAGAACAGACTGTTGCCCATGTGGGTCCTGTTTTCACGGTATTGAGTTAAAAGATAATCATATTCCGTGAAATCAGAGGTCTGGAAGCCCCTCAGGATGTTGCTTGTCTCAGTACAATCTAGATTTAAGCGAATCCTACCAGTTCCTGTTCTGATAGGAAAGGCCCACAGATCTCGAGGATTTTCAACTGTTTCCATGAATGTCAAGACCACCATGTCATGGTCGCTGTGCTGCATTGTTTGGACAGACAGACTAGTCGTTCTCATATGGATCCTACTGGATACAAAGATGTAGTCCAAGGTTGAGTTGAGATCGCCTCGACGCCAAGTAGGAGCAGCTGGAATATCGCCCAACGTTTGACCATTCAGCATCATCAGGTCACGTGTCTTCATTTCCAGACACCATTGGGTTACCGGAAGGAATTCTAAGTTATTTGCAGTCTTCTTGTAACCTGATTCATTCGAATGATCAAAGCAGTCAATATTAAGATCTCCACAGACTATCAACTCATATGGGGGGCCAGCTTCCATATACTCGTCCAAGGACTTCGTGACTTCATCTATGAAGTTTATGGTTCCACTCACTGCATGATTCCAGTAAAGATTAAAAATACAGATGTTAGTTGTAGCTCCAGCGGGTGTACTTCCCACCCCGACCGTAGTCACCTGTATATATGGAGAGATGTTAATTGAATTCAGAATCCGAAGACCTGAGTTGATCCTGGCAGCTACAAGGAGACCTGCCATCGGTCTCCCCCTAGTCTGTTTGAGCGCCGGTGTATGGGCAATTTCAAATCCCTCCAAAATGGGTTTTTCACAGAGCCATGTCTCCTGTAGGCAGATAATATCCAAGTCATCGGCCCAGGTGGTGTTGAACAGGTGACTGAAGCCTCTTGTGTTCCAGGAGCCCAAGGTGAGGGTTTTTTTGTTGTTATGGTTCTTGGGGGCCTGGCGTTAACAAGACATGGTGTTGTTTAGGGTTTCAGCAACCCAGGCCCAGTCATTCCCTTGCATCATAGATGATATGTCAGACACTGGGCGGTCTTCAGTTCGATGTGTTTGGCTGACTCCTTGGATTGTAATCTTGATGTTGTTTTGGCTAGGTAACTCATTCATAGGCTTCCAAGGCTTCTGTACCGGGGAGGCGGGTCTTGAATGGAAAGCCGCAGTAACCCGCTCACTTGAGCACTTTGGAGGAATTTTGTCATCTCTACCAGCTTCCATCTGGTTCGCGGCTTCATTCAAGGTCTCTGTTGAGGCCCTTGTTGAAGCTAGTGAGATATCAAACCCTAGCGACATTAACACTGGTCCGGCTTGGAGCAAAGTGTCAGCTATGATTTTTGACTGAACATGTAAAATGACTGCATCATTTTTGGTTTCCTCGAGGAATTCTACAATTTTCAGGTCACCTGATTCAATTGCCCGAAGGCTTGGGATCAGGTGACATAGCCATAGAACATTGTGGCGAGTCAGTATCAAATCATCATCCGAATCAATCCGTTCTAAGAGTACCTGATGGTAAGAAGACTCACTCTTCCAATGTTTACTCTTAGGATGTTCGTTTGTTATGTGCTTTTTCAATGTGGGATTTCCTTGCGGCACTCCGAAGTCCTTAGAATACAATGGTTTAGTCTGAGTCAGGTCCTGTAATTTAGCACCTGAAGGATCAGTCTTAAAGGCTTTGGGTAGTTGCCGATTAGTACAGGGGATTAAAGAAGCTTGAGTTTCTGAATCTTTCGTTTTAGAAGGGCCCTTATTAAACTGGCTGCAGGTCTTACGGCGTTTCTCCTCGAGCGTCATGAAGGATTTAGAACAAAAGTTCATATCATCTATGGAAGTGATGATTGGCCCAGTTGCTTCACATATAGATATGATTCTAGATGTTTTCCGGGCCGGCACTTTTGACGGAGAAGAATTACTGTCAGCCAAATTTAATCCAGTGTCGGGCCGGTTAATTATTGTAGGGCAGACTACATTCGAGAGAACAGCGGTGTTATCACTCTGCCTGGATACGTCCAGGGGGGTAACTGACAACAAATTGTGCTCCGCAGTCCCATCCACTATGTCGGCTACTTCGTCGTCATGTACCGACATGTTTAACAGCTCCTCCGATATGCTACATAAATCAATTATAGGTTCAGTGGCCGGATCTAACTTAGTGGCAATAGCATTTGGCTGAGGTGCACACACATCTTGTTTCTCTTTTGGAGTTGTTCTGTTGACGATTACATTCAGAGTTTTTAAATTACGCAAGAATTTCCTGGAATCATTACCTCGGTTCTTTTTTTTCATTGGCATGTTTTTTGATTTTTTGTGTTCGTTGCCTCTGTGATTTCCGGTTTTCAGACCAGTGATGGGCCCTCTTGTAGGGTGTTTAAATATGTCGGAGACTGCAACAGCAGCATCATTTCCAGATTTTAGTGTATCGACCGGCACCGTTTAACAGGAACAGGACCAAGATTTAGGTTTGAAGAGGCAGCCACTTGAGTATCATGAAGGGCCAAATTCTCTGCATCTTGAGTTTCCAGGCAGATAGCCTGAAAGTTGGTCAGCACAAGTGTAGTCAGATCAGTGGCGGCGGAGGCAGGCTCGACCGTTTGCGGGCCTGTAGCACATGAATTGAGTATCAACAGCGATTGCTCCTGACCATCTTCGGGTGTAACCTTTTCAGTACAAGCTACCTTGTCTGCACTTCTGTCGTACTCGAGAGCAGTGGCTTCTGCAATCTGGGCGCACGTGGCTATTGGTATCCGAGGAGGTGAACATGCTACATGGTTATTTGGAGTTCGAGAGGTCTGTGCATTTCTGTCTTCAGGAGCTTCAATGTAGCCAGGATTGTCGGCTTTTTGTTGAAAGAGGTGTAATGCCTGTTTAGCCACTTCAGCCAGTAATTTTCTGTCTAAGAGTGCGTTTTTGTTACTGTCTATTAGAGCAACGAGTGCCATTTCCACCTGTTTGTTGGTATGTAAGGATGTATTCATAAGAGTCATTTGAGAGTTCTCCAGATTAGCAATCTTCGCATTTAAACCACTAGTTAAAGCTGTTAAAGCTTTCATGGTGTCATTTATGTGTTCATACATTTTTAAAAAAGGAGCCAAAGCAATTGTGGTTGATGACATAATGAGAGTTTGAAGCTCTTGCATATATGATGTATGGCATGCATTGCCAATGCTGTCCATTGTATGGCCTTTAGATCGCCTTTTGCCCACTGGAAGGCGTCTAATCTTGGGAAAGGGGCGCTCCATTATAGATGAGTCCGATGAAGATGAATCTGACTTATCGTCAGATTGGGAACTCACGCTTGAGGGTCCATGCATACGTTGATGGGAGTTAAACGATGCACCATTTTGCGATATGATGGGGTCAGCCCCTTTCGCA
Organism: Ambystoma mexicanum; assembly: GCF_040938575.1. Lineage (NCBI taxonomy): Eukaryota > Metazoa > Chordata > Amphibia > Caudata > Ambystomatidae > Ambystoma > Ambystoma mexicanum. The sequence continues at coordinate 137,272,955 of NC_090928.1, forward strand.
AAAGCAGATTTCTTTTGTGAGCATAGAATGCTCGGTGAGAGACTCGAGCGTCCACTTCTACTTTCGTTCAGATTGGTCGTAGCAGATTTCTTCTGTGAGCATGAAATGCTAGTTGAAAGACTCGAGCGTCCGCTTCTACTCTCAATCAGGTTGGTCATAGGAAGGCTCAGCGGGGGGCTTTTGGCCAACGACTCCGATAGGGGCACACCAGCCACAGAGTTAGTGGGCGCTCTCGTTGGGGCTATATCACCCGGCGTGAAGTTTTTTGTGGCCGAGATATTTGATCTGCTTTTATTCAAATGCTTAAGGTCCATCAAGAGCTTATTAACAACTTCTAAGGAATTTCTGCGGTTGATTGGGTCTTTTTCTTGCAGAGTCGGCATCATCTCTCCCTCAGCATTTGTAAGGGAGTCACGGGTAAAGGATTGTAAAACCGGGTTTTGAACCGGTTTAATCACTTCATTAAATGTGAACGCTGTGTCAGGAGAACTACCTTCGTGCAGCGTATTTAGTGGCGACGCCGGGGAAGGTAGCAACTTCTCATGTGCACTGTAGAATCGTGGGCGTGGAGAACCATTAGTTGGTTCTTTCTGTGTTAAGACACCTACTGCATCACAATCACCAGGGCTCATTTGGAGCACCTGGACACCAGACATCACACTATTGAGTTGACAAAGAGGCGTTTGCATGACAGCGAGATCATTTCGCATTGGGCTACTGTCATATGATGAAGTACTAGCTGGGAATTCAGAAGGGCCAAATGTTAGGGCCGAATTAGACATGTCCATCGGAATATCTTGTGTTTCCTGGGCACTATCACACTTATCAGGTGGCCCGTCACGTTTACTTGGACATGGGGAGTGGGGTGAAAAAGCATGGGGAGTGGCCGTTTTGAATGGACTGGGCTGGGCAATAACGATGTCAATAGTAGGCTGTAAAGCAGTTGCCTCGGCCACTCTCTCAGCCCCCAACCCCTCTGCCGCTCCTCCCATTAGCCGGGAATGAGAAGGAGAGTCCGGGTCCGCACGTGAAGTGGCTGCCACACAAACACTTACTGTTTCTCCATCGTTGTCGTTGTGTGTATGTGTCGATGTTAGCTGCATCAGACGCTCACCTTCGTTCTTAAATTGCACACCGTCGGGGTCAGCAGCGACAGCAAGGGTAGGTGTATAAAGTGCCACCGGAGACTCCGCCGAAGTCCATGAGTGTTCGGAGTCAAGGCACGCTGGCTCGCGCACACGCTTCCTTTGGGCTCGAGTCTTTATAGCGTCACTCGCAGTCTTCCCTTTCACCAGAGCCGTGTAAGCGTTGGTTCGCATTATAGCTGCGACTGAAGCAGAAGTGAACACAGTGTGCAGGAAGCCAGGGGAGTCCAGAGGAAAGTCCCGGTTTCCACAGACTTCCTCGGACTCCTCAGACTCTGCCAGACTCCGCGCCCGCTCCGCGGGGAGAGGCAGATTTTAAGCAAAAGTCACTCCCACAGCAATAGAAAGCAAAGAGTTACTGGTCACTCCTCAGACTCTGCCAGACTCCGCGCCCGCTCCGCGGGGAGAGGCAGATTTTAAGCAAAAGTCACTCCCACAGCAATAGAAAGCAAAGAGTTACTGGTCACTCCTCAGACTCTGCGCATCATTTGTTCCCTGGACTGGCCTTGGGTCAGCTCCTTGTTGTATTTGGTTGCTGGGCTCTCCTTCCTGCTTAGTCTCAGCAGGGGCACAATGTCTCATAGGATCCAGTTACTTCACTGACCGTTGATCATGTTGCTTGTGTTGCTCTGCTTATTATGGTCAGTTTAATTTGTTGTATTGTATGTTGTCTGTGTCCAGTTATCTGTGTTGTCCTTTTCAGCGTGCCACAGTCCGTGCTCTTCTCACTGTTGTGGCTTGTGTCGCTGTTGTGGCACTAAGCCCACCTTGGTGTGCGTTGGTTTGATGCAACGCATGTGAGCGGCTGAGCCAGTGGGTCAGGGTGGTCTGCCTTGTGTCCAGGGCCAGCGCGAGCTCAGGTGCAGTTTGCGTGATCTAACCTGTTCTTTCTTTCTCTTTTCCAGGTACCTGTGAGCCAGCGTGATGAATGAATCCGATCGATGGTGACGGAAGTGGTGAGTAATGTGCGGCGGTGACAGAGTGCGATGAGTGAGCTCAGCGATTCACCTTGTTTTCCTTCTCTTGCTTCTGAAGGTGCCGGCGACCGTTGAAAGCTGGAGTCCTCGTCGAACAACCGGTACATTGCTGGAGGCACAGGTAAGTCAGAGCAGGAGAGTATGTGAGGCTCGATGGTCTCCAGCTTTTCTTTGCAGATTTGTGGAAGAGTGCTGGCAGGAGTTCCTCGGAGAGCGTTACGCTGCTAACTGCAGAATAACGCGAAGCATGCCTTAGAGCTTGGGTGGTGCTTATATAGCCAACCACGCCCTGCCACTCCCAAGGTGCAATGAGTTCCAGAAGTTCTCTGCCATGCCCATGATTGCAGACTAATGCAAAAGCTAATGGCTCAGAGCCACGCCCTTAACTGCAATTAGCACAGAGGTCAATCATCCAGTGGCAGACCGACTACACCTTTGTTTTCCTTGTGTTAGCTCCATGAGCCTGGTGCCCAGGTGGCCCTCCTTTGAGGCTTGATCCAGTCAGGGCCCCTAATGTGCCCCAATGTTCCCAATGCTGTTGGGCTGGGGTGATCTAGACTGCTCATCGTGCCAACGGGACACCCAAACCCCCATCACCCATGAACCCACCCTGCAGGCAGCCCCCTCCAGTAAGGAAACCCCAGCCCCCATCACCCGTGAACCCACCCTGCAGGCAGCCCCCTCCACATGGGATACCCCAGCTCCCATCACCTGTGACCCCACGCTGCAGGCAGCCCCTTCCAGACGGGATACCCCAGCCCCCATCACCTGTGATGCCACCCGGCAGGCAGCCCCCTCCACATGGGATACCCCAGCCCCCATCACCCATGCCCCCACCCTGCAGGCAGCCCCCTCCACATGGGATACCCCAGCCCCCATCACCCGTGACCCCACCCTGCAGGCGGCCAGCCCCCATCACCCATGACCCCACCCTGCAGGCAGCCATCACCACATGGGACATCACATGCATGATGAACCCTGACATACTAACACATCATCACTCCATCAATTGTGTGTCGTGCACATTGACTGCTGTGTAGTGACACCAGCCTGGATATACACCGGAACATGTATCCTGAAACAAAAATTAATGCATTCACCCGGGCCACATCCATGAGTGTGGCAGCTGGGCAAACACAATAGATGTCCCCAACCATCTCCCAACATACAAGTGAATGCAAAAGTGAGGGCCTGACGGCCATGTGACATTGTCATGGCATCAATCCCCAGGGACAAATTGTTCACCAATGACAGATTCCAAACCACCCTCAATGTTGCCACATGAACAAATACTGCCAGGCATCCCACAGCCTGAGCTTCATTCAGCTGCCATTCCTAGAAGATAATCACTAATCGGTTTTCCCATGTGTGAAGGACATGGCAATCAGACAGTGCACCACGCACTGAGACAGCTGCAATAGGCAGCCAATGTATAAACAGCATCAAGCAAAGCATGTGCAAATGCCCGGAACATGTAACAGTCACCCCACCCACCCCACTCACAAACACAGTGAGGGCAAATACACAGTCATGCTGCACATGTGAAAGGAAATGCCATTTGACAGTGCACACACAAAATCCCACTTCACACACCACCATTTGGCCCTCACCATTCCACTGAAACTGCTCTCACCTCTGTTCTCAACTCCCTCCTCTCTGTTCGCTACTCTAAACACTCATCTGTTCTCATTCTTCTTGAGCTCACCTCCTGCCTCTCTGCTATTAAATCCTGGATGTCCTCCCACTTTCTTACCCTAAATACTGACAAAACGAAGTTTAATTCTTTCCTGCTAATACCCTCCCACCACCCTCCCTACCTCCTTCCATCCTCTTTCCTCTTTCCCACCTACCTATCTCGCCTCATGCCCACAATCTTGGCCTATACTTTGACTCTAACCTCTCCTTCACTCACCACATCTCTACTACCTCCCATGCCTGTTGCTTCCATCTCTATAATATTTGCAAAATCCAACCCTTCCTCACCTTTCATGCAGCTATACTCCTAATCTCTTCCTTAATCTTCTTTAGACTTTTCTATTGCTTTGCTGTCCTCTTCGGTCTCCCCTCCTCACACCTAGCCTCCCTTAAATCCATCCACCATTCTGCCAATCGCTCTATCAGCCTTCTCTCTCCTTGTGATTCCATCTCATACTCACTCTCCTCTCTAGTCTGGCTCTCTTTTCATTCCCAACTCAAGTTCAACTTCCTCTGTTTTGTCTTTAAATCTCTCTATGGCCTTGCTCCACCCTACCTGTCCTCCCTCCTCTCCTTCTACTCTCCTTCTCGCCCACTTCACTTTGCTGATCATTTACTACTTACTGTACCTCCAGCACCCTGCTGCCCCTCTTCACTGGAACCGTCTCCCTCTCTCTATCTGCTCCACCACCTCTTACTCCTCCTTCCGCACTTCCTTAAAATCTTACCTCGTACAATTTCCAACCTGATACCTCTCCACTGTTCTCTCTCACAACTAACTTGTTCTGATCATGTTCACTTTCATTTCTCATGATAAAATGTTCTGTATATTGTTATCAGTTTTTTAATTCATGACTCGTTTTTATTGCTTGTTTTGTACTCATTGTTGCTTATGTAAAGCGCTTTGGCTTAAAGCGCTATATAAAATTTTATAAATACAAATACACCACCGGTCCGCCCCATATGTACAGTCACCCCGCAAAAAAAAAAACATAACACATGCAAATAAGCACCCACACACATCACTAACAATGGGCAGGATCAGGGCTACTAAATGGACTAACAAACAGGCACACTGCAAAAACAACTGTGACTGACAATGACTGTGAGAGTGAACAATAAATATAATAAACAGTTGCATTAGAACCATACATAGTGTAAATAAAATCAGAAATCATAATATTAAAAGATGTCCATGTAAAAATAGAAAAATAAAAATGTCCATGTGTATAAAAAATATTTACACAAAAAAACTATGTATAAGAAAACATGGAGGATCCATGTCCAGAGTCCACGCCAAACAAATAAAAAATAAAAGGAAACTTACACCTCTAGACCTATCTACAAAGAAAATGGAATAATGTCTGTGATCCAAGCTCCAAATAATAATGAAAAATAAAAGGAAACTTATATCTACAAAACTATGTACACAGGCAGCGGGCTAGTCCTCCTTGTCATCAAAGTCACTGAATGTCTCGGCAAGGGCATCATCAAAGTCTGTGTCCACTTCCCCTAGACGGGCCTCCGCTCTCTCATCGAGGGCTTACAGGGACTCCAGCATGGACCTCTTCATCCCCTCCCACTCCCTGCAAGTATCCTCGAGGATGTCAGCCTGCCTCTCTGTCCGACGCAGAACAATCTCCGCCCTGGCCATGGTGACTCTCGCCTCCAGAGCCTGCTGCCTCTCTGCCCGGATTCGCTGCCCCTATCGCATGAACACAGAAGGCATCCTCGTTCTGAGGGCCACATTTGCGTCCTGCCTGATGCCGGATAGCTGCCTCCTTGAGATGGGATGCCCTGAGTACAATGGACTCCTACTTCGAGTCTGCTGCTGCCAAATTGCCCGGTGAATGCTTCTTGTGGACACCCTCCGGGCTGATGACATCATCTGGGGTGTTGGGCCCTTGCCCTGCTCCTGTTTGCCTGCTCACCCTCCATTGCCATTGCTCCTGTCATTCCCTGGATCGGCGTGGTGACCACCTCAGCTGTTCGACTGTCGACTCCCAACACATGCAGGGATGTTTGCTCCACAGGACAGGCCAACATGGATGGGACTGGTACACAGGGGGCCCTGGTGGTATCTGGGCCGGAAGGCGCCCGGGTGGACGACTGGCACACAGAGGAGCAAGACGAGGAGGGGGTTGCATACGTGGCCAGCCCATGCATCCAATTCGAGACCAGGAAGGCTGCTAGCCAGTTCAGGAGATGCCAGACGTCATTGTGATGATGTGCAAGCCCATGAGTGCAAGCCTGCACATCATCACGAATAACGGCTGTACTCCTCACAATAACAGCTAGAAGGGGTTCCACTCTGTCTCGAATAACAAGAGCCACAGGCATTGGGGTGTCAGTCTGGGTGGAAATATCCGACACATGCGGCTGGGTCCGGCATGAGGCTTGCCGGCAGGTGCATACTGGTGCAGGTGCTGGCCCATCGATAGAATTTGGCACAGGCCCCTCCATGGTGGCCTGCGCTGCCTCATGCTCCTGAGTCAGGACTGCACCAGTCACACCCAGCTCACCACTCCCACAGGGCCCCATGGACTGGGCTAATATGGAACCCTCCTCCTCCTCCTACCCCGCAAACATGGATGCCTTCCCAGCATCTTCCGCAATGGATGGCCCCTGTGTGTGCTCACCTGTAGCCCCCCCACTCCCCGCTGCTGAGGAGTCCACATCCACCTTCGCCCTCTGAGACCTCCCCTCAGCACCTTTGGCTGATGTTTGAGACACAGTACCAGTCTCATTGCTCCCCGAAAATGTAATTTCCAAGGGGCATGACTGGGCCTTGCGTCTCTACCCGGTGGAGGCATCCCCGCTGCCTTGCTCCACAGCACTTTCTCCACCCTCTTCTTCCAACGCAATTGTGGATAAGGAGACATAAAACACAAACATCAGGGTACTGCACTGATGTGTGTTTAGTACAAACAATATGCGCATGAAGTACACTGCTAAAGGGTACAACTATCATCACCATCCACAACACACAGGTACATGCAATGTACATACATACACATACATGCAGGTCGTTCACACCAGACAATCCCATATGGGGATATAGCACTGTCACAACCTATCAATTGTGCATGCTACACACACATGCGTCATGGGCCATACACATGTCATGCACACACATCACTCGACAGTCCTCAAGCACTGCACTGAGCTAGCACATCAGAGTCCCCTCAACAGCAATCACACAACAAGACTAGGTCACACCTTGACATGCACCTGTTACATCTTAGACACATCTACATGAACACCATGCATGTTCATGATGTTGACAACAACACCCATCTGCCACACCTCTGACACGGGCATGTATCAGACACATGTGACAAACCACATGCATGACATGAAATGCTGCAGTACAACACATAATGCAAAAGTAAGCCCATTGAAATTACACATGGTTCATAGAACACATGTAGAGCACTGCCTGGGACATGCACACAGACATCCGTACAAGAGGCATACTTGCAGTAAGGCCAAGGTGCACACTCCCACCATACATCAACACGCACATGCACTATGGAGGCCAGCAACACATGGACACTCACCTGACGACTACAGACGGAGCTGCAACTCGCTGATATGGGTGTGCAGCGCCAGGTAGAATTTCTCCAGGACCCTCATGCCAGTGGAGTTAATTCAGCCTCTGCACCTCCTGTTTGGCACCAGCTTGGAGGATGCACAGGTCCTTGCTGTGGATCCTAGATTTGATGTCCTCCCAGCGCTTGTGCACATGGTGGTAGTCATGGGGTGCCACTCCCTCTGTGTTGATGGCACCCACGATCTGGTGCCAGATCAGCTTCTGTCCTTCCTTGCTGACTTGCAATGGTCTGTGGAAGAGGTCATTGTAATGCCCCAGGACCTGCTCCACCAGGATGTCAACTACCTGGCTGTGAATTTGACAGCCCTCTGCCTCGCTGCCATGGGGTTGATACTAACCACGGAAGATTTTTGTTGAGACATGGCAACCCCCGTGGCCGGTGTGGGTGGGCAAGGTGGTCCCGGGGCTGTGGAGCCGTGGTGATGGAATGGTATGTTGGGAGTCTTCGGGATCAGCAGAGATGGTCACAGGGCCAAGGACAGGAGCACTGGCAATGACCAGGCAGGGCAGGTGGGCAGCAGGCACACACAGTGGCCAGGCAGCAGCAGATGGCTCGTAGGAGGCAGCTCAGGGCAGTAGGAGGCAGGTAAAAAGGCTTGCAGGTAGGAGCGTGGGTCTTCTGTTTTTCTCAAGTGGGCAGCTGGAAACAGAGTGACGGTTTCTCAGCACGTACGAAATTAGCTCGTACACATGAAATCAGAGGAAAGGGCCTAATTGCGTAAGTTACATAACATGCGATGGCCGTTGGCGTTCAGGTTCGGGATAAAGGAGTGCGTAGGAGAACATTATTCGCATGTGCGTGTTCGAGCGGACGGACGTGTGGACTTCAGAGATTTTTGGCGTGCCACACATTTTGTTCACTACTGTGACAGTGCGAACTTCTTATTTTGGTGGGGGATTTGCCTCCGCAGACACACACGTATATTTTATTTTTCTGAGGCTAACAGTGAGTCACATATGCATTATTCATACTCTGGGTGCCCCTGTGTATCGTGTATCCCCATTGTTAACATTACAGTGGCTCTCGTGGGCTTTGCGTATGCCTTTTTTGTGTTGCTGGGTGCCACAGCATATCACGTAATGCTTTTTCTTTTCACGGTAGCTACAGAGGGGTCACATACACGCACCTTTGATATTTGGGCTGCCTGTGCGTTACGCCAGGGGTAATATTGAACCTTGCTGGACCACACTTTGCATCATGTACCCTGCCCCCTCACTCCTATTGCCCAGGATAATTGCTTGTTGGGCCTCCCATTGTACAAATCCATCTGTACCATGGTTGGGAGTGGCCCATGAGGGAAAGGTGGCAGAGGTGGCCAGGGTCAGGGACGTGAAGACAGAGCTGTGCACCACCACCAACAGGGTCAGGGAGTTGCAGGTGATGCTGCTGTCCACTGCACCCAGGGTCAGGGAGCTGCAGGTGATGCTGCTCTCCCCGCCACCCATGGCCAGGGAGCTGCAGGGGAAGCTCCTCTCCCCAACAACCAGTGACAGGGAGCAACAGCGGTATCTGTTGTCATCCCCCTGAGACACTGACACGCAGGGGCAGCTGATGTCTGTGTGTCCAAGGGGAAGGGACATAAAGTTAAATGCCCTGGACCCAGCTCCCATGTTGAGGGACCTGCAGGGCCAGTAACTGACCCAACATCAGTGGGTGATGGCATGGCCCAGGCCACTAGTGGTCCAGCCCCTAATGCCCTGAGTGGTCCCAGCCACACGGGGTCTGCACCACCTTCCTAGAGGCAGAAGCGTGCTGAACAGGGAAAGGCTCAATCCCAAAGCACGGCAAAGGAGACTGCCACATCCAGGAAGAGGAGCTTCAATGATGATGAACTCAAGATCCTTGTGGAGTATGTGCGCGACCACCACTGTGACATGTGTACGCAGCCAGGGAGCACACATATGCCTGCTCAACTTATGGTCCACTAGCAACGAGTCACGGTTGGCATCAACGCCTTGGGGAATGAGAGGCACACTGCTCGTGAGGTCATGAAGCAGTGGAATGACCTCCACCATCAAACCAAACTAAAGCTGGGTGCAAACCTTGCTTCTGCTCTGGTGACTGGAGGTGGGTCACCACAGGAAGAGGAGCTCACACCACATGAAGAGGCCATGAGCGAGTTGATTCGTGTAGATCAGGTGCAAGGCGTGGGAGGCCTGCCAAATTTACGAGGAAATGTCCGGTGAGTGATGAAGCGTGTGCATCCTGAACATATGTATGTAGATTGAATGAATTGGTATGATTGTTTGGCACTTCTGCCTGCATTTGTATGACTGCCATCGGTGAACCATGTCATGGTCTACTGACTCGTGTTTAGTGTACTGCAGAGTGCATACAACACATGTGTTGCACATCAGTTGAACATGGCTTTGGGACAGTAGTCATCCACAACCGTCAGATACTAAAACACATTTCCAGCATGCCAACACAACGTGGCATCTGGCTATGTATGTCAGTGATGCTAGTGACTCAGCTATGCCAGTCAAGTGCTTGCGTCTGAAGCATGTGGTATACATCATGCACTATATGTAGTAGAAATTCCACTAGGAAATAGGTGGTTTCATGCTACACATACCTTCCATGAATACTGTCAGCGGGAGGGACATGGTGCCATGAGTGACATAGCATTTTACTAAACTGTGCAAATCCCTGCCGCAACTATGGCACTGACTCCCTTGTAAGAAATGTGTCTGGAGTCATCCATGTTGACCTGCCACATTCAACACACCCCCCATGGGTACATGGCCCTGTCCCTCTTGTGTGTCACTGTCCCATCTTCCTATGTCCCAGCACATGTCATCACTCTCTCCACATCACACACCTCGGACACCACACGTGTCTATTGGAAATGTCTGCAGTGCTTACATGGTCAGGGATGTGCAGGCAAGTCTGCACATGCCATGATTTCAGGGATTTTTGTACATAGTGCATGAATGCAAATTATGGCATGTTAACATTCATGTAAATGTGTTGCAGGACAGCATTGTGATGACAATGCATGTAGTAGATGCAATTAACATGATTCTTCATGTCTTTATGTGTCCATGTGCAGGTGATGAGCCACCAGATTCAGTGGAAGAGGTAGAGGAGGAACAGGAGCCTGAGCACCAACAGAGCACGAGTGGAGGACGTCTTGTGGCAGCCCATGAAAATCCATTGGTGCTACAGTCCACCCGGGGCATGAATCAGTATGAGTCTGACTCCAATGATACCAGTAGCACTGGTGGTGAACCGGATGTCCATTTGTCTATGCTGTCAGAGGTGAGTGCATCAAGTCATGGTGCTGATGTACCCCGTGCGTCTGCAGGGGGTAACGTCTACTCACAGGGCCAGTCAGTGTTGTCATGTCCGCCTGTGGTGGTTACGCCTGCAAGGCCACGCTCCACTGTATTGGCTTCTAGTCCTGGGACGGATGACCAAGGGAGGGATGCAGTCCTACAGCCACAGACAGCGGCTTCACATCAAGGGCCATGCTCCCTTGGGTCCGGCAGGTGTGGGGACGCACATGTGGTGGACATGTCGTGCCTGGGGAGACAGTGTAGCAGTCAATGTTGCATGCTGCACAGCTACAGGGTGCTTCCTATGAGATGTTGGCTCAGGGCATTGATGGGGTGGCCATTTCCACGTACTCACGAGCAACACAGGTAGCGCACCAGCTGCAGGCATTGCGGTCCACATCCCGCTCACACAGTCTGCACATAGAGGCCAGCAACAGGAACTGACAGGCCGAACTGAGGACTCTGCAGGCATCCCTGCTTGCATAGGGTCGGGCCCACAGGGAGGCCCTGAGGCAAGAGTTTCTGTCCCTCAGAGCTTTTCAATGGAAGTGCTAGAGGCAGCCAGCAGTACACAGTACGAACAGCAGATGCAACTGTTGACTCATACCATCTCGGAGGAACTCTGTGCATCCCGCGAGGTGTTGCATGCAGACCTCCAAGGCTTCATGTTGCAGATGCATTCATCTGGTTCCCGCCTTGCCGCTGCCATGGAGGACCATGCCAGGGCTATACGTGATCAGCCTTCCTTACCACTACCACCTTTGCATTCTACACAGGAAGGTTGCGACAGCAGAGGCAGCCCTCCCAATCCATGAGAGCTGTGCGGTACATGTATCCATGGAGGGAATTGTTTTTTTTCAACATCCACACATGTGGGTGTTGACGTGCACCTGTCCCTCCTCCCTCCTGGGTGGACCACCTCCCCACCCCCGGTACAAGATGGACATTTTTTTTCTTTTTTTCCACTCCCCCTGGCCAGATGTTGGCATGTCATATTTAGTTTTGCCCTTTCCTGGTTGTGGTCTTTGTTATTGTTTGCATTGATTGCCCTTGAGTTGTGCCATTAACTCCTCAGGGACTATACATGTGCAGTGGTGTACGCGCAGGCATGCCTAGTGAAGTCATCTAGCATGTTTGCATGGGGGTGCACGGGATGGCATGTGCAGGTAATCATAGCTTTGCTTTTCCATGGCACATGTGTGCTGTGTCAATTATACTGAACAATGGCTATTTTAATATGTTTGTCCATGTTGTTCCAGTAATCAGTGATGTGGCAGTCCCATTTGAGACATCCTGCACCATTCGAAGTCCACACTCCTCATACCCTGCACTAGACAATGTTGTTCCTTTAACAAATTAGGAAACACACTTACTCATGAAGGTCATGTGGGATTTATAACATTCAGACACAGTTATTTGGAAGCATTTGCACTGTCTTGCATGTTGGGCATGCTTCATTGTTGGTCATTTTTGCTGCATTTGTCGGTTCTCTTATATGTCCTTTGCATGCTCACATGGCGTTGTGATAATTTAATTGGAGCTCATGTCACTGTGTAAGCTACCTATGTGGATACCTCAATGGACGAACCGACTGTGCTGTGCAGCATGTCATTGTACATCGGTAAACCAGGCCATGGACTCCTTGATTTTGTCATTTGCTTGTTATTCACTCACTGTGCCACTCTCTCTCTCCCTCTCTCTTGTGTGGTACACTATATTCCTGTACATATCAATGTCAAGGGCCATTCACCCTGTGTCACCCTGTGTTGCTCCTGCACTCTGTGTTGTATGCATATTTTCTTAAGTATGTGCATGTATTTTGTGCTGGTACTCTGCATTGCCTTCCATGTAGGTAGAGCATCTCCTAATGGTGTGCATCGTATGCAAGGCAGGTGAGTTCCACGGACATGTGAGTGCATGGCATTTGCTGACACTTCGGTGGTGTTTGCATGGGAACGGGGCACTGTGTGTGTACTCTCTGGCTATACTAACCTTTACCTCTGTCACTATTACTCGAGGGTTGTTTTACTCACCCAGGGGTGATGCTAATGATGGATATGGTCTTGTTAATTTGATGGAGTGCTGGGGACACTGTTTACTGATTGTGATAACTGTGCTTTCTGACTGTGTGCCCACCTTTCATGGTTGTTTGTGAGTGTGTAGCATGGTCAACTGTTTGTGGACTGTGGCAGGGGCAGATGTTTGAGCTGAGATGTGCCTCATTCAACTTTTATCACGTCTAATGAGTGGCACATCTGATCCCTATCAGGGTTTGTGGGATTAGGAATGTTTCTCAGATTGGCTGGATTGAATTTATGGTTCAACTATTAGTGTGTGCTTACTCCCTATCTGCTTAAGTTCATTTCTCAATGCTATCCCTCAAGAGCCATTTCATCATGTTACTCTGACCTTCTTCAGGTGAGCCAGTTATTGATGGAGATGTTTTGCAGGGGATCTTTATCGTCAGCAGGGGCCAACCTCTGGGATACACATCCTGCTGCCCTAGGTTTGGGGACTCATTTCTTTGCTTTCCATGAACTACCCAGGTGTTTCATCTTCTACTCTTCCTTCTCTCTCTCCCTCTTCCCTGCTAAGCAATCCCTCTGCTCTCTCACTCTCTCCATTTCGTTTGTCCTGGCTGCTTGATGACAGTCTGCTTGATGTGCCTCAAGGTCTCACAGGCCCCTGTCAACCCCAGCAATTTGTGTGGCAGTTGCCTCCGTGACATGGACTAGAGTCATCATCACTGCACTTGGGGAATGACCAGAGAGAGTTGCATCTCTCTACACTTACCCAAGCATCCACTGACTGGTTTCTGTTCCACCCTGTCCTTGGTCCCTGCATGATGGCATATTGATGCACTTGTGAAAATATGATGAATCACTGTCAGGTAGATTCACTGTTACATGCACTGCTGATAGTGTAGTATAGTTTAGTGTGCAATTACTGTTCCTGTCCAGAATATTATGAATCTCTATGAGCGGGTGTTATTTTTACTATTTTTATTTTTTATTTTTATTGGTTTGTTACAAACCTTTAAAAAATTATGTACAAAAGTTATGAAAAATCACAGAGTTCACAAAAGAAATCATTCTTGAGGAGAGATCCACGGATGGAGCTTCAAAAAAAAAAAAAAAAAGGAAAGGAAAGGAAAATGGAAATCAAGCAACACGTAAGGGAAGCATCAGGAAGGACCACAACACGATGCATGGAATCTTTGCAGCTTAGATAAAGTTGCCTTTCCAAAGTTCAAGCAGAACTCATGACGACTTCAATATCGTTTTCGTATTTTTCCAGCTTTAGATCCATTTTTTCTAAAAGGAAAGTCAATTCAATTGTTAAGCTGAGCTCGACGTCTTGATGCATCAAAGCCCACCAGTCCTCAGCGGACATTGTTGGTCTTGCCACAATGAACTTTCCCAAGTGAGTAGTGCGTTCCTGTCGCAGTTGCGTGCAGTGTAGAGTGAGGTGTTTTAATGTTTCATTTTCTTCTCCACATAGGCGACAGATCACCGATGGAGCTCCATCCTTTTGCCGAATCGCTAACGTCTCTCTTGTTGGAAATTGATTCAAGCGATATTTCATATAAAGGAGTCTACGAGCAGGGTCTGGGAATTTGAGCAGGTAAGCTTGTGGATCGTTTATTTTTCTTGCTCCACTTGGACGTGTTCTCATGATTCTGTGAGTTCCTCGTGTGTCACATGTGTCAATCCAATCTTGATGCCATAATAACGATTTTACTTTGATGGGATTCACATGGAGTAACTCTCTATTGGTGCTTAAGTCACTTAAGATGTTTTCACAACGTCTTATCCATTGAAACAGAACACTATCTGTGGTGCCTGTGTGTGCATTAGTTAAGATGTGATATTGTGGAGCGGTTGGTTCAATGGTTATCTTTCTGTACTCATTTAGCGTAGTCCACGTTATTATTGCATTGATGGACAAGAGACTTAGCTCATACCTTATGCATGCAGTTGGTACACACATTGGAAGACGCAAAACTTTGGACCAGAAATGATCTTCTAACGATGACCATAAGGTGTCTGGACATCCCAGGGCACTGTTTGCTCCATGTGTTATCGCCGGAATGAATTTCATTTTATAGAAATCCATAACAGGTGTTAGCGAGTGTTTGCCAAATTTCCTGTTGAGTATACAGACTTGGCTGTTAGTTGTTTGCATTTATCTTTTGCTTTCTCGACCCAAGGAAAGTCGTTTATGCTCGAGCTAATACACATGCCAAGGTACAGTGTCTCTCGATGCCTTTTATTGACTCTTTCCCAATTCTCCATTCAAACTTTTTCATTCCCACGCTCTTTTTATTTTTTTTAAGATTTTGCAGGGTTAAGATTTCTGATTTTTTGGAATTCACAGTCAGACTGTTTTGAGCGACATATTGATCGAGTATGAACAGTTTCCGTTGTAGTCCTATGGGTGTTAGATCTAATAGGACTAGATCATCCGCATACAAAAGCCAGTTTACTTCATTTCCGTTAATTTTTGGGACGAAGGCATTTATATTCATGTATGCATCCCCCAGGTCTGAGATGAACAGATTAAATATTATAGATGCAAGTGGGCATCCCTGTTTGAC
Source organism: Ambystoma mexicanum (assembly GCF_040938575.1). Lineage (NCBI taxonomy): Eukaryota > Metazoa > Chordata > Amphibia > Caudata > Ambystomatidae > Ambystoma > Ambystoma mexicanum. The sequence goes on from NC_090928.1 coordinate 137,288,261, forward strand.
TCCTCTACAGGTTTTTATTGGGTCAGAAAGAAGACCCTGTTGATTCAGCCTCCCCCTTATTACTGTATCAGTGTGTAGTGCTTTGATAGACAGGAGTAGACTGAGAGGACAATTCCAATTCGCCATTTTTTTCCATAGTAATTCCCTATCGATGCTATCAAACACTTGGGAGAAATCCACAAATGCAAGATAGATTTTCTTGTTTGATCTTATAGCATCCATTTTCAATATATTCAATATTAGCAGATTTAGGCCACAACCAACGCCTCGGACAAAACCAGTTTGTTGGAAGTCCAGGTGTTTTGTTGATTCAATCCATTCCATTAGTTGTTTTTGTAACTGGATAGCAAATATTTTGCCGAGGACATCTAATAATGCTATAGACCTATAGTTCTTAGGATCTGCTCTATTTCCCTTCTTGAAAATGGGAACTACAATTGACGATTTCCAGCTAGATGGTATTCTGGCTTCCTCCGCAATTCTTGTGAACAATAGCATGAGGAATTCAGAACAATCTACTGGATTTTGTTTTATTAAAAAGTTGGCTAGTCCATCGGGACCAGGGGCTCTTGAGGATGATGCTCGTTGGATACTCTGAGCTATGCTCTCCTTGTCGAACTTTAGATCCCATTCAGTGAGCTGCGGTAGATTGGATTCAATAGTTGTACTGCTTTTTCTGTAGACCGACTCAAAGTGTGTGAGCCATTCAGCTTGAGGCACCATATTTGTTTGGATTGCACTTTGTTGACAGTTCATGTTATTTATTAGTTTCCAGTAGTCAGCTGTGTTCTTGTTGCTTAGCAACGCTAGCATGGCTTCACTGTCTTGTTGATATTGAATGGATTTATGCGAAATTAGCCAATTTCTATATTGTTGCTTCAATATTTTTTTTGAGTGCTGTCGCTGTTCGGATTCAAGTTGTGCATGTTGTCTTAGTTCTTTATGTAGTTGCCTCTTTCTTATTGCAATTTCATGATTACAACAGTGTTTAGGTATGAAGTCAGGTCTTTTTGATCGATTTTGGACAGTCATAAACTGTTTTAGAACGGTGGTGTATTCAAGGCTGGAATCTGTTGAGTTAGTTATGAGGTTATGATATGTTTCAGTGACCAACTTTAACTCATATGGCCTTATTTTCAGGCGAGTTCTATTAGGCTCAACTTCAACTTGATTCCTCCACCTGTTTGCTTTCTCTATAGTCGGCGAAAGCAAAGTAAGTATTAACTTACTATGATCACTGTTTGAGTCTTCCGATATTGTCAATGCCACCGCTCGTTGACTTAAGTTTTCTGAGATGAAAAAGTAGTCTATGATAGATGTTGAGTTTTTGTTTTTCCAGGTCTTTTGTGCAGGAATATCTCCGCACATGTTACCATTAGCCATTGTTATGTTTCTTTCTTGCATAGCCAGGCACCATTTCGCTGCCAATTTTTGCACTGTAGCCGATGTAGCAGAATCTTTCACGTCCCTTATGCACCACAAATTCAAATCAGCACAGCAAATTATGTTGGGGACTTGTTGCTCACTGTTGATGGCATCAATTAGGTCCAATACTGTGTTCGTGAATTTTTTATGTGCCAGCTTCTTTACGGGGCCAGTATAGATTGAGTATGTTAAGCTGAGTATTTTTTCCGTGGGCCATAGATGTTGCTTCAACAATTGTATGTTGAATGTATGGTGTATGATTAATGGTGCTTTTTAGTTTCCATCCCGAATTTTTTTCAACCATCGTTATTAGGCCAGCAGATGGACGACCCTTTTTTCTCGCTGTGGCTGGATTCATGACTATATCATAGTCATCAGACATTGGGCATTGAGTCAACCAAGTTTCCTGAAGGCATATCACTGTTTGATTCAGAGGGCTTTTTTAGATTCATTAAACAAATGGGTAAATCCTTGAGTGTTCCATGAGAGGACATTCATATGTGGGCTAGAACGCCCCTGATGGCATTAGCTAGTTTGCCCTCCCAGGACTCCCGCAAGCCAATTCCAGTTGTTCGGAATGTTGTTGCCGTCCAAGTTTTGTAAATTGCGGTTTTCCTCACTTTCAACTGAAGAGGTGCCCAAAATCGTGATTTTAATCATTTCCTCCATGTTGAATTTTTCATGGGGAGGGCTATGTTGTTCAATGCTATTTTCCGATTTTTTTCTAGCTGTCACGTTGGATTCTGTATTGGAGTGTTTTGAACTGACAGCGCTTCCAAAGATGACCTTGTGTGTTGGAGGTGAGTTGTTATCCCTTGCTTCCTCCAACTTTGTAGGACACAATACAGCGTCTTTATTTGCAGTTTCCTCATGGATATCAAAACCCAAGGACAACAAGAACGGGACTGCATTTAAGAGTAAATCGCAGATTAGCCTGGAGTTTATATGTAATCGGACTTTGTCATTCTGGTGATCATTGAGGAAGTCCACTGTTTGAATGTCATTGGACTCTATTGACCGTAGTCCTGGGACATGATGTAGAAGTCTAAGGACATTATTTCGATTCAGAGTTAAGCCATCTTTTGTGTCCAAAATTCTTTCCAAGATTAACTTATACTTTGCAGTTTTTCCCAATTTGTCTTTATTTGCGAAGAAGTTCTGTGACGGTCTTCCTCGGTTTTTACTTTCTTGGTTTGTTGTTGCAAGTATTTTGGCATCACTCGAGATAAAATGGCTCAGACTGGCCGTATCAGCCTTATTGATTTTTGTTTTCGTCAATGATTCTGTCTGCATTTTATTGTGCTGATTCCAGCCATCTATACTGTTTTCATTTGCAACTTTTAAGGCTTCGTTCCGGACACCCAAGCGTCTTCTTTTTTCTGCCATAATTTCGAATTTGTTGTATTTTTCAACGGGTGCCAGAGGAATGATTTCAGGAGGCGGGCGTATTAGTACGCAGACTCGCCCGCTAGATGCGGGGGCTGCTCCGATCGGGGCGATTTGCCGATCTGATTTTGCCGATGCATCGGTACATGCATTGTTAAGTGCAGGCTGTTCGTCGTCCATTTCAGCACTTGTCCCGTCTTCATAGACTGATAAGTTCAATAGTTCTTGCTCATCAATTTCGGCACTTTCATCAAGCACAATTGCGGTTTCAGGTGCGGCAGTGTCATTTTGCTTGACTAATGTGTTGGTCTTTTTAGGTAATTTGTTTGCTTTCTCTGTGTTGACAAATACATTGACTGATTTTAAGTTCCTTAGAAATTTCCTTGAGCCCGTGTTGTTACATTTTCGTTTGCATTTTTGGTTCTTTGGTTTTTTTTCTTGCGCTTTATTTGTGTCAGCGGTTTGTAATTTCTGAAATATTTTGTATGTTTTGTCTCTTTTATCAGGGCAAATGCTATCTTTTTGTTCTGGGATGCTAATGATTCCCTCTGCATTAGCTGAAGTGGATGGTAATGAGTTATTTGCATCAGACAGACTATTTCCAATAGAAACAGTTGAAGCGGTTGGAGGAATTTTCATTGAAGTTTCTGGCTGGTCAATGGGAGGTGATGCGATGTTTGCATCAGGCAGACGATTACCAATATCGGTATCTGGATCAGTCATAGGTATTTCCAATGCCACTCCTGGCTGAACCACGGCCAGAAGGCTAATGATTTCATTAGCAGACTTTTCATCACTTTGAGGAGCATGTTGAAGAGTAATCATATTAGTCTGCTTTGTCAGGCGCCTAGATGCAATTACCACCTCTTGACCGTTCGTTGTCGAGAGCGGGAGAGTTGATCTTGATGACTTTCCAGGATCATCGGTTTGAAAGACACTGCCATTCTGAACAATTTATGAATCAACCGCGATTTGAAAATTAAACTCAACGGGCCGAGGGGCTGAGTAGGAATAATGGTCCGATCTCTTGGGAATTTGTGTTTGTTTCAATAAGCTTAATGCTTCTATTGTTATTTCAGACAGTAAGGGTTTCTCGTCGATGTTAGTGTGTTTTTGATCCGCTAGATCCTTTGTTAAAACTTCAAATCTTTGGATGTATTCAAGCACTTTGATGTTTCCTCCATTATGAGACAATTCTGCGGCTGCAAGTTTGGAGTTTGAAAGTGCTGCAAGTTTGGTTAGATCTTTTAAGTTGTCGTTGATTTGCTCATAAAACTTGAGCATTGGGGCTATAGCTATAGTCAGTGACGACAAAACGAACGGTCTGAGATCGTTTAAGGCCTCTTTCACGATGTTCTGCAGCTTAACCTCTCTCAATATTTGAGTGGCGGATTTTCTGTGATTGCGAGATTTTTCTTTAGGTTGCTGATGTCTAATAGGTGAGACATACATCGATTTGTCCAGGGATGAAAGATCAGGCCTCTCATCTTTGCTTGAAGATATGGAAAGTCTTGTGTTAACTTTCTTGTGACACCTAGAGAACACTGGTGAAGTTTGAATCATAGAAGTTCCACGCTGCTGCTTCCTGTTTTGAGAACATGGTATCGAGGGAGATTCGCTGGAGTCAACTCGTCTTCTTTTTCAAAGGCCCCTCGGCCATGAGATACTAGATAGTTTGTTACCAGCAGGCTCTTTGTGAGCTTGTACCTCTATGCAGGACTCAATGGTAGTAGGTTCGCTGTTAAACCCAGTGTCATTTGATGCTGATTTGGCATTTATGGAACTGTTCATTTCTGTTAAGTCCATTAGTAGTTTGTTGACTATAGCCAAGGAGTTGCGCTTTTCATCGTGAGGTATGTTTGGGTCTTTAGGTTCAGCAAAGTTGGCAGGAGCATGGGTGTCTTTAGCATCCCTTGAGCCTCGTTCATCTCCTTCTGTCAGATTTACTGACATATTGCTTCTCGAGACTTCTGTGGCACAGACTCCTTCATCCTCTTTCGCTAGTATTTCGCAAGGAGGCGAGAAGACAGGTAGGGTTGGAAGAAATGGGGAGTCTTTAGGCTGATGGAACAGAGGGGGACTTCTCACACGAGAAGACGGAAGAGCAGGATCAAAGGTGCTTTCAAGCCAAGCACCGGTGACTTCAGAGGTTAGTCTTTGTGTTTTGCGGTTTACTGATTCCCGCATGTCGGCAGCTAGCAAACTAGATGGCATTGCAGCTACCGGTAGGCACAGGGGCACAGCCAAGTCAGCAGACCGTATACAAGAGGGCTGGTCCCCTCAGGGATGACTAGCTTGCTTGCCGCTGTCGGCTCGGCCATCGCAAGTGCACCACTCCCTGGGGAATACTCCGCACTCATGTACATGGAACCAGGCAAAACGCCATTCCCTTCCCTCCCTTCCTTATTATCGAAGAGTCCACCCTCATTCTCCCTGTAACCAGATCTTATAGGTACAGTTCCTATTTATTTTGAGATCATTACTCTATCGGGGGAGAGGTTGCAGTCTGATTCAGAGTAAGAGGCATTCAAGAGAGTAGCAGCGGCAGGCACGGTTCGGGAATCGCTAGCGCACGTTTTTTCCATGGACATGCGCGGTAGTGAGAATATGCGCGCGGTCGGGGAGGAGTTAAGTTTGGATTTCCTTACTTGATTATTCCCGGCTGTTGCGGCAAAGTGATTCCAGCACACAGGTAAGTTCGCTTCGGTCCTTCTTCCGCGCGTTTCAACTGCAAACGGGTAAATGGATGGTGTATGATTCTTGACGGCACTTTTGATGTTTTTCCTCGATCCATGAAAATTGCACTCTTAGAGCCTCAAGAGCCTCCAGAGACTCACGAGACTCTGCACCGACTCCGCGCCGCTCCGCGGAGTACAGGGGGATTATAAGCACCACACCCCTCAGTAAATGATGGAGATAGAAAGAGGACTGTAGCACACAGCAGCTTCAGCAGCAGTCCAACAGGATACAGCAGGTTAGCAGACTCACGAGACTCTGCACCGACTCCGTGCCGCTCCGCGCAGTACAGGGGGATTATAAGCACCACACCCCTCAGTAAATGATGGAGATAGAAAGAGGACTGTAGCACACAGCAGCTTCAGCAACAGTCCAACAGGATACAGCAGGTTAGCAGACTCACGAGACTGTGCACCGATTCCGCCTGTTATTTTTATACTTGTTCCGGGCTTCGTTGAGCGCATTGAGACACCTGTATTATATATTGGCCATTTATCTGTCTCCTGTGACATTACATACCATAGCACAGTCTGGTGATTATTGCACATGGCATATGGAAGAGTTTATGTGACACATAGGCGATTGCATGTCTCGTTTGGCATGGTGGTAGTGGCATAGTCCCTCTTCTATGTGTTGCTTTTGGAAACACAAAATGAAATTAGTTTTAGTTCTGAGGGATACACACAATGTTGCACTTCCAAGGACACATTCTCAGGGTGGTTTGGTGGGCACAGATGATTGGCCCTTTGTCATCATTGAATGGCACCTGGAATGTGCCAGGACTGTGAGCACTGCACAGTGGTTGGATTTTGGGTGAAAACCTTTGCCACAAGCTGGGTAAGGGCAGCCTCACCACATGCCCTATGACCTGCCATGCACAAGTGGCGTGCATGTTGTTGCGATTGTGGGGGCACTACCATGTCCACCGGTATGCCATGCCGTGTTGCAACATTGTGCAAGACACATGCTGCCACAATTATCCTGCACACTAGTGGTGGTGCATGTAGCAACTCTCCACCAGAGTGGTCAAGGGAGCGGAAAAGTGACTTAAGCACTCCGAATGTGCGCTCCACTATGCCCTGAGTTGCAATATGGGCTGTGTTGTATCTTACCTGGGGTGGTGCGGCAGGGTTCCATTTTGGTGTAATCATGTAGGTGCTCAGAGCGTAGGCACTGTCCCCTGTGCAGGCGAAATGTTTGTCATTGGTGTGTATTTGTGTATGCGTGACATGCATGAATGTGCGCAGGCATTTATACTCACCAATGAGCCATGTGTTGCCATGCCTCCCAGGTTCCAGGGCCTGGTTTAGGGGTGACATTCTGAATATGAAACTATCATGGGTGGACCCTGGATAGTTTGCATACACAGAAGTAATGATACCCTTAGAATCACATACAACCTGCACGTTGATGGAATGCCAGTGCTTGCAATAGTGATATATGTGCTCTGTCACCCTAGGTGGACGTAGAGCCACATGGTCGCAATCGATGACACCAAGCACTCTTGGGAAGTGCGCCACCCCTTAAAAATCCTGGACTACGGCCTGCCTTTCTGCAGGTGTTCTGGTCATGTAGAGGTGCCTGAGGACTGCGTTGCCTGCAGTCATTATTGCCAACACCTGGTGTAGGCAGCGTGACTGTGTGGGCTGTGAAATGCCCCCAACTATGGCAGTTGTCAGCTGAAATGACCCAGTGGCCAAAAAATTCAGAACATTGAGCACCTTCTCCAAGGGGCTCAGTGCCTGGGAGCACAGGGTGGGTGATGTAAGGTCATACTCCCACTCCATGACCAGGTCTAATATGATATGAGGTGGAAACCTATACCTGCCATAGACCTGGTCATCAGGCATCCCAAAAAGGCTGGTCCTAGGTAGAAAAATCTAGGCCTTGGCCATCCTCCTCATCCTGTGGTGTCCCATGATCACTGTTGCGACAAATGGTATATTCATCGTAGCTGTATACGTGCATTTGTTGATCGTGCAGGCTTTTTATGCATTTGTTTTTGTGCACGTTAACATATTCGCCAGTTATCGCATGGCGTACATGTTTCAGGATTTACAAGTATTTTACTGTGCGCTGGCGAGCCCTGTTCAATTCCATGAATACGGGTCTGTTCAAACTGTTAAATGTAACCTTTAAGGAGCGATTTGGATTTATACATGGACCGCAATGGTCTTCATCAACCAAACCCCATTTGCCCATTTACTGCTGCCCCTCAGCTACATTTTTTGTCAACTTTGGTGAGATCTTTTTATGAGCAGATTTCTTAAAGATTTGCGGCTTAGAAGAAGCCAATCTTTTGTTAATTAAAGGTTCACCTAATTCAAATCTCAAAGGGAAGAGTAAATGAGCTACTTCAAGTAAGGATCATTTAAACACACTTGACTTTAGGTGTATAATCACTTTGTCAAATTGTGCTTCATTCACAAATTCCACAATTTTTATGTCTTCGGTATTGACAAACCTTAATAATGGAATATGGTGAAATAGTCTCAGTACATTACAGAAGTTTAAAATCAGACCATCTTCAGCGAATATTAAGCGCTCCAAATGCAAGGTATTCCCCCTGGTCTTTCTTATCACTCATTTTCCCTTGATCCTTCACGTTATATCTCAAAAACCTCAATTTAATATCCTACTCATTTCCAATAGCAACTGACTTTATAATAATTACTTGTTCTCCATAGTAGAAGGGGTCTGTTTATGACTGTTGTTCACCAGCTTGAATTCCAAATTGGCAGCCATCCGTTTTCCACCAGAGTATTACAGTCTGTTGTTGTCTCAATCAAGTACAAATCTGAGTTTCTACTGCCAGACTTTCACCATCCTCCCAGTCGTCGTCCATCGTGTAGTTGGAAAAATTCACATCGTCTGCTTCCTTAGAAGTAGCCTTCACATCAACTTTATCAGGCTCCCAAACTGACCTGTTGATTTCATTTTGAGGTTGTGCATTACATTCAGAACACAACGAAGACTTATAAGACAGGTTTGAGGGCCCTCGAGGAATGTAACAAATTCCTTGCACCGTTTTTTCTGTTGTTGGATGTTATTAGACATTTGTTTTTGTAAGCAATCTTCAGCATTTTTATTAAGCAATTTTTTGTTCTTTCCTTTTTTAAATGGCAGGAAAGAGACTGCCGGTGAAGTTAGGCCATCACCGATGTTCTCAAGTGACGTGCTAATGGAGTGACATCCTTCTATGTTTGGAATAGGCAATTCAAGGGTTACTGTTTCTATTGCCATTCCCAATAAAATGCTGATTGCTTCTTTAGGAATTGGAGCTATTCGGTTTGGAGATCGCAGTTCTTTGTCAGATCCTGCAGCAGGGTACAGATATGTTAGGTCTACCAGATTAACTGGTTTAGCCCCTAACAATCTGTTTAAATAACTTACTGATGTTTTTGATTTGATGTTTTACTCAGATAAGAGAGTGTTGGAAACCGTAAATCTCTGATCATGGCCCCTTTTTTTCTCGTGTAGAATCTACAACAGTGATCCCAATATGCGCTATATATCTATGCATTCCAGTTCCAGAGCTTCCTGTACTTTCTTTTACAACTGAGAAGAAATCTCTGCTTCATGATGAACTCTTGTTTGCAAAGAGGTGATAAATGATTCAATGTATATCTTTTTTGAGTGGATCATGGCTAATAAAGTTGCTTGATCTTTATTGTTTTAATTCACAGTTTCATATCATTTTAGAGAAGGCGCCAGAAAGATAGTTAGAGCTGACATAAAGCTACAATGCATTTGGAATGCTTTGGAATTTAAAGAATTTGCTGACCCTTAGATAGTTTAGGAGAAAAAGTAGAAACATTGAGGGAGGAGGATGATAGAGAGGATGACATTGCTTGCATCTTGGTTGGCTCAATTATAGGCTCAGATGAAAAGGAAATCACTCATGAGTGAGCACTTGGAATTACCTCGGCTTCCTTAGGGCTAAAGTTAAGTCCCATGTCAATAATCGAGCTGACTTGCAAGGCCCTTGTATGACTATCTTGTGTAACATCTTTCTTTATGTTGTAGCATATCAGGGACCAAGGGGACAACCATGAGCTCAGATTTAGTAAATTTGGCCTTTTGATTAAGTCTTTCATTGATTAGAGTAATATCCCTGGCCAACTGTGCAGCTAAAGGAGAGGATACCACTTTGGCATTTTGAGAGCAACGTTCCTGTTGAAAGGCCTGGATTGAGAGATTGGGGGATTCTATGGAGAGAATGTTGTTTCAAATTTAATTTGTGCGGAAGCTAAAGGAACTTTTGCTTGAGAGGCAGAGGACCCTTCTGAAGCGTTTGGGATTTTTTTTGGTGGGGGAGGGCCATGCGCCATGGAAGTGTCCAATCCAACTGTGATATTTTTTCCATTCAAGTTAGGCATAGACCACTGTTCCGAGGGCGCTAAAAGATTTCTATTTTACCACTCAGCGGCCGGTGGGACACTCCACTGTTCTCTAAAAAAACGTTCTGGGTAGAGACTGGTGATAAGTACTGTTACGCTCACCTGGTTCCCACGGGGGCGTCAACCGGAACTGGGCCGCTGTTGTTTCCACCAGTGTGACGTGTAGCGCCGAGATGACTGACTGGACTGGCCCGCTCTGCCTAGTTTGTCTGGCTCGCAGGAATATTCTTCTGCAAAGGAGAAGGGGAATTAACCACCCGTGGAATTGAGTGTCAACCCACCTTCCCCACTCCCGTTGTCTTCCCACAGATCACTCTTGATGTCCCCTCCTTAGTCTCACCTGATGGTTTGGAATGATGAGCTCTCCATCCTGCGTCGACCGCAGGGGCGCGTTGATGACCAGTTACTTCACTGGCGTAGAGGAATTGGTGAGTTCCAGTATTGGCTCTAAAGACCAATTGTTCATAAGAGTTCAAATGTCTGATCTTCACTCTGTCCGATTCCTTGCAGGTTGCCGATTAATCCACTCGAAGATTTCCAAATGGCAATTGGTAAGATTCAGGTAAGTCTATTGTGGTTTTCCCCTTAGGGGCCGGGGTACGGCGATGAAGCAGAGTTGACTGCGCCGACCCGAGATGAGGTGAGTACCCTCCGTGGTAAATCAGGTAAGTCCTTGGGGGTAGCTTGTATAGCCTTAGAGAGTCCCCTTGCTCACCTTGCTGTCTTTGTCTCCTTAGGTGTCGGAGGGCGGCCGCGAGATGGAGAGAGCGTGATGGAATGCTGAAGTACCGCCAAGCAGGTGAGTTCAGCGCGGCGCCGTAGGAATGCGAAGCAATGCTTCAAAGACTTCTGTCTTTCAGCTCCGTGGCGAAATGGATCAGGATTCAGGTAAGGATTAAAGTTAAAACTCCTGTTCTAACCTTTATCCTTCTTTTCTTCTTGTTTCAGGAGTCCCAGGACTGAAGCGGGCGTGGCTGAAGACTGGAGCTGCTGAAAACACGGTGAGCGTTACGCTGCAGCAAGCAGAATAACGCGAAGCACGTGTGGCTGTCCGGGCGTGGTTTAAATAGCCTTGGAAGAAGATCCAGGTAAGTATTCTTCCACAGCCCCACCCAAGTAACAAAATAGTCCCTTCAGTAAAATAGTCCTTCCTAAGCCTCATTTGGCTTGAGTCTTCATGCAGCATGGTCTGCCCTCAGGTGAGTATGCAGCATGGTCTGCTTCAGGTAAGTTATCAATAATGAGCCTGGCGCCCATGGCGCCAGGACTGACTTTATCTTTATGAGCCTGGCACCATAGGCGCCAGGACTGTACCCAAACAGCCCCTAACTGGGGCTTTTGGGCATGCTCCAAGTGGCATGATGCCTGCTTCCGGGGCTGCTGGGCCTGGTCTGGTCTTCCAGGGGCAGGCATCATGACAAATACATTTCCAATATTTCAGCCTCATTCAGATCGTGGACATCATTCCTTGCAGATACATTTCCCATGGTTTCCATCAAGGGTATGGATAGATATTTTATGTTCTTGGGTGACAGCACAGAACATGCTTCACAAGGAGTAAACAGCTGTCCAATAGATATTAACTGAGATTTCTTAGCTTTCATGGTCTTCGATAGGCTGACACATTCAGTGCCCTCCTCTGAGTCTTCTCGCCAGGACTCAGCCTCTTTTAGGCGCACTTGATGAGAGCAACGTTGCAGGGAGACGGTAACTGTAGCTGCAACTACAGCAGGGGGAGCAAGGGGAGCAAAGGCAGTCTGCTTCTTGGCCTGCAATAGCCTACCATCCTCTTGACATCATGCTTGTTGTCTTGTGCGCATTATTGCATAAAAGCCAAGGTATCTGGAAAAGGGGAATGTTTTTTATTTTATTTTCCACCCTTCGCCACTAGATGCTCGTTTTTCTTGACTCCGATAGATGGAAATTTAGCAGGAAAAGTTATCACGTTATTACGTTATATTAAAGTTTTACCCTTGAAGGTCGTAAAGTCCCAGTTGGAGGCAGTGCTCGCTCTCCTTGCCCCAAGCACCCTGGGAACACAGGAAACACTCCAAGACACTGTATAACGCTATGCATCCGGGGTGAGGTTTTAGTAATTATGTTCCACCTCCTCACTGTAAAGCAGCAAAAATAGACTGCAACCGTAGCTTGCCAGGAAATATCTCCACACAGGAAACACTCAAAGATACTCCACAACACTCTTTGTCTGGGGTGAGGTTTAAGTAATTATGCTCTGCCTCCTCCCTGAAAAGCAGCAAAAACAGACTGCAACCGTAGCTTGTCAGGAAAGATCTCCAAATGGGAACCAGTCCAAGACCTTTCCCAGGTTTATAGCCCTGGAAGAATATGGATGTAGAGTTCAGGTTCTTTATCAGGCTAAGACATTACGTGTAATATTTGATTATTCACTTTCTTTAGCTTCCCATATGAGGAGTCAGTCAATCAAGGTCTGTGCACTACCATCTAATGATCCTGAGACAGTTAGGGACCCTGATCTCTGAAGACAATTGTGCTATTGTAGCTAGCGGTGTAATGGGCCCAAAATTGGACTACGTCAACAGTTTACACAAAGGCTTATATAGGCAGTCTATCAGTTGGCTACACATTCTTCAGAATTATGTTGTCCGGGTTGTTACAAACACCAACAAAAGGGCACACATGGTCCTTATTTTGAGAAAAGTACATTAGCTTCAGATCCACGCTAGGATCAAGTTCAAACTTTTGATCCTAATTCACAAACCCTTTTGACAGTAAATCTCCTGAATACATAAAGCATACATTCAGGTGGCATACATCTTTGTGACCCCTAAGATCCCCCAGTGCTTTGTTTTCTTGAGGTTCTTGGATTTAAGAAAACAAGGGAGTGCCGACAATCTAGTACTTTTTGTTGTATCAAACTGTGGAACAGCCTCCCTTTGGATGTCAGGCACATTTTCACTCTATATGTGTTGAGAAAGAGATTAAAAACACTACTGTTCTGTTTCAACTCCCCTCCAATTTCTCTTTTCTGCGCTGTTTCTGATCTGTGAATGTGATTGAGTGCTGAGAAACCACAGGGTTGAAGTCCCTAACTACTATGCCACAGATGTTGCTGCTTCTGAATTTGTTGCTGCTACAATCACAATAACTATAACATTAATAAATCAATGACGACCACACAACAAAATCATATTTCATTGCAGTGATGTCGCACACCCACACACCTGTCTTCTGCATCGTCCAGGAAAGAAACACCTGCTAGTTCTCTCCTCATGCCACCTTCACCAACTCCTAACAGTGCTCACAGCCTGCCTCCAGCCATCCATGATGGAAACAGGAAGTGAACAAGGTTTTAGAGTAAAGGAATCTGCCTGTCTTCCAAAAAACAGAAGAAACTGATAAGTGCCAATAAACAACACAAAACAGTTCACCATGGGGTTCAGATTCAGATCATAGACATCTTGAGCTTCACTCTCATTGTCTTTCAGATGTGAAACTAGACCCCTATACCGAAGGTTTCCCAGTAGTTGATAGTCACCCATGTACACCTCAGATATATTCTCTTTCCTGTTCACTGGTTTTGGACTGCATTACTCAGCATGCATCTGAAGTCTCTCGCAATGGTTATCAAACTGGCTTGAATAACTGTACTTCAACCTTCCAACACACATTTAAATATTCATTTCTCTTTATAAGATATATTGGACTGCATGTCCCCATATATATCTGTGTTCTTCCTCGTTACTCACAACCTACAGTATGTGAGACTGGAATTCTACACTCTGTTCCACAAGTAAAGCAGCCCTGGTCGATTGGAGGAGTCAATCAACACCCCCAAGTCCCTACCCTGTGAATAAAGCAGGCTGCCATGAACACAATAGTGGGTATTGATGTTTCCAGTGAGTTGCCTCGTTGCCAGGGACCCCCCTGTCCAGTTGTTTGACCTTGGCCATTTGCGGATAAACCAGTCAGAGGGGAGAATGCCCTTAGAGAAATACTAGAGCCATGAGGTGCAACGGTTCATTGGTCTATACCATATAGGCCTTCCACCAGGTGTTTGGATGAGAATTCTATCTGGATGCTATCCTTGCTACTTTTGTACATTCTTACCGAGAGCACCTAACAATATCTTCCCTAATTATTGAGGTGCAACTTTTCACTGACCTGATCCAGTGGATGCACTTGTAGACCAGGGAATCCTGGTCCTCAAATGCACCCTGCAAGAGAGTTGGCACATTATACATTACAACTTCCCCATCCAGGTCGGCGTTCCCCTCCCACGGTACTGTCTATGCTCCTCACCCACTTTTTCTCCCCATGTGGCAGACTGCATCGTTTGCTGGCTCCCCATATGTCTGCGTGGGTCATTGTCCCACCTAAAATTTCTCACGCCGACTGTTGGATCTGGTCTCGGAGACTGAGTGTCCAAACCCCTTTGCCCCAGTTGTAAGCCTCTTTGTTCATTAACCATTGTGGGGTTTTCTACAATATTACCATTCATAGCAGCCCCATAATCACCGTGGTCATGGGAGGACTATCCCTACTCCTCTCTCATGGTGGACTTAGTGGAGACAGGCAAAGCCCTGCCCTCAGCCAATCTGTGTACCTTCTCCACCAATGCAGATACATTGTTTGAAAGTGTGCTCATCTCATTCTGCAATAGTGTCAGGATAGTGACCAACTCTATTCTATCAGGCACCTGTGACCGCTCTTTACCTGTCACATCCTTTTCCCCACTGGCAATAGCAGGTTCCAAATTAGTTGGGGGTTTATTCCCTTTCCCATTCCTAGTTGCTTGGGCCACTCGCACACCCATTGCATTATACCACAGACCACTTGGGCCACTGTTTTCTGTTTCTCCCATATCTACGTGGATCAATGGGTTGAACCTATTAGAGGTAGACACATTCAAACTAGTTACAAATACGTTTTCGGGGGTGGGTGGGTTATTTATAGGGCTAACCTGCTTTTTTGTCCCCTTTGAGTCTCGCAATATCTCTGCAGTCGGTCTATGCTTTTTACTCTCACAGATCCTTTTCCCACCTCAAAAGGGGAAGGAACGCACGAAGCGCGCAAGGTGCACGGCAGTGTGAAGACAGTTTATGTGAGCCATGAGCCGACTTGCCTCTTCCCTATCCTCAGCTGATAGGAAACTCAGATATCAATTGTGTGCTCTGTCGGGGATTGGAGGCTGGAGCACAGTGTTTGACTCCATCTCCTCCTCCAACGCGCTTCGTACCCGAGGAAAAAACATTGATGACTTTATCCCTCTCTGTACTGATATGACATGATATGGCATTTATAACGCACCTATACACAAGTATTTCAAGGCGCGAAGAGGCAAGGGAGGGGGAACAGAGGGAAGACAGAGACAACGATCTTATTAGCCCAGGTGACAGTGAGGGCAGGGGGGAAATGTGCAGGTGGAAAGGGGGAGTGGGCAGTGCAGTGCATAGAATAAACAGTAAAATAAATAAAAACAATACATGAAAAGTGCAGACATCAGGTGTCAAGTGCTGGTAGGGGGCTGTAGGAACAGCCCCCGAGTTCAGGGGTTGCCAGGGGGGCAGTGCAGGTGTGCAACTCGCGGGGAGGGTACCTGGGTCCAAGATCAGAGGGTAGCCAGGTGACCAGTGCAGTTTAAGTTCCAGCCAGGAGATCAGCAGGGGAGAGGAGGAGAGAAAGCAGAAGCTAAGAGGAAGGTCTTGAGGTGCTTCTGGAACCAGAGATGGTTCTCCTTAAGTTTCAGAGAGGCAGGGAGGCTGTTCCAAAGGGAGGCCCCAGCCGAAGAAAGAGATCTGCCAACCACTCATTGCTTGTAGAAGTGACTGGCCTGAGGGAGTTGGAGGCAGATGAGCAAAGAGCTTGAGAGGGAAGATATTTAGGAAGAGAGAATTGAAGGTATTGAGGCCCCATGCTCCAGAGGGCCTTGTGGACATGGAGAGGGTTTTGAACTTAATCCTCGCCGCCACTGGGAGACAGTGCAGAGATTTCAGTCCTGGAGAGATACGATCCCTGAGCTTCAGGCCAAGGACTAATCCTACAGTCCAGTTTTGGATGAGTTGCAGAGGGCAGAGAGCAGAGGCAGGCCCATTTAGAAAGAGGCTGTTGCAGTAGTCCAGCCTAGAGAGAACCAGATCTCTGGAGACAGTGAGCTTCTGGGGGAAGGAGAGGAAAGGAAGAATACCTCTGAGGAGGTGCAGCTGGTAGTGTGACTTCTTAGAGACAAAGATGTGAGGAGAGAAGGAGAGTGAGGAGTTGAAGATGACCCCAGGGTTTAGCCTCACAGGTGGGAGCAGGAAGAGTGCCAACAGAGGCCGGCTAGAGAGTGACAGGAAAGGAGGGAGCAGGTGTGCCAATGAGGAGAATCTCAGTTTTACTGGCATTAAGGCAGATATCATTGGTGGCACACCACTCCTGGATAGAAGACAGACAGACAGTGATGAGGGAAGGAAAAGAGATGGTGGAAGGGAGCCTGAAAATGAGTGTCATCCTCATATCACTGAAAGTTGGGGCACAGAGCAGCAATGAAGTGGCAGGTATTGGTTGAACAGCCAGGGAGATAGGTTAGACTCCTGGGGAACAACTCAGGTAAAGATAGAGATAGATAGAGGAGAGGAAGGACCCAAGTTGGAACTGGGAGGGTCGATCAGAGAGGAAAGAAGTAGGCCAAGCCACAGCCTGATCGGTGATACCAGGTTATCATGGAGACGGTTGAGCAGGATGGCATGGTTGACTGTGTCAAAGGTAAAAGAGAGATCAAGTAAGATGAGGACACAGAGGGTGTTGGAATCAAGGTTGGAGAGCAGGTCTTCACGGATGCTCAGGAGAGCAGTTTCCGTGCCTCTGGCAGCTCTGAAGCTAGACTGATGGTCATGGAGACAACCAACTGATTCAGTGTGAAGAATAAGCTGGGAGATGGCCAGCTTTTCCAGGAGTTTCCCAGGAAAGGAGTGATGGAGATTGGGCGAAAGTTAGCCGGGCAGGACGGGTCAGCAGAGGGTTTCTTAAAAAGAGGGTGCACAAGGGAGTGCTTCACGGGGGAAGAGAAGACTCCAGTGGCGAAGGAGTGGTTGCAGAAGTCAGCCAGAGCAGGAGTCAGGGTTTCAATGTATTCCTTGATGGTTTTGGAGGAACAACGGTGAACCTGTATTGATGAGACTTTCTGTTACGCTCACCTGGTATCCACGGGGACGCCACCCAGCCCTGGTTGGATGATTCGCACTCTCGAACCCTCTCCCGGTCCCTTGGTAAGGCCTTTGGTTAAAGATGGGTCTTAATATTGTAAAAGGTGGATTCTCCGTCCTGCTCCTCGTGGCAGGGGCGCGTAGATGTGGGGGGCGAGCAGAAACCAAGTTACTTCACTGGTGCAAGCCCCCCTCCTGTGGGAATCCAGGCCTGCTGCGACTCCGTAGGTTTGCTGCTTTACAGTCTTTATATGCAGTTCTTATGTTCCTCTTAGTTCAAATAATAATGTTCTTACCTTTTAGGTATGGAAAGGTATTTTGGTGTTGTCATGCAGTATGAAGATGTGCATGGGCCGTTAGGCGATAGCGCGGCGTGCGCAATGCTGTCCGGTGAGTAATGCACGATGCGCGGAGCTGTTTCGCCTTTTATATTGCTAACCTGTGTCTTTTCTCTCCTTTCAGGTTGCGATGTTCCTCGCCGTGCGCCGTAATGTTCCAGCAATGATACTGACCAGGAGATGACTACCCAGGTAAGAATTGTGTGGCTTTCTTCATTTGGGGGGAAATGTGAGTAAACACTTACTAATGCTGTCTTTCTTTCTCCTCTTTCCAGGTTACGGTATTCCAGGACGCATGCAGTGCCGGATGATGGAGTTTGTACCTTCAGGTGAGTGGAACTGAAGTTGGCGATGGATTGAAGACAGGATATTGTTCCAGGTAAATTTCGTAGTGTTCTTTCTCTCTCTGCAGGTCCTTGGTTTCAGGTAAGCTGGCATCAAAGAACTGAACACGGTGAGCGTTACGCTGCCCACAGCAGAATAACGCAAAGCATGTTCTGCTGTTTGGGTGTGGTTTAAATAGTCTCAAGTAAAGTAGTACAGGTAAAATAGTCCGAGGCCTGCCACACCCAAAGTAGTCCAGGTAAAGTAGTCCCAGGCCTGCCACACCCAAAAGACTAGACCGCATAGATCAGTTCCTTGTAACTGAGCTATATGTGTGCCTCCATGTTGGCTGAACCCCCCCAAGTTAAAAAAGTCCCAAGTAAATAGTCCCATTCTAATGTTGATCTTCATGATGGTAATGAGCCTGGTGCCAAAGGCGCCAGGACTGACTCCAAGAGAGTCTTGGATGAAGTTTTAAGACCTTTGACCTGGCCCTAACTGGAAGGCTGACTTGCCAGTGAGGGCCAGGGGCAAGGGTCATGACAGCACTCCCCCCAAGGCCCCTCTCACGGTGGCACTTCTGCCTGGTCTTGGTTTGGCTGGTTAATTCTGATGGAACTTTTTAATTAAGCGAGGTGCATGGATGTATTCGCTAGGTTCCCATGATCTGTCTTGAGGGACGTACCCCTTCCAATCAACTAAGTAGTATAGTTTGGATCTGGTGTATTTTGATTCTAGAATATCCTTTACTTCAAACTCTGGCTCTCCGTCAACTAATACTGGCTTTGGTGGTGTTGTAACCTGAGTACCGTGTTGTACCGGTTTCAGGAGTGATCCGTGAAACATAGGATGAATCTGCATAGTGGGAGGTAGTGCTAACTTAACTGCCACTGGATTTATTATGGATTCAATAGAATAAGGTCGAAGATATCGGGGACGAAAGGTCCGAGTCCCCTTTATGGGCTCATATTTTGATGCTAACCAGACCTTGTCTCCAATTTGTTAGTCGGGGGCTTTACTACAATGTTGGTCAGCAAATTTCTTTTGTCTCTTCTTGGCTTGGAGTAAATGTTCTGCTGCTTCTTTGAAGGCCTGGGAAATAGTCGTATGTAGGGTTTTAACCACTGGCATTTCCAAAGGGGTTGGGAGATCCAATTCTGAAGTACGTGGATGTCTACCATATATAGTGTAGAAAGGGGTTTGTCCAGTGCTGGTGTGTAATGAACTATTATAGGCATATTCAGCTATCCATAACAAGTCCTTCCAATTTCTTTCCACTTGATGTAACATGCAACTTAAGTATTGCTCGAGGGTTTGGTTTGTTTTTTCTGTTTAGCCATCTGTTTGAGGATGCTTGACTTGTGGATAGTCAAATGGCAATTTGGGCCATTGAACAGCATTACCTCCAGAAGCTGGATAGGAACTGACTATCTCGATCTGAGATCAAGACGGAGTGAAAGCCATGTAGCCGTACAATTTCCTCCAGGAATACCTTTGCTAAATTGGATGCATTTGGAAGGCCCTTAAAAGGAATAAAGTGTGCCATTTTAGAGAACAAGTCTACAACTACTAAGATGGTGTTGAATCCTTGACTGGGAGGTAGATCTGTAATGAAATCAAGGGACAGTGTGTGCCATGGTGTGGGAGGAATTTGCAATGGTTGGAGAAGACCAGCTGGTTTCTGCTTTTCGGACTTGTTTTGTGCACACACACTGCAAGATTGGATAAATTGTATGATGTCTTTACGCCATGTGGGCCACCAATAGTTTCGTTTTACTTTAGCTAGAGTTTTGGGAATTCCAGGATGACCTTCAATCAGGGAGTCGTGGTAACCCGTAATAACCTGCTCTTGTAAATCTTTACTTGGCAAGTATAGACGGTTCCTAAAATATGGTAACTGGTCTTTAATGGTGTAATGTTCTCCTTGAGTACACCACTCTTGTGAGAAAGTGGGATCCATTAAGAGTTGGATCTTGTTTTGGAGTTCACCCTGTGTCAATGTTGTCGCAAGACCCAGCAGTTTGTCTTCTGGAATGATGGCTACTGGATCTGGAGTTATGTATACCTTTTCATCAACCTTTCATGCGGTACAAGGCGTCAGCCTTTCTGTTTCGGACTCCTGGCCGATAGGTGATCACATAGTTGTATTCAGTGAAGAAAAGAGCCCACCGCAGTTGACGGGATGATTGAGCCTTTGCTGTTTTTAGGTATTGCAGGTTTGGATGATCAGTTATGACCGTGACAGTATGTGTAGCACCAAGGAGATAGTGTCACCATGCCTTGAAAGCTGATTTTATAGCCAATAGTTCTTTGTGATGGCATAGTTGAGTTTGGGAGGTGAGAATTTGCGTGACCAGAACTGGCCAGTTCCTGGGTCCCTTTGTGAGAGAACAGCTCCCATAGCCATGCTAGAGGCATCTGTTCCAACTATATAAAGGAGGTCTGGGCGAGGATGCCGTAGAACTGGAGCAGAAGTGAATTTTTTCTTAAGTTCTTGAAAGGCCTTCTCTGCTTCTTCGGTCCAATGGAACTTTTTATTGTTTTTCCTCAATAGTGATGTAATTGAATGCACTATTTGGGAAAAATCTGGGATGAATCGGCGGTAAAAGTTTGCAAAGCCCAACATACTCTGGATTCTTTTAAATGAAGTTGGTGACGGCCAGTTAAGAATGGCATCTACCCTGTGCCTATCCATTCTGATACCTTTTGGTGTGAGGATAAAACCATGGAACTCCACTTCGGTGACATGAAAAGAGCATTTTTCAAGTTTAGCATACAGTTTATGTTGGCGTAGTTTAGTAAGGATGGAGCGGACATGCCTGACATGGTCTTCTTTTGTAGCAGAATACACTAAGATCTCATCAATGTAAACCAGGGCGCAAACGTTGATTAACTCCAGCAAAACATCATTCATAAAGTACTGGAATGCAGCAGGAGCATTGCAAAGTTCAAAAGGCATTACCTGGTATTCATACAAGGCGTATTTGGTACGAAAGGCGGTTTTCCATTTCTCTCCTTTCTTCACTCGAACAAGATGGTACGCTGCCCTAACGTCCAGTTTGGTATATATTTGAGCGTCTTTGACTTGATCCAATAATTCGGGAATAAGGGGCAGTGGATAACATTTATTTACTGTGATCTGGTTTAATGCGCAATAGTCGATGCAAGTCCTCAAATCTCCTTCCTTTGGTACGAAGAATAAGGGACTGGCTGCCGGTGATTTAGATGGGCGGATAAATCCATTTGCCAGGTACTGATCAAGATAAGATTTCAAATGGAGGTTTTCTGGTTCAGTAAGTGCATAGATTTGACCACTAGGAATTTGCTCACCAGGTATGAGGTTAATCTGACAATCGTAGGGCCTGTGCGGTGGTAGTGTATTGGCTTGTTCTTTTGGAACACGTCTTGAAAATCTTGGTATTCATTTGGTAGAGTACTAGTCACACCTAGTACAATCGCCGCCGTACTGGGAGTAGCAGATGTACACAAGTCTGTTTTCCCCTTTTCTTGGTAATAGCAGGTGCAAGCACAATCATCGGAAAAGGCCAACTTGTTGGCACGCCAATCTATTAGAGGGTTGTGAGCTACCAACCATGGCATCCCTAAGATTAGTCGAAACTGAGGAGCTTTGATGAGATCGAATGCAATAGATTCTCGGTGTCCATCCGGGCACAGTTGGGTTAGTGCTGCTGTGCATTGGGTTACTGGTCCGGAAGCTATTTCTGTCCCATCAACAGTAGTAACTTTTTCAGTAGTCGACTTAGAGCATAAGGGAAGCCCCATCTCTGCTGCCAGATCTTGGTCTACATAATTCCCAACTGCTACACTGTCTATGTATGCTTCGACAGCATGCATCCGAGACGGTTGTGGTGATTGATCAAAATTACTGGTAATGCAAAGTGTGAGGTCTGTGGTTCATCCTTCTCGCTCGACAAGCCCCCTCGCGCCGTACACTCCTCAGTACGGGACTTGGACCACGTGCCACCTGTTGTGGGGTTGCCCCTTGCCCTTATGTAAAGTTAACCACGGTTGACCGCTACATAGATGGGACTACTGAGCAGGACACGGGGCACCCATCTTTTGTGCCCCCTTTCGACTCTATCTTGGGTAAACAGGCCTCACTGCGATAGTACAGCAAGGCTCAGCTCCCCTTCCACCGCAACAGCCAAGGACAGAGACACACACACAAGGCGCGCAGGCAGCTGGCTGGCCCCCACCCTTGCACTCCCCCTGCGAAGGAAAGCTCAGCGCTCCCATTCTCACGCTGAAGCTGGAGAAAGTTCTAACAACCAATATGATACAGTTTTCTTCCTCTGAGATCACTGTCAGCATGAGAACCAGCATGTGAACCAGGATGAGCTAAGCACTTTTTGCTTGTTCGTCCCCATAAACGTGCAAGCCACCCACCCCCATTTAGAGTAATTTATTGCCATCCTGACCCTGCGCTCCCTGTAAGGTATTTCTTTCAAGTGCCAGACCCTCGCCTGCGCTGCGAAACCCACCCAACACACCAGCTACTAACCTTAAGCACTTTGCCACAATATATGTTTTTACTTGTACTAATAGGTCTAAAGCTTAGGAGATATGTGAAACACAGCTTGACTTTTTTACATGCACAATTTTAGGTCAAGGCCTCCAATTAAAGCCACGAATGACCCAATTGTACTGACAATAAATACTATGTGTGATTTGTGTAGAAATATGAAAAGAAATATAAAATGTTTAGATAATTTGTTATTTAGTGTTTTACGAATGCAAAATATTAGCTTAGGTAGTGACCACAGTGACCGGACCCTGACCTGCGTGGAGCACAAGATATTTGACGTCCATCATCTCGTCAGCCACTCAGCCAATCAGAAGGAAGAGATGCCACCCACACCTACATCACTACACCGCCTGGCCAATCGGGTCCATTTAGTATTTTTTCTTAGAGTTACTTTAATTGATATATATATGAGTGATGATGTAAATGAGGTTGGGCATTTTTTGGGTTATTTCCTAGCTGGAGAAATAAACCATCCTTTGAACTCTTGCACCCGGTTCTCAGTGCCTCCTTCCCGACAGGGGTTGTGTTGGTTATTTTATTTTCTCTTACACGTAGTAAGCCAGGGAAAGGCACCTACATTTTTGGTGACCCCCGCGATGTGATTTAGAGAAGTGTCTCGAGGCCTGCACCGCCCGGCAGCGAGATCCAGGACGCCCCCAGCAGACCATCGCCTCCGCGGTTGACCAGACTGTGCACATCAAGAAGAAAGGGTGAAGGGTTCCCGGTTGACGAATACCCAATCGAAAAGGCTGCTCGCCAAGGCAGGCCACGGCTTGGTTGGGGGACGGACCTGAGCAAGGTCCGGCTGTGAGCGGTGACCCTCAGAGTACCTGACTGAACACGTGGAGTCCCGGTTGCAAAGACCCCAAAGGAAGGTAAGGGGAAATACGGGAAGAAGGGAATTAGCAAACAAAGGGAAGGTAGTTAAGAATAGGGTCTGTGTGAGTGACGGCGAGGCTTTTCTGATCTATCCTTTATATGGCCATTAGGTGTTGTAAGAAGTGAGAAGAAGAGAAGTGGTATCCTAGCCCGTACAGGGTAGAAGGCAGCGCTGCATAGCATTTGTCCCGACCGAGTGCAGAAAAGAGATAAAGAGAAAATAGTAGGGGTCTCGTATATTGAGTAGACTCGGAGTAGTTTTAGAATATTCTTTTTCCGTGGAGGTAAGAAATCTTGAGACATAATAAAGGTGAAAGAGGTGGGTAGTGAATGCGAAATAGTAGGTAGAATAGGGACGAAGAAAAACCAGGGACAGTAACGGGAATAGGGAAAGAACAAACGCGCGCAGGCAGTGCATGTGTATGTTGCATGATTATATGTTTGTTGGTCTGCTTTGTGTATATGTCCTGTTGAACACGCCAAAGTATTTCAGTACAAGTAACTTGTGATTAATGAATAATAGGCAAAGAAATAAATTGTGAGAGGTGACCAGGTAACACCTCCCAAGAAGAACAGCTAATGTGACATACCATAATTGCGAGCATTGATAAAGAACGTATTTTCACATATTGTAACTGACATACCAAGTGAGAGGTGGGAAGGGACTCAAGGGTACCAGAACACACAAGAAAGGAAAAGAAGCATTGCCATGGGGGGAGTAACGCCACTGGCACATATTTGCCAGCACCTTCTACTATATAGCGACAGGATACAGAAGTATCACGATCAGTGGATCACTGAGATAAAAGGAGATGGGGTTATACCAATTTGGCCAGAAGGAGGGTCATTCGGGAAAAAGAGTGTTGGACCTAGTATCAACACATCTGCTAGCACGATACAAAGGGAAACAGTTACAGAACCGGAGAGAAGTGTTAGATTTATGGCGAATGTTCGAGGAAGTTACCCCCACGGCAGAGATAGGTACAAGCCGAATGATAGAAAAGCAGAAAATACCTGAAGAAGTAAGCGGGACACCAAAAGGGCAGTACTCAACAACTACAACCGAGAACGAAGTAACAAAAATCTATCCCTTAATGACCAGGCTAGCATTAGGGTTTAGTGAGCCCATGTATATACCACCCACCCCCACTGCTCCGTGCGGGGCAACAGCCCATGAACCCCCACCATATGACAAAGGAGGCCTGTACGGCCCCACAAGTGCGCCTCCTGTGAACCTAGCACGTTTAACAGGCGATTTAAATCGCCAGCTTGCACACGCACAAATGGAAATAGCACGGTTAAGAGCTCTATGCGACAAAGGGCAAATGCTGCGAGGGGGAGGGGAGGTACCCCTGCTGTCACTGGCAGATCTCACACTTCCGATAGGGGCAGCAAGCAATGCAACCCCAGCAGTCTCAGTATCAGGACAATCTATAGCATCACAAGGGACGTCATCACAGCAAAGACAAGAACAAGAGTGGCAGTCAGGACAGTTCCTGTTCCAATTGAATAACAGGCCAGTGAGAATTATACGCCCAGATACACCAGAGAGTCAACAAAGTGGAGATCAGAGTGAAAGACAAGGAAGTGAACCCAAGGAAAACTGGAGGATAATGACGAGCCAGAGTCAGAAATAGAAGAAGTATGGGATGATTTAGATGAATACGAAGAGGCAGCTGCCGCAGAGGGTTCCCCACTGCCAAACTGCCGTTACCCAGACACACTATCACCACCATTATGGCAGGGTAGATTAAGACAACGAACAGGGAGGACAGGGAACATACTGGTAAGTAAAACGAAAAAAGGGAGAACGAGCAAAACAGGAAAGAAGCAGAAACTACAAATGCCACTGATGCATAAAGGAGCAGGTAGGCCAAACTATATCCCGTGGGCCCAAATGTACAAAAACAACCTGTTAAAACTCCTCCCCCCGCTGACGGGAGGAGCAGGTAAGTGGATACATGTATTTGAGAAGAACACGGCAGGCGTGCCGTTAGCTATAGGTGATGTGAAAAGCTTATTAGTATCAGCAATCATGGTCCAAGCAGACACAATCTGGGAAAGGGCAAGGTTCCCGGGAGTAACAATGAGCTGTGATCGTCACAATGGATCACCATTCAACAATGTTCGAGCACAAGTGTGGTATGCATTGCGGCGTGCATTTCCAGACATTCCAGACTTACATGCAGTGATGCAGTGCACGATGGAGGAGAGCGAAGATCCTGCGCAATTCATTTTGCGAGTGCAAGACTTATGGAGAAGTGAAACTGGTACGGCATGGAATCAATCAACAGCCTTATTTTATTTTATCATTAAAAAGGGGTTGCCGAAAGAGGTGCAGAAGGCCTTGGACAAAATAGCTGGGATCGAAGCCAAAGGGTGGCCTGAAATTCAGAGCATAATTGTACACCATTGGAGGAGGATCAAAGAGAAGGAAAAGGAGGTCACACAAAAGAGGCTGGCCGACGAAGCAAAACTAGTGCAGACAAAATTAGTGAAGGTCGCCGCCATTACTGCCAGTGTAAACGCAGACAGAGAAAACGAAGGAGAGGAAAACGCGGGAGGAAGGCCCGTTGGGATAGCAGCGCAGTGGGTTGGAGAGGACCAAGGACAGTGGAACGGAGAGGAACAGCCATGCCAAGGATCACAGTGGCAGAACAGGCCGGCCCAAGGAAGAGGTGGGTACCGTGGGCAGAGGGGAGGATACGGAGGAATGGGAAACAGAGGGTATGGTGGGCAAGGACCAAGAGGAGGACAACAGGGGTCATGTTGGAATTGTGGAAGGTGGGGACATTATTCACAAGATTGTAGAATGCGACCATCAGGCTATTTTCAAGGGCAGCAGAGAGGGCGATGACATTCCCAAAGCAAGAGAAAATGCGCTTACAGAAGGAGAAATCTATTTCATATACGGGTCAGCATCCAGAAACTCAGAGACAGGAGAGAAACATGTGGGGATGGCAGTAGTGCGCATAGAAGAAGATACATACGAAGTGATTGTTCAAAAGCGCCTCCCCTCACACTACTCTGCACAAGCAGCTGAACTAACTGCACTAATCAGCGCGTTACACACAGCCAAAGATTGTGCAGTAACAATATATTCAGACTCAGCTTATGCCACCACCACAGTTCACTCAGGGCTATCACGTTGGCGAAGGAGAGGGTTCAGAAGAGCAGACGGGTCCCCCGTACAACATGCCACGTTGCTAAATGAACTAATAGAATCTTTAGCAGAGCCATTGGTAGTGGCAGTGGTTAAATACCAAGCCCATACCAATAACACAGACGCTGTCTCATTGGGGAACGCGGCAGCCGACACGGCAGCAAAGGAGGCCTCGTACTTCAATAAGACACCAACATCAGAGTACGTTGTAAAAACAGCCACAGCAGAACAACCAGCAGAAGTATACAGTAACACGCCCATAGCACAATTGATAGAACTCCAGAGAAGGGCCCCACCGGAAGAGCATGAGTTGTGAGGCAAACGAGGGTGTAAACAATCAGCCACAGATCTCAATTGGAGACAGGAAACGACAGGCAAGGTAGTGATGCCTGTAGAATTATTAGAAGTAGCGTTCCAACAACTGCACTTCCCAGCTCACGTTGCAAAACAACACATCGCCTCAGACATTCAGGAGGATTGGTTTGTTCCCAATCTGCACGAATACTTGTCTAAATTTGTGATTGAGTGTACTACATGCCAAACTTATAATTCAGGAATGACATTACGAACTCCCATTCATGTTCATTCAGAGAACTACACATCGACTACGCCGATATGGGAGAAAGATGTAATGGAGCGAGATACTTGATTGTGGTGGTATGCCCTTTTTCACAGTGGGTGGAAGCGGGTCCCTGCCCCCATCCTGATGCAAAATGTGCTACCAAGTTCCTTGTGCAAGAAGTATTCTCGCGGTGTGGAATCTGTGACGTGATCCGTTCAGACAACGGCACGCACTTTGTGAATGAATCTTTTCAAAGAAATAACCTTCCTTCTGGGGTGAAACATAAATTATGTTCAATTTATCATCCAATGGCCAATGGAGTTGTGGAGAGGAGCAACGGGCTGCTCAAACGCAATTTATCGAAATTATGCAGCATGTTGAAAAACAATTGGATATATTGTCTGCCCCTAGCACTGTTACAAATCAGAAATCAACCATGCAAGGATCACCATTTGAGCCCTCACGAAATCGTGACGAGGAGAAGAATACACACGCCGCTCTCTCCTGTTAGGAGGGCATCTGATGCACACAGGGCTGCCATAGTGTTGGGGGAAGAGTTTAAGGAATACCTTGCACAGCTAACGCGCGCAGTATGCAGCATAGCAAAACAAATTGCTCCGCCATTTACTGAAGATGTAGCAACAGACACCTCCATGCCAGCAGCAGATAGCCCGTAGGGGCCATTAATGCCAGGGGAACACATCTATGTTAGAAGCTTTGTAAGAAGGTGGAATTCACCAAGATTTCATGGTCCATACACAGTGGTGTAGAGCACACCAACTGCAGTTAAGGTGAAGGGACTAAAATACTGGGTGCACCTCTCGGACGTGAGAAGGGCGCGCAGTGTCGCACTCCCCCAAAATGAAACAGACTGTGTGGATGGCATTACTAACACAGTCTGACATGACGAAAACGGCAACTAAGATATATTCTGTCTCTCTCTTTCTCTTTTTTTTTCCTCTCTTACTCTCATATGAATTATGTTATTTTTCCTATTTTTCCTCATTCTTTTTATGATAAATGGAAAGAAATTGTTAAATGCCTAACTAAGCAAAAGATGAAAAAGAATGAACAACTGCAAATATGTTTCTTTTCATGATGACTTAACGAATTTGTCTCACCCACATAGGTTCAACATGAGCCAATACAACGAAACGGCTGAGCAGGCTGAAATGTTAGATAGAAATAGGGATGCCACTAGGGCCAGTAGATTGAGCAATGTGGAATGCGTTATAAAATATGCTGCCATACTATTTGCAATAATGATGTTTTATTTTATTTGGTATAACGTTCTTTTATTTGTGGCAAATGAAATGAACAAAGGGGAGAGCGGGGCTAACATGATAAAACCAGGGTCTAAACTAATATGGATTGGAGTAACAACCATTTGGAAGGACACTGATAACATTGAATCGAATAGTATAAATGCAACGCCACCCTATAACCAATTGCATGTAAACAAAACTGCTATCCCATTGTTGAGTAATACTATGGCCGAGGAAATAGAGCCTGGATGGGATGTAAATGACGGTTACTATTGGTTGACTAACTCCAGAAATACAAGCATGCACACATACTCGGCACCAGAAACCACTACTGAATACACACATGTCACCATGAACAGCATTGATGATGCCTGGTCCAGAATATTCCTGCTGCAATATCAACGAGTTGGTACTCAATTAAAAAACAAAAGAGGGAGGAGAAAAAGGGGGGCGGGAAAAAACAGATATGATATTTATCACAACCTGGGGTCAGATGAAATAGAGGACCCCGACACCCTGACCAATCAAATAAATGGTATTCAGACATGAGCACCGCAGCAAAGCAAGCAAGTAATGAAAGTTGCTACGTGTGCTTACTTATTCCTCATGCAACTGGAACCCCAAAAATGGTAATTCCACAGAAAGTACCCTTGTCTGAGGCCTAATGTTTCATTCATCTGATGCTGTGTAGAATAAAAAAGACATTTCAGGCACACACAGTCACCATGGAAAAATTGGAAAACGAACAAACATGCACCAGCAGACGACAAGGAGTAATTTGCCTCCAAGAGCCATTTTTCATCATAAAAGAGACAAGGTATGCAGACAACAAGTGGCATGATGAAACGATTGAATGCAAAGCTGAGGGGCTTCGAGGGCTGCCAGACGAAACATACGGGTGGGCAAAAGAAACGTGCATCCCCATCTGGTCACAGCATATCACCAAGCTGACACTGGAGAGACCCATAAAGATTCAAAAGGAAATACCGCACAAACTTTGCTTCCATGGAGAAGGGAAGGTGAATATGGGAAACGCACAGCAGTGCAATAAGACTTTAATAATACCAGATATGAAAAAAGGCACTGCTGCATTAATGGACATATACTGGATCTGTGGCAAACGAGTTTACCTGCATCTCCCAGCATCCTGGAGGGGCACTTGTGCCCTAGCCACACTTCACTCAGCACTAATGGTGATACCAGAGAGCCACGTTCAGTTTACAGCAAGGCCTTCGGCTGACAGTTTGACAGCAGGCCAATCGGCTGACATATCGGCAGCAGAGCAATCGGCTGAACCATCGACAGCGCCCGATGAGACAATCATGGAGCCCCTAGCATACAAACTATTGTCAGAAGAAACATTGAGAACCAAGTTGTCACGCAGCAAAAGATCCAATTATATTTCGTCCAAATCATCAGAACTCCTTGCTGAAATCCTGCAGCAGTACAAGCTTTTCTCATCTGCAGAGACATTTTTTGCATCATTTCTAGCACCAGGCATTCAAGCCAGCACAAACTCGAAATGGCTGCAGATAACACGCTGGGAGCTCATCCAGCTGGCTAACAACACTGAAGAAGGATTCAACATCATAAAAATAGAGCTCCGTGCACTGCGCCTGATGATGATGCAAAACAGATATGTCTTAGATCTTATCACGTCGATGGACGGAGGTGTTTGCAAAAAAAATTGGGGGGGCCTGCTGCACGTTCATACCAACTTCAGATGCTGATAACGGGACACTGTCACACATGATAACAGCAGTGCATAATTTAGGAGAAAGAATGAGAACAGAAGGTGGAGCAGACAACAGCACGTGGTTCGACAATCTGTTCAGCTGGATACCATCATGGGTGAACATAGCAGCGAAGATACTCATTCCCGGTATTGTCTTTCTTCTCCTAATATTCTGTGTGTGCCAGCGGGGACTAAGATGCTGTGAAAATAATATACCTAATTCAGCGATGATGATGGTAACAGTGGGCCGACAGACAACGGTGGTTACTCTGATAGATGCCTAAGTACAAACTGGAGAATACACCACACCGCAGTATAGAATGACTGCCATCTATAGGCAGTATGGGGACGTGGTCGATAATCTACATCACACTACCATTAAAGAACCAAAGGACTTGCTGTGGTATAACGAGGTTTGGATAGATTTGGATGGGGATGGTGGGATATACTTAATGGTCACCCCAGAAGAATACGCAAGAAGGGGTAACAGCTTAAGAAGTGTGTGCAAGGGATGGATGCCCATAAAGGGTACACCTGCTTGGGATGAGGCTGTGGCCGAAGCTGAGCGCTACCGAAGGGAGAACGGAAAGAACGAGATAAGTAGTTTGTTACTTTAGATGTAACGAAAGGGGAGAATGTATGGGAGCGAGGGGCCCCCAGGTCCCCTCGCGCCGTACACTCCTCAGTACGGGACTTGGACCACGTGCCTCCGGTAGTGGGGTTGCCCCTTTCCCTTATGTAAAGTTAACCACGTTTGACTGCTACATAGATGGGACTACTGAGCAAGACACGGGGCACCCATCTTTTGTGCCCCCTTTTGACTCCATCTTGGGTAAACAGGCCTCACTGCGATTGTACAGCAAGGCTCAGCTCCCCTTCCACCACAACAGCCAAGGACAGAGACACATACACAAGGCGTGCGGGCAACTGGCTGGCCCCCACCCTTGCATTCCCCCTGCGAAGGAAAGCTCTGCGCTCCCATTCTCACGCTGAAGCTGGAGAAAGTTGTAACAACCAATATGATACAGTTTTCTTCCTCTGAGATCACTGCCAGCATGAGAACCAGCATGTGAACCAGGATGAGCTAAGCACTTTTTGCTTGTTCGTCCCCATAAACGTGCAAGCCACCCACCCCCATTTAGAGTAATTTATTGCCATCCTGACCCTGCGCTCCCTGTAAGGTATTTCTTTCAAGTGCCAGACCCTCACCTGCGCTGCAAAATCCACCCAACACACCCGCTACTAACCTTAAGCACTTTGCCACAAATATTTTTTTACTTATACTAATAGGTCTAAAGCTTTGGAGATATGTGAAACACAACTTGACTTTTTTACATGCACAATAAAGGTCAAGGCCTCCAATTAAAGCCACGAATGACCCAATTGTACTGACAATAAATACTATGTGTGATTTGTGTAGAAATATGAAAAGAAGTATAAAATGTTTAGATAATTTGTTATTTAGTGTTTTACGAATGCAACATATTAGCTTAAGTAGTGACCACAGTGACCGGACCCGGACCTGCGTGGAGCACAAGATATTTGACGTCCATCATCTCGTCAGCTACTCATCCAATCAGAAGGAAGAGATGCCACCCACACCTACAGCACCACACTGCCTGGCCAATCGGGTCCATTTAGTATTTTTTGTTAGAGTTACTTTAATTGATATATATATGAGTGATGATGTAAATGACGTTGGGCATTTTTTGGGTTATTTCCTAGCTGGAGAAATAAACCATTCTTTGAACTCTTGCAGCCAGTTCTCAGTGCCTCCTTCCCCGACAGGGGTTGTGTTGGTTATTTTATTTTCTCTTACACGTAGTAAGCCGGGGAAAGGCACTTACACCGGGCTTGGTAGTTTTCCGACTCCTTGTTATCTTCTTCCTTCTCTGTGGCTCCAACAGTTCTCCTTGGTGGTTTCACTGGACATTTTTTGAGGAAGTGGCCTGCTTTTTCTGCAATATAAGCATAATTGCTGTTGCCTTCTCTTGTCTCTTTCAGTTTTAGTTAAAGGGGGCCGTACACCTCCGATTTGCATGGGTTCTACCGTGTTTTCCAATGTACGTGGAACATTATCCTTTGACCGGACATACACAGCTCAAGTGTCTAACCTTATCCGGTCCGCTTTTCGGTCTTGTAATCTGTGATCTAATTGCACCACAAGGTTGATGAATTCTCCACAGTCTTTAGGAGGGTTAACCACTTGAGCAAGGACATCCTTTAGTTCCCCTCATAGACCCTGATGAAATAGTGTGGTCCTTTTTTCCTCAGCCCACCCAGCTTCAACGACTAGACTGTTAAATGTTGCTATATATGTAAGCAAGTCTTGACTTCCTTGACGGAGTGACAAAAGTTTGTTGTCTAATGCTTGGCCTTGGGTATGACGAGCAAAGAGTTTTTTCATTTCCATCTGGAAACCCCCAAATTCATGTAACAACGGGTTATCCTAACTTACCAATGGTACCGACCAATCCGCAGCACTGCCACTCAGATATGACACGACAAAAGCAACCCGCGCTTGGTCATTAGGAAAAGTCCCAGGTCTGCAAAGGAAATGAAGACGACACTGGTTCATGAACGTTGCGTACTTCTTGGGGTCCCCTGTAAATCGTTCAGGTGGAGCTAAAGGAACTGCCCCAGGAAGGGTTATTTGTACTGGATTGGTGGAAGAAGTTGGTACAGGTGCTGGCAGAATGTTACCAGGCAATGGGGTCTGTCCTGCCTGTGATTGGAGCAATCGTCTACTTATTTCGTCAGTACGATCCTTAGTAACAATCAAATCTCTCCTAGGTTTCTTGCCTGGCTGAATGTACTTCAGCACGTAATTGTCCCAACAACTGAACTAACTGGTCAGTCTTTGAAGTCTCCATGTCGCCCAGGTGGATAATATTATTGAGGCTTTGCGTTCTGTTACGCTCACCTGGTATCCACAGGGATGCCTCCCAGCCCTGGTTGGATGATTCGCACTCTCGAACCCTCTTCCGGTCCCTTGGTAAGGCCTCTGATTAAAGATGGGTCTTAATATTGTAAAAGGTGGATTCTCCATCCTGCTCCTCGTGGCAGGGGTGCGTAGATGTGGGGGGCGAGCAGCAACCAAGTTACTTCACTTGTGCAAGCCCCCCTCCTGTGAGAATCCAGGCCTGCTGCGACTCTGTAGGTTTGCTGCTTTACAGTCTTTATCTGCAGTTCTTATGTTCCTCTTTGTTCGAATAATAATGTCTTGGTTCTTTCCTTTTAGGTATGCAAAGGTATTTTGGTGTTGTCATGCAGTATGAAGATGAGCATGGGTCGGTAGGCGAAAGCGCGGTGTGCGCGATGCTGTCCAGTGAGTAATGCGCGATGCGTGGAGCTGTTTCGCCTTTTATATTGCTAACCTGTGTCTTTTCTCTCCTTGCAGGTTGCGATGTTCCTCGCCGAGCGCCGTAATATTCCAGCAATGATACTGACCAGGAGATGACTACCCAGGTAAGAATTGTGTGGCTTTCTTCATTCGGGAGGAAATGTGAGTAAACGCTTACTAATGCTGTCTTTCTTTCTCCTCTTTCCAGGTTATGGTATTCCAGGATGCATGTGGTCCCAGATGATGGAGTCTGTACCTTCAGGTGAGTGGAACTGAAGTCGGCCATGGATTGAAGACAGGATACTGTTCCAGGTAAATTTCGTAGTGTTCTTTCTCTCTCTGCAGGTCCTTGGTTTCAGGTAAGCTGGCGCATCAAAGAACTGGACACGGTGAGCGTTACACTGCCCACAGCAGAATAACGCAAAGCATGTTCTGCTGTTTGGGTGTGGTTTAAATAGTCTCAGGTAAAGTAGTCCAGGTAAAGTAGTCCCAGGCCTGCCACACCCAAAAGACTAGACTGCATAGCTCAGTTCTTTGTAACTGAGATATGTGTGTGCCTCCATGTTGGCTGAACCCCCCAAGTTAAAAAGTCCCAAGTAAATAGTCCCATTCTAATGTTGGTCTTCATGATGGTTATGAGCCTAGCGCCAAAGGCGATAGGACTGACTCCAAGAGAGTCTTGGATGAGGTTTTAAGGCCTTTGACTGGCCCTAACTGGAAGGCTGACTTGCCAGTGAGGGCCAGGGGGAAGGGGCATGACACTTTCATAGATCAGACTTGTCTAGAAACCTTGTCTGGGGAGAACAGGGGAAAGGCAGAAAAGGAAGGAGGGAGGAGAGGTGGCCAAATAAGGGCCAGAGGAAGAGCAGGGAGTAGAGGGAGGAGTGGGAGAGGAAGAGAAAGAGGACAGGATGTCCTGAGTTTTAGAGACAAAATGAGAAGCCAGGGCCTGGCAGGGGTCAGGAGAGGTAGAGACTGCAGCAGGATTGCCCTGCTCCTTGCAGATTTTAAAGCGTATGGCCGATTTGTTAGATGCTGCAGAGACGCGGGTTTGGGTGTGGGCTCTCTTCTTGGTGCGGACAGAGAGTCGGCATTGCCTTTGGAGCAGGTGGCAGGCCAGTTTGTCAGAGGATGTACCGGAAGCATGCCATTTCCTCTCAGCCACCCTGCACTTGCGTTTAAGGGTGACAAGGTCTGAGTCATACCACGCTTTGCACTTGGCTTTGGGCTTCAAGCGGATCCTCATGACAGGGGGCAAGAACCTCAACAGAATCAGATATAGTAGAGTGGATTATGGAAAGGGCTGTGTCAGGGTGTGAGTCAGCCAAAGGGGGTAGGGGCAGTGAAAAAGTGGCGGCAAAAGTCTCAACTGAAACACGCTTCATGGGTCGGATAACCGAGAATGTAGGTGGCATTCCTGGAGTTGACTTGGCCTGAGGGGTAGAGAGGGTGAGCTGGGAGAAAAGGAGAAAGTGATCACTCCAGGAGAGAGCAGTGGTGAGAGGGATAGAAAGGGGAAGGTCTGAAGAAATCAGAACATCCGCAGTGTGCCCTGTAGAGTGAGTCAGGCCAGAGGGGAGAATAGAGAGTTTGAGAGACTTGCAAAGGTCACAGAAAAGTTCAGAGGAAGGACAGAAAGCATCCAGGTGGATAATAAAGTCTCCAAGAAGGAGAAGTTGAGTGGTCGAGACCAGGAGGGAAGAGGAGAGGTCCGCCCACTCAGGGATGAAGGAGGAGATCTGACCAGGTGATCGAAAGATGGTACGCCACAGGAAGTGAATGGCCATGAGAGAGAGAGCCTGCAGACAAGGAATTCGAAAGAGGAGTAAGCCTTCATAGGAATGACAGAGGCAGGAATCCATTCCCAGAAGATCAGGGCTACACCCCCTCTGGGACAGTTGGATCTGGGCGTGGACCGGATCTTGTAGCCATCGGGGAGAAGAGTGTCAAAGCTCCTGACAGAGCTGGCCGTGAGCCATGTCTCGGTGAGACCGAGCACATCAAGGTCAAATTCCTCCAGGAGGCGGCAGATGTCAGAGGAGTGTTTGACAGCTGAGTGAGAGTTGAGAGTGGCAATATGGAGAAGTTTGCTGTTCTTGAAAGACTTCCGGGGCGGGGTACAAATCAGAGGTACGCACTGCCGAGGAGTTTGTATCTGCTGAACATGAAACTGTACCTGCTTGTATCTGCTGAACATGAACTATAGTAAATATTCCTTACGGAGTGCCGCTGCAAAAAGGGATCACAGTCCGGCACCTGTTAAAGGAAAATGGAAAGGGAAATTGTGTGGGACGCGTGACCCGCCCACACCTTAGAAAGACAAACAATACCATATCATGGTATTCCAGAGTAAAATCTCTGGTTTCTTTCAGCCTGCAATAATGACACAGATTGAAACCTCTGAGAAGCTTGATCTCCCCACCCTGGCCATTAATAATGAGACTCTCTCAGAAAGAAACTCATTTGATTTGCTGGCCATAGACAATAACCATTCTCTCCGTAAGATGTATGTTGGCCTTCAGAGATACTCCTTTGGTAGAGGGGCTGTTTTACCTATGACTTCCCTGGGGATTGATAAAATGATTGGTACACAATTGTCTGCTAGTCTGGATTTACAGCGACTTAACTCGACGTCCTCTGACTCATCAGATTTATATAGTACCAATGAGAGTTTCATGCTCTCGGCGGCCATTACTTTTGCAGAAGCAACTGCAATTTTGACTCCCACATCTTGTGATAACTTGCTCTTGGCTAAAATGGAGTCCTTGTTTCAATTATGTTCTGTAATGGCAGATGAGCAACGTGAACAAAAATATATATTGCGCAAAATTGTAAATGTTATTCTTGCATGTAATGTGGACTTGCCACTGGATACTTCTGCTGATATGTCTAATGAACCTTGTTTACTGACAGTGAACTCTTTTATTCCACAGAGTCTCACATCTAATGACGAGGGGAGCATCCATATACTCCCAACCCCTAACATTTAAGTGAATTTAGACACAATTGAGGTATTAGAAAGGGAGTACCGTATGACGGAAAAAAGTAATCAGTTGGGGCCCGCAACTCATAATGATGTTTTGGTATCATTGTTAGGGTACGGGGGGTGGTGAGGAAGGGAAAAATAAAAACAAATATACCAACAAGAAACAGAGGAACAAGTCAAGGAACATTGATTGGATCTGTGGCTGCTAATATGAAATAGAGTGAACCTCAGCCCGCTGACCGGGCAATACCAGGAATCTGAGCCGATTCAGAGAGCAGGTCTCATATAGGTGTCAATTATATGGTAGACCAAGGGGATGGTATATTCAAACAGGTTACTCTTCGAAGCATCTTGGATAAATGGCTTTGCCCTAGTATAAATGGCTTTGCCTACGGCGCAGAAAACCCTGCTACAGCCGTGGAAACTTCCTGGTACTCGGAATAGGCATGACAACTCAGGCAATGTCATCCATCAGTGTGACCAGGGGCCTGTGTTAGGCATTGCACGGGACAATGGTAATGAGTTAGGTGGACAAGTCCCACAAAACGGTCCCTTGCAAGTGGAGGTACTTGATCACATGGCCCCAATAAACTACAATCACAGCCGACTCTACCAACCCATTCTAACGGGATGGCACATTTTTCTGAACTGGGAGGTTATTCTGCAAATGGGAGGAATCCAATGCCTACCTCGGTAGCAATAGGTAATAATCACACACAGATGTTTAATGCCCAGGAACATTGTCACAATGGACCCCTGTCTGATGAGATGCAGAGATTGTCGCTGCTTTCACAGTCTTTCTCAACTCCTCATTTACCCTCACATTTATTTCCTCATTTGCCCCCATCATTACCATCGTATCAAAGGGGTATATTATATCCAGATAAAAATAATATACACCAGGTTCCCTCCCAAGGTGAATCAGAACTGGATCTTCCATTGGTAAATGGATTAAATTGGAAGAAATTAATCTGAGTGATATGAGCCCACACCTCAATCGTGCTTTCCTCCTAGAACTGTGGAGTAACATTCCAAGATTGAGTGGAATTGCTTCAGATGAAAAACTTCACATAGAACTCCCCACTCCTTACAGCTCGGCCAACCGGGCCCTGATTGAGTTAATCTCACCTGTTGTTTCCACTTTGCTGAGTAG
This sequence comes from Ambystoma mexicanum, assembly GCF_040938575.1. NCBI lineage: Eukaryota > Metazoa > Chordata > Amphibia > Caudata > Ambystomatidae > Ambystoma > Ambystoma mexicanum. The sequence continues at coordinate 137,325,668 of NC_090928.1, forward strand.
TTGTAATATGGAAATAAATAAGATGGGATACATTCTCACAGTCTGTAGGAAACATGTAATCAGTTCCCCAATCAAAAATACTATCAACACAATGCAGGTCAATCGAGTGAGCCCAATCTTGACTGCTGTAATTACTGAGATGGAGAGTCTACAAGCCTCATTAATGACTCCTACAAATACAGTGAATGGCCAAAAGCGAGTCACATAATGGATACCTTACACGTTGAGATTTGGTAATCATTGATATAATGAAGCCAAGTCCAACATTGATTGTATGTGCTGGAACACCCGGGGATATAGTTTCTTTTTGAGGCATTTGGGAGGACGTGACTACATTATGAAATCTGAGGTATTATGTTGCAAGAGACCTGGCTCACTCATGATTTCCATATTGAAGGGTTTCAAGTTCTGTGTCATCCAGCAATTAGTCTTCTGAGGGGTAATACAACAGGAGGATTAGCCATTGGTGTACATGTCTATCTCACACTGACACCCTTCAACAGTGGCCCCCACAATTCTTACATCTTACCTGCGGTCATCTCCGACACCCTTTGTCTTTGGGTGCCCATACATGTTGTTTGGGTGAACATATATGCTCCCCCTAACAGAAGAGGACACACTGATTGAATAAAGGTGGTAGAGGACTTAATATCCTCCTGGGCTGAACAGTGTCCGAAGGAAAAAGTGATCTTGGGTGGGGACTTTAATTCTCCCACCCTGTATGACCCTCTGGCTGCTACAGATAATAACTGGAGTGGCTATTCCTGCATAGAACCATGAGATACATCTGGAACAGGAAATTTGGAGTGGGGTACACGTAATCACAAGATCTGGCATGTCTTAACATAAGGGGAGGTTTAGGGGGACTCCCTGTCCTACTTGGATGAATTGCAGAGTTTACTCTTGCCTATACTACAGTTTTGCAGACTTTGATACAGCAGGTCGCTTCAGTGAGTTGAGTACTCATCATACTGGATACAGTGATCATGCTATTCTGAAATGGACTACATCGTTGGATAAAATTAGGTACAGCAGAAGTATTGGTAACTGTGTTACGACTAATTCCCAAGGGAACCGTATTCTTTGGACTGGATAAAATCTTAGCAAGTTTCATAAATATGTCCTTGATAGGGAAGTTTCACTTTTAGGCTGGTAGGAATGCCATGATTGGGACTTCAGTGAGCTTATGAGCATACTGGGTGAACACCTTGGGCTATCTTGCAAGTATACTGTTAGGTCTGCTCCGGAACATGGTCCCTTCAATATGCTTATCCAAATTAAAAGAAGGGAATACTGCCATGACACAGCTAGGATCAGGAGAGACATAACTATCCCTACTTCTGAGAAAATAAGCATTGTGTCCAATTTAGCCACACCTTACAAAAATTAGCTCAAAGTCCATACAGCCTCTTTGTCCAATGCTAACTGGATGCTCTTGTTTAAGCTCCTGAGGAGCAATGATAACAAATGGTTTTGGTGCCTAATTAGGCATTGTACTGCTGCTCGGACTGAACAGGGAGATAATGTTGTCTCGGGTTTGGCATGGTCTAATGCAATCCAACCCTTGTTTTTGATCCTGACATCGCATATGATCCTGCGATACTCTTTCATCTGGATGTGGAGCAAAAGTTGGTATTTGATATAGATGATTTAGTACTCATTATTAAGAAACTCAATTACTGCTGAGCTCCGGGACCTGATGGTCTGGCGAACGCTGGTATGAAGGTAAATCCATAGTTGTGGCCGACTACCCTGTCAAAACTGTTATATAAGATCATAAATACTGGTAATATACTGGAGAGCTGGTGGATGACAGTGCTAATCTCAGTCTTTAAAACAGGAGATAGGTGCTGCCCGGACAATTATAGGCTCCTGGCAATGATGGATAGTAGCCTGAAGATTTTTGCAATGTTATTACTGAGGAAAATCAATCCATGGGCTGAAAGACAGGGTCTGCTTAACAAAGTACAAACAGGATTCCGAAAGGAGCATTCCACCAAGCTTAATATATGTGCCATACATTGCTTAATGTCAGAGGCTGCATGTCCTAAGTCAAAGAGACTTTACCTTTGCTTGGTGGACTTCAGTAAGGCATTTGGCACAGTCCCCCGAGCCAGGCTATGGGAGAAGATTTGGGCTTGGGCAATTGAGCCGTGCTTGCTCTACTTCATCAAAAAACTTTACTCAGTCACATTAGCAATGGTACGTTTGAACCAGGAGGGCATTACTAAGCTGCCCATTTCCACTAATAAAGCATTAAAGCAGGGTTGCACCCTTCCCCCCCTTTATAACCTTTATGTATCAGATATGGCCAAGGTTCTGAGAGAAGTTAATAATTTCCCTCCCAAATTAGGGGGTGAACATGTTTCCTGGCTTGGATACGCAGATGATACTGTGTTACTTGACCACACCCCATAGGCCGCCAGCCCTCTATTGATGCACTGCTGGCCTATTCTAAAGAAAATAATCTTTAAATTAATGTAGCTAAGACCAAGGTCTTAATAGTGGGTCATACTACCAGTACTAAGAACACGTTTGTGTGGAAACTTGATGAAGACCCTCTAGAAATTGTAAACAACTATATGTATCTTGGGGGTCTGATGAGGACTCACCAGAATCAATGACATCATTATGCCTATGTTATGGGCAAAATCCTTATAAAATGGCAAGTACTTAAGAGATACGTCAACAGCAAGGGAGGACATAATATTGATGGATTGATCAATATATACAAAACCAGCATTGTCCCTGGTACTGATTCTTCAAAAGTAATTCAAATGACATGGTCAGAGCGTCTGAAGAGCAAATTACTTTGTTCAATTATCCGAGTAGCCGTGTCTGTGCTGGTGCAGGCGCTGAGGCTGGAGTTTGGGTTCCCATCGCTTAGATCATTATGGTTACTAGAGCAAGGCAAATGTGTACTTTTTTTTTTGTCTGATTAATCGTCATCATAATAGATTGTTAGGTCTCTATTTGAAACAGTCTTCTTGTACCCTCTTTTCAGAAATAGAGGCAACCATGACTAATTATTTGTCTGAAATTGGACTTTCTTTGCAAGACTTGGTTACCTCGGCCACCATGGCTGAGGACATGAAAGCCAAAACCATACCATGGGACATAAATTCCAGCCATTGCTACCTGCATAACAAAAAAAATATGCTTCATTCGCAACTCAGAGTTTTTGTTAGAATTCCCCTTGTAGCTATGTAATTAAAGCAGGTAGTCTTGAATTAAAACATTTTATTGCATATTTAAGACTTAACATTCTTCCTAGTAAAGAAAATATGGGTGGCTGGACGAGTACACCCTACAAGGAGTGATTTTGCAGATTCTGTAAAACCGACATGGACATATATATACTTACAGCCTGTGGGAACATGCCCAAATTATATGAGAAAGGCTATGGTTCATTTGTAGTAAACATGGATTTTATTAATACTGATCAATTTAGGAGTACGATATATTATGCTGAATCGACTGTGATTATTGCGTCTGCTTTTTATATATAGAAAAAACCTATGATGGCTATTATAATAGTACCTTGTAAAATTGCTAAATGAATTGTCTTAGGTATCTTCTTACTTTAATTTTTTTAGATGCGATATTTGAATGTATTTATATGTTTTTATGTTTTTTTTTATGTTTCTCTATGTACTTCTGATGAATTTTATGACAGATTTTTGTTACTCAATGTGTTTAAGGTTTGTGATAACCAAATGCACAATAAAAAAGAAATATGTCTGTTTTATTGTCCTGGGCAACACTGTTTTAAAGAGCATGGATGCCCATTTCCTTCACAATTTGGGTATAAAAACCATTAACAGAATTTTATAAGCCAACACTTTGCAGACTGCTATTATTAGTAAGCCCATTGGATAGACCGGGACAGAAATGTCCTCTAAAAGGCCCAGTATTTCTGAAATCAGCACATTTACTTCGTTTATGGGTTTTAACACTTTATGCATGTGCTTTGATTTGTTTCTGGGTTGGGGGTGAGATGGAGCCGTTGGCCTTCCCTTTTCATATAATTATTGACTGTAGGTGATGTTTATGAAGTCGGTTTCTTAATCACTGATACACTAACATCCCAGTCCTTCCAAAGCGTCTTTGATGAACTTCCCTCAGTGCCCCACCAGGACCCACTCAATCAGCACAAGATATTACCCTGCACGGCAAAAGCAATGAAGTCTCTACACAACAGGGACACAGAATATGAAAATACAAATAAATAATACTTCTTGCAGAACCACAAGTTAAGAAGAAGACATTTAAAAGCTTCAAAATCAATTGGTTAAAAGGAAAGTCAATCAATTTAAATACCATCCAGTCAGGAGAGCAAGGAACATTCGACTAACTCAAGGGGCTCCCATAGTCCGTCTCCCAACTCCCTTACTCCTCATGAGAAAACATCCAGTTCAAGGCACAACCGGTTGCTATCAAAATTAGAAGCCCAAATGCTTGGTAGCTTAGCAGCAGAATGAGCTCACACGTTCTCCCTGAAGCGTCAGTGGGTCAGTTCCTTAGGTGGACCTATTGGCACGTGAAGACCTTTGTAAAAACACCCCAGTCCCGGCTGTCCTGGCCTCAGGGCCACTAATCGTCAAGCTGCAATCTTATGGGGCGTTACAGCAGCTCATTATTAACGGCAAGCTATGATGGTTAAGCAGGGGTTAAGCTGCTGCTGTTTTTTTCAAATCTTCAAGATGCATCTAGAGCCCCTTGATGGAGCCTTAGTCCCCCCAATCTGATTCAAAGTTTTTGCAGAGATTTTTCTCCTTCTTAACATTGTTAAGAATCTTAAAATACCTTTTTTCCACTACCTAATTTTCAGTCCGTGCTACAAGCCTGAATTCTAGAGGGGATAGAGGAAATGCTCTTTTTTCTGTTCTTCTGGCAAGTGCACTTAATCCCCTGAGTTCTGTTTTACTGCCTGCTTCTTGGTTGGTGGTGAATGTCTGTAGCATTGGCCTCATCACCATCAATTCATTTAATCTTCACGGCTTCCTTTACACATTCACATTCAGTTTAAGTAATGCTTCCTGACAGTCAAGGCTCTACTCCTGGGCATGCCAATCTTATCTTGCAGTTAAGTTGAATAATGGTGGTGGGAGCAAACTGATAATGAAGGTCATTTTCCAAATTAAATAGGCTAAGTATTATAATTTGTTCTTCTCGAATGCAGTACCAAGAGTTATCACTCGTTTAATAGTAGAGATTTATCTGAAGTTCCAACCTTTTTTTCTATTCTTTTATTGTATTCTTTTTTTTTTCATCTTTTTATTAGAATGTTGACATTTTTGAAATTGTACCTATTTTATTCTTCTACTGCCCTTATGGTTATGATGTACTTGAACAAAAATGTACAGGGAATAAAAGTAATTTAATTCTGAGTGGGGCCCACAATAAATGAATGGACTACAAGTATACACTTGCCATACATTCCTAGACCCCTCACAGAACACACAATGTGCCTCATTATAAGTATGGCTATCCGGATATAAGGGTGCTGGTACCAACGTACCTGCACCCTTTCTGGACTGCCATACTACAACGATGCCGGTAGGGGCCACCGATCCCCGACAGGCCTGTCCTGCCGGGAGTTCTGCCCCTACTGGCATTGTTTTCACGGATGCACCGACATCGTTAGCCACGGTGCTGGTGCTTCCGTGTCCCAATTTCCATGGAGTCCTATGGAACTCCATGGAAATGGGTACTAACCGTTACCGCTGCCACTTGTGATAACCCGGTGCCACCGGGATATCTGGCGGAGGTAATGGTGTTACGGGGTTGGCGGCAACATGCAGGTAGCACCGGTGGGTTACCACCAACCTCGTAATGAGGCCCAATGCGACCTTTCTAGCATGCACAAAGGAAGTGGGCCTGTAAGTCTCTCAGAGACCCTTTCATGACAAATCGTTTTCTTCTACGTCCCCGGTACATGAATCCCTATGTAGAATTAACTACAGACACCTGATCAAATCATTATCATCTTCCCTAGTTTCCATCAACATGAGCTATATATTTATCTCAGATCACTCTCCAATTTCAGTGGTCATTTAATGTAATGATATACACAAGGAAGCTAACTAATGATGATTTAACATAGACCTACATAAAGATCACTAATGCACAGAAGGTTTTTGGTCCTTCACTGGCAAATTCTTTATGTTTGATATCATGACTGACTCAGGTTCCTGAAACAATACTTCAGAGACATTCAAGATGGCTTAAAATTGACAACATTACCCCCCCAAAAAAACACAAAAAATGAGGGTAGGAGAATGGAGCCATAGACAGGTAAAAGGAATAGGCATTACTTCACAAACCCCTTGTCATGGCCCTCATCACAGTCACACATATCAGACAAGCCACACAGATGCAGATTCTTTGAACAAGGTGGTCACCTCAGGGCACATGCAGGGCTTTTGAGACCACTAGGGCCACTGACAGGAACTCTTGCAGGACATACATTGGGCAATAGGTCAGGCGTACATCACTGGAGAATGCAGAAGGGAAAGGACTCAATTCTCATTGGCCACTTTGTATAGACCTGTACATAAGAGGACAACCCTGGTATTTTAGTGACAACTTACCTTCTTTCTTTCAATTCAAGCTCTCCAGAGCAACCACTCTTCCTGTACCACTGGCACCACCATTTTGTTTACAGCTTTCGAAGACAGCTTCAGCACTACCGCTCAATCATAGTACCGTTCCCAGAACCTCCCAACATCTGCAGCAGCAAGAAAAGCAATAAATAAACCACATGATGAGTCTCACCCTGTGTACCTCTCAACATACTTAATGGAATGTACAATAATCATGAACTATTCCTAGAAAACCATAATTAAAACTGCACTCATCAAAAGCTAATCTCAAGGCAGCATTAAAACTTCATTAATAAGCTCCTTTGAGAAATTGTATGGGAAGTTGTACTCCTCAGACTAGGCTTATCGGACCGCAGTGAACTATTACTTCAACACCCTCCACCTAGGCAAAATCACACCCTAAGATAGTGAACATCTGAAAGAGGAAATATCTGAGGAGGTAGAGGCAGTAATAAAATATCTTCCATCTAATAAAGCGCCGGGACCGGATGGATTCCCAGTGGGTTTCTATCAGAAATACACCCAGAAACTGAGCCCCAGACTAGCTGAGCTTTTCAACTCTATAGGACGGTGGGAATAGTGACACAATCAATGATGGAGGTGAAAGTAGTGGTATTCCCTAAACCTAACTAAGACCTGCCGGCATGTAGCTCATACCGTCCTAAAGCCTTACTGAACCTGGATGCTAAGATCTTTAAAGGGGTGCTACCAGCTAGACTCACACCCCTCCTCCTGGAGTTGATAGATACAGACCAATAAGGTTTTATAAAGGGACATCACACTTGGAATAACACTTGCGAGTGGCACACCTAATTGAGATGGTGGGGGGGTGAAGCGGGAACAGCCACTGATACTAGCACTTGATGCTGAAAAGGCCTTTGACCGGGTGGAGTGGTCTTTCTTGATGGAAGCTTTATATGAGATGGGTCTGGGACCTAAGTTCGTACTGAAGGTGAAGGCGAATTACACAGACCCCTCAATGAGGCTTTCAATTAACTTCCACTTGTCCAATAAGATCTCCGTCACACGCGGCACAAGGCAGGGATGTCCGCTGTCACCCATTCTGTACGCAATGTATGTAGAACCACTCTTGGCTACAATTAGGAGTAACACAGCGATTCAAGGTATATGGTCCAGGGGGGAGGAACATAAAGTGGTGCCCTTCGCAGATGACATGCTGCTGACTCTGAAAGAATGTGACACCTCTCTTCTGGCCCTGGTTCAGGTCATGGAAGAGGTGGAAAAGGTTTCTGGGCTAAGAATCAACCATACCAAGTCAGAGCTCTTGTGGCTGGGGCCCCATAGTCTCTGTAACCGGCAGGCCACATTGGCAGGGCCGTTCAACTTGGAAAAGGGCACCGTTGCCTACCTCGGCATAAAACTGACATCACTGATCTCCGAACTTTAAGAAGCAAAATACCCGGCACTCCTAACTAAAAACAAAGCAGAGCTCAAGGTATGGACCCCCCTACAAATCTCCTGCCTGGGGAGAATAGCTACAATCAAAATGATCATACTGCCAAGACTATTATATCCTTTCCAAGTGCTCCCCATTGCAATACCAAAGATGTTCTTCAGATTGCGTGATAGAATCATATCTCAATTCATATGGCAATATAAAAAACAGAGACTGGCTATGGACACCACGATGGCCGCCAAACTACGAGGTGGACTGGGACTTCATAAAGTACTATGAGGCAGCTCAACTTAGAGTAATAAAGGAATGGGTCTCGGAAGATAGAACTAGGCAATGGGCAAGGATGTATTGCGCACTGGCAACGATGCAGCTTGCAGGGCTTTTATGGCTAGAGAGACAGGATCAACCCCAAAATATCAGGCATAGCCAGATACTCATCGGCAACGTGTAATGTTTGGGATTGTCTCCGATTGAAAGGGTACCTGTCATCGTGGTCCTCTCACTTCACCCCGCTCTACAACAATCCACAATACTCCCCCGGCACGAGACAGGGGATATTCCGAAGATGGAGGGCAAAGGGATATATGAAAGTGGTGAGACATGGTGGGGTGGGGTGTTATGAAATTTGATGAGTGTAAGGCCACTCCAGACCTGACTGAAAGAGATAGGTTGGAATATTACCAATTACGTTAATGGCTGATGCAGCCCAATATCAAAATGGCAACAGCAACTATCCTCACTCCATGCGGGAAATTCATAACGACGCACTCAGGGGATAAACAACTAATCTTGCACCTATACTCACTCCTAATGGGGCAGGGACATAATTCTATATGGTCATACAATAATAGATGGGAGAAGACATTGGGGGAAGCAATAGCGAGACCAAATTGGGAACATCTTTGGTAGGACATTACCAAACTTACGATATCCATACAGACGAAACAAATCTGGTACAAAGTCATGTTCCAATGGCACTATACACCAGAAAGGTTAAATAGTATATACCCAAACACATCCCAAGAATGTTGGAGAGGGAGCTCTGGGAAGGTGGACTGGAGACATGTTTGGTGGAAGTGTCCGGCGTTAGAGCCTTTTTGGGGAGAGGTGATCAACCAAGTACAGCAGATGATCAAAGGCCCTCAAAGGTACACCCCTAAAGAATGGCTGTGTGGGATAATGGACCCTGAATTGAAAATCCCCACAAACCACCTACGAAAAGCCTGTATGGTTCTAGTGATAGCGGCTTGGCTTGTGACTGCTAGGAAATGGAAACAGCGAGCCTGCCCCCCAACTAACATTGAATGGCTCTGTAAAATATGAGGCATTGTAGCCTTGGAATTGTTAACATATGGAATCCAAGGAGAAAGGGACAAATTCAGGAACCATGGGGGCGAGATATTGGACTTTCTTGAAGGGGACTATGTGCAACAATGGTGCCTCCAAAACCTGAACATTTCGAACATATCGTAATGAATGGGAAACTCAAAAGTACTACTCTATGTATACCCAACTATTCTGACTCAGACTGTGTGGAAGGAGGGAGGGAGAAGGTGGGTGGGGTTGTTAGTAAAATCATCTTGAAAACCAATAAAAACAAGTTAAAAAGCAAACGTTATCAATCAAGCCTAACCCTAAGGCAAAATTCAGACTGAATTGATCAGAAACAAATCCAGAAGTTCAAGGCAGCATTAAGACAATATAAATCAGAAATTAATCTTAGAAACCTAATACAATGCAGCACAGGAAATGTAAAAGAGGTGAATGTTGGGATGGTGTCGCTATCAACAACTGCTAACTGAAAAATAAATCCATCCCAGCGCTGGTAAGGTAAAGGCTCTGACATTGTGATGTGTGAGAGGTACCATTGTTAATTTTAAACACACATTAAATTCAGTAACCCATTTAAATATGGTTGCCAGGATACGCTTCATTGGGTGAAGGCTATTTAAGAAGCGTGTGCTCTTATATAAGGATTAGTAATGTGTTGTACTCATGCTTATATTTATTTACACAAAATACGCCCACATAACTGTGATCGAGAAGACAAATGATAAGTAAATAAATTACTGTGTACTACAGCGGACTGCTAGACCCAGTGAAGCAGCTGTATCATTTTCAATAGAGAAGGCAGCAATGATAACAATGGGTTTCCCCGTAGTTTTGTACGTGGAGCACTCACTCTTCGCAATACTAGAGAAGTCAAAATCAACGTTGACAATTCAAAGGTCCCCCGGATTTGAGGTAATGTTGACCAACCTAGCAATTGAAATAGTTAGATGTCACGTGGTAAACCCAGCAGAATTTATAGCATAACCCAGTGAACAGGGAGAGTACGTTCACGGCTGCACATCCTATATGGACAAGTTGTAGGGGAACACCAAGATGAAGGAGGAAGCAATAGAGGGAGGGGACTTGATCTTTGTTGATGGTTCATCTGCAACACGAGATGCAGGTATATGGGTGCCGCAGTGGTGTGCCACATAAGGGGGGAGTTTTGCATTTGTTTGCAGGAACGATTCCTGGCTCACTACTCAGGACAGGTGGCTGAATTGGTGGCCCTAAAAAGAGCTTTAGACATGTGAGAGGGGCACACGGTCAACATATTCTCCGATTCTACCTACGTCACCTCCACAGTGCACTCAGGGTTAGCAAGATGGGAAATGAAGGGGTTCAGCAGAAGTGATGGGTGCCCTGTCCAGCATGCACAGTTGTTGAAGCAGCTAATTGGGGTATTGCTAGTCCCCATAGAGGTAACAATAATAAAGAGCTGTACCCACACAGGCGGTCAGGATTTTATTTCCCAAGAGAATTAGATGGCCGACAAAGCAGCAAAAGAAGCGACCTACCTGCCTGAAGGGACTACCATATTATATCTGGGCACAACAGAGAAAGTACCTATGATGGTGCAAGGGTAAAAAAGGACCAACTGAATCATTGATACAACTGAATCATTGAATGCTCTGCCCATTGTTCAGCTATTTGAAATACAAGGAGTAGCACCTCAGGAAGAGAAGGAGTTCTGGGACATTGGGAGTGTTCTCTTTCTCCCACCTACCTGTTATGGAGACAAAATAGCACAGAGGAGCCAGTAATGACCAGAAATTAACTGAATGTAGCATTAGAGCAGCTACACTTCCTGGCCCACGTGTCAAAGAGTAAATGTAAGGGCACCTGGCTATGCCCTGAAAAACCCAGATGGGCGTAGTTAAGTAAACAAAACAAAATTTAAGAGTGAGAGGTCACACCAATCCAATAGTTTAACACATATGAAAGTCAATAGAAGCACATGTTTTTGACTTAATGTATTTAATAACATATGAATGACAAAAATATGGGGATAGAGTACCCAGGGATATTGGGAAGACAATACAGGTAAGTATAATCCAGTGGAATGGACTGGGTTTAAATGAATAACAAACAAGTTCTGCTGATATTGGTGAACATGTGCGCAACAGTTGTTAAAGAGCACACCATTGTGTATGTTGGTACTTAGTTTAACCCTGTTGTAGCCCTCTTGTTCCCATATTTTGTCCACCCGTTCCTCTATTATTGCTGCAAAAAAGCTCTTCATATCCCCAATCGCCGGCTGTCTCCTTCTTAAGTGTATCTATCCACGTACTCGCTCCCGCCTTAAGGGAGGGCAAGCTGTAGATCAAACTGTCTCTGTCCATTGTCCAGTGTGCATCCCCCTTCCCATTCTGTAGTAGGGACATTTGGCTTGTCCGGGTCCCTATGTTCCATTCTCTTCTATTCACTTTTGTCATCCCTATCATTGCTTTTCTTTGGTGGAGGATCATCGACCAGTGCATGCTCCTTTCCCCTGTTTCTCCCTGCTTCCTTTGCTTCTATCTCCTCTGCGTCTCTGTCCCCTAGGGGTCTTCGTCCTCCATGCTAACTACTACTTCCTCCTCCTCTGTTGAGACGCTGCACTCTTCATCAAGTGTGTCCATCTCTTCCTCCCCCTGGTCAGACTTCTCTTTATCCAATTCAAATGTTATCTTTGCTGATATCCATCCATCTCCTCCCCCAAAGGTCCCCTTCTCCTTTCTCTGCACCTCCTTCTCTATTACTCTTTCCGCTTCCTTGAACAGCATATCCAGCTGTCGCTGCCTGCATTTTTCTATGTTTGATAGGTATTTTTGGTCACCCTTTTCTTTTTGTTACCTGGATATGCCCTCCTCTTTGAGTCCCCCCTTACTGGGAAGATGCCCCAAGGGTTGGTGTACCCTGCGGCAGGTTTTAATGTTGGATACCAATAGGGAGGGGGTGGAACGCTGGGAGTTCTGTCATGTCACTGTTTTGTCTGTTTGCCCTTCTTTTTGGGTTCTTTCATTCTCTGTTCATAGAGCTTCCAAAGCCCTAGAATATTTTGCCTGCACTTGAGTTTGGATCCTTTGTATATCGCCAGCAGGTATGAGAACATATGTTCTATTATCCTGATATCGAACGTTCCCTCCTCAGCCATTTGTGGAATTGAATATTGTTTGTATATTACTCCCAATGTCTGAGAACAAAATAATGCACAGTGGCACCCTCGTGGTTTTTATACGTGTGTTATGAATCAAAGATGAATGTTTTTACCAGTGTTTATTAACTGAGTATCTTCCTTTCCCAGTGAGTGGCCAGGAGCCTGGCTCACTGACCTCGAAAGTATTGGCTGGACCCATCTACCAGCGACTACAGCCTCCTGGGAATGGTGGGTTTGCAATATTTCTCCAGCATGCTGCTAGGGCTCAGTGCTTGAGAAATTCATGTCTGCCCCGAAATACGGGGTCTGTCAGTGTGAAAACTGAAGTGGCTTACTTACCTGCCGCCTGCAGCCTGTATGTAATTATGGCTGTTGCATGGTTCATATTCTACTGTGCTACCCCTGCTGCCTGTTGCCGCTGTCCCAGGGTCTCTATCCCCCCAGCCACCTCAAGCCACCTCCTGGGTGCTCCCCACCCCTTCTTTGTTCCGGAATGTCATCAAGCCGCACCTGCACACACAACACGAGTTAACTGGTGCAGCTGTCAATGATGTTCCCCCCCATCTTGGGATGCCCCCTCCCCTTATTCATCATTCCCACAACTGATAAGTGCGCCCCCCTTGACTCTACCTTTGTTGCCTGCGTTGCTTATTAGATTTAATGTGAGGTTTCGTCATCACTTGCCCTCTCTCTCACTTAGAACTCCTCTGAAATTGCCTTCAGAAAATTCGGTAAATAAGCAAAATAAACAAGAAAGATCACCACTCTCTGTACCACTGTGATCCCTACCTATTTTGTTTAACTTACAAACCTTCACACATAAAGGACACCTTGCAAATACTTTACTTTTATCATTCATGGGAGGATGTCATTAATCAACCCTTACAAAAAAGGTGTTTTTATTTAATCTTTCCTACTTTTGAAGATCATCCATGCCTTCCTATCTGAGGGCATTTTAACTTTGTCTACTTTGTCTCCAAAGGTAGCATTAGGTGTACCTTTAAAAAAACATGTAAGCTTCTAATTGGGTATCCAACTTTATACCTCACTCAAACCACACCCTTTCTGAGAACTCATTGAAGTGTTGTTGCTTTCTAACAGGTCGCCAATATAACATAAATTAAATTCTTAATTGTCCAATAAGCACTTGCCTAAGCTTACACTTTGCAAGTTTGAATCATGCAACAAAGCAAACTCAGCGCTTCATCCTTCCGGGTTTAACTAACGAAGTACCATTAAATTGGGTAATAATAACGCCTGTCTATACAGCACTTACACATGGGAAGAATCGTACATGGGGCACTCTATGGGAAAATTACTATTATTAGTCTTATTATTATTATTATTATCATTATTATTATTAGTAGTAGTAGTAGTAGTAGTAGTAGTAGTAGCGGCATTCATCACCCGTTCCAGGGGCTGGAACAGGGATGAAGGGCTTTAGAACCCCGGGTTGCCAAAGCGATAACCTGGGGTGCTAAAAAAAAGGATTTTCCTTCCTACAGCGGGAAGCACATGATGTCCCACTGTAGGAAGGAACATCCTTTTCCAAGAGGGCTGCCATAGAAAGAGAAGAAGGTCTCCATTTGGTGCCGCTCTTCCCTTTCCATGGTGGCGTGCGGGAGGCAAAGGGAAGGAGCGGATGTGGCGGCAGCACCCACAGCTGCCAAATTAAGGTAAGTAGGGGAGTTGGGGTGTGAAAAAAATGGGACTGTGAGTGGGGGGGAAGATGGCGGCAGGGAGAGCCAGCCATCAGGTGGCTTGGAAAGTGGGTTTGTATCAGCGGTTCAAGCCTGCGTTTCTAGCCACCTGATTGGCTGGCTCCCCAGCCCAAGGTGCTAATGATATCTTGTTCATCCCCACGAGATTATGTGGATTCTTCTTGAACTGGTTTTCATCTGAACTCATTGAAAGAAGCACATTCGTGAAAATCAAACATGAAACGCCAGAACACATCAACCCAATCTTGGTTCTTGGAAAATCAAGAACTGGGTGGAGTTCAGTCAATTACCTACCTAGGTGCTCAGATCAGCTGGAACATGGACGAGAGAGGCTGAATGACTGCAATCAGATCGAAGAACAGAACATTGACAACAGTGGCTCGCGTGTTCAACAACAAATACTGTAAATTTACCATAACGCCTATTATCACCTTCTATAAACAAAAGGTCATGCCTATTGTCACCTATGGAGCAGAATTTCTAGAGGAATCTCACTTGTGTACGAGCGCGATATAAATAAAATATCATATCATATCAATCAGCACTGAACCTTTTCAAGGAACTTTTGGAACATCATAGAAGGTGTGTTTTAGAAGAAAGTACTACAGCTTCCCATGAGCAACCCGATTGTATCAGTATGGTTTGAATTAGGATTACATTCAATTGTGCCATGGAAATCCTTATCGTTCTATCGCAAGTGTATAATGCCTGATGATCTACTCCCATCTCAAATCCTATCCCCCAATCTTAACAGTGAACATGATTGGATGTGCATGAAGTGGAAACATTCCTGTCAGGCCTGGTTGCAACATCTGGAAATCATTGAGGATCTGCTAATAACAAATCCATAAAAGACGAAAAAGATAATCCAGAGACAGGATTGAATCCACACTCAATATCTATGATCCACATACAAATGATCAACTACCCTGTTGTATGAGAGAATATTTATTTAGCCAAATTCCAGAGCACTCAATTAAGAGACTTTTTCATGAGAATACGGCAGAATGTTCTAACAACAAGAGAGGTTCTAATGTTTGCTGGCGTTTATGCCAAAACAGGAATCACATTGAAACAGTAAAACATTTATTGCTGCAATGCACGGCCATAAAGTTACTTAGGACACACGTTTTGCTGGAATTTCTCAAAGGTCTAAAAACAGCTTCACTTGAAGAATGCTGGTCCAAACTCATTTTTGGAGACCATCGAGCCATGCCAATCGCTGTATGCAAATTTTTGAAGTAATTCTTAAATTGATTGAGAATAAGAAAGTATGAATTTGTATCTTAAATGTATAGTTTTAACACAACGGCTCTGAAAGAAGATCAACATGAAATGAAATGGAATGCTGATAATTTGTTTTCTTTTTCCTTTTCATGAAAAGTGTGTACCAAACTAAATCATGTACTACATAAAAAAAATGTTTTGAGGCCCTCAAATGTGGTGTGCCATAAGGTTTCATTTTCTCCCTTGTTCTTTTGACCTTTTAAGTATGCCACGTCTTGGCAAGTAATTATATCAAAGAGGAAGCTAAACAGAAAGGTAATGGCTGGATGGTTTAGAATTCATTTGAAACCTTTGGCAATTGCTCTGGGCATCCATCCAGTCCATCATTCTTCACCTGCCAAGCCATTACAGAAAGGGGAAAGATCATATGCAAATCCGGCCGGGTCCCACCCCAAGGAGCAGTTCAGCCAGAACTGCTAGGTTACATCCCTTCTGTTTGCTGTTAGTTGGTCTGACTTATTAGGGCTCAGTAGGCACTGTGGGAATTTTGTAACATGATATGAGATAATTAGAACACCTTTTAATGATTTAACCTCTAACAATTAATTCAACCCCCTACAGACAAAAGTGCATTGTGACATTCACAGGGGCTCTCTGTACAGTCCTGGGCAGAGGTCTCTGGAGTAAAGTAAGACATGTATGGTGCATATAGATCTTTCACACCATGGCATTGTCATGAGTAAGCCTAAATCCACAGTTGATCAAGCATTGACCTTCATTAGCAGAAGAATACAATGTAGGGAACATAAGCAAAATGCAACAGAGCAGACTTGTCTCGTTAATAATGCTGTCAGGCAATAACCTTTTGGTAACAAAATACATGTGCTTCCAGCAATTAGCACTATGAGGTGGCTTATGACAATGAAAGAGGAGAATCTGAAATTCCTGAAGTGAAATATAGCTCTTCAGGTCATTGGAGAAGAAAACAATGTCAATTGAAGGGAGTTCTGCTTCTCAGTTCTTTAGGCTATGGGGATTCGCACACCCTATTCCCAATCTAACAGTCTCTCAGGTTTAAGGGTTTCTCACTTCCTCTACTCTCTCTGCCAGTCCGTTGGGCATAAGTTCACGGTTCCTTCTTGGGGAAACAAGTACAGTTATAAGAAGTGAGGAATTGTTGAACATTTTTGTGAAATCAGGTCTAGCTTTTTCAGGAGGTAGAGGCAAGGAGCCTGGACTAGCCAACCCTACTCACATCATGCACCCTTCAAAAGCAGGCATCTAGCGCGATAGTAAGTGAGCAAGTAAGCACCAAGAGCATTTTTCTGTGCCATCGGGGATAAAGAGCAGGTGATTGTTTTCTACACCTTTCATGCAGAAACTGGGCCCATCATCACTCATAAGTTCCGAAGAATACCCCTCTGTCCTAAATACTTGTTCCAGAAAATGTTTAATATCCTCTGATGTTACATGTGCAACCAATTTTATCTCTGGCCATTTAAAGAATAAAATCTACCATCACCAAAACAAAATGTGCTTTCTTCCCCAATGGTAATTATGGGCCCAACACATCTATATTTAGGTGTTGCCATTTCCAGAAAAGAAAGGGAATGGGTGTAATCTGTTGTTTAAGAACTTCTTCTGAGTTACAGCATGGCCAAAAATCCTTAGCTTGTCTTTCAACAAAAATATATAACCCAGGTCACCAACATTTCTCCCTCACTTTCCTCTTCATCCGTGTAATACGTGAGCTGACCACAACAATCTCAGGATGGATCAACTGGTGCCCTCTTATTGGTAAATTGTCTACCAAAGATCACTTACTGCGCATTCTTGACTAGATTGACTAGATTTTGCTCCATTAGAAAAGTTAAGAACACAAGCCACTGCCTCCTCCAAATCCATGTCCACCTCCCTGTTATTCGTGAACAAAATCTGCAATCTTATTTTGAGCCCATGGTACTTAGTGAAGCTACTATCTGAAAGTTGAGCTACTATCTCTTCCTTATTTCATAGTAAACCTGCATCCCTGATGGCCTTTATAGAATCTTCTTTCAGTTTGTACCCCGCCCATTTATCACATGTCCTACATGTTCCACCTCTTTTGCTCTGTATTTAAATGTTGTTATCTCTCTGGTTACCCCTTTTCTTTGAGTCTATTCAAGACTGCATGATCTAATGATACGTCGCTGTGTGATCCAAAGTTGTAAAGGTGTCAGCTTCACAAATGCAGTTCAACATTTCTGTGATAACAGGTGGCAGAAATCAGTTAACTAAAATGTTCTTATTTAAGGGGCCGATTCATGGAACAAACGTGCGCTGAAAATCTACGCGCAAGCAGGCGCAAGCAGGCGCAAGCGGACCAAAACAGGCGCATGCGCACGCGTGCGATTCATGGAAGTCCCTGCGCGTGTACACCCCGGGATGTGCGCCAAACCCGTGCATGGCGCACAAGTCACTGCAACATCCCGAAAGGCGTGCGCGACGCGCAAAGTGAAAGCGCACAACCTCGGCGCATACACCAGAAAGTGGGCGGGACACGGGGCGTAACGCGCAGAATGGGGAACAACGCGCGAAAATAAGGGCGTAACTGGGGATGTACTGCAGGGAAGCAGACGGAACGCCCACACGCACTCGAACCACACGTATTCATGGAATCGAATAGGGCAAAGCCACGCACAGCCAAAGACACGCACAAGCCGAAACACGTCCGCCACACGAAGGCAGGCGGTAGCGTCCCTGCGCATTACAAAAGTGGCAACATACAGCAATTGGGCCTGTGCGAGCGGGCTATGTGTATTTCAGGGGTTCGCGTGAACTTTTTCACGCGATCGGGCCTGGGGGAGCGGGCTACGTGTATTTCAGGGGTTCGCGTGAAGTTTCTCACGCGATCGGGCCTGGGGGAGCGGGCTACGTGTATATCAGGGGTTCGCGTGAAGTTTTTCACGCGATCGGGCCTGTGGGAGCGGGTTACGTGTATTTCAGGGGTTCGCGTGAACTTTTTCACGCGATCGGGCCTGGGGGAGCGGGCTATGTGTATTCCAGGGGTTCGCGTGAACTTTTTCACGCGATCGGGCCTGGGGGAGCGGGCTACGTGTATTTCAGGGGTTCGCGTGAAGTTTCTCACGCGATCGGGCCTGGGGGAGCGGGTTACGTGTATATCAGGGGTTCGCGTGAAGTTTCTCACGCGATCGGGCCTGGGGGAGCGGGTTACGTGTATATCAGGGGTTCGCGTGAAGTTTCTCACGCGATCGGGCCTGGGGGAGCGGGTTACGTGTATTTCAGGGGTTCGCGTGAAGTTTCTCACGCGATCAGGCCTGTGCGAGCGGGGCACGTGTATTGTGGGGGTGCGCGGGAAGCAACACACGCGATCGAGTGGGGTATGTGTATTTCGGGGGCGCGCGGGAAGTGACACACGCGATTGAGCGGGGTACGTGTATTTCGGAGGTGCGCGGGAAGTTACACACGCGATTGAGCGGGGTACGTGCATATCGGGGGTGCGCGGGTAGTTACACACGCGATTGAGCGGGGTACGTGTATTTCGGGGGTGCGCGGGAAGTTACACACGCGATTGAGCGGGGTACGTGTATTTTGGGGGTGCGCGGGAAGTTACACACGCGATTGAGCGGGGTACGTGTATTACGGGGGTGGGCGGGAAGTTACACACGCGATTGAGCGGGGTACGTGTATATCGGGGGTGCGTGGGTAGTTACACACGCGATTGAGCGGGGTACATGTATTTCGGGGGTGCGCGGGAATTTACACACGCGAATGAGCGGGGTACGTGTATTTCAAGGGTGCGCGGGAAGTCACACACGCAATCTCATCAGGGTACGTGTATTCGGGGGTGCGGGGGAAGTATCCCACGCAACATTAGCAGGGTACGTGTATTCCAGGGGTGCGCGGGAAGTTCCACACGCAATTCCATCAGGGTACGTGTATTCCAGGGGTGCGCGGGAAGTACCACACGCAATTCCATCAGGGTACGTGTATTCCAGGGGTGCAAGGGAAGTTCTGCACGCAATTCCATCAGGGTACGTGTATTACAGGGGTGCGCGGGAAGTTCCACACGCAATTCCATCAGGGTACGTGTATTCCAGGGGTGCGCGGGAAGTACCACACGCAATTCCATCAGGGTACGTGTATTCCAGGGGTGCGCGGGAAGTTCCGCATGCAATTCCATCAGGGTACGTGTATTACAGGGGTGCGCGGGAAGTTCCACACGCGATATCATCAGGGTACGTGTATGACAGGGGTGCGCGGGGAGCAGCACACGTGAATTGCACGTGTGGGTCCTCCCAAGTGTTCCCTCTACACCCTCCATTGCCCCTGCAGGTGGCTCACACCACAGGGGCCTACCCAGCACATGTCATGCAGGCACCCCATCCACCATGGCCATGCCCACCAGCCAACCCACATGTCAACTTGCACTACTGCCCACCAACGCATGTCCCCCTGCACCCCCAGCCACCAGGGGCACCCTCCACCAGGCCCCCACCCATGTCTCCCACCACCCCCCAACAGTGCAGGGGCACCCTCCACCAGGCCCCCACCCATGTCCAACTCATGTCTCCCATCACCCCCAAACCCAGCAGTGCAGGGGCAGCTTCCAACATGCCCCCACTCATGTCTCCCATCATCCCCACCCCCCAGCCACCAGGGGCAGCCTCCACCAGGCCCCCACCCATGTCTCCCACCACCCCCACCTCCCAGCACTGTGGGGCACCTGCCAGCAGGCCCCACCCATGTCTCCCACCACTCCCACCGCCCAGCCACCAGGGGCAGCCTCCACCAGGCCCCCACTCATGTCTCCCATCACCCCCAGCACTGTGGGGCACCTGCCAGCAGGCCTCACCCATGTCTCCCACCACCCCCACCCCCCAGCAGTGCAGGGGCAGCCTCCACCAGGCCCCCACTCATGTCCAACTCATGTCTCCCATCACCCCCACCCTCAGCATTGCAGGGGCAGCCTCCAACATGCCCCCACTCATGTCTCCCATCACCCCCACCCCCCAGCCACCAGGGGCAGCCTCCACCAGGCCCCCACCCATGTCTCCCACAACCCCCACCCCCCAGCAGTGCAGGGGCACCCACCACCAGGCCCCCACCCATGTCTCCCACCACCCCTACCCCCCAGCAGTGCAGGGGCAGCCTCCACCAGGCCCCCACCCATGTCTCCCACCACCCCCACCCCCCAGCACTATGGGGCACCTGCCAGCAGGCCCCCACCCATGTCCAACTCATGTTCCCCACCACCCCCACCCCCCAGCACTGTGGGGCACCTGCCAGCAGGCCCCCACCCATGTCCAACTCATGTTCCCCACGACCCGCATCCCCCAGCCACCAGGGGCAGCCTCCACCAGGCCCCCACCCATGTCTCCCACCACCCCCATCCCCCACCCACCAGGGGCAGCCTCCACCAGGCCCCCACCCATGTCTCCCACCACCCCCACCCCCCAGCCACCAGGGGCAGCCTCCACCAGGCCCCCACTCATGTCAAACTCATGTCTCCCATCACCCCCACCCGCAGAAGTGCAGGGGCAGCCTCCAACATGCCCCCACTCATGTCTCCCATCACCCCCACCCCCCCAGCCA
Source organism: Ambystoma mexicanum (assembly GCF_040938575.1). Lineage (NCBI taxonomy): Eukaryota > Metazoa > Chordata > Amphibia > Caudata > Ambystomatidae > Ambystoma > Ambystoma mexicanum. The sequence continues at coordinate 137,346,704 of NC_090928.1, forward strand.
CCAGGGGCAGCCTCCACCAGGCCCCCACCCATGTCTCCCACCACCCTCACCCCCCAGCCACCAGGGGCAGCCTCCACCAGGCCCCCACCCATGTCTCCCAGCACCCCCACCCCCCAGCAGTGCAGGGGCACCCACCACCAGGCCCCCACCCATGTCTCCCACCACCCCCACCCCCCAGCAGTGCAGGGGCACCCTCCACCAGGCCCCCACCCATGTCTCCCACCACCCCCACCCCCCAGCCACCAGGGGCAGCCTCCACCAGGCCCCCACCCATGTCTCCCACCACCCCCACCCCCCAGCAGTGCAGGGGCACCCGCCACCAGGCCCCCACCCATGTCTCCCACCACCCCCACCCCCCAGCAGTGCAGGGGCACCCTCCACCAGGCCCCCACCCATATCTCCCACCACCCCCACCCCCCCAGCACTGTGGGGCACCTGCCAGCAGGCCCCACCCATGTCTCCCACCACCCCCACCCCCCAGCCACTAGGGGCAGCCTCCACCAGGTCCCCACCCATGTCTCCCACCACCCCCACCCCCAGCAGTGCAGGGGCACCCTCCACCAGGCCCCCACTCATGTCCAACTCATGTCTCCCATCACCCCCACCCCCAGCAGTGCAAGGGCAGCCTCCAACATGCCCCCACTCATGTCTCCCATCACCCCCACCCCCCAGCCACCAGGGGCAGCCTCCACCAGGCCCCCACCCATGTCTCCCACCACCCCCATCCCCCACCCACCAGGGGCAGCCTCCACCAGGCCCCCACCCATGTCTCCCACCACCCCCACCCCCCAGCCACCAGGGGCAGCCTCCACCAGGCCCCCACTCATGTCAAACTCATGTCTCCCATCACCCCCACCCGCAGAAGTGCAGGGGCAGCCTCCAACATGCCCCCACTCATGTCTCCCATCACCCCCACCCCCCCCAGCCACCAGGGGCAGCCTCCACCAGGCCCCCACCCATGTCTCCCACCACCCTCACCCCCCAGCCACCAGGGGCAGCCTCCACCAGGCCCCCACCCATGTCTCCCACCACCCCCACCCCCCAGCAGTGCAGGGGCACCCACCACCAGGCCCCCACCCATGTCTCCCACCACCCCCACCCCCCAGCAGTGCAGGGGCACCCTCCACCAGGCCCCCACCCATGTCTCCCACCACCCCCACCCCCCAGCCACCAGGGGCAGCCTCCACCAGGCCCGACCCATGTCTCCCACCACCCCCACCCCCCAGCAGTGCAGGGGCACCCGCCACCAGGCCCCCACCCATGTCTCCCACCACCCCCACCCCCCAGCAGTGCAGGGGCACCCTCCACCAGGCCCCAACCCATATCTCCCACCACCCCCACCCCCCAGCACTGTGGGGCACCTGCCAGCAGGCCCCACCCATGTCTCCCACCACCCCCACCCCCCAGCCACTAGGGGCAGCCTCCACCAGGTCCCCACCCATGTCTCCCACCACCCCCACCCCCAGCAGTGCAGGGGCACCCTCCACCAGGCCCCCACTCATGTCCAACTCATGTCTCCCATCACCCCCACCCCCAGCAGTGCAAGGGCAGCCTCCAACATGCCCCCACTCATGTCTCCCATCACCCCCACCCCCCAGCCACCAGGGGCAGCCTCCACCAGGCCCCCACCCATGTCTCCCACCACCCCCACCCCCCAGCACTGTGGGGCACCTGCCAGCAGGCCCCACCCATGTCTCCCACCACCCCCACCCCCCAGCCACCAGGGGCAGCCTCCACCAGGCCCCCACTCATGTCTCCCATGACCCCCACCCCCCAGCACTGTGGGGCACCTGCCAGCAGGCCCCACCCATGTCTCCCACCACCCCCACCCCCCAGCCACCAGGGGCAGCCTCCACCAGGCCCCCACCCATGTCTCCCACCACCCCCACCCCCCAGCAGTGCAGGGGCAGCCTCCACCAGGCCCCCACTCATGTCCAACTCATGTCTCCCATCACCCCCACCCCCAGCAGTGCAGGGGCAGCCTCCAACATGCCCCCACTCATGTCTCCCATCACCCCCACCCCCCAGCCACCAGGGGCAGCCTCCACCAGGCCCCCACCCATGTCTCCCACCACCCCCAGCAGTGCAGGGACAGCCTCCACCAGGCCCCCACCCATGTCTCCCACCACCCCCACCCCCCAGCAGTGCAGGGGCACCCACCACCAGGCCCCCACCCATGTCTCCCACCACCCCCACCCCCCAGCAGTGCAGGGGCACCCTCCACCAGGCCCCCACCCATGTCTCCCACCACCCCCACCCCCCAGCACTGTGGGGCACCTGCCAGCAGGCCCCCACCCATGTCCAACTCATGTTCCCCACCACCCCCACCCCCCAGCACTGTGGGGCACCTGCCAGCAGGCCCCCACCCATGTCCAACTCATGTTCCCCACCACCCCATCCCCCAGCCACCAGGGGCAGCCTACACCAGGCCCCCACCCATGTCTCCCACCACCCCCATCGCCCAGCCACCAGGGGCAGCCTCCACCAGGCCCCCACCCATGTCTCCCACCACCCCCACCCCCCAGCCACCAGGAGCAGCCTCCACCAGGCCCCCACTCATGTCCAACTCATGTCTCCCATCACCCCCACCCCCAGCAGTGCAGGGGCAGCCTCCAACATGCCCCCACTCATGTCTCCCATCACCCCCACCCCCCAGCCACCAGGGGCAGCCTCCACCAGGCCCCCACCCATGTCTCCCACCACCCCCACCCCCCAGCCACCAGGGGCAGCCTCCACCAGGCCCCCACCCATGTCTCCCACCACCCCCACCCCCCAGCAGTGCAGGGGCACCCACCACCAGGCCCCCACCCATCTCTCCCACCACCCCCACCCCCCAGCAGTGCAGGGGCACCCTCCACCAGGCCCCCACCCATATCTCCCACCACCCCCACCCCCAGCACTGTGGGGCACCTGCCAGCAGGCCCCCACCCATGCCCAACTCATGTTCCCCACCACCCCCACCCCCAGCACTGTGGGGCACCTGCCAGCAGGCCCCCACCCATGTCCAACTCATGTTCCCCACCACCCCCATCCCCCAGCCACCAGGGGCAGCCTCCACCAGGCCCCCACCCATGTCTCCCACCACCCCCATCCCCCAGCCACCAGGGGCAGCCTCCACCAGGCCCCCACCCATGTCTCCCACCACCCCCACCCCCCAGCCACCAGGGGCAGCCTCCACCAGGCCCCCAATCATGTCTCCCACCACCCCCACCCCCCAGCCACCAGGGGCAGCCTCCACCAGGCCCCCACTCATGTCCAACTCATTTCTCCCATCACCCCCACCCCCAGCAGTGCAGGGGCAGCCTCCAACATGCCCCCACTCATGTTCCCACCACCCCCACCCCCCAGCCACCAGGGTCAGCCTCCACCAGGCCCCCACCCATGTCTCCCACCACCCCCACCCCCGAGCCACCAGGGGCAGCCTCCACCAGGCCCCCACTCATATCCAACTCATGTCTCCCATCACCCCCACCCCCAGCAGTGCAGGGGCAGCCTCCAACATGCCCCCACTCATGTCTCCCACCACCCCCACCCCCCAGCCACCAGGGGCAGCCTCCACCAGGCCCCCACCCATGTCTCCCACCACCCCCACCCCCCAGCCACCAGGGGCAGCCTCCACCAGGCCCCCACTCATGTCCAACGCATGTCTCCCATCACCCCCACCCCCAGCAGTGCAGGGGCAGCCTCCAACATGCCCCCACTCATGTCTCCCACCACCCCCACCCCCCAGCCACCAGGGGCAGCCTCCACCAGGCCCCCACCCATGTCTCCCACCACCCCCAACCCCCAGCCACCAGGGGCAGCCTCCACCAGGCCCCCACCCATGTCTCCCACCACCCCCACCCCCCAGCCACCAGGGGCAGCCTCCACCAGGCCCCCACCCATGTCTTCCACCACCCCCACCCCCCAGCAGTGCAGGGGCACCCACCACCAGGCCCCCACCCATGTCTCCCACCACCCCCACCCCCCAGCAGTGCAGGGGCACCCTCCACCAGGCCCCCACCCATGTCTCCCACCACCCCCACCCCCCAGCCACTAGGGGCAGCCTCCACCAGGCCCCCACCCATGTCTCCCACCACCCCCACCCCCCAGCAGTGCAGGGGCACCCACCACCAGGCCCCCACCCATGTCTCCCACCACCCCCACCCCCCAGCAGTGCAGGGGCACCCTCCACCAGGCCCCCACCCATGTCTCCCACCACCCCCACCCCCCAGCCACCAGGGGCAGCCTCCACCAGGCCCCCATCCATGTCTCCCACCACCCCCACCCCACAGCAGTGCAGGGGCACCCACCACCAGGCCCCACCCATGTCTCCCACCACCCCCACCCCCCAGCAGTGCAGGGGCACCCTCCACCAGTCCCCCACCCATATCTCCCCACCTCCCCCACCCCCCAGCCACCAGGGGCAGCCTCCACCAGGCCCCCACCCATGTCTCCCACCACCCCCACTCCCCAGCAGTGCAGGTCCAGCCTCCACCAGGCCACCACCCATGTCTCCCACCACCCCCACCCCCCAGCAGTGCAGGGGCACCGACCACCAGGCCCCCACCCATGTCTCCCACCACCCCCACCCCCCAGCAGTGCAGGGGCACCTGCCAGCAGGCCCCCACCCATGTCCAACTCATGTTCCCCACCACCCCCATCCCCCAGCCACCAGGGGCAGCCTCCACCAGGCCCCCGCCCATGTCTCCCACCACCCCCATCCCCCAGCCACCAGGGGCAGCCTCCACCAGGCCCCCACCCATGTCTCCCACCACCCCCACCCCCCAGCCACCAGGGGCAGCCTCCACCAGGCCCCCAACCATGTCTCCCACCACCCCCACCCCCCAGCCACCAGGGGCAGCCTCCACCAGGCCCCCACTCATGTCCAACTCATGTCTCCCATCACCCCCACCCCCAGCAGTGCAGGGGCAGCCTCCAACATGCCCCCACTCATGTCTCCCACCACCCCCACCCCCCAGCCACCAGGGGCAGCCTCCACCAGGCCCCCACCCATGTCTCCCACCACCCCCACCCCCCAGCCACCAGGGGCAGCCTCCACCAGGCCCCCACCCATCTCTCCCAACACCCCCACCCCCCAGCCACCAGGGGCAGCCTCCACCAGGCCCCCACCCATGTCTCCCACCCCCCAACCCCTCAGCAGTGCAGGGGCACCCTCCACCAGGCCCTCGCCCATGTCCCATCCATGCCCCTCTGCACCTGGGTCCCACCAATCCCCAATCATGTCCGTAATGGCCATCCTCCCCTGCCAAAAGGCCCAACCAACTATCACATCCACCCACATATCAAAGGCAATTACATGTTACACACCCAATGTAAATAATGCAAATGAACACATGTCTGTCACACACAATGGCTGCAAGTGAATGTTAAAACACCCAACATGACATGCATGAAAGCAATGCGATGATACGACACATTGAAGGATGAAAATATAAATGTATTTAAAATCAACTTGAATGGAAATGAAATGAGAAAAACCACAAAGCAAAACAAACAAAAGAAGATGAATGTCCATGAAAAAAATCAAAAACACACAGCACAATCAAAATAAATGGTGTCCAAAGTCACAGTCAGAAAAGAAATCCAAGGGTAAATGATAAACAAAAACCATTGCTCCATGGCGATGAAAAAAATCCATAAAAAAGAAAAATCCATTGAAGAACTATTTACAAGATAATCCCGGGTCCATGAGCCCAACCAAATGAAACCTAACTATGACAACTAACTAAAAACTGAACTACATACAAAAACGTGGCGCATTGTCCAATAGCAACCAAATAAAAAAAAAAATAAAGGAAACCTAACACTAACTATATAACTATATACAAAGGTGGCGGGCAAGTCCAGCGGCTCACTCTGTGGTGGTCTGGGCCAGGGCATCATCGAACTCCTGTTCGATGTCCCGGAGGCGGTCCTGTTCCATGGCCCCGAGGGTCTGCAGGGACGATGCTGTCTCCTCCTCCAACCCCCTGCGGATTGCCTCGAGGCACTCGGCCCGCCTCAGGGCCCTCCGCATGGAGTTCTCCGCCCTGACCATTGTGAGCCGCGCCTCTTCCGCCCGCCGCCGCTCCGCACCTATCTGCTGGCCCAACCGCTGCCACACAGAAGACACACCCCGTCCTGGGTCCACCTGCCCTCCGGCCGATGCCTGCCCCTCCAAAGTCGAAGGCCCCGAGCCTTCATGGCTCCCACCATGTTGCTGCTGCTGTGCCTCTGCCCGTGCACTGCCTCCTGCTGCCTGCACATCCTCAATCCCAGGAGACCATCCCCACAACACATGTACCCTGTACAGAAACGCCTCCATGTGTGTGGGTAGCCTTCATATTGTGCTACGTGGATAGTATGCCTGAATCAGTACTGTAACCTGGGCCATATTTCATAGATGAACCCAGCTAAACCAGGCCCTGGGGTCAGGGCTTGAAGAGGGGGTACTGTCAGGTCTGCAGTCTGCATTCTGACTTATGTTAGCCTTGTGCTTCACTCTGTACTCATACACCTACTGAACATTCTCATATTTTCTCTGAATTAAAGTTTTCATTTTACAGTTGGTTTGGCCTTTAACCTCATTGTCTGTAGAAGGAGAGTTCCGCAATCCAACATGGCAGAGATGAATATAGCAATTGATTGGTAATGAAGTAACTGGAAGCTGATTGGAGATTGTGGTTGCCAGGGAATTGAAATGGCATTCTGAACTGACTTTCATTGTCCTTCCTTATGCAGGAAGGTCCTGTGTCTTTTTGCTCTTGAGTGCAGGCCTAAGTCTTGAAAGTTGATCAAGTTCCAGATTAAGAATTCATCCAGAATTAATTCAGCCTGCATGGGACAGGAAAAGCAGAGCATTTGGTGGGAGTGCAGTGATATTAAGCAGTAGAAAAATGTCTGGAAAAAGCAAATTTTCATGAAAATGTTGAAGTGTTTGGAATTATTAGTTTAGGTATTTAGTGAGTTAGTTAGTTATTATCATTGTTTTTCCCGTTCAAGAACCAGTTGAGTGAAAGACTTAAAAAGTGCAATGCATGCAAGCTGAAGTGAAATAAACTCTTTTTAGTTCAGTGCGCATGTTCCAGGGTACAGCTGTTTGGAACGGGACAGCCCCATCTTCCCCTAGGTGCTGTAAAGTAAGGCAAGATGCTTTTCAGGCACTGTAATGAACCAGGAGGAGGGGGGATCCATGAAAGAGGCCCTTTCCCATCCAGAAGAATCCCATGCTAACATCATCAATTATAGCATATTCATATGGTGCAGCCCAAAGCGTGGGCGGCATCGCTATTCTGCATAGATCTTAGTATTCCTAGGAAGAATCGAAGACTTGCGCGCTAAGCATGGTAAAAGCGGCATTGCATGCACTAGGCCCAAATTCATGAGGCAACAGAAATCTCCAGTCATGACCGTGCTCCCTTGAGGACATTTGGTGCCCCACAGGCCACACTGTATGTCCATTGTTCTTGAAAGTGTTGCAAAGATGTGTCTTGCACCCAAAAGGAATGCCCCTGCAAGCCCGCGATTAGGGGTCAGTGCCTGGTGTGCATGTTATCTCACTTTGGCCAAAGTGCGACCCAGCCCATTCCTGAGTGATCACGAGTTATAGCCCATATAATTGACTAAACCCTAAGATCCCCAAATTCCATGACACCAGGTCCTGAAATATTCAAAGAGGATGCACAAGATGTATCCTTGCAGTGACAATCATGTGATTTGTATTGCAAGGTGCTGGGAGGGATAAATTAGTGAAGTGAGTGAGTGAAATGTGCAGGTGAAGGTTAGAGTGCCCTGGAACCTCCTGTGTGTCTGTTTATAAGCCTACCAAGTGCATGATATGAGTGATAAACAAGCTTTATAGTAGGAGTATAATTAATATGTTGTTTGACCTTCGACGTGAGAAAAAGCTGAGCCTAGCAGCACCCACTTGATGGAAGATGGATGGACTGGGCTGGAACCAATATACTGCCATCCCATATGGATAGAGGCATCACCTGTATAGGGTCCATCCAATCGGCCGCGTGGATTTTCACTGTATGTATTGCATCCTTATGATGATGTTTTTGCCTTAAATGTTTCTGCTTGCACCTCTTTTTGGCAGAACGTTCTTGGCAGCAGAGTTCTTTGCTGTTTCTCTCATTTGTACATTAAAACGTGTTATCCTTACAAGTTCAACTCAGGCCTTTCTTCCATAGCTGGTTGTATTTTCTCTGGTGTGAGTGTTCAGCGGCTTACTTTCAGTTGGTGACCCCGACATGATCCCAGCGCCCCGTACCTGCAGAGGCTTCCAGGCTGCTTCTCCAGAAGGAGCCGCGCCCACCTACAGCAACTGGTCCCGAAAAAACATGTGTTCCAAACGGCCTAGTAGGAGAGTGCAGGCCAGTGTTGGAACCCTGTGGCAGAAGGGTTTGGGTGAACATGCACATGGGAGTAGACTCTTGTGAGATATAACAAGTAGGGGCTGGCTACATGGGGAAGTGTGAATGGTATGAGAACGTGGAGAGCGAGCTCATTGATGTGACATGGATGAAGTTAGGGTTATTGCTAGTGAAAATGTGTATTATTAGTTGATCAGTTTGGTAAAGCTTTATAAGGTAAGGCATTATAAGGTAAGGCGAAGGTAAGGTAAGGGATCCCCTCCTAGGAAGGGGAGGAAAGGTGGTACCACGAGGCAGAATAATATTTAAAGGAGGTTCTTGGAAAGTAGTGGTCTCCTATAAGTAGTAGTCCTGGAACAAGTAGCGGTTGTTAGTGTAGCACGTTGGTACTTTTTGTGGTAGTAGTGTTTTGTGGGCAAAGAAGCAGGCCCTGGAAGGGGTGGTAATTGTGTGGGTCGCAGTGTGGTGTGGTTTTTTCCCGATCTCTTGGAGCGGCATGTCTGCGTATGGAAGGGTGAGAGAGAAGGGTAGGGGTTGGTTCTTTTGTTTTTATTGTTATAAGTGGCAGCATGCACAGCGCATTAGAGGGGCTTTGAAGGCCCCGTAAGAGATAGACATCACTAGCATTGGTGAAGGGTCACCAATAGAGTACATGTATAAGGCCCTGCCTCTGTATCATGACAGGGTGGAAAAATATCATGAGCAGTCAATCGCAGAGAAAGGAGCAGGGGGGATGCCCTGCCCAAGGCCAGGGCAGGGCTCACACAATTAGAGCATTTTGTAACACATGTCCAAATTTTTAGCAGCAAAATACAAGTGTAACGCTCACCTGATTCCCACGGAGGCGCCGACCTGTTCTGGACTGCTATGACCTCTTCTAAGGTGGTGCGCAGGACTCTGAAGACGGACTGGACCGGACCCCTAAACATCGCCTGTCTGGCCCGTAGGAGAATCCTTCTGTAGATGGAAAAGGGGATTAACTGTCTGCTGGATAATGTGTCGGATTCCCCCCCTTTCCCCTCTCACACTCCTCGAACACCCTCCGCGATTCCCCGTAGAGTCTCACCTTAGAGTCTGAATGGACGAGCTCTCCATCCTGCTTCCGATGCAGGGGCGCGTTGATTTCCAGTTACTTCACTGGATCTCGGGTTTGGTGAGTATTCAACTCCGCTTGACTTTTCCGATATGAGGCCGTAAGTATTCAGTTGCAAAAGTTCAAGCCTTAATTGTCCGTTGTCCTTTTCTCTATTTCAGATGCAGGATGAAGTATCTGCGTTGAGGAATGGATTCGCCGAAGGTAAACTCTGGTGAGTCTTTTTGATGGATGGTTCCCTTAGTGATCTTGCTTTCACCCACTAATGCGTGTGTCTTTTTCCCCTTAGGGGCCGGGGTACGGAAGTGCCAAAGAAGCGGCGCCGACCCGAGGTGAGGAAAGATTGTCCCAACAATAATCAGGTAAGTCTTAAGGTGGAAGAATCAGGCCTTCCTCAATCTGTTCCTTCGCTCACCTTTGTATTGTCTCTTTTTCTCCTTAGGCGCTGAAAGGCGACGGATGGTGCCAATGGTCGCTGAAGAGCCCGAGGGCGCCTCGTGAAGGTGAGTGGAACGAGGCGCTGCAGCGAGCGATGCGATGCGCTTCTAAAAATAATGTCTTTTCTCAGGATCGTCGGAGTGATGGTTCCGGACTCCGGATGGAGGTAGGTAAAGTTCAATTATTCACCTTTCTCTCCTTTCCTTCCTTTTCAGGTGTTCCAGGTTGCAGGCGGGCGTGGCTGGAGCCAGGATGCAGGAGCAGACACGGTGAGCGTCCAGCTGCTAGATGCAGAACAACGCGAAGCGTGAGCTGCTGTCTGGGCGTGGTTTAAATAGCCCCCAAAGTAGTTCCAGGTAAGTATTCTTCCTCAGCCACGCCCGAGTGGTAAAATAGTCCCATAGGTAAAATAGTCCCTTTCAGACCTCAAGGAGGTCTGGATCGGGCAGCATGGTCTGCATCAGGTAAATCCATCCAAGCACTCCCATAATGAGCCTGGCGCCTATGGTGCCAGGACTGATGCCTTCTATGAACCTGGCGCCAAAAGCGCCAGGACAATGTCCAAAGAGCCCCTATAAGGGGTTGCTGGGTCCCTCCCTGGGGACATGATGTCTGCTTTCGGGTACGCTGGTCCTGAACTGGCTTCCCGGGAGTAGGCATCATGACAACACTCTCCCCCAAGGCCCCTCCCAAGATTGTTCCCTCCGGGGGTTTTGGTTTGTTTGGGAAGATCCGGTGGAATTTTTTAATTAATCGAGGTGCATGTACATGGTCACTGGGTACCCACGACCTCTCCTGAGGCCTGTATCCCTTCCAATCGATTAGATAGAAAAGTTTTGACCTTAACATCTTTGAATCTAAAATGTTCTTCACCTCGAATTCAGGTTCTCCATCTATTTGAATGGCTTCTGGAGGCTTGATTAGTCTGGTTCCAGGTTGCACTGGTTTCAAAAGTGACACATGAAAAACAGCAAGAATTCGCATGTTAGCTGGTAAATCAAGTTTAACGGCTGCTGGATTGATTATGGCCGTAATGGAGTAAGGCCCCAGATATTTTGGATTAAAAGTTCGAGGTCCCTTGAGCGATAAGTGCCTGTGTCAAGTTTACTCTTACCTTCTTTTAGCTTCACTCCTGTCCCCCGTATTTCTTTACTTCCTTCCTGCTCACTTTGAGATGTCTCTTCCGGATCTGCTCCGAATCTCCTTTTCCAGACAGCCTGCTCTCTGGTCTGATGACAAGATCTACCCCGAGAGGAAGCCACCCTGCCCCTCGAACTGGGGGCAAAGGGGGCCCCTGAACCGGGGTAAACCGGTGTAGGGGAAAAAGCCCAGAAGGCACAAAAAAACCCTTTTTTGCAGGTCTCTGTAGAAGGATGTGGCAGGACTGCAGGGCAGGACAGAGGTAAGCCGATAGCGAAGCTTGGAATGTCCGCTAAACAGAACTAAGGCAGGAGAGCCTACACCGGAAGGTCGACACGACCAAGCAATTATGGAAGTCAGCAGGGAGCGAGGCACAAAAGGAAAAGACACAAGTAGCCTAAGCGAGGAAGAGAAAAAACAAGGAGAAGGACTAGGAAGACAAAAACAGGAGCGGGAGTAGAGCACCAGGGAAGAGGAGCGATGCACAAGGGGTAAATGAGGTGGCAGACGCCACGGAAAGGAAACACTTCAGCGTACCAACCGGGAGCCTGACGCGAGGGTTGCAACGCGCGGGCTTCCGGGTTGGATGACGCTAAATAGGCTCCACAGAGGAGGGGCGAAAGAAACTAGACCGCTGTAAGTGAACGTCGGCAGCGTGACGGCCAAATCAATGGCCGCCCCATCGCCAGCGTCTCCACAGCCGCCAACGGCGGCCGAGCGTGACAGCCTGGTACCCAGCCATACTTGGTCCCCAATCCGGTATTGAGGTGCTTCACTCCGATGCAGGTCAGCATTCTCCTTGTATTTTCTTTTGGCTTGTTGTAAATGTGTAGTTGCGTCTTTGAAGGCTTGGGTAATTGTAGAATGCAGATGGTCCACTGCGGGCATTCCGAGGCCTTGAGGCGAGTCGAGGTCTGAGGTTCGAGGGTGATGCCCTTATAAAGTATAAAAAGGACTTTGCCCAGTTCCAGAGTGTACCGAATTATTATATGCATATTCGGCTATCCAAAGAATGTCTTTCCAGTTACTTTCAGATTGCTGCAACATACATCGTAAATATTGCTCAAGGGTCTGATTCGTCCTCTCTGTTTGACCATCGGTCTGAGGGTGGTGACTAGTCGATAATATTACATCGATTTGTGCCAATTGACATCTACGCCAAAAGTGGGAAATGAATTGGCTTCCCCGGTCTGAGATTAGTACAGACGGGAATCCATGTAAACGAAAAATATTTTCAAGGAATTCTTTGGCTAGAACTGAAGCTGAAAGTAAACCTTTCAATGGAATGAAGTGGGCCATTTTGGAAAATAAATCCACAATAACAAGAATAGTGTTATATCCTGAACAAGGAGGTAAGTCCGTAATAAAATCCAATGACAGGGTGTGCCAAGGTGCTGGCGGAATGTCTAAAGGTTGAAGGAGACCGGCTGGTCTTTTCTTTTGGCCTTTATTTTGGGCGCAAACACCACAGGACATCACAAACGATTTAACACCTTTTCGCCAAGAAGGCCACCAGAATTGTCTATTCACCTTTTCTTCCGTCTTGGCAATACCGGGGTGCCCCTCTATTAGTGTATCATGATAACGAGAAATAACGAGCTCTTGTAATTCCTTGTGTGGCAGAAATAAGCGCCCTTGGAAATAAGGTAAATCATTATTTATAGTAAAGTCAGATCCCTTTTTTACCCAATCCTGTAAGTCTGTAGGGTCCAGGAGTTGTTTAACTCTAGCTTGAATGTCTTCAAGCGTTTGTAAAGAAGCCATGCCCAAAATTCTCTATTCGGGAATTATCGGTACAGGTTTTGAGTTAGTATCCGTTTCTCCCATTCCTATTCGGGACAGAGCGTCCGCTTTGCCATTCTTACAGCCAGGACGGTAGGTGATTACAAAATCGAATTTCGCAAAAAACAAAGCCCAACGGAGCTGTCGTGATGACTGAGGCTTGGCGGTCTTTAAATACTGTAAGTTCCAGTGGTCGGTGATCACCGTGATGGTATGTCTAGCGCCAAGTAGATAATGCCACCAGGCTTTAAAGGCGGATTTAATGGCTAACAGTTCTTTGTCAGTGATTGCGTAGTTAACCTCGGGTGCCGAAAATTTTCTGGACCAAAATGCAACGGGATGCAGTTGGTTAGTTTCGGGATCTCTTTGAGACAGGACAGCTCCCATGGCTAGGCTGGATGCGTCAGTTTCGACGACATAAGGGAGATCTGGGCGCGGGTGCTTCAATACAGGTGCAGAGGTAAATTTAGCTTTTAGTTCCTGAAAGGCCTGCTCGGCTTCTTCAGACCATTCGAAATGTTTATTTTTCCTTAAGAGCGCAATGATGGGTTGAACCACACGAGAAAATTCAGGGATAAACCTGCAATCAAAATTGCCAAAGCAAAGCATGCTTTGAACACCTTTCACTGAGCTAGGCGATGGCCATTTGAGGATAGCTTCCACTTTTCGTGAGTCCATGCGGACTCCTTTAGGTGTCAGGATGAAACCAAAAAACTCGACTTCTGTGGCATGGAAAACACATTTTTCAAGTTTAGCAAATAGTTTGTGTTGGCGCAATTTCTCGAGAACTGCCCTGACATGTTTTCTATGATCAGATTCCAAAGAGAAGTACACAAGATTGTCATCGATATATACGACAACACAAACGTCGATGAGTTCCCGAAAGACATCGTTCATGAAGTATTGGAAGGCAGCCGGTGCATTGCACAATCCGAAAGGCATCACCTGGTACTCGAATAGCCCATATTTGGTGCGGAAGGCAGTTTTCCATTCATCGCCTTCCCTTATTCGCACCAGATGGTAGGCCCCCCGGAGATCTAACTTGGTGTATATGCAGGCATCCTTCACCTGGTCAAGGAGTTCAGGGTTCAGAGGCAAAGGGTATCGGTTTTTAACAGTTATCTGGTTCAATGCGCGTTAGTCAATACAAGTTCTGAGGTCGCCTTCTTTTATAGGCACGAAGAATAAAGCCGAGGATGCAGGAGACTTAGACGGGCGAATAAAACCATTGGCTAGGTACTGATCTAGATATTGTCGTAAATGAAAATTCTCGGGTTCGGTAAGGGCATAGATCCTGCTGCAAGGGGGTTGTGCACCGGGCAATAGATCGATCTGGCAATCATACGACCTGTGAGGCGGTAGAGTGTTGGCCTGTTCCTTTTGGAAGACGTCTTGAAATTCTTGGTATTCTGGCGGTATTTGCAAAATGACAGGGGTTAATGTAGCTAGGCCAATATTTGGATTTCTTGCATAACAGGTTTGTGCACAATCTGGAAAGGTTATCCTCTTTGCTCGCCAGTCAATTCGAGGATTATTTGTTTCCAACCAAGGGATTCCTAGAATTACTTGAAATTGCGGAGCCTTGATTACATCAAACACAATTGCCTCCCGATAACCGTCTTGACCCAACAATGTCACTTCAGTAGTGGAGTGTGTTACCGGGCCAGAGGCGATTTCGGTTCCATCCACTGTGGTGATGACATCCTTACTGGTTTTAGGGCAAAGAGGGAGGTTGATCCTGGAAGCCAATTCAGATCCACATAGTTTCCTATAGCCCCACTATCGATGTATGCCTTAATGGCATGTAACCGCCCAGGCTGCTTGGGATTTACGAGGACCATTGGCATGATGAAATGCAAGGTCAGAGAGTTAGTTTTTAAGCTCGGCAAGCGGACCCCTACGCTTGTCGGGCGTGGTCGTTTCCCGACTCAGATTCCATCAGGTTCTTATCAGTGACTCCTACCGCCTTCTTAGATGGTTTTATAGGGCAATCTCGTAAAAAGTGTCCAGAAGCCCCACAACAAAGGCATAATTGTATTTGCCGTCTTCGTTCACGCTCTTTTTGAGTTAAAGGTCCTTTAACCCCTCCAATTTGCATAGGTTCAGTAACATCGGCACCCTTGGGGTTAACATGGGTTTTGACCAAAACCCGGGTCTCAAACTTGGACCGATCTGCCTTTCTGTTTTGAAGTCTGTGATCTAATTGGACCACCAAGTCTATATATTCAGAGCAGTCTTGGGGTGGATTTACGACCTGGGCCAGGACATCCTTAAGTTCTCCACGTAGGCCTCGATGGAATAAAGTAATTCTTTTATCCTCCGGCCATCCAGTCTCCACAATTAACCTATTGAAGGTCGCGATATAGGCTAAGAGGTCCAGGTTACCCTGTCGTAGGGATAGAAGCTCGTTGTCCAGGGTCTGTCCCTGAGAATGCCGCGCAAAAAGTCTTTCCATGCTTGTCTGGAAGGCTTGAAAGTTCCGAAGAATTGGGTCATCTTGAGTAACCAGTGGAACTGACCAATCCACAGCATGAGATATGATAGTACAAAAGCGACCTTGGTTTGGTCGTTAGGGAAGGCCCCAGGTCTGCAGAGGAAGTGCAATCGGCATTGATTCATGAATACGGCAAACCTTTTGGGGTCTCCGGCAAAACGTTCCGGTGGGGCCAGTGGCATATTTCCAGGTAGATTAATTTGCAGGGGGTTATTTGAAACCACTGGGGCGGAATTACCCCCCAGAACCTGGTAAAGGAGTTTGACCAGCCTGACCTTGTAATAGCTGTCTGGCAAGATCATCAGTTCGTTCTTTAGATACCATTAACTCTCTCCTGAGGGCATTTGTCTCCTGGCGAGCGGAATGAACTTCAGCCTGTAATTCCCCCAATAGCTGGGCCAGCTGGTCTGTCTCGGAAGTCTCCATAGCGCCCGGGTGGGAAATTATAGGTAGGCTTCGCGTTCTGTAACACTCACCTGATTCCCACGGAGGCGCCGACCTGTTCTGGACTGCTATGACCTCTTCTAAGGTGATGCGCAGGACTCGGAAGACGGACTGGACCGGACCCCCAAACCTCGCCTGTCTGGCTCGTAGGAGAATCCTTCTGTAGATGGAAAAGGGGATTAACTGTCTGCTGGATAATGTGTCGGATTCCCCCCCCTTTCCCCTCTCACACTCCTCGAACACCCTCCGCGATTCCCCGTAGAGTCTCACCTTAGAGTCTGAATGGACGAGCTCTCCATCCTGCTTCCGATGCAGGGGCGCGTTGATTTCCACTTACTTCACTGATCTCGGGTTTGGTGAGTATTCAACTCCACTTGACTTTTCCGATATGAGGCTGTAAGTATTCAGTTGCAAAAGTTCAAGCCTTAATTGTCCGTTGTCCTTTTCTCTATTTCAGATGCAGGATGAAGAATCCGCGTTGAGGAATGGATTCGCCAAAGGTAAACTCTGGTGAGTCTTTTTGATGGATGGTTCCCTTAGTGATCTTGCTTTCACCCACTAATGCGTGTGTCTTTTTCCCCTTAGGGGCCGGGGTACGGAAGTGCCAAAGAAGCGGCGCCGACCCGGGGTGAGGAAAGATTGTCCCAACAATAATCAGGTAAGTCTTAAGGTGGAAGAATCAGGCCTTCCTCAATCTGTTCCTTCGCTCACCTTTGTATTGTCTCTTTTTCTCCTTAGGCGCTGAAAGGCGACGGATGGTGCCAATGGTCGCTGAAGAGCCCGAGGGCGCCTCGTGAAGGTGAGTGGAACGAGGCGCTGCAGCGAGCGATGCGATGCGCTTCTAAAAATAATGTCTTTTCTCAGGATCGTCGGAGTGATGGTTCCGGACTCCGGATGGAGGTAGGTAAAGTTCAATTATTCACCTTTCTCTCCTTTCCTTCCTTTTCAGGTGTTCCAGGTTGCAGGCGGGCGTGGCTGGAGCCAGGATGCAGGAGCAGACACGGTGAGCGTCCAGCTGCTAGATGCAGAACAACGCGAAGCGTTAGCTGCTGTCTGGGCGTGGTTTAAATAGCCCCCAAAGTAGTTCCAGGTAAGTATTCTTCCTCAGCCACGCCCGAGTGGTAAAATAGTCCCATAGGTAAAATAGTCCCTTTCAGACCTCAAGGAGGTCTGGATCGGGCAGCATGGTCTGCATCAGGTAAATCCATCCAAGCACTCCCATAATGAGCCTGGCGCCTATGGTGCCAGGACTGATGCCTTCTATGAACCTGGCGCCAAAAGCGCCAGGACAATGTCCAAAGAGCCCCTATAAGGGGTTGCTGGGTCCCTCCCTGGGGACATGATGTCTGCTTTCGGGGACGCTGGTCCTGAACTGGCTTCCCGGGAGTAGGCATCATGACAACAAGGATAAGCAGCTACAAAGGAGAAAGGAGTTCCTCGATCTTTGGAGTATGTTGCAAGATACCGAGCATCAAGGTAATGTTGTGGAGGTGTCGAGACAGAGAAGTAAGAGGTACATGAAGGGAGAAAGAGTGTCAGGGTGCAGGGTGTTGTAAGGGGCAGACAGGGCTCTGTAGAAGGCCCCAAGCACAGGACAACAGAGAAAAGAACAAGACAAGACAAAAGGAAAAGACTCCTGCCTTATCAGAGGCTTCATTGACCTTTTTGCAGGAAAAAGGACCTGCAAACTACAAGCCTGAGCAGCCTCCGGACCGGGAACTACTTTTTCACTCCCACGTCGGGAGGGGCACGCGCACCCGCATGCACGCAAGCAAAGATACAGGGCTTGTACTTAAGCACCCGACCAGAGCAGACGCATCATCCAGAGCTCCTGCTGAGGGGATTCAAGTGAGGGGCCATGCCCCAAGGAAGAAGCATTCCGGCCCCTCGCTCATGCCAGATAAGTACTGCAAGAGCTTTGGGGAAGAATCTATGCTTGAATTCTAACGCGCTGCAACAGGGAGATAGCGTAGAGACAGGAAGGAAGCATTTGGGCACCAGATCCACAGAGGGGCACGCGCAGGGGGCACAGCCCAGCCACATCACGTCCCCTACTTGTGGCAAAGCTAAGTGTTTAACAGCGTTTTGCTGCATTTAAAGACAGTGACTTTCTCCCGCATGTTGCATGAAAACAAATGCGAACAGCGCTTCCTAAAACCCACCACTTCAGCCACGTGTGGCAAACTTTTGTAGCACAGTGTGCTTTTGTTGTTATAAGCCACGTGCAGCAAACTTTGGCAGCACATAGTGCTTTCTGGTTATGAGCCACGTGCTGCAAACATTGGCAACACGATGGGATTCCTCATTTCTTAGCCACGTTCCGCGAACTTGGACCACACGTTCTGACTACCAATAATTAGCCACGTGCGGCGGACATAGCTGCAAATCTTTTGTTTGGCATTTAACAGGCTGCATGAGCGATTAACACTACCGGTGCATGTGTCTATATTAACCAACCCCTGGGGTGGGGTGTCATCAGTCTGCATGCCAGTTCTTCTGTATCTTACCAATGTGAACCAAACACAGATCATTAATGCTAAACTCTCTTTGCAGAATTTGAACTGCTCCGGGCACCGGACCTGAGAGTGCGCAGGCAGGAGGCCAGCACTCACCCCCAGAGCTAAGTGCCTCTTTCTGTATCGAACGTTGTGTGTGACCAATGTGTGTGTGTTGGGGGTAATAGTGTGCATGTACTGTTATTATGTCACCAATATGTTCCCTTGCCTGTCCACCTCCCCTTTCCTAACCCTCATTCAGGATACCCTCTGCTCGATACCTATCCAATCATCGTGATCCTAACCCTCTTTCCCTGCTGCGGTCTCAGAGGCCTGCGTAAGGTCTGTCTTGCCGGCACCAAGACCATAGTGGGGGTGGTTGGTTCGTGCCACTCCTGCGCCTGGAATCCGAAGCGGTGACAGAAGCACAAACCCAAGTATATCAGGCGCCTGAGTGGTACGTTCCGACCAGGCAATGGAGAAACGTACTAAAGTCCTACAGGACTTGCAAGCCGAGCTCATTGTCACCAGGCAAGACTATGCTACCCTCGCTACCCAAGTATGCTCTTTGACAGCGCAGACAGCTCCTCTCCCAGGAGGCGCCACCGCTCCCACTCCCATTCAGGTACATGTCTCCCCAGAGCCAGTAGTCCCATTAGCCCCTCCAGAAACGTATTCAGGTGACCCACAGAAGTAGCAAACCTTTCTGACTCAATGTCAGCTTCACTTTCTCACTAAACCAACAGCGTTTAGGGCAACCCAGTGTAGAACGGCCTTTGTTATTTCCTACCTCACCGGAGATGCGGGGGCTTGGGCAAATCCTTTGGTACAAAGGGACAACGGAGCACTGTATAATTGTGACAAATTCCAATCTGAATTCGGCAAAATATTTAACCGCAGAGCTGCAGCTATGTGCAAGGACAGGGAGTTGTTCACCCCGCATCAGGTTAATAAGGAGTTAGTCACATATGTGACTCAGTTTAATAGGCTGGTGGCTGAGCGGAGTGGCCTCAGAATAAAAGAATGTCCCCCGTTTACCAAGGTCTACGGGACGAGTTGAAGGACCTTATCACACAGGTTGACCCCCAACCCCAAGACTGTCCTGCCATGATTGATCTGGTGTTACGCCTTGACCATTGTCAGGTGGAACGACAAGGGGACAAAAAATGAGGGGACTCACGCCCAATAGCCAGACTAGAACAGACACACGTAACCCGTGTCTCGGAAAAAGCAGTTGGGGACGGGCCCATGCAGATAGGTTTGACCTGGGGTCCACTTACCAAAGACGAAAAAGAATGGCGGCTTAAGGAAAGCCTGTGCTTATATTGCGGAACCACAGGACACTTTGTTAAGGAATGCCTCACGAAACCCAAAATGCAAGGAAACATTTCGGCTCAGCAGTTGTAGGGGTACTATAGCCGAGCCAAGTGGTGGAAGTTACCCCAGTCATAGACTTTGTAAACTATGCCCCTCATATCACTTTGCCTGGGTCATTGCAATTCTTAGGACAGGAGGTTAGGGTTGCCCTACTCCTGGATACCGGTGCCACAGGTAACTTCATGGACATAGCCTACGCTACTAAGTTGGGAGTGCCCTTGTGTAAAAAGAAAAAATCAGAACCAGTGAGGGCTTTGGACGGAACTGCTTTGTGCTCTGGCCCTATAACCCAATGCACTCAAACACTGTAAGACCCCTTGTGGAGACGTAACTCTTCAGGCCTATGAGCGTTTTGACCTTGTAGTGTAGGTGAGGAATTCTTCCCTACGATACAACTTCCAATAGTACTGAAGGACTATCTTGGAAGGTGGATTGTCTGAAAGATGGAATATTGCCCCAGGAAGACCACAGCTGTTACACAATGCTGCAAATGGTCTTTTTGGGCACGTACCCATTTGTGCGGCACTCTGCTTTCGAGCAGTTCCAAGATGGATGCCGTGAGATTCCCCGTACTACCTGCAGCGGTCCAGTTTTTGCATGTTTCTTCGACGTACGGCCAACTGCTCACGTGATCCTTTATCCGGAATCGAAGCGGACGGTGCTTCGCGTCGCTTCTGCTTTTGGCGCTCTGTGAGTTCGCTTCTGTAACTTCTACTTACCTCCACTAGTCAAAACTACTTGTACCTTCCGTTTCTCCTAACTCTGTTCTCTCCCCTCATTCAGATTCTCCCTTCAGCCTTCGCCTGCACACTTTTCATTCAGACCAATCCGGCAGACCTGTTTGTTTCCCGTCTCTCCTAGATTTCCGTTAGAGTAAGTTTAGTCCTTTTAGGGCTCCCCCCTCTCTCCGATTAGCATACTCACCTGTTCATTCCTTCCAGAGTCTCCCGCTGCTCCACGATGCATCCGATCTCCAGTTCTGAACAGTCTTCCTCCAACTTCGTTCCTTCCTTGGTGAGAGGATTACTTTCTGCTTCCCCTTCACTGTTCTACTTTTTTCCCTCTTCTGACATTCTCCTAATTTTCCCTCTCCCGTGCTCTTAGGAGAAGCCTCCCGTGTGAAATCCTTTTCTGCCATCCGTCGGGGAAGCTTCCACGTCAACTTCCTCCTGATCCAGACGAAGGGGGAATCGACCAGGGTTTTATTCCCATTAGAGGGTTTCCCTGGCGGTCCTGCCCTTTCTCCTGGGTTACTTTATCCTGGGTAGGAGAGGTCAGGGCTGTCTCAGGGAAACTTTCACGGCTGCATTGGTCCTCCCATTTGGTGTCATTGATCTGTCAAGGTGAGCTTTGTAGACTTTTACAATAGCTTTATTACACTGCTTAATACAATCATAACAGTAAGCGACACCCATAATATTGACAGTCGATAGCCCAAATGGAACAACAAATGCAGCAACTAATGGCGGCAATGCAGGCCATGTCCCTAGAGATGCAATCCTTAAAACAAGACAATGCACAACTGCGACATCAAGTGGCCAGAGCCTTTTCTGACACTCCCACGTCATCATTACATACAGTCATGTATGATGGTGACCCATATAAACTTATGGAATTTCTCGACAGCTGCACAATCCAATTTACCTTTAAATCTCGTTTTTTTCCTACGGATAAAGATAAGGTGGGCTATGTGATTTCACATCTTTCTGGGCCTGCCTTAGCATGGGCAAGCCCTCTAGTTACCTCCAACAATGCTATCCTTGATTCCTACTCCGCTTTCAGCAACAGTCTCAAAACCATGTTTGGTAGGAAGGAAATTTTGGTAGCCACTCAAGAAAGGCTTCTCGATCTAAAACAAGGCAGTAGAGATTTACTATGGTACATTATGCAATTCAAACAACTATCATCCTAACTGGGCTGGCCCGATGAAGGTCTTCTTACTCTTTTTCGGAAAGGCCTTACAGGTGAACTCAAGGATGAGGTCTCTAAGGTCCCTCGCCCAGCTAACTTGGCGGATATGATCACACTAACCATGCAAATCGATTACCGTATGCATGAATGGACATATGAGAAAAAAAAGTGCAAAGGAACTCGATCTCAGTCTGAGCATTCACCAGCGATCCAGAAGTCTCATTCGCAAACCAAAGAACCCATGCAGATCGGGACCATCCGAGGACCGATATCTGCTACTGAAAGGGAGAGGAGAAGGTCCTTAAAGCTGTGTATGTATTGTGGGTCCTCCTCTCATGTTCTGAAAGATTGCCACTTAGTCCCTCCACGCCGTTCTCTGAACCAGAAGTCGGGAAACTTCAAAGCCTTACCGTTAGGGGAAGACTGGTAAGCGTACAGAAGCACTCTTCCCCATATCAGACAAGTATGTCACTCGACAATTCTCGTATTAACCAATCCATGGTGGTAGTATCTTTGTTTCTGATATTATCTGAGAACATTATCCCTGCTTTGATTGACTGCGGAGCGGCTAGAAACTTTGTGGATAATGATTGGGCAAAGAAACACGGAATTCCTCAGGTGCCAAAGACTGTTGTCACTCCCATTCAGGGAGTGGATGGTAGTCCTTTAGGCTCTGGGCCTATTAAAGAACAGACCGTTCCGCTTATGTGCATGCTGGCAAATCATAAGGAAACCCTAGTCTTTGATGTCATTAGGACTGCCCATTACCC
Source organism: Ambystoma mexicanum (assembly GCF_040938575.1). Classification (NCBI taxonomy): domain Eukaryota; kingdom Metazoa; phylum Chordata; class Amphibia; order Caudata; family Ambystomatidae; genus Ambystoma; species Ambystoma mexicanum. The sequence goes on from NC_090928.1 coordinate 137,369,008, forward strand.
TATCATCCTGGGGCTCCCTTGATAAGACTTCACGACCCATTCATAAATTGGTCTGCTGGGACCCTCTTTCTTGGGTCAGAGTATTGCGTCCACCATTGTCTTTCTCAAGAGTCGGTGGGGATCCGCATTCCTTCTGAAGAGACACTGCATCCCGCGTAATCCTCCGTAAATCAACTAGAGATTCCTGAATGTCATTTACGATACCGATCGGTATTTGAAAACCCTGAATTCCCTACTCTGCCTCCTCATAGAAGGGATGACTGTCACATAGGCTTACTTCAAACCCATCTACGTAACGGTCTTATCACCGAATCATTGTCACCGGCAGGAACGTCACTTTTGTTTATTCCCAAGAAAGACTCTGATGAGCTCCGTCCTTGTATTGATTACCGAGGACTCAATAAAATAACCATTGCCGAAAAGTATCCCATGCCACTCATTACGGACATCATTGAAGCGTTTCGAGGGGCTTCTCTGTATACAAAACTGGATCTCCAAGGTGCATACCATCTCATACGCATTGCTCCCGGGGACGAATGGAAAACCGCCTTTCGTACACCATTTGGACACTATTGGGGTCATTACGACCCAGGCGCTAATTGCGCCAACTTTACCACCATGGTGTAAACTACGTTTACACCATGGTGGATGGCGAATTTACCGCCCCATTCGAAGGTGAGTGGGGCGGTAAATCCCCATTTCCCATTTTCCCTTCCCCATTCCCATTTTTGCCCCATAGGGCATGATGGGAGTGGGGAAGGCGCTAATTACGCCACCGTAAATTACGGTGGCGTAATTAGCATCATGGCAGGTTAGCGCCATGGATTTTAATGGCTGCTAAAAGCAGCCGTTAAAATCAGAATAGGCGTTAAGGGTTAACAACGGCGTTAACCCTTAACGCCTGGGTCGTAATGAGGCCCTATGAATACCATGTCATGCCATTTGGCTTGGTAAATGCTCCAGCGGTCTTCCAGAGGTTCATGGACCATCTATTTGCTGACATATTATTCCGATTTGTTATCATCTATCTTGATGATATCCTTGTTTATTCCACAAACCCGGGAAATCACATTGAACATGTAAACACTGTATTGGAACGCCTTCAAGCAAACCGCCTTTACTGTAAAGTGCCGAAGTGTGAATTCCACCAGGAACAAGTAATCTATCTGGGGTTCGTGTTATCATCTCAGGGAATTTCTATGGATCCTAGAAAGGTATCAGCTGTATTGGACTGACCCGTTCATACTGGGATAAAAGACATCGAGAGGTTTTTGGGATTCGCAAATTTTAATCGGAAATTTATTCCATGTTTCTCAGAAATCATTCTTCCCATTACTCGACTTCTCAAGAAAGGTGTCTAATTTTCCTGGAATGAATCAGCTCAGAAGTCATTCGACATGTTGAAGAAAATGTTTACTTCCGAAACCATCTTGATCACCCCAGATCAATCCAAACAATTCATTGTTGAAACAGATGCTTCTCAGAATGCATAAGGAGCTGTTCTCTTACAACTGTCAGAACAGGGGGATAAACGACCTGTAGCATACTTATCCAAGACTTTCAATCCGGCGGAACTGAACTACTCTGTTCTCGAGAAAGAACTGATGACTATTAAGCGTGCCTTCGAAGAATGGAGACATCTACTTTTGGGATCTCCTTATCCAGTTAGGGTGCGCACGGATCACCAAAATCTCAAAGTTCTTCAGAACGCTTATACCACTAACAGTAGACAGCCCCGATGGGCTTATTTCTTTCTGCCCTATCGGATTGAGTTCACCTTCTGGCCTGGGAAACATAATTTGAGGGCAGATGCCTTATCCCGTAAGGATTCTCCGACATCCACTTTCTGCTCCGAAAAGATGTTTCCCAATGCTTAATTCATTGCAGTTCTGACTGATTTCCTTCAAGAATTACGAACAGCTACTAATCTTAATAAAGTGTTATGTGAAAGTATTGCTTCGACCCATCATCTTACCAAGGGAACCGAATATTATTTTCATGGAACTCAAGTACTGATTCCCATCCCTTCCTTACAACTGGAAGTGTTGAAGACTTGCCATGACTCACAAGCTGCAGGGCATCGTGGGTTCCTCTCCACCTTAGAACTAATACAACAGCATTTTTGGTGGCCATCTATAAGATCTGACGTCCGGGACTATGTTGCAGCCTATAAAATATGCGGTCATGCTAAGACTCCTCGATCACCACCTTTGGGATTACTAGCTAGAATGCCTATTCCAGACCGGCCTTGGCAGATCATTTCAACTGATTTCGTGTCAGATCTACCCCTATCAGAAAATAAGACTGCAATCACGGTGACCATCGATTACTTCACCAAGCTGGCGCATTTTACACCTTTGCGAAAGCTACCTGGGGCACCTTGCATGGCAAAAATCTTCCTCTCATATTTTCTCTCGCCATGGTTTACCAGATACCATTGTGTCGGACCGAGGTCCCCAATACACCTCTCTCTTTTGGCAACATGTCAGTCGCATTTTGGGCATCAAACGTGCCCTCTCTTCCAGATACCATCCCCAAACTAATGGGCAAACGGAGCGGTTGAACCAAACCCTCGAAGGTTATTTACGGTGCTTTATTTCGGCTGCTCAGGATAATTGGGTGGAGCTTCTTCCGTTTGCGGAATTTGCTTACAATAATTCCAGACATTCGGCAATCCAGACCAGTCCTTTTTTTTGTTCCTATGGCTACCATCCATCCTTTGTTCCGAATGTGTCTCCTTCTGATTCTGGTTGCCTAGGTGTGGATTCTTTGATTACTGACATTCGCGAGGGGCAGAAACTGGCTAAGCAATCTTTACAGATGGCTCAAGATCAGGCTAAAAGGAACGCTGATCGGCACCGTCGTGATGATCGGGAATTTACCGTCGGAGGCTCAGTGTGGTTGGCATCCAAGTTCCTTCTTCACCACCTGGTTCCATCTAAACTGTCTCCCAGGTACTTTGGACCATTTCAGGTTCTATCCAGGATTGGCTCGGCTGCTGTCAAACTTTCTTTGCCGGTCTCTTGGTCTCGGATACATCCGGTTTTTCACATGTCTCAGATCAAACCGGTTGTGCGAGATCGCTTTCTCCGGAATTAGGGTTCTCCACCACCTCCGATTCCTACGGACGGTGGTCACGAGTTTGAGGTGGCTGCTATTTGTGACTCACGCTTCCGACATGGTCGATTGCAATTCCTGATTGATTGGAAGGGTTATTCGCCTGTTGAAAGGACTTGGGAGCCGGCTTCTGGAGTTCATGCGCCTCGTCTTGTTTGGCGTTTCTTTCTACTTCATCCGGGTAAACCCGGGGTGCCCCCCGAAGGAGGGGGCAGACTGTTACACATCGCTGCAAATGGTCTTTGTGGGCACGTACCCGTTTGTGCGGCACTCTGCTTTCGAACAGTTCCAAGATGGATGCACGTGAGATTCCCCGTACTACCTGCAGCGTTCCAGTTTTTGCACGTCTCTTCGACGTACGGCCAACTGCTCACGTGATCCTTTATCCGGAATCAAAGCGGACGGCGCTTCGCGTCGCTTCTGCTTTTGGCGCTCCGTGAGTTTGCTTCTGTAACTTCTACTTACCTCCATTAGTCAAAACTACTTGTACCTTCCGTTTCTCCTAACTCTGTTCTCTCCCCTCATTCAGATTCTCCCTTCAGCCTTCGCCTGCACACTGTTCATTCAGACCAATCCGGCAGACCTGTTTGTTTCCCGTCTCTCCTAGACTTCCTTTAGAGTAAGTGTAGTCCTTTTAGGGCTCCCCCCTCTCTCCGATTAGCATACTCACCTGTTCATTCCTTCCAGTGTCTCCCGCTGCTCCACGATACATCCGATCTCCAGTTCTGAACAGTCTTCCTCCAACTTCGTTCCTTCATTGGTGAGAGGATTACTTTCTGCTTCCCCTTCACTGTTCTACTTTTTTCCCTCTCCCGTGCTCTTAGGAGAAGCCTCCCGTGTGAAATCCTTTTCTGCCATCCGTCGGGGAAGCTTCCAAGTCAACTTCCTCCCGATCCAGACGAAGGGGGACTCGACCAGGGTTTTCTTCCCATTAGAGGGTTTCCCTGGCGGTCCTGCCCTTTCTCCTGGGTTACTTTATCCTGGGTAAGAGAGGTCAGGGCTGTCTCAGGGAAACTTTCACGGCTGCATTGGTCCTCCCATTTGGTTTCATCGATCTGTCAAGGAGAGCTTTGTAGACTTTTACAACAGCTTTATTACACTGCTTAATACAATCATAACAGTAATACAATCATAACAATAGCGAGAAGTTGGTAATAGCACCCGAGAACAACTGGCTACAATGGAAAGACATGCAATCAGTAATCAACATGATAATAAACAAAAGATATTCAAAAGAGAAGAAGCCAGTAATAACTCACGTCGATTTTAGTCTTCCTTTAGTTTGAATAAGGACTCAACTAACTGGGTGATTCCTACAGAAAAAAGGTCAGAATTAGTAAGAGGAAGACTTTAAACTGTTCTATGACTAAACAGGAAGATGTAAACAAATCTTACCCTAAGTAATCTTGACCAGAATCCGTGAAGCACCAAAATCCAATAAAAAGTCTTAATGTTGACTGAAATGCGAAGTTCAATACAAGATATGGTCCCAGAAAAGCAAACCTAACACCGCCGGCACGAGAACGCCTAATAACGTGCTCGTATGGCAGTCTCTAGCCTAAGCACATAAGTCCGTAGAAAAGTTTGTAGCTGCAGAAAAGTTGCGATGAGGAGGCAATCCAAAATAACTTTCCGTGGTCGGCAATGTTCCAAGAATATCCAGTTGACAAAACGTGAGGAAAGGTAAATCCAGTAAGCAGAGCAAGGTCCAGTACCAGCATTTAATTTTAGGCAAAAGGCAGCAAGCAAGACAAGTCGTGTCAGCGTTCTGAGGTCAGAGTATGGGTAATATCCAGCAGAAAACCAGGCGACGTAACCATGGATCAAGAGAAAGAGTTCTGTGAAAGCAGAAATGGGCCAGAGGCATCAATAACAAATCATGAGTCAATAAGCTTAGGGCTAGCAAGAAAGTAAATTCAGAAGCAACGCTTCCTGGAACGGGCAGGGTTTATATTGCTGTCATGTGATCTGCTATCAGTGGCATGCCGTTGATGGTAACGTGACCTGACATAACTGTGCAACGGCAGCCAACATTTCCAAGGCCACCTCCAGCGTTGTTGGAAGGAACGAGGCATAATTACTGGATGTTTGTGCACTATCTTACGTACTCCAGAAGAGTTAGGATTTGCGAACGGAAAACGAGAAGAGAAATGGGAATGAACATGCTGTGTATTGGTCACAGGTATATTGCCAAACTTAGAGACAGACCGTCCTGGATTCCTAACAAACACTGACGCTATGTTGTCAGAAAAACCACAGGGACCTTATAGCGGCACCGCAATTTGGCGTTATCTTGGGATTGCCATGGTTCTCTAAACACAATACTCACGTGAATTGGTCCAAGGGCATTGTATCCTTGTCCTCATCATACTGTCTGTCTCACTCTGTATCAGTCGAACAGACCATGTCTTTGGTTCAGGGGGCCACACCAGAACCTACCATTACACCTGCAGGGACGTCAGATCTGAGTGACCTACCGTCCGAGTACAAAGAACTTAAACAAACAAGCTGCTGAAACATTGCCGCCCCATCGGCCATTTGATTGCTGTATTGACCTCGAACCAGGTGCAAAATTGCCCTGTAGTCGCGTGTATGTCCTAGCAGAAGCTGAGACAGAGCACCTAAATTACATTGATACAAAATCTAACTCGCCAGTCTCATCACCACTTTTCTTTGTACCAAAGAAGACTGGCGATTTAAAAACCTGTATAGATCACTGAGGAATTAATCGTATCACGGTTAAAAACCGGTATCCCTTACCATTGATTCCAGTATTACTGGATCAAGTGTAAGATGCAACTGTGTACACCAAATTAGATCTTCGAGGGGCCTATAACCTGGTGCGAGTACGGGCTGGAGATGAGTGGAAGACAGCATTCAGAACCAAATTTGGTCTGTACGAGTACTAGGTGATGCCGTTTGTATTATGTAACGCCCCAGCAGCTTTTCAGAACTTCCTAGACGAGGTGCTATGCGAATACTTGGATGTCTTCATGGTAGTCTATATCGATGATATATATATTGATATATTCTCCAAACAGGCAGGAGCACATCAAACACGTCAAGGCAGTGCTGTAATGGCTCCGAGAGCATAACCTATCCGCCAAGCTCGAGAAATGCGAATTTCACTGCACCACGCGTTCTTGGGATACTTTCTGACTCCATCTGGGGTACAGATGGATCAGAAAAAGGTACAGGCAATGGTAGAGTGGCCAGCTCCCACGTCCATGAAGGAGGTACAATCCTTTTTAGGATTTGCCAATTTTTACTGGTGCTTTATTAAGAGCTTTTCTGAACTAGTCACGCCCATCACAACATTGCTTAAGAAAGGGAAAGCATTCTTTTGGGATGAATCGGCTAGACAAGGTTTTCAGCAGTTGAAATCAGCATTCGCGTCTGCACCAGTGCTATGGCATCCCAACCTAAGTCAACCATTATTGGTTGAAACTGATGCATCAAGTTATGCTTTAGGGGCTGTACTTTCCCAAGGAGACCCCAAGAGGGGATTACAACATCTGGTAGCATATTATTCCTGAGAGCTGCTTCCCGCGGAAGTCAACTACACCATAGCTGATCGAGAACTATTGGCTGTAAAGGCAGCATTTGATGAATGGCGACACTACCTGCTAGGAGCTCGCCATACAATCACTGTCATGACTGATCATCAGAATCTACAGTTTATTAAAACCGCAAAGACACTTAGTCCCCGCCAACTTCGGTGGGCGTTGTTCTTTTCGAGTTTTGTCTTCCTAATCACGTATCGTCGTGGAACAAACGATATGAAAGCTGATATCCTGTTGCATTATCCGGAGCCTGAGGACAAAGGTACGGGCAAAGCTTGTGCGATAGTTCCAGCTACCCGGATAATTAGGCTAGTGTAACGCTCACCTGATTCCCACGGAGGCGCTGGTCTAGGCAGGAAGGTGTCTGCGACTCGAAAGGTGATGTGCAGGACTCGGTTGGCTTCTGGGACTGAGCCTCTTCGCACTGTGTGTCGAACTCGAAGGGTGAGATTTCTGCAGGTGAGAGAATATGGGAGTTAATGATCTGGGCAGTTGAGTGTCTCTCTCTCTCTCTCTCTCTCTATTCCCAGCTTCCCCGTAGAATCCCCCAGGTCAACGTGCTCACCTTAGATAGGTGAATGCTGGGCTCTCCATCTGCGTCTGGTGCAGGGTGCCGTTGCCAGTTCCTTCACTGGGTAAAACGTAGGCCTCTTAACATCAGAGGATCGCTACCGCCGTTAACTGCACGAGCGGTGAGTTTCCGGACACCTTTTGTCCTTACAGTCTTTAGGTGCGAGGGCACTTTTATGTAGATCAGGGTTTGGTATAATGCTTTCTCCTATTTGTTTTGCAGGGCTCTGGAGACAGACGATGGTGTGAAGGGAGCCGAAGCTGGAGCCAGAGCCTTGGAATGTGAATGAAGCGCTTGGAAATGCGTGAGTAAATGCAAGCGCTCTAACTGTTTCTTTTCTCTTGCAGCTGCGGGTTCGTGCTGAAGAGATGCTGGAAAACGCCAGAGTATTTGCAGGCGTCCTATTATGGCGAGCGCGATGGGCGTAAGTAAATACCTGCCTAATGTCTCTCCTTTTGTCTTTCAGGTCCGGATTGCAGCGTTGGAGACCCAGAGTGCCGGTAAGAAATAACTATGCCTTTGTTTTCACAGGCGGAGATGCAGCGCGATGAAATGATCGCTGCCGATGGATCAGGTGAGTAATGCGCTTCGTATGAAGGTTGCTGTGCTAACCTGTAGTTTCTTATTTTGCAGGTGCTGCTGAAGACTGGATGCGGGGATGGTAAGTATTGTTCTTGCAGGTTCTGCTGAAGACTGGATGCAGGAATGGTAAGTATTGTTCTTGCAGGTTCGGGCCCGGATAGAAGAAAAGCTGGAACAGACTCGGTGAGCGTTCTGCTGCAGATGCAGAATAACGCGAAGCACGTTTCATCAATCGGGTGTGGTTTAAATAGCCTTGGAGTGCTGAGGCGTCTTCCTCCACGGCCCCGCCTAGGTAAGAAAAGAGTTCCTGTTCCAGAAGAGTTCCAGTGTTGTATCCAGGGAGTGGAGCTTGCCCCACCCAGGTAAGAAAGTAGTTCCGGCTTACTGAGGATTCCTATGCAGCTGGTAAGTAAGCAGCATGGTCTGCTGCAGGTAAGTCCACCCAAGCATCTTCATATAGATTATGAGCCCGGCGCTTCCAGTGCCGGGACCGATGGCATTGATGAGCCTGGCGCCACCGGCGCCAGGACAAGGTCCAAAAGGTCCCAGTGGGGACCGGCTGGTGCCTAGGATTAAGGTTAGGGGCCTGCTTCCAAGGACGTTGGGCTGGTCCTGACTCCTTGGAAGCAGTGATCATGACAGCTAGTAGGCAGACCTAACATCTTTGATGATGTACTAAGAGCCATGTCCACACAAGATCTGCAAGAATGGTGTTCTCGAGGGTCGCAGCATACCTTAGTAGATGGCATTCCATACTACGCTAAGACTTACCCACACCAGCACTTAGAAAGGAAGTAATGCGTTGGTGCCATGATACCACTCTAGCCGGGCATCCTGGTATAACGAAAACCCAGCAAAACGTGGAGAGACATTTCTGGTGGCCCACGTTGCTTCGGGATGTGCGGGTCTATGTATCAGAATGTAGCACTTGCAGCAGACAAAAAGCTAGTCATCAGAAACCAGCGGGTTTACTTCAGCCATTGCCAACTCCACCAGCTCCTTGGCATACGGTTACTATGGATTTAATTGTGGATTTACAACCAGTGCAAAAGTACAATTCGATCCTAGTTGTTGTAGACTCACTCATTAAAATTAGCCACTTAATTCCGTTTGTCGGCGTTCCCACTGCTGGTGAAATAGCAGAGTTGTTCCTGCACAATGTGGTGCACCTACATGGATTACCCACGCGTGTTACCACAGATAGAGGCGAACAATTTACATCTCGATTTTGGCAAGCATTTTGTCAACTAATCGGAATGGAGGCCAGTCTATCGTCCGGTTATCACCCGGAAACAGACGGTCAAACCAAAAGGGTAAACCAATGTCTGGAACAGTACTTAAGCTGTTACACGGCTAACACAGAGACATCGTGGGTCCAATACGTCTGGCTGGCTGAGAGAGTCTATAACAACAAAGAACATAACTCCACAAGACATACTCCGTTTTTTGGTGCCTATGGGTTCCATCCTCGAGTGTTGCCCACAACACCGAATGATCATCCAACAAATCTACCTACCCTATTGGGGCATCAGGCACATGCACAACAGGTATGGGGAGATATTCAGGTAAATTTAGAAGCTACAAAAAGATCCTGTAAATATTATGCAGACAAAAAAGAGGTAAAAACCCCTAGTACAAACAGGGTGACAGAGTCTGGTTATCAACCAGAAACATTAAACTATCTGGACCTCGCAAATTACAGCCTCGGTTGTTAGGCCCCTTTACTATATCGGATATAGTCAATCCAGTGGCAATTCACTACACTTTCCATGTGTCCTTGTTGAAACCGGCCCAACCCTCTATTCGCACTGAGAGACCGCCACACATAATAGTACAACGGCATCCAGAGTATGAAGTCCGGCTCATTTTGAATTGTCACCAATGTAAAGATGGGCTTTATTATTTGGTCGACTGGGTGGGATATGGTCCCGAGGAACGATCTTGGGAACCTGTGCACAATATCCATGCCCCTAGGTTGGTAAAGGCATTTCATGTGAATCACCCTGGAAAACCTAAACCCGAGCCCTTCCATGCGGGTGCAAGTACTGTCAGGGTGCAGGGTGTTGTAAGGGGCAGAGGGGGCTCTGTAGAAGGCCCCAAGCACAGGACAACAGAGAAAAGAACAAGACAAGACAAAAGGAAAAGACTCCTGCCTTATCGGAGGCTTCTTTGCCCTTTTTGCAGGAAAAAGGACCTGCAAACTACAACCCCCAGCAGCCTCCGGGCCGGGAACTACTTTTTCACTCCCACGTCGGGAGGGGCACGCGCACGCGGATAGGTGCAAGCAAAGGCACGGGGCTTGTGCTTAAGCACCCGACCAGAGCAGACACATCATCCGGAGCTCCTGCAGAGGGGATTCACGTGAGGTGCCACGCCCCAAGGAAAAAGCATTCCGGCCCCTCGTTCATGCCAGATAAGTACCGCAAGAGCTTTGGGGAAGAATCCATGCTTGAATTCTTATGCGCTGCAACAGGGAGATAGCGCAGAGACAGGAGGGGAGCATTTGGATACCAGTTCCACAGAGGGGCACACGCAGGGGGCACAGCCCAGCCACATCACGTCCCCTGCTTGTGGCAAAGCTAAGTGTTTAATAGCGTTTTGCTGCATTTAAAGACAGGGACTTTCTCCTGCATGTTGCATGAAAACTAATGTGAACAGCGCTTCCTAAAAACCCACCACTTCAGCCACATGCAGCAAACTGTGGCAGCACAGTGTGCTTTTTTCGCCATAAGCCACATGCAGCAAACTTTGGCAACATGATGGGATTTCTCATGTCTTAGCCACATGTGGCGAACTTGGTCCACACGTTCTGACAACCAATAATTAGCCACGTGTGGCGGACATAGCTGCACATCTTTTGTTTGGCATTTAACAGGCTGCATGAGCAGATTTACACTGCCGGTGCATGTGTCTACATTAACCAACCCATAGGGTGGGGTGTCATCAGTCTGCATGCCAGTTCTTCTGTATCTTACCATATGTGAACCAAACACAGAACATTAATGCTAAACTCTCTTTGCAGCATTTGAACTGCTCCGGGCACCGCACCTGAGAGTGTGCAGGCAGGAGGCCAGCACTCACCCCCAGAGCTAAGTGCCTCTTTCTGTATCAAACGTTGTGTGTGACCAATGTGTGTGTGTTGGGGGTAATAGTGTGCATGTACTGTTATTATGTCACGCCTTTGTTCCCTTGCCTGTCCACCTCCCCTTTCCTAACCTTCATTCTGGTTACCCTCTGCTCGATGTTTATCCAATCATTGTGATCCTAACCCTCTTTCCCTGCTGGGGTCTCGGAGGCCTGCGTAAGCTCTGTCTTGCCGGCACCAAGACCGTAGTGGGGGCTGTTGGTTTGTGCCACTCCTGTGCCTGGAATCCGAAGCTGTGACAAAGAGAAGGTGGGGCTCAGGTAGGGACCAAGGGATTATATCCCTTGACACCATATCCCGCAGAAGGGTACACTACTCCAAGCTATGTACCCGCCACAATAGGGATCCTTCCTGCGTAAGTTGGGCCCCCTGCAGTGTCAGCAACATCACAGGCTACCACTCCCCCGTCTCCATATACCCACCAGCCTGAAGAACCAGCATCAATCGAGTACATGTCTAGGGAGTTTTAAGATAGATTGACAGGTCAGCTAACTGAACTACAGAGGTTACAGACATCCCCAGAAACGGGGAGGGAAGTAAGTGCACTAAGAACAGGGGTGGAAGGGTGGAAGTCAGGGGAAATATTGCTTAAAATGGACATTAAAGGTATAAAACGTGTGGGGGTTGAAAACAGCCCAGGTGGGAGGAGTGTCTTGGAGAGGAGACTACGGTGCTCAAACAAAATGTGGAGGGAGGAGATGCTGGCACATTTATAAGGGAACTGAGTGAAGACAAAGGGAGGGTTGAAGAGGCAGCTGAAAACACCCCCAAGTAGCAGGTATATGGGCGGAGGCAGGTTAAGGATCCGACCTGGCTGGATCGCATTAGTGAAAAGAAGTGGTATTGTGAAGAAGGGTGTGGGAAGTAGAGCAAAAATGCAGATGCCCCTTATACATAAGGGGGACGGGAGGACACAGTACGTGCCTTGGCCCCAAATGTATAAGAATAATTTAATGAAAGCCCTCCCACAGCTTACAGCAGGGCCAAGCAAGTGGATATTGCAGCCGCAATGCCCCGCACCCGTGTGAGTGAATCAACAAATTGGGAGGTCCCCAGTAACTGCTAGTAACATTGTGGTAGAGTGGACTAGTCCCACATCAAGATGGCCATGGAAAGCATACTTCCACACATGCTTCACATTGCCCGGGCAAGGGTTAGTGTACACATGTCAGCGAGGCGAAAGGCCATTACCACGGTCGGCCGCATCGCATCTGAGAGATCCCTCGCCCATTGAGGTACGAGCATTATATATTTACCTCCTATTTATGCCTGTGACTAGACTCTGTAGCTTTATATGTGTGAGATGACCGACTGCGATCGAGCGGTTTGAGACATGATTTACGACCTGCAGGAGACATGCTTTTGCTCGGATGAGAATCTCTAGCTGCATGGGTGGCAGTTTGGCCTCTGCCTTGTGAAATGGTTGGTGGAAAACAGCCGGGTGGGTAGATTGTCTTGGGAGAGGAGACTACGGTGCTGGAAGAAAATGTGGAGGGAGGAGATGCTGGCCCATTTACAGAGGACCCGAGTGAAGACAAAGGGAGGGGTGAAGAGGTGGCCGAAAATACCCCCCAAGTAGAAGGTATATGGGCAGGAGGCAGATTAAGGAACAGAGCTGGCCGGAAGGCACTGGAGAAAAGAAGAGATATTGTGAAGAAGGGTTTGGGAAGTGGCGCAAAGATCCAGATGCTCCTTATACATAAGGGGGAAGGGAGGACACAGTACGTGCCTTTGCCCCAAATGGATAAGAATAATTTAATGAAGGCACTCCCACAGTTTACAGCAGGGGCGAGCAAGTGGATATACAAATTCAAAAAACAAAAAGCTGGGGTGCTCCTGGCAATAGTGGATCTTAGGAGCTTACTGGTTGCTGTAGCTGGAGAAGAAGCTGGAGATGTATGGGTTAAGTCTGGATACCCGGGAGTAACCTTGGGAGATGATGCACATGATGGGGCATCATTTAACGCAGTTAGAGCATTGGTATGGGGCGCATTACATAGGGCCTTTCCTGACACCCCCGATCTACAGTTTTTGATGCAATATACCATGGGTGGTGATGAGGACCCAGCTGGATGTATTCTTAAAATGCAGGAGAGGTGGAGAGCGGATACGGGATCGTAGTGGGATCAATCGATACAATTTTTCTATTTTATCGTAAAGAGGGGTTTGCCAAAGGAGGTGTAGAAGGCATTGCATAAGATTCTGGGTATTGAGGCAAAAAGGGTGGCTGGAGATTTTTATTTATTTATTTACTTATAGAGCGCTGCAGCCCGTGGGCATCAGGGCACTGACAAAGAGATGCAGGACAACATAAGATGAAAGGACAAGCGGTGCATATCGGTCAGGTGACTGGTCGGAGGTGGGTCGGGGTGGCTACTTAAACAGAACCGTTTTCAGTTTTTTTCTGAATATCAGATAGTTGGGCTCAAGTCGAAGATCGAGTGGGAGTCTGTTCCATTTAGTCGTGGCTAGGCTGGGGAAGGCTCGGCCCAAGCCATTGGGTTTGTTTACTTGTCCAGTTTGGATCAGCCCTTTGTTTCCTGATCTTAATGTTCGGTTGGGTACATAAGGTCTAATTTGTTTTTTGAGATAGTCAGGGGCTGAACCATAGAGACAGTGGTGGACAAGAGACATAGATACGGTCCTCAATGGAGAGCCAGTGGAGAGTTTTTCTTTTGTCAGAGATGTGATCTCTATTGGATTTGGCCGTGATTGTTCTTATTGCATTATTTTGGATCACTTGGCATTGCTTGAGGCATTTTTTGGTGGCACCTAGTATTAAAGAGTTTCCATAATCTAGTCTGGATAATATGATGCTCTAGCGATATTGGATACAGAGCATAATAGTGCATCATTGCAAGAGGATTAAGTAGCGGGAGAGGGAAATGGTGCAAAGACATCAGGGGGATGAAGCAAAGTTGGTAGAGAAAAAAATGGCAAATGTGGCAGTTCAGATGCCCATGTCAACGCCAGTACAGGTGGAGGGAACAGAGAATACCAAGTAAGTTGCAAGTGCCACTATTGCAGTGCTCTGGTTGGAATGAGGACAAAGGCAGTGGGGCATGGGGAAACAGTACACCGCCCGACAGAGGAAGAGGGGGATTTCCGGGAGGAGGGTTTGGACCAAGGGGAGGTAGGTTTGGACAGTCTCAATGTTGGAATTGTTAAAGGTGGGGGCATTTCGCAAGGGAATGCAGGAGCAGGTCCATGGTGCAGTATAACTATGGGCCGCAGCAACAGGGGCAAGAGCCCCAAGGACCTCAAGGATTAGGATACCAGCAGCATGGCCAATGGTACCAGAACTGGGAGCATCCTCAGGGGCAAAACCAAACTTTTAATCAGCAGCCCCAAGCGCCGGACACACAAGCGCGACATCTGCTGCAGCAACAGCAGGGTGGTGTTTCCCTGGTAATCAAGGCACTAGGTGCGGTGACCGCTCCGTTTGGGGGAGCAGCAGTAGTAGGAGGTAGTCCCTTCTCATTCCCTGGAACAAGCATGCATCTTGATTTGGACAGCCCACAGAGAGCACTGTGTGTCTGCTCCTGTCGACAACTATCCACCCTGAAGAGGAACCATTGGTGGGGGAGGAGATAGAAAACAGCAATTCATATTTATGGTGGATTCTGGTGCAACTAAACTGTGTATTATGGAAGGCAATTTTCCACTATCTGGAAAATATCTTGACGTGCAGGGGTTCTCTGGGGCTATTTCCAAGGTTCCATACACTGAGGCGTTGGATATAAAGGTGGGAGGGAAGATAGTGTGGGTGCCCCTACTATAGTCCGAGAGTTACCCTGTCATTCTACTGGGTAGGGACCTGCTCAGTAAATTAAACATGACTATATCCTTTACAGATCATGGAGTAGTATGTTCTACACCTGGGATGTGTGCTGTGAGGGCGATGTTGATAATCCGCACAATTGCCAGGGAGGTGGTGGTCCGCAGGATTCCCATAGACCCAGCCATGTTTATTTATGGTATAACAGTGCTTGTGAAGGTGGTGCCCAGATTGCCAAGCAGTGCTGGTGAGTGCCCACTGATTTCATTTTTCATCCAGCTGTGTCACACG
The DNA here is from genome assembly GCF_040938575.1 of Ambystoma mexicanum. Classification (NCBI taxonomy): domain Eukaryota; kingdom Metazoa; phylum Chordata; class Amphibia; order Caudata; family Ambystomatidae; genus Ambystoma; species Ambystoma mexicanum. The sequence continues at coordinate 137,384,055 of NC_090928.1, forward strand.
AGGTGGTGGCAGGAACGATACTATCGCTGGACCTGCAGGGATTGGTCCTGTCAGACAGAAGGATTGTTCTACTAGGGGTGGACAGGGATGGGTGTGAGTGGCACACAGTGCTCTGTGTAGACCCAAAAGTGCAGCTAAAGGAGGTGACAGATGATGAATTGTTTGAGAATAGCGAAAAAGAGGGGGAAATGATTCAATAAATGTGCATCCCTTTTGATAATGGCACAGTACCACAGAGTGCAGTGTCCCTTAATGGCAGTAGTAACTTCATCCCCATTTTTTGAAGAAGATTTACGGATCATGCCCCCGCATTTGTGGACTACGAATCCTCATGATGTAGGGTTGTTGAAAGATGTAACAGTGGTTCCAAATCCTGCAACGATTCTATGCAGAATCCCTAAGGAGGCTACATATTTCACTGTGGTAGATATGAAAAATGCATTTTTCTTGATTCCACTTCATCCATTTACGCAGGGTCACATGAGGTTTGAGCATACTATATTACCTCAAGGGTAATGTGAGAGCCCGAGTACATTTAACAGAATACTGCACGCTGATTTAGGGAATATTCAGGTACCCATCACGATTATCCAGTACGTGGACGACCTGCTAGTGTGCAGTGACAATGAACACCATTTCCGAAGAGACGTGGTTGCACTGTTACAATTATTATTTTGTAAAGGTTACAAGGTTGAGATAACCAAATTGCAATATTGCCAGCAGGAATTTATTTATTTGGGGCAGTTTAAATCAGTAAATGGGAAGAGGATACTACCTGAAAGGGCAGCATCGGTATGCGCCACCTACAGACTCACCTCAGTTAAGGAGATGCAGAAGTTCCTGGGCCTGTGCAATTAATGCAGGGCCTGTATTAGACAGCATACAACAGGCCACTTTTGCAGGCCGTAAGGGAAGCACAGAAGACAAAGGACCACAAATTATTGTGGACAGCAGAAGTCATCAGCTTGACACCCGTTCTGGCCACCCTGGATTATACAAATCAATTATATTTGTTTTTGCATTCTGATAGTCAGCTTAAGGCAACAGCGTTGACATAGAAGAGCAGTCTGGGCCATAAGTCATTGGTCTATTATAGTGGTAGTCTAGATACAGTGATGCAAGGACATTTTGCGTGCAAACAAGCATTAGCAGCTGCTGTTTTTGTCATAGAGAAAAGCTCCACAGCTGTGGTGATGGGATTTTCAGTAACGTTGTATGTGGAACATTGTTTGTTTGCTATTTTGAAGAGGTCGAAGTCCACACATCGGCATATGAGACTATTATCTCGAAATCTCACATTCACATCTTCCGATGGCAGAGGACTTGACAGTACACAACTGTGTCACGTACCAGGGGGAGGAGGATGACACTCCCAAAGCAAGGGATTGTGCATTGAAGGAGGGTATGGTACTTTTCGTTGACAGGTCATCCACATTTGATCAGGAGAATGGGCAGGAGTGGACATGGGCAGCAGTGGTACGTCTTGAGGGAGGGGCGTACAAGACGGTGGTTATGTAGAGTTTACCTACACACTATTCCGCATAAGCAGAAGAACTTGTGGCGATGATCGAAGCACTGAGTGTATCGCAAGTGTGTCATATTACAATATATTCTGACTCAGTGTATGTTACAACAACAGTACACATGGGTATCTCCCTTTTGAAGAGGAGGAGGTTCAGGAGGGCGGATGGAACTCTGGTACAGCATGCTGTGCTGTTAGACATGCTGATAGAAGTGTTATCACAACCATCTGGTGTGGCCGTCTTCAAGTGCGCCACCCATACTAATGGGACCAACAAAATCTCAAATGGGAACGCAACCGCTGATGCGGCAGCCAAAATGGTGACATATCAGTGAAGTTAAACATCCACTAAGTATGTTATGACTGCCCCACTGACAGAGAGAATCCAGTGCCATACACCGCATTGCCTATTTCCCAGATTATTGAGATTCAAGGGAGGGCGCCTGAGTGGGAGAAGGAGTTGTGGTTATGGAGAGGATGTAAGCAGTCTCTGACAGATCTATTGTGGAGCTGTGGGAAGACAGTGATGCCCCGGGAATTGCTAGTGGCAGCATTTGAACAATTGCACTACCCATCTCATAGTTTGAAAAAACACATAGCTGCAGATATACAGGAGGATTGGTTAACGCAAAATATCCAGGAGAGCATCACTGATATTGTACCACATGTCAATGTTTTAGCACAAGGATGACACTACCAACATTATGGGGCACATTGCCCCACCCTATTGGGCCGTTCCATGAGTTACACATAGACTATGCTGATATGGGGGAATGCTGTAATAGATCAAGGTACCACATTGTTGTGGTCTGTCCCTTCCTAAGGTGGGTGGAAGCAGGGCCATGTGCACACCAGATGCCAAGTGTTCTGCAAGGTTTCTGGTGTGGGAAGTGTTCCCATGCTGGGGTGTGTGCGAGGTCCTGAGATCAGACAATGGTACACATTTCTTCAATGCATTATTCCAGCATGTTACAGCACTACTTGGTATCAAGCATCGGATGTGTTCAATTTATAACCCACAGGCCAAAGCGTTGTGGAGAGGATAAATGGTCTCCTCAAGAGTAAGTTATCTAAATTGTGCACTACATTGAAGAAAAACTGTGTGTAATGTCTACCCTGTCCCTTTTTAGCTTACACACTCAGCCAAGCAAAGACCATCACCTATCACCTCATGAGGTGGTTACTGGTCAGCGCATGCATACCCTGTGTCCCCTGTGAGAAGGCTCTCTGATGCGCATAGGATGCAGTGGTGTCAGGAGAGGAATTCAGGGATTATTTGATGACACTAACTTGAGCCATTAAATATGTCTCCCGACAGATTGCGCCTCCCAGAACTGTGACTATGGAGACGCCCGATGCTGCACAGACAACACGAACAGATCCTGAGCATATAATGGCTGGACCAATGCTGCCAGGGGATTACGTCTATGTCCGCAACTTTGTGCGCAGCTGGAACAATCCGTGGTTCCAGGGACCATGTGAGGTGCTGTTTTGCACTCCCCTGGTGGTTAAAGTGAATGAGCTGTGGTATTGGGTCCACCTATCTGATGTCCGTAGGGCACCTCCAGAAAGTACAGTGGTGCATCAGTTGTCTTAACAACAAGGGTGGCAGTTCTTGTACCCCGAGCACCTTAACGGCCTGCCCGAAGGAGACACAGGTATGGTGGCACGCTTAAACGACAGGCTGCTAACTCCATACTTTTCCTTTTGTAGGAGCTCATTCTCTCTCTCACACTCTCTCTCTATTCTCTCTCTGTCTCTCTCTCTCTCTCCCTTTCAGTTTTTTTCGTGTTTTTTCTGTCTTGTATATATACTGTACATCTTGCACGTCCCTCCCTTTTTGTTGTCCTGTGCATCTGACCTTCTATTGTAGGTGAAAAGAAGATGGACGCAGCTTTGTACAAAGGTTGTTAAGTAAGGACCCGGTGGCATAGAGATGCAAATGAAAGACTATGGAAACAATCTATTATTGTTGGTTAGCACTTGCTGGAGGATTGTGCATGATATTCCTAATACTATTGGGAGTGTATTGGGGGAGGGTATTATACGGGGGGGACCTATAAAGGGGCAGTGGGAGAAATAGGATTGTATATTCTCCAAATGGAACAATAGATATACATGTCAACAACGTGAGTGAAGTTACATATATTAGTACTAATGTGAATTCGAATAATAATAATGGTTACAGGGTCAATGACTCCAATATGCAAGTTCCGTCTGTGAACCAAATAGAGAACAAGTTGGTTACAATAAACAGGGGATTGTCTACCTCTATTGAAGGGTACAATGGTATTTCTGACAGTATTACTAAAGTGACAACCCTCGAGAATGTATATACAAGAATGAAAAGAGAAGTACAACGAAAGTATGACCCATATCAAGGGTTGCGTTTTGATGTGATTGAGGATATTCATCACCCTGAATTCTGTAATTCATGGTATTCTGACATGAGTGATGTGGGGATAAATGATGTAAATTAGAGCTGTTATATGGGTTCACTCATTCCGTACACGTCAGGGGCTCCAAAGCTGTTAGTACCACAAGCAGTCCCAATTAAAGAGGAACAATGCCTGGTTCATCTTGTGCTATGCAGAATAAAAGGAACATTACAGGCACACAGTGTGGAATTGCAAATGGTGGCCCCAGATTTTGTAAAGTGACCCAACGACCAAAGAAACATCAAGTGTGTGGAGTTACCTTTTCTGATGGTGAAGGGGTGGAAATATTTCAATAATAACTGGCAGGCCAGAACACTACCTTGCTTGGTAGAAGGATTGGTAACATTCAGCAAGGACAGAATAGCATGAGTGGTCAACTCCTGTGCACAAATCTGGATATAGCATATTGCAATGCTGACGCTGATTGCAATGATGGAAAAGCCAGTGCAAGTGCAGAAGGAAGAAGAATAGAAGCTCTGTTTACACAGCAAGTGTACAGTGTTGGCATAAACGAACATTGTAATAAGAGTCTATTGATCACAGACATGAAGAAAGGAATGGCGGCATTGATGGATTACTACTGGATCTGTTCCTGTCAAGCCTTCTTGCACCTCCCAGCATCATGGAGGGGCTGTTGTTCGCTGGCCACATTGCATTCAGCGCTACTGGTAATGTCAGAAGTGCACCTGAAGGGGGGAGTGCTGCCTGCAGAGTAGCCAACAAGTTTCCCCACAATACAGCCTGAAGATAAGGGCCTGGTACCCAGGCACAAGCCTCAAATCCGGCTAGGAAAAGGACAATTCCAGCAACCACAGAGAATGAAAAGTTTGAACTACATTTCTAAAGACTCTTCCACTTTGCTTGCTGAAATACGAGAAGAATTTCAGCTGTTCAGCTAGGAAGAGTCCTTCTTCACTTCCCTACTCTCGCCAGGGGTACAGGCGGCGACCAATGCCAAATGGCTACAGATAGTGCAGTGGGAACGGGTCCAGCTTGCAAACGATACAGAGAATGGGTTCAACATGATCAAGGTTGAGTTACGAGAACTAAGATTTATGACAATGCAAAATAGATACATGCTCACTATGTTAACAGCAATGGAGAGTGGGGTTTGCAAAAAATGTGGCGATTCCTGTTGCACGTTCGAACCTCCAGAAAATACGGAAAATGCATAACTATCTCAAATCATTGCAGCTGTTCATGGTTTAGGTTTCACATGAAGAAGGAGGGAGGAATTCAGGACAATAATTGGTTAAGCATGACCTTCAATTGGGCACCATCATGGCTATGAGCAATCATGAAGGTGTTAATGGACATCATTGTATTCATCCTGGTCGTTTTCTGCACGTGTCTGCTTGTTCTTTAATGCTGTGCCACTGTGGCACCTGAGAGCGCAAGAATGATGGTATCAATTGGGGGTTTAAAAGCACCTTTGGAAACAAAAGACAATGAAGTGCAGACCGATGTCCCACTAGATGGCCCAAAGTATGAAATGTGCCCTATCCTGTATGAAGATGAAGTTGATCCTTTATACCAGTTTCATTCCCCAACCCTCTGATCCAGAAAACTACACAGAGGTTTGGGTGGACCTGTCGGGGGAGGAGGGATGCATTTACATGACTTGTTCACCTGAAGAGTATGCACGTAGGGGGGGACGTTTGCAATCAGTGTGTAGGGCATGGGTGCCAGTAAAAAAGAATAAGCCATATGTGGATGTAGAAACTGAGGAGTGTGAGCACAGAGCAATTACAGAATTTGTTACTGTAGAAGTAACGAAAGGGGGGAATGTTGGGAAGTGGACAGCCGCCCTTAGGCGCTTTCAAGTAAGGCGATATGCATTCCAGGCACTGTAATGAACCAGTGAAAGGGGTGCTTACCCGTTCAGTAGGACCCCATGCTAACATCATCAATTATAGCATATTCAAATGGTGCGGTCCAAGGCATGGACGGCATCACTATTCTGCATAGATATTAAAATTCCTAGGTAGAAGCGAAGGCTTGAGTGGTAAGCATGGTAAAGGCGGCATTGCATGCACTAAGCCCAAATCCATGAGGCTGAAGTGGGAGAATGGAAAACCAGACTCCCGTCCTTCACCTCTCGCGCTTGGCCTAGAGGGTCGCGGCCCAGACACCCGCCACGAGAAGAGTTTGCCCATTTACCAGATGACCAAATACCCTGGTACAGAAACATACGGATGTGTCCATCTGCCTGCCCAACAGCCCGCACTGGCCATGCCGACACCTGCGGCACGGACCAACTAGACTGAAATCTACACATCGTTAGAGATGCCATGACGACCTAGATAACGGGAAGCACCGCTGAACTATTATACACGCTGAACATTTCCACACCAATCTACACGAAGAACATACTCAGTGCTCTGACGTAGGCGACAGGCTTATTCACGGACGTGCATCTTTATTATTTTTACATAGGCTTTCAGAATGCAGAAACGCAAGACGCACCATGAGCTCATTTATAACGCTTGCTCACGCTTCTCTTGAAACCCGTTACCATCATGAGAGATATAATGGAAACACGATACTGGCCATGAAACTGTATGCCACTATAACCTAAAGCATCCATGCACTAAATGGATTACTCGTGCACCAGGCCCAAGTAGGCCCCAAGCAAGAGTTCCCGTGGACATTAACAAAGCAAAAGTCAGGTTGCTGAGCCTGCAGAAAGAACCCAGTGGAGCAACCAGCCAAGGTCGTAATGTTGCAAACCCACAGTCAAGAAACAAATCTTCAAAGGCACGATGTTGCAACCTCGCACTCCACGTACCAATGTTAAAATCATATCTGCAAATTAAACCAGACATACAGTGGAAAAACAATATTAATTGTGCAGAATTATGCCTCAAACACGGTCCCTCCCCACGTGACCAAGCCGAACCTGACGAGATGCCAAAACCCAGGAGAGAAAAGGCGTCTGGGTACCTCGCTACGAGACGCAGGCCGACACACTTGAAAGGCTCAATGGACACCTGCTACAGTGGGAACGGTCAGTCTCCCACCTATGAATAAATCCTCACATTGCCTGCACGTACCCATACTGAAACACTGTTGCAACCACAGGTGCACCGTGTGCTGGGAACAACGGTGGTCCCAGGCTGGGGAGCTCACGGATGCACCAATCAGAACATGAGGTTCTTATCTCAGACGTCAGTAACGTTAGCCAATCCTCAGGGGTCTTCATGTAACAATTCTTATGTATCTAATTGTAGGGACAACCCAGATATACCACCTGACTACACCTTAACCACTAATATCATTCTCTATAGGCGTACTATACTAACCCCACCACTCGAGCAACCAATCAAGAGTGGCGATAGGTTCTTTTGGTAACTTTTTGGAATGACGCAAGTAGCGCGTCATAATGTAGTAAAAAGGGCCTGCGAGCCCCACTATTGTGTGTGTGTCAGGACGAACGCGTGCGCTCCTTGACCCATCCCTGCCGTTTGCATAATAAACGACAGAAGTTGCCTTGCTCCTTGTGTGTGCCTCATACTCTGTCTCGATCCGAGATATACACGGGAGGAGTTGGGGCCTCCCTGCCCGGAGGTCTGCGGACGGCCCGGCCGACCCCGGCAGAATCCCCCCCGACAAGTTGGAGGCACTGCTGAGATCTGTTTAAGATCGACTTTTATTTTTATTTTTCCAGGCACTCCCGTTGCGGGGAGGCCCGGCGGCGCGGCCCCCTCTGCCGTTGCCCCCTTCTGAGGACTACAGGACCATCGCGGAGCTGCGAGAGGACCGGACAGCGCAATCCGGATATTGGCCCTCGGGAGCCGGTTGAGAAGTATCCCGCCCGCGGTCGGCGAGTGTCCAGACGTGGTCCAGACGAGGGGAGGTGGCGAGCCGCTTGGAGGGGTGCACGCAGTCGAGCGGCCCTGCATCGAGGGAACTTGGTGAGCATGACACGCACAACAAGCAATGCGAAATTGTGAGGGAGGGGGCGGAAGTAAATAAGGGAGGAGGGAGGTATTGTAAAAAGGTGGGGTGAAGGTTTAATTGAGTGATGATAATGGAATGAATGGTAGTGAATTAAGTGCGAGAGAAGGCGGCTAACGTTACGCGAAAGAGGGGGGCAGGGCACGAGAACAACACGTGCAGACGCTCGCAACAAAAAGCTAACGTTACGCGAAAGAGGGGGGCGGGGAACGAAAACATCACGTGCAGCCGCTCGAAAGACACTGATTGGCCTAAATCGCGACTACGTGTGAGGGTGGGTGTGTGTGGTTTCCTACGATTTGACATTTATCATTCAATGAGTAGATGAGGTTCCCTATTGTTCGAGCAAGAAACTCGATAGGTAGATGAGGTTCCCTATTGTTCGAGCAAGAAACTCGATAGGTAGATGACGTTTCCCTGTGGGCGGTGGCTAGTTACGTAGTTGCCCAAAACGGAAGATAATTGGCTGGTTAAGCCCTCCTGTTGAGGGGCGTATCACACGCGAGGCGACGCAGCGTGCACAGTCCGGTTATAGTATTGATGAGATTACCTTGTTCCAGGAGAGACAGGAAGACAGCTGTAGGGTTAGCGGGGTAGATTGCAAGTGTATTTTGAATTTAAAGAACATAACACGAATATACCAGTAGTTCGAAGAAATAGGTGACGTCACCAGTAGGGATTTAGTAAGATATCGTGAACACAAGAAGCTTTGGGTTTGACATTGGTGGGGAAGAGAAACATGATAAAGGAGCGGACACGGAGATAAACGATAAACGAGTGGATCAAAGAGGAGAAGGGGAAGGGGGCGTGGCTGCGCACGGAGAACGCCGGCCACGGCAAGTGTAAAGGTGGGAGGAGAACGGGGAAAAAGGACGACTGTGTAAGATCGTCGTAAGGGGTACGCAGCTGCAGGGGGCTGCGTGCGCTTCGGCCGCAGGGGGCCGTAGGGGAAGGAATATAATATAACATCATAAATATATTTGTTTTATAATTTTTTTTTTTTGGGATTATTATCATTGCATAATTTGTCAAAGGATTGTCGTAAGTCCCCACACTTGCGGGGCAAGGTAAGCAATAAAAGGTTGTATGTTGCAAACTGGTAGCAAGGGGAAGGGTAAGAAAGGGTGAGCTAGTATGTCATACGGGAGAGGGTTGGGAGGGTGGGGGAATACCCTCACTACCCCACTACAACATATATGCACCACACTGCCACCACATAGGGAGAAGTTAATTAAGTACAGCATAGATTGGACCCAGGGGACGGACAACAAAATGTTGACACCATGGCCGCCTAATGGTAGCTTTGACCCATATGCCCAACATTCACTATTAAACCATCTGCACAATACATACAAGGGGAAGAAGTTGGCAAACCATGTGGAGGTGTTTAACTTATGGAGGATGTTCCAGGGGTCTAGACCAGGACCAAATGGAATGTTCACTATGGGGGAAACACCGGAAGAAAAGGAGATTAAGAAAGAAGGAACGGATGGGGAAAAGGAGAGTGAAGGAACAAAGAATATGGGAAATGAAAAACTGGGTGGAGGAAAGGTTGATAAATTAGCTGACATAAAACAGGAACCGAGCAATGAGATACCCTTAACACCGGGAGTGAAAACAGAGGGGGGAGGGTTGTACCCTTTAAGAGAATTAGGAGAAATAAAAGGACAGTTAAGGGCGGCTGAAGGATACTCAACCCCGGCATACAGCCCTCCACCATATGTGGCTCATGGAAAGATACCAATGGGGGACGGGAGGAGAGAAGAGCAGACTGTAGAGATAGGAAACGATGAGTGGGTAGCTGCACAGATATTGTTGAAATTACGAGGATCACTAACTGGAGAGGAAAGGGAGGTGGTAAAGAGAACAAACGAGGATAGTGAAAGAGAGAGTGAAATGAGGGGAGAGGAGCTGCTACGGCAGAAGGAAGAGATTTTGGAGGAAAGATTAGCTAAACTAAGGGATGAGCAGAATGAACTGATAAAACAACTTGAGGGGGAGGAAAGAGAGAGAGTGAGGAAAAGGAAAGAAGATAAGGACGAATTGGAAAAATTAAGGGAGCAAAGTGAGGAGAGAAAGAGGGAAGCTGTAAGGGTAAAAGCAGCAGCAGAAAGGGTATCAAGAGTAGTGATGAGGGAGAAGAAGAAGGAAGAAGAAGAAAATGAAAAGGAAATGGAAATATGGAGGAGGAGGATAATATCAGAGACAGCTAAAAAATATGAAGAGGGGAAGGTAATAGAGAGTATAGTAGAAAGAGAAAGGGTGAAATGGGAAAGGAGGAGAGAGGATGAAAGGATATTAGAACAGATGAGCAACGAAGTAATGGAGGAATTAAAAAGGAAAAGAGAGGAAAATAGTAGGGAGATGGAGGAGAGGAGTGAAGGGGAGAGAGAAGAGAGTAAGAGGGAGAGTGAAAGATGGGGAGAAGTATATAAAAATAGAGAGGTAGCAACAACGTCAGCACTAAGGGGAACAGGTGGTAACAACGGAAAGGAAGAGGGAGACCTAATAGACTTAAAAACTGTAACAATAAAAGGAAAAAAGGCAGAGTGGGGGGCGCAATTTATGAATGATTTTTGTAGTGAGGATGGAAGGAAGAGTGAAAGGGAAAGCTTAGATAAGCTATACCTCACTAGAACAAACATAGATTCGCCATGGGTGAGTAGAAGATGGGAGGAGCTGGAGAGAAGTAAGGAGGAAGTGAAAAGAATGGGAGAAACACAAACTAACGAACACACGCCACCGACGCTCACCAACCAACACACGCCACCCACATCACCATCACGCTCTCTAACGCCACACCCCACATGTTCAACAACTGCACGCTCTCTGCACAGAATAAAGCTCGCACCCTTCATGGACGAAGTTACACCTTATGCATGTCGGCTTAGGGACCTCCCTAGTCGCAGGCAAGACAGGCAAACAGACGTGCCAATATTGAACACAGGAAAGGATGAAAAAAGGGGAAAGGAAGAAGAGGGAGGTAGGAGAAGAGGTAGTAAGGAAGGATTTGAAGTAGTAAAAGGAATGGGGGAAGAGGAGGGGTGTGAAGAGTTAACATCATGGAGCATAAAGGATGACACAAGACAGAATGTAATGCCACTGCTGGAGAGAGGAGGGGTTAGACCACAATATGTACCTTGGAAACATACGGATAAGGAAAACATAAAATGTAGGCTCCCATCATTAAGTGGAGGTGCGGGTAAATGGATATATGAAATGGAAAAACACACCGCAGGACAGAAACTAGCAGTGGGAGATGTTAAGGGCCTGTTAATATCAATATTAGGGGATAGAGCGGATGACATTTGGAAAAGAGCGGGATTCCATGGGGTAACAATAACAAACACATCGCATGATGGGGCACCATTTGCAAACTGCAGACATGCGCTATGGCAGGCACTAAGAGTGCAGTACCCAGACACATCAGACATAGGAGCCATTACTTCCCGTAAGATGGGTGAGAACGAGGATCCTGTTGATTATATCCAGGATATTCAAGAGAAGTGGCGCATGGAAACTAGAGAACAATGGGACAAAACACCAGCCATATTTTATCATATACTAGTACAAGGGCTCCCAGAAGGAGTTCAGAGACAATTAAAGAAAGTAGTGGGGATGGAAGCAAAACCATGGCCGGAAATACAACTGACTATAGTACATCACTGTAGAACATGGCAAGGAAAAATGAAACAAAAGGAAGAGGACAGGAAAACAGAAGAGGCCAAATTAGTACAGAAAAAACTTACTAAATATACCATGGAAGGGGCACTAATAACTGCGCCAACACCAATGGCCCAAAGCCCAACGCAAGTAGTGGCTGCACAAAATCCAGCTCAAATAGCGCCTCCACAAGAGGTAATAGAGCAAGTGCTGCCTCTGCAATCACACGCACAGAACATGGGAGGAGGGTACCCAATGCAAGGAGCTGGGTATTATAATTATAATAGAGGGAGAGGAGGGTTTATGAGGGGAAGAGGATACGGATATAATACCCAACAACAGGCTGGGGGACTCAGAAATAACTACCAGACAGGGCAACCAGTATACCAGGACAACACAGGGAACTTCCCATGGCAAAACAGGGAACCACCCGTGTGTTGGAGCTGCGGACTATTAGGACACATGTCACGTACATGCAGGGTCAGGCCAGGAACACCAGCATGGAACGAACAAGCACAACATAGGACATCACAAGAACAGCAGGGCATACAACCACAGCAGATGTCACCACAAGGGAGTGACCAACACTATTCCCTACCACAACAACAAATAAAACAATACCTGCCACAAGTAACTGGTGCAGCGTTAATACAACCACCACCACAACCTGAACGAACGCAATTGGGTGGGGTGACGGTGTTGGGGCACAACCCTTACACAGGGAATGGCCAGTCATTGTACCCCCAATAGGACAGCCCACAGACGGCCTTGGTGTGTCCCATCCTGTCAGTAACACCTAATAGTGCGGAGGAGCCACGCATAGAGGTAACGATAGGTGACAAAAAATTATCATTCCTTGTTGACACCGGGGCAACCCGGTCTTGCATAAGGGAAGGTAAGTTTAAGATGTCAGGCGAAGCCATGAACACACAAGGGTTTTCTGGGGCTAAAGGGTTGGTTCCATTTACTGATAACGTCCCGCTATCTATTGGAGATTACGATCTGTCAGTACCACTTTTGTATTATAGTGCCTCACCAGTAAACATACTGGGGAGGGACATAATGAACAGATTAAATATGACGATCTCCTTTACAGAGGATGGCATAATTTGCTCTACTCCAGGGATTAACATGCTTGCAGCACGACAGATTTTGCAAGCATACTGTGGACAGATAGCGATCAGGGCGGAGCCGGTAGACGGCGAGCTATTCCAGTACGGAACAGACATGGCATTTGCATGGATGCCAGGGATAGGAGGGAAAATATGGAGGAGACCAGCAGCCTATCTATTCCGACCAGAAACACCAGCTAATGAACTGGAAGGGAAGGTCATTGCAGTGGACATTGAGAGCATTATTGCAACAGCTGATTATGTTGCTGTGCACGCCCAAGATAAAGAAGGGAGAGCATGGAGGGCGGTGATAGCACTAGCAGAAGGATGTAGGCTGACCCAGGTGTCAGATGAAGAGTTGTTTTCAGAAGAAAAGGAGGAAAATGAAATGGTGTTCATGATGAGTGTAGAAATGTGGCTAACAGTGGCTCACAAACAAGTGGCACAGAAAATTGCAATGGCACTTGAGGCACCCGCTGGCACACCAGTCCCATTTTTTAAAGAAGATATGTCAAAGGTGCCAAAATCATTATGGACTATTAGCCCTTATGATGTAGGATGCATTAAAAGCATAGGGGGTGTAAAGATAAAATTAAAAAAGGGTGCCATACTACCAAGAGTGAAACAATACCCATTGTCAAGAGAGGCAGATGAGGGCATATACGAAACCATAACAGCCCTTATAAACAATGGCATATTGGTCCCCTCAGAATCCCCATGCAACACAGCTGTGTACCCGGTGCGCAAGGCTAAAGGAGGGTCTTGGCGGTTCATACAGGACCTCAGACCGTTGAACAACATAGTAGAAGCAGAGTATCCAGTAACAGCAAACCCGGCCACAATTTTGTGTGGCATTCCAGCAGAAGCATCACGGTTTACAGTGATTGACCTTAAAAATGCTTTTTTCTCAATACCATTACACCCAGACTCACAAGACTTGACAAGCTTCACTTACCGAAATAGGAAGTGGAAACATACCAGATTACCACAGGGATATTGTGAATCACCTTCAATTTTCAATAGGGTAATACAGATGGATTTGGGTAACGTTGAGTTGGAAAGCACAGTGTTACAGTATGTGGATGACATAATAATTTGCAGTACAAATGAAGATAAATGTAGAGAGGACTCATTAAAAATGTTGACGATATTGGCTGAAAAGGGGTACAAGGTAGACATGGAAAAGATACAATACTGTCAGGAACAGGTACTTTACATTGGCCAACTGATATCACAATATGGAAGAAGGATTGCACCACAAAGAGCACAGGCAATATCAGGCACTCCCGTGCCACAGACTGTAAGAGAACTGCAGCAATTTCTGGGACTGTGCAACTACTGTAGAGCATGGGTATTTGATTACAGCTCTTACATAGGACCCCTGCTTGAGGGTTTGAAGGAAGCAAATAAAGGGGAGAAAAAGTTGGGATGGACTATGGAAATGAAGGAGGCATTTGATGAATTAAAAGAAGCAATATCAACTGCTCCAGTACTAGCATCCCCAGACTATGAGCGACGATTTTTTATATTTTCACATTGCGACTCAGCAGTAATGAAAGCAGTATTGGCCCAAAAGACTAGCATGGGCTATAAACCAGTAGCATTTTACAGCGGTCACTTAGATCCAATAATGTTAGGACAATTCTCTTGCGAACAAGGTCTTGCTGCAGCTGCATTTGCAGTAGAAAAAGCATCATCAATAACTATGGGGTGTCCAACTACACTATTTGTAGAACATGCACTATTTGCGATATTGAATAAACCTAAGTCCACACTGACGACACAGAGGGCAACAGGTTATGAGATTATTTTGTCCAAAGCTGAACTGGCAATTGTTAGATGTAGCACGGTTAACCCTGCAAGGTTCCTAGCAGAAGTAATTGAAGAGGGAGATTACGCCCACGACTGCACCCAAGTAACTGAGATGTACTCATGTACTAGGAAAGTTGAAGAAAACGCACTAGAGGGAGGTGAGCTTTTGTTTATTGATGGGTCATCAACTATTGATCAAGGAGACAGGATAAGGAGGACTGGGGCAGCAGTAGTACAAATGATGGAAGCGCCAGTGTGTGTGGCTATTAAGTGTGTACAATTACCACAGCATTACTCTGCTCAAGCGGCGGAACTGGTTGCACTCATATTGGCACTAAAGGAAAGTTTTAATAAAAAAGTTACTATATATTCCGACAGTGCATATGTTACATCCACTGTCCACTCAGGGCTATCAAAGTGGAGAAGAAGAGGGTTTAGGAGAGCTGACGGCACTCCAGTACAACATGCCCTCTTGTTGGCTGAACTAATTGAAGTAATAAACGATCCCCAAGAACTAGCCCTAGTAAAATGCACAGCACACACCAATGGAGAAGACTATATATCAAAAGGAAATGCAGCAGCAGACGCACATGCAAAATATGCTGCATATTTTGGTGAGATATGGAACCCCACAGACTCACAGAGAGGGAGAGGGAGGGGAATAGCGAGGGAGATGTTAATAAAAGAAGGGTACACCCATCTCCCAGCCACCCAGATTATGGAGTTACAAGCGGCTGCACCAATGGCCGAAAAAGAAGTATGGGTGAAAAGAGGATGCACAATGTCACCAACCGACGCACTATGGCGCCAGGGTGGCACTGGGAAAGTTGTAATACCATTGGCATTGTTAAATACCGCCTTGAACCAATTACATCACCCTGCCCATACAGGCAAAGAAATAATAGCAGCACGAATTAGAGAAGATTGGTTCTGTCCCGAGTTAACATCCCATGTGTCAAATTTTATCAGCAATTGCCTTACATGTCAACAGTTCACGGCCGGTCATACTTTAAAGGTGATAAGAGGTACCATACCCCGACCAGAAGGACCTTTTCGGCACCTCCACATTGACTATGTTGATATGATCAACATTTGTCAAGGCAATAGATACATGATAGTAGTAGTATGCCCATTTTCTAGGTGGATCGAAGCAGGGCCCTGTTCACACCCTGATGCGTTTAGAGCAGCCAAATTTATAGTAAGGGAGGTATTCCCCAGGTGGGGAGTGTGCGAGGTGTTAAGATCAGACAACGGACCCCATTTCGCAAATGAAATGTTCCAGCATATCACATCCCTACTGAACATTAAACACAAATTTGCATGTGCGTACCACCCACAGGCCAATGGTGTATGTGAACGCCTGAATGGCCTATTGAAGGAGGCAATTGCTAAAATACAGCAAACAACAAAGAAAAGTTGGTTGTATTGCCTTCCGTTAGCACTGTTCGAACTTAGAAACAGGCCAGGGTCCGACCACCACCTCACCCCACACGAGGTGGTTACTGGACGCCAAATGCGCCTTCCCCTAACACCAACGTCAAGGGCATTCACCGACCAAGAAAGTTCTGCGAATGTGTTAGGTGATGAAATGTATCAATATGTGTCTTCTTTGATTACTAGCGTTGTGTTTGTGTCTCAACAGCTCGAGCGCACACGGGGCGGGTCCACCAGCAACCAAGAAATAGACGAAAATACAGAATTGGAAAAGGAGAACTTGTGCAAACTTGCCAAAGGCGACCACGTACTACTTCGAAATTTTAATAGAAGGTGGAACCAGCAGAGGTTCACTGGCCCCCATTTAGTAGAGGACGTATCAACAAGAGCAGTAAAACTAAAGGATAAGCGTGCGTGGAACCACCTGCATGATGTAAAAATCTACAAACTGCAGACCCGCCCCAGCGCCAACGACAGGTCCATTGGAAAAACGCCAACAACATCCCCGGCAGCGGAAGAAAACACAACCACAGACAACGACCCAATTGTTCCCTCGGAGAGAATAACGGACGAAGAAGGGGGCGATCCCCACACTGCCCACCCCATGGTCACACGTTCAAAGAGTAAAACTGCTCCCGCCATCTGAGCAAACCCCCCCCCCCATTGACTACTAAATACAATTGTAATAAAAACTAAGGACTTCGCTTGCACCAATACACATGTAAACACGTGAATGTTCTCTTTTTCTCTCGCACATACAGGAGCTGCGTAATATTGTATTGTTAAGAAAAGTTATCTAACAAATTCAGTGTGCAGGCGTAGATGGTGCTGCCAGACGATAGTTACCCAGAAGAATTGTCACACCAATTTGTATACGAAATAAAAAGGCCAACATACTTAAAAAAGAAAAGGGTACGTGTATACTACACGGCCTTCCTCCTGGCCATAGAAAATTACATGCCCCACCTCCGCCCATACTTGCCGGTCTTGAGAGACCGATCACTTAGAGTAGCGTGGGAGCAACTCTTCACCTGGGCACTGAATGACTATTTGATAGGGAGAGCTTAATGAAACAAAACTAACATTTAATAACAAGCACTTTTTGAGAATTTTTAGGCGGGCAACTTTAACGTCGCAAGAATACGCTGCCAGGACTGCAGCAAGGTAAGAGCAAAAATGTCGGTGAGGTTAGCATATGTAATAAAAATAATAGGGATTTTTATGATCACCGGAGTTTTGGCTGCCTCTGTATGGCAGTACAGCTATGCTATGAGTTTTTTTGCTGCACCCAAACCTAATGTACCCCACCTCCCTGCTGCAACAGGTGTTACGTCAGGTGGTAACAGTAACAATGAACAAAAGCGAAATAAAGTTAAACGCAGCACATACTCAGACAATAAAGGTATTGATAATTATGTACAAGATTCAGCACACGTCACAAACAACATATGGTACCAGCACATGACCCGCATTGGTAAGCAGACAACTGAGGATAGCTGTTACGTTTGCTCATTAATACCATACGCCATGAGCGCTTCACGAACATTTGTTGCCACAGAAATAGATGAAAAAACAGCACAGTGCATAATATATTTGGCCCTGTTCCAAACGAAAGGAAGATTCCAAGGAACAGTAGTGCACATGACATGGAAAACACGAGACTCATACCCATATGAAAACAACTTCCTCAAGACCTATCTGAGTTATCACAAGACCAGTTTACATGCTGAAGCATTCAGATACATAACAAGTGGCCCTGAAAAAGGAGAAACAAAGAAGGTAACACTGCAGTATCTACCATGTGATTGGTACGCCACGGAAGTTCCGGGTAAACAAGGATGCTGGGAGAGGCCATTACTGACGATAACAGGAAAGGTGTTCCTGGGTACCAGCTGGGAGATAGGAGTGGTTGGCAGCAACATGGTAACAAAAGAAACTATCTCAACCATCGAGACACACAATCATCGATGTTGGACGACATGGATCAAGTATGTACCAATGCTCACGTGGGTAGAAGAAGATGAAGACCCGATAACTATATTACCATTGACTGCGCCCAAAGTATGTTACCAGCATAAAGGAGAGGTGGACGTGGGATATAACACCAATTGTGCAAGTGTGATGGAGTTACCTGAGGGGGGAGCGGGAACAGCAGTAATAATGGACCATTATTGGGCCTGCGGAGAAAAGGCATATCATACACTGCCTCCCCTGTGGAGTGGTGTGTGCACAATGGTACACGTCAATGTACCATCACTAGTGGTACCTAAGAAGCATGTCGATGTGGCGAAATTTCCGAAAATGGATGAAGGAGACAGGAGAAGAAAGAGATCTGCACCACTCCAGAAGGAGCAAGAAAACAGGACCAACAGCAATAATACTGTCCTAAACAGGAGAAAAAGACAAGGAGAGCCATTAACAGGAAATTATCTGTGGGGAAGGTCGGAAACGGAACTAACCTCAATACCGCCAGAACACAGACTATTCAGCAGAGCAGCAATGTTCTTCTCCTCAATAATACATCCGGGACTGCAGGCATACGCAAACGCAAAATGGCTGCAAATAACCAGATGGGAACTAATGATGACCATAAATTCGACAGTAAATGGGTTTAACGCAATTAAAGAGGAGCTGCGAGCTGTAAGGATGGTAGCACTACAGAACAGATATGTATTGGACCTTCTCACAGCAATGGAAGGAGGAGTTTGTGCAAAGATAGGACAATCATGCTGCACGTTCATACCTGCCAACGATGCCGACAATGGTACACTAACAGAAGCAGTTTCACAATTGGCCCAGATGCACTCCAAAATGATGGACGAAAGTAACGGCGTAAACAAGGATAAAAGCTGGTTTTCACTATTATGGTCATGGATGCCATCTTGGCTGTCAGATGGACTGAAAATAATAGTGGGATGTGCTATTTTGGCTGGAGCTGCACTGATAATAATTAGATTTTGGAAAGCCCGGAAGGCGCGCTCAACTGATGAGTTGCTGGAAATGGTGGGAATGCACCCCTTGATGCCAGCGGATGACGGCCAGCACACAGGTGTGATAATACACGAAAGGGAGAAGTTGCGCACCCAAATCATCGCCAATCATCTAGACCCACCATCAGTGAAGATCGAGAACCCAAGGAACCCTAGGAGCTACATAGGAAGATGGGTGTACTGTACTCCTGGAGGAACATGCGAATACATGTATTGGTCATTTGAAGATCACGTAAACCATTATGGACATCTCGGAGGGATAACCAAGATATGGAGAGTAAGAGGAGATAACGAGAAGGATATGTTTGTGGTCGACAAGTCGACCAGAGGGGGGACTGAAGTGGGAGAATGGAAAACCAGACTCCCGTCCTTCACCTCTCGCGCTTGGCCTAGAGGGTCGCGGCCCAGACACCCGCCACGAGAAGAGTTTGCCCATTTACCAGATGACCAAATACCCTGGTACAGAAACATACGGATGTGTCCATCTGCCTGCCCAACAGCCCGCACTGGCCATGCCGACACCTGCGGCACGGACCAACTAGACTGAAATCTACACATCGTTAGAGATGCCATGACGACCTAGATAACGGGAAGCACCGCTGAACTATTATACACGCTGAACATTTCCACACCAATCTACACGAAGAACATACTCAGTGCTCTGACGTAGGCGACAGGCTTATTCACGGACGTGCATCTTTATTATTTTTACATAGGCTTTCAGAATGCAGAAACGCAAGACGCACCATGAGCTCATTTATAACGCTTGCTCACGCTTCTCTTGAAACCCGTTACCATCATGAGAGATATAATGGAAACACGATACTGGCCATGAAACTGTATGCCACTATAACCTAAAGCATCCATGCACTAAATGGATTACTCGTGCACCAGGCCCAAGTAGGCCCCAAGCAAGAGTTCCCGTGGACATTAACAAAGCAAAAGTCAGGTTGCTGAGCCTGCAGAAAGAACCCAGTGGAGCAACCAGCCAAGGTCGTAATGTTGCAAACCCACAGTCAAGAAACAAATCTTCAAAGGCACGATGTTGCAACCTCGCACTCCACGTACCAATGTTAAAATCATATCTGCAAATTAAACCAGACATACAGTGGAAAAACAATATTAATTGTGCAGAATTATGCCTCAAACACGGTCCCTCCCCACGTGACCAAGCATAACCTGACGAGATGCCAAAACCCAGGAGAGAAAAGGCGTCTGGGTACCTCGCTACGAGACGCAGGCCGACACACTTGAAAGGCTCAATGGACACCTGCTACAGTGGGAACGGTCAGTCTCCCACCTATGAATAAATCCTCACATTGCCTGCACGTACCCATACTGAAACACTGTTGCAACCACAGGTGCACCGTGTGCTGGGAACAACGGTGGTCCCAGGCTGGGGAGCTCACGGATGCACCAATCAGAACATGAGGTTCTTATCTCAGACGTCAGTAACGTTAGCCAATCCTCAGGGGTCTTCATGTAACAATTCTTATGTATCTAATTGTAGGGACAACCCAGATATACCACCTGACTACACCTTAACCACTAATATCATTCTCTATAGGCGTACTATACTAACCCCACCACTCGAGCAACCAATCAAGAGTGGCGATAGGTTCTTTTGGTAACTTTTTGGAATGACGCAAGTAGCGCGTCATAATGTAGTAAAAAGGGCCTGCGAGCCCCACTATTGTGTGTGTGTCAGGACGAACGCGTGCGCTCCTTGACCCATCCCTGCCGTTTGCATAATAAACGACAGAAGTTGCCTTGCTCCTTGTGTGTGCCTCATACTCTGTCTCGATCCGAGATATACACGGGAGGAGTTGGGGCCTCCCTGCCCGGAGGTCTGCGGACGGCCCGGCCGACCCCGGCAGAATCCCCCCCGACAAGTTGGAGGCACTGCTGAGATCTGTTTAAGATCGACTTTTATTTTTATTTTTCCAGGCACTCCCGTTGCGGGGAGGCCCGGCGGCGCGGCCCCCTCTGCCGTTGCCCCCTTCTGAGGACTACAGGACCATCGCGGAGCTGCGAGAGGACCGGACAGCGCAATCCGGATATTGGCCCTCGGGAGCCGGTTGAGAAGTATCCCGCCCGCGGTCGGCGAGTGTCCAGACGTGGTCCATAAAATCTTCAGTCATGCCTGTACTCCCATGAGGACAGCTGTGCCCCCACCCACCACAATGTTTGTCCATGATTCTTGAAAGTGTTGCGAAGGTGTGTCTTTCACCCAAAATGAAAGTGCCCTGCAAGGCCGCCATTAGAGGCCGGTGCATGGTGGGCATGTTATCTCACTTTGGCCAAAACACGACCCATCCTATTCCCATGTGACCATGACTTATAACCCATATAACTAACTAAACCCTAAGATCCCCAAATTCCATGACACTTGGTGCCCTTTGATCGGAAATGTCCATAAATTCAGATAAAAAAACTGAATAGGAGATTTGGCTGAATTTGTCTGTTCCAAAATTTCAAACGACTGAAATGTTCTACCAAATCTCACATTCGCCGGCAAGGCAAGGGCTGTGGCTCCTGCAGGGGTGTCCCCGCACCCTTGTTCAACTCTATTGTGAGTGGAGGTTGCAGGGGTCCTGAAAAAGTAAAAAAAAGAAAGGAAAAAAAAGAAAGGAACAAGCAGCGCTGGTTCCCGATCATGGAACTGAAAGGAAACAGGTGTTGTAGGGACACAGCGAGCCAGCGGCACACAGCAAAGTGGGCTGCCACAAAGGTAACTTGGTGGATGGGGTGGGCGCAAGGGCAAAGGCTGAAATGTTCAGGGGAGAGAAGACTGAAAGTTATTTTCTGAAAAATAACTTTCGATCTTTTCTCCCACGAACTGATCCCTTTTACCATCAACCCCAAAGTAACAAATCCTGAAATGTTCAAAGAGGATGGACAGGATGTATAATTGCAGTGACAATTGTGTGATTTGTATTGCGAGGTGCTTGGAGGTAAAAAATATAGCTCAAAACAAGGGCGGAGACGTTGGTGCCGGATGGCACAGACGGAGTGAGTGAAATGGGCGGGTGAAGGTTAGAGTGCCCTGTAACCTCCTGTGTGTCTGTTTTGAAGCCTGCCAAGTGCATGTTATAAGTGATAAACAAGTTGTGTAGTAGGAGTATAATGAATATGTTGTTTGACCTACGACGTGAGAAGAAGATGAGCCCTGCAGCACCCACATGATGGAAGATGGATGGACTGGGCTCAGACCAATAAACTGCCATCCCATATGGATAGAGGCATCACCTGTATAGGGTCCATCCAATCAGCCATGCAGGTTTTAACTATATGTATTGCATCATTATGACAATGTTTTTGCCTTAAATGTTTCTGCTTGTACCTCTTTTTGGCAGAACGTTCTTGGCAGCAGTTGCTGTTGCTCTCCTCTGCGCATGAGATTAAACTTGTTACCCTTACAAGATCGACTTTGGCCTTTTTTCCGCAGTGGGTTACATTTTCCCTGGTGTGAGCATTCAGGGGCTTTACTTTCACAGCGTTTGCAAGCATACTTCGAATGTAGGAATATGCATGCCCCTGTCAATAACGCTTTACTCAAAATATATCTGAGACGTTAGTCTCTATAAGGTTTGATTGGCACGCATGAATAATAGTTTTATTTAGAATTCTTCCTTCAGACTCACGTCAGTTAAAATATGTTGTTTCATTTCATGTAAGGTGCGCAAGCATGACCCAAAGTAGTAGCCTGAAGGAGAGAGGCAGGGAGGCTGTTCCAGAGGGAGGCGCCAGTCGAGAAGAGAGATCTGCCCTGACACGTTACTTGAAGAAGCGCCCGACCCTCAAGAAGTTGGTGGTGAATGAGTGAAGAGCTCGAGTAGGAAGATATTTCCGAAGAGATAGTTGGAGGCATTGTGATCCCAGGCCCCAGAAGGCCTTGGAGACAATGCATAGGGTCTTGAACTTGATCCTTGCAGTCACTTGGAGCCAATGGAGGGATTTCAGGGCTGGAAAGATACAATCCCTGGGCTTGAGGTCAAGGACAAGTTTTGCAGTCCTGTTCTGGATGAGTTGTAGAGGACAGAGACTAGAGACAGGCAGATTTTTAAAAAAAGGCTGTTGCAGTAGTCAAGCCTAGAGGTTCTTAGCCTCACAGGTGGGAGCAGCAAGAGGGCCAAGGGAGGCCAGCCACAGAGTGGCAGGAAAAGAAGGTGCAGATGTGCCAATGTGGAAGATCTCCGTCTTACTGGCATTCAGGCAGAGATCATTGGCAGCACACCACTCCTGGATTGCAGACATAAAATCCGGGATGAGAGAAGGAGAAGAGGTGGCAGAGGGGAGCCTGGAAGCGAACTGAGTGTTGTCCGCATAGCACTGAAAGCTGGAACAGAGAGAAGCAATGCAGTGGGCCAGTTGGTTGAGCAACCAGGGAGAAAGGTTAGACCCCTGCGGAACACCAAAGGTAGAGAGAGAGATAGAGTAGAGGAAGGACCCAAGATGGACCTGGGAGGGTCGGTCCGAGAGGAAATAAGACAGCAAGGCCAGAGCCTGATCAGTGATACATAGGTTGTCATGGAGCTGGTTGAACAGGATGGCATGGTTGACCGTGTCAAAGGCAGAAGAGAGATCAAGTAAGATGAGGACAGATGGGATATTAGCAATGATGTTAGAGAGCAGGTCTTGACGGTTATTCAGGAGACAAGTTTCTCTGCTTCTGGATGCTCTGAAGCCAGACTGATGTTCATGTAGACAACCAACAGATTCAGTGTGAAGATTAAGCTGGGAGATGGCCAGCTTTTCCAGGAGTTAGCCCAGGAAAGGAGTAATGGAGATCGGGCAATAGTTAGCCAGACAGGAGGGGTTGACTGAGGGTTTCTTCAAAAGAGGGTGCACAAGAGAGTGCTTCAGGGGTGATGGGAAGGTTCCAGTGGCGAAAGAGTGGTTGCAGAAGTCGGTCATGGGTGGAATGAAGGTGTCAATGTGGTCTTTGATGGTTTTGGAAGATCAAGGAAGAACCTGTTTTGGGAAGGCTTTTATAGATCAGACTTGTCTAGAAACCTCATCAGGGGTGAAGAGAGGAATGGCAGAGAAGGGAGGTGGGGTGGTCACAGGGGGGCCATAGGAAGAGGAGAGAGCAGAGGGAGAAGCAGAAGAGGACGAGAGGGCGGACAGGATATAATTGGTTTTAGAGATGAAATGAGAAGCCAGGGCCATACAGAGGGCCTGGGAGGGGACAGGAGAGGTAGAGACTGTGGCAGGATTGCCCAGCTCCTTGCAGATTTTAAAGAGATTGACAGAGTTATTAGATGCCTCAGAGACGCAGGCTTGGATGTGAGCTCTCTTCTTATTGAGGAGAGAGAGTCAGCATTGCCTTTGGAGCAGGCGGAAGGCCAGTTTGTCAGAGGATGTACAAGATGCCAACCATTTCCTCTCAGCCACCCTACAGTTGCGTTTAAGGTTGATGAGGTCTGAGTCATACCAGGCGTTGCACTTTGCTTTAGGCTTCATGAGGATACTCATGACAGGGGCAAGTACATCAAGAGTGTCAGAGATAGCAGATTGGCTGGAATGGGCTGTGTCAGGGTGTGAGTCAGCCAGAGGTGCAGGAGGGGGAGAGAAAGAGGCAGCAAAAGCCTCAACTGATGCACGCTTCATGGGTCGAATGACCGAGAAGGTGGGTGGCAGTGTGGGGGTTGGCTTGGCCTGAGGGATAGAGAGAGAGAGAGATGAGAGGAGAGGAGATGGTGGTCACTCCAGGAGAGAGGGGTGGTGAGGGGGTTTGTAGAGGGGGAGGTTTGAGAAGATCTGAATATCAAGAGTGTGCCCTGCAGAGTGAGTCAGGCCAGAGGGAAGAATAGAGAAGGAGAGAGAGAGTCACACAGGTCGCAAAAGAGTCCCGTGGCAGGGCAGGAAGCATCCAGGTGCATGTTGAGGTCTCCAAAGAGGAGGAATTCAGTGGTCGAGGCCAGGAGGGAGGAAGAGAGGTCCGCCCAATCAGAGAGCAAGGAGGTGATCTGACCAGGTGGCCGGTAGATAGTGGCAACAATGAGAGAGTGGCCAGGAGAGAGAGTAAGCCTACAGACCAGGCATTCGAAGGAGTAGGCCTGTGTAGGAATCACAGAAGCAGGGATCCATTCCAGGAAGATCAAGGCTACACCCCCGCTGGAACGGTTGGATCTGGGCGCAGAAAGGATCTTGTAGTCATCAGGGAGGATAGTGTCAAAGCTTGTAACAGAGTTGACTGTGAACCATGTCTCTGTGAGACCCGGGACATCAAGGTCAAGTTCTTCAAGGAGATGGCAGATGTCAGAGGAGTGTTTGACAGCTGAGCGAGAGTTAAGAGTTGCAAGGTGGAGAAGGTTGCTATACTTGAAAGACTTTCAGGAAGGGGTAAAAGTCAGAGGTACTCCCGGCGGAAGTGTAGAAGGAGTCCGAGGGTGGGCAGAGGAAGTAAGAGGAGAGGGCAAGGTAGCCAAAGAAGAGGAAGAGGGTGCCAGAGAAGTGGCAGAGGGGGGAGGCAAGGAAGCTGAAGAAGAGAGAGTAGTGACAGCAGGAGAGGAAAGGAAATTGATAAGGCATGGGAAGCGTCTATCAAAGAGGAGGAAATTGCCGTGAGGGCCTTGGACCAATATGGACCCATTCAGGTAAACATTAATGATGACCTTCGAGGAGTAGAAAGAAGCCAGGAGGGCCTCCCACCGAGTGCCACCATTAATGGGAGAGGAGGAGAAAAGAGAGAGAACAGAGACCATATGAAGAGTCCATAGGTCTGGCGAAGGAACGACAAAGAGGATGCCGGGATGGTCTGTCTGGAAGAAGTGCTGGTGTAGGTATCAGGGATACGGAGGCCTGGGTTGGAGACCAGGATATCCTTTTTGAACTTCTTCCTACCAGACTTAGTGAGAAGGGTAGGATAGTCAATAGAAAAACAGTTGGGGAAGATAGGAGAAACAGAGAACACCATAGATGATGCAATGAGGGGGCAGATGCGAGATGAGAGGGGTGTAGGTGTGGCATGGGGGTAGAACGGAAGTGGGCAGAACTGTGGGGAAATACAGGGGGTTGCAAGCAGAAGATACGGAATGAGAAAAGAACGAGTGGTAAATGGATATACTAAACTAAACTGAACTAGATGGAGGGCTAGGGAGAGAGCACAAAGGAGCACAGGGCAGTATCAAAAAAATCACAGTTTTGTACTGGCTTTTATATTTTAAAGGAACTCCACACGTAGCCAGCTTCGCTCTCAAAATGGGGCCTAGCATGGCCTCTCCATCTCTGTCACTCTGGGCTGTCCTTTTACCCCAATTTCCTTGTTGGAGCACTTCCGCTCTTTTCCTATCCTGAGGGAGTGGCGCAATGGTCTGCACTCCACTGTTTTCGGATTTTGGGGTTTTGGTCCTGGTCCCCTACCTTTTTGAAAACTCCAAACTCCCAAGCTGTGAAGGTAAGGAGTTATTGAATCTTTCCTTGCACTTGAGCACCCACAAGTCAATCCATGCCTATTAGTTTTAGCGTTAAGGGAGGCCCTTTAGTTGTTAAGCAAAAGCAAACCTTTGCAGTTTTTGGGAAAAAGATGTAAGAACCATTTTTAAATAAGAGGAAGACATGCATACAGTTTCCAGTTTAAAACTCAAAATGAAATCAGAAAGGGCTGTTTCTCCAAAGTTGGTTTATAAGACAGTAATTCAGCAAGACTTTGAAAATAGGATATCTTGTTGCCTTTGGGAAGTATATCTGAATTTGGAAAGTCATTTGAGAATTCCTCTCAGATCTTGTAGAGGAAAGCACAGGTATTAATTGTTGTTAAGGGGGGAAAAGGTGGTCATTGAGTGTTAGAGTAATAATAATTAATTTGTTGTTTTCTTCCCCTCTGCAGATATTCCCCAATGGAAGAAAGAGATTCTGGTGCCTATTTTTTATTTTATCCACTTCCTTTCCCCCCTGCAGGAATTTTTGTATTTCAGCTGTTACACTGATCAGTTGTTGAGCATACATCTCAGGGCGATCTGTGGGGTTCAGCAGCTTCTGTGGACAAGGAAGATCGGACCAGCTCCCTTAGAGCCTTCCATACGTGTGCTCGATAGTTGTTAAAGGGTGCTCCTTCATGTATATTAGAGCTCAATTTTACCCCAGCATATCGAGCCTGTTGCCATATTTTGTCACTTCTCTCCCCAACCAATACTGCCATAAACATTTTATATCTCCTATGGCCAATGGGTTTCTCGCTGTCTCCTTTATAAAAACATGAATCCACTTGCTTGCACCCACCATTAATGAAGGTAAACTGTGAACTATATTGTCCCCGTCCGTTCTCTGCCGTGGTATGTAGTGAACCTCGCCCCTCACTTTCTGCAAAAGGGGCATCTGTGTGCAAGATCTGTGTTTATTGCCACATTGTGGTGTCTTGGCTACCGCTATTCTTGTCTTCCTACTCTGAAGTCTATTTCCCCAGTCACCCAATGGGCGTCATTCCGAGGTTGGAGGTAAGTACCGGTCGTTTCCGGCATGGCGTAAAGTACGACTCCGGCAAGGTTACAGACCGCTAATTGCGTCCCATTCCGACCTCGCGGACACGCGCTTTTCGCCATGCCGGAAAAGTACCTAGCGGCATGCCGCAAAACCCCCCGAAAAACCCCTACCGGCCTGCTGCGACACGTACATTACAACACCGCCATGGAAGCAGCAGCGACAGTAAATAACGGGGACCGTAATTTACGGATCCCGTAAATTACAGTCACCGCAAAACAACGGAACCGGAAATTACTTCATCACACAGGAACGGGAAGGAGCGCGGCGGCCATCTATAAAAACACAATCCATTGCCATCCTCATCAGGCAGCACCCTTGGGAGCAATCCGAAGTTGGGGAAAGCATCAGGAACCCAGGAACTATGCCTAAAGCACCTAAGAAGTCTGCGGACCGGCTCCCCAAGAAGCGATTCTGCCCTGATGAGCTCCAGGTCATGGTGGACCACCTGGCAGAACACGCTGACGTGGTGTTCAGCCCAGACATGCGGAGGGACTCCACTATCCGCAAAAAGAACATCTGGGCAGAAACCGCCCAAAGGGTGAGCGCTGTAGGCTCCACCCCTCGCACCCCCAAGGACTGCCGCAAGCGGTGGGATGACTTGCAGGTGCGGGTGCGGGGACTCCTCACTGCCAACAGGAGTCAGGCCATGCAGACTGGAGGGGGCCCAAGTTCCCCTGTGCGACTTGAGGCATGGGAGGAGACATGCGCCGCAATGATTGGCACGGAATGCATAGAGGGCATCGGTGAAATGGACTGCGGGGCAACGTCGTCTGCCGATGGAGGTGAGTGTCCAAAGTCAACACTGCCAATGGCAATTGCATGATGTAGACTCCCCCAAAGGCACCTTGTCATGTAGCCACCCCCCCATCCAACTAATGCAGAGTCAACTGCAATGCAATCAAGGGCCAACTGCAAGTACATAACACACATCATCTATAGTGCAGTAACTTGCACATTCCATCATGCACATTGTGCATCAGGTTCGGCAGTGTGTGTGCCAGACTGCACATTACTATGGCAAGATGAGTCACTCCGACACATGCGTACACATGCGTACATTCAATTCACATTCATATGTACTAGTACTGTTGCAACGCCCATAGGGCCACAAACCCCAAATTACAGAAATGTGAATGCAGCGATCTATGCAATTAGCGCATCATACAATCACTCATGTTGTCCCTCTCCTC
This sequence comes from Ambystoma mexicanum, assembly GCF_040938575.1. NCBI lineage: Eukaryota > Metazoa > Chordata > Amphibia > Caudata > Ambystomatidae > Ambystoma > Ambystoma mexicanum. The sequence goes on from NC_090928.1 coordinate 137,412,660, forward strand.
TACCCCCACAGGCACCGATCATGACAGCGAGGATACCCAGACGACCCGTCCATCCACCTCCACGTGCAGAGGCCGGTCCCGGAGCATTCCCGCACGGAATAAGAAAACCACCCAGGCACCACAAACGCCAGTGGAGGATGCACCACCACAATCCCTCCCTGCCTCGGCACCTGCCACATTAGACACCCCAAGGTCGGCAGAATCAAGCATTGCTGGGGAGTTGGCAGCTACGGCCACCCAGGAGAATGTGGACAGCCCCTTATCGATCTGTGGTGCCACTGAGGAGGACTTTTACCCCACAGTCCACACCCCGGAGCCCACCAATGTCCCCCTGCCATCAAGCAGTGACTCTGTGGAGCAGGAAACACCTGGCCGTAGTGCTCCGGCAGATCCTGGACCTATTCCACAAGTTGAGGCCATGCCAGGGCAGGTAGGCCCAAGACCCGCCAGGAATGTACCTACATACATTGATGAACCACGTGCACATCAGCTGACGGACCTCATCAATGCGTTCATGGAGGACACCCGCCAGGGCAGGGTGTAGTGGGTGGATGAGCTAAGGCAGATGCGTCAGGCGGTCACTGACAGCAGCAATAGGTTGTGTGCGGTCCTGGGACGCATCGCGGATGCCCTGGAGGCTGCACCTCCCACACGACAGCCCCAGCGGGAGGACACACCGTCACAGTGCTCCTCCACCCAGACCAGCCCGCTCCGACGCTCATTGCGTACATTGCGCCGGCCCAACATGGATCCCCCTGGCTCTGGGGGCACGCCTTGAACATGCTGGCACACACATGTGGCCTATGTTGGCCTTATGGCACTATTCTGGGGTTGTTGTGGGTGAGGGGGAGGGGAGTGAGGGTGTGTTTGGGAGTTGGGGGGAGGGGGAGGGTGGTGGAGGTTTTGTTGTACACGTTTCATGATAATTATTCAATACACTGGTTGTTCATAATGTAAAACGGAGTGGACATTGATCATTGCGCAGGTGTCATTTGATGTCTCACAGTGCATGGAAGGCAACATTTGCATCCTGGGGAGTCCGTGGTAGGTATATGTAGTCCCTTGTGTGCTTGAGGAGGGCATCCAGCTCTTGGTTCAGTATCCGGGTAAATAAGGGTTGTGATATCCCATGCATGTGCCCCACTGTGTGCCGGTAGGTGCCTGTGGCAAGGAAGTGGAGCACAGTCACTACCTTCAGTGGAGGGGGGATGGCAGAGCTTTATTCAATGAAACTCACTATGTCGTCATGTATCAGGTCCACTATGGTGGTGATGGTGTCATGGTCAAGCCGGTACAGGGTGTGGATCTGATGTGGTGTTAGGTTGAAGGAGGTGGCTCAGATGCGACGGATTGGGGGCTGCCGGCGTGGTAACGGTGGATGCACTGGTGGTGCATGCTGGGCCTGTCTCACCCTCCGTCTCCTCCTGTGTGTCCTCTGTGGTTGGGGCTGTGGTTGTTGTTGTTACTGCCTTGCAAGCAAGGCCTCCAGCTCCAGTTGTGCCACTACTATTGGTATCATCTTGGTGTGGGAGAGGGTGTGGTGTGTGGGTATGCTCATTTTGTGCTGTGCCAGACTCCATTGGCTACACCTGTGCTGATTGTGTGCACCTGTGGCTGTGGAAACCACTGCTCTGTGTTCTTAACTCTTTCTCTGAGATGCCTGTATGTACTCCATGCCGGTAAGGTACTTTACGGCCTTAAGGAGACCGTTATTTACGTGTGCTCCTTACTTGCGATCAGCTCCGGTTTACGCCATGCCGTTAATTACGCCATGGTGGTGTGCGCGCGCGACCCAAGACCGTAAATTATGGCATTGTTGTTTACGGTGCCGTAATTTACGGTCTGAAGGGTCGGAATGGCATGGAGCGGAAATCCATGCCGGTAAATCATTACCGGCATGGTTTGTACCTTACCTCCAACCTCGGAATGAGGCCCAATGACTCTTCTCTTCCCTCCTCTTCTCTTTAATTTCTTCTCCTTTACCTTCTCCTGTCTGTCAAATTGCATGTGTCTGTTTCGTCATCCCCAGGATCGCTGTCACCCCCGTCTTCCAAGTCTGATATCATGTGCCCTTCTTCTGATGTCAGTTTCACTATTGTCTGAGTCCTGTTCCCAATTGTCTATTTTAAACCTTAGGCATCCTGTTGTCCACCCCTGTTCGTTGGCTCCCTTCTCGTGTTCCTTTCCTATCTCCCAATTTCCTTTTCCATTTTCTTTTCTGCTTCCTTGAACACACTGTCAAGTTGTTGCTGCGCGCACTTTCTTATGTCATTTAAATATATCCTCCTTCCTTTCTCGTCCTTGCTAATAGCACTCATGTCACCCTCCTCTTTTATGGGTTCCTTCCTTGTCTTGAGGCACTCATTTAAGGTTTGTATAACATGCAGCTGGTTTTAGTAATTGGTATTTCATATTGGGAGGGGACGGTGCACTTCCCTGATCCTCCTCCACTTTTCCTTTCTCTGTCTTTTTTCCCTTTCTTCGCACAATTTACAAAGCCCTAAAATATCCTGTCTCTTTTTAAGCTTTGCACCTTTATATGCAGGTGACAAGTATGAATACATACTGTCTATAATAAATATATTTATTGAACGTTCCCTCTCCAAGCCATTCTTTCTAACACTTTCCCAATGTGTCATGTATCCACTCAAGATGTTACTTTACTATTTTATCACGATATTGGGGCACTTTCTGCAGATGTAATTAAGTGGGACATCCATCCAATAGGATGTCATTGTCTCCACCATAATCCTTTTCATTGAAATATTAATCTCTCCCTTTTCCCTCTTTCCCTCTATTATTTGAAACCTTTAACCTCTCCTTTTTCAAATAGTCCCACTTGCTCAATTTTACACTTACTGCTTCTCTCAATCATCCTATTTTCATTCACTCCGGCCTTCTGCACAGGACCCGCCCTTTCACACTTGGCTCTCAATGCTTACTCACACTGGCCTTCTCCACAGGCCCGCTTTGTCATATTGTATTACTACAGAAAAGACCTTCTTCCCAGGCCTGCCACCTTAACAACAATGCCCTATGTTAGTATGTTAGAAAAAGTGGTTACTCCTCTCCTCAATTAATTTCATCATTTACACGTGCTACGTGGCTCTGCAACTATTTCCATGTTTTCTGGCTCTGGCTCTTCCGTTTTTTCCACAGCCACATAAAACAAACACTATGGCCACTTCCCAAAACACTAAAACAATCTGCCACCACTCACCGAATTCTTCCCCAAAGAAAAGAAAATTACACAACTATATCAATTGCCTGCACTATGTGCAACTCTTCTCTAACAAGTTAGGCCACTTACTACGCAACTGTCTGCTCTAATGCAGATGTCCCACTGTCTACCTGCTCCCTATCGGATTGGCAGACCTAACATCTAAGACTAGTACGGCCAATCGCCCTACACCACTAATCAGGGCGTGTCCTATACACCATAAGAATAATCCCTCCCGCCCCTTGTGCTTTCATGCACGGGTACACTCAGGTATCCTTTTAGGAGTTTCTTCACTTCCCTCGACCTCGGAGTCTCCCTTTAAAGGCCAGCACTCCATCGGAGGGAAGGAAGCGCCAGACCAGGTGGACCTTTGGGAACTCAGCATCCACAGACCTCCTCGTACTAGAGCTCTTCGTACTGGCCAGTGGACACTGTCCCACACAACATTGATGCACAGATGGAATTCCCACACCTCAGTCAAAAGGCTGAAGTATCTCAGTGGGGCCTCCAAAATGTGTCATGGGTCACGTCGGAACTCACCAATACAAATTACAAAAGTAGTCAATAAGGAGTGTATGCCGGTGCAAGAAGTGACACACTTTTATTCAGGGCCCAGACGCACCTGGGAAAGCTATATTCAAACAGATCTTGGAACAGAACTGCATGAAAAGGCACTGTCAAGAAACACCCTAAATCTAAGACTTTTATACTAGTCAAGCTGAATGACATTAGTAACATTGCAACAAGAGAAAATCTCCCCACACCGAGCTGATTGGTGCTTGCATATCAGACCCTTATAGAAAAGCAAACATTGGGCCTCATTCCGAGGTTGGAGGTAAGGTACAAACCATGCCGGTAATGATTTACCGGCATGGATTTCCGCTCCATGCCATTCCGACCCTTCAGACCGTAAATTACGGCACCGTAAACAACAATGCCGTAATTTACGGTCTTGGGTCGTGCGCGCACACCACCATGGCGTAATTAACGGCATGGCGTAAACCGGAGCTGATCGCAAGTAAGGAGCACACGTAAATAACGGTCTCCTTAAGGCCGTAAAGTACCTTACCGGCATGGAGTACATACAGGCATCTCAGAGAAGGAGTTAAGAACACAGAGCAGTGGTTTCCACAGCCACAGGTGCACACAATCAGCACAGGTGTAGCCAATGGAGTCTGGCACAGCACAAAATGAGCATACCCACACACCACACCCTCTCCCACACCAAGATGATACCAATAGTAGTGGCACAACTGGAGATGGAGGCCTTGCTTGCAGGGCAGTAACAACAACAACCACAGCCCCAACCACAGAGGACACACAGGAGGAGACGGAGGGTGAGACAGGCCCAGCATGCACCACCAGTGCATCCACCGTTACCACGCCGGCAGCCCCCAATCCCTCGCATCTGAGCCACCTCCTTCAACCTAACACCACATCAGATCCACACCCTGTACCGGCTTGACCATGACACCATCACCACCATAGTGGACCTGATACATGACGACATAGTGAGTTTCATTGAATAAAGCTCTGCCATCCCCCCTCCACTGAAGGTAGTGACTGTGCTCCACTTCCTTGCCACAGGCATCTACCGGCACACAGTGGGGCACATGCATGGTATATCACAACCCTTATTTACCCGGATACTGAACCAAGAGCTGGATGCCCTCCTCAAGCACACAAGGGACTACATATACCTACCACGGACTCCCCAGGATGCAAATGTTGCCTTCCATGCACTGTGAGACATCAAATGACACCTGCGCAATGATCAATGTCCACTCCGTTTTACATTATGAACAACCAGTGTATTGAATAATTGTCATGAAACGTGTACAACAAAACCTCCACCACCCTCCCCCTCCCCCCAACTCCCAAACACACCCTCACTCCCCTCCCCCTCACCCACAACAACCCCAGAATAGTGCCATAAGGCCAACATAGGCCACATGTGTGTGCCAGCATGTTCAAGGCGTGCCCCCAGAGCCAGGGGGATCCATGTTGGGCCGGCGCAATGTACGCAATGAGCGTCGGAGCGGGCTGGTCTGGGTGGAGGAGAACTGTGACGGTGTGTCCTCCCGCTGGGACTGTCGTGTGGGAGGTGCAGCCTCCAGGGCATCCGCGATGCGTTCCAGGACCGCACACAACCTATTGCTGCTGTCAGTGACCGCCTGACGCATCTGCCTTAGCTCATCCACCCACTACACCCTGCCCTGGCGGGTGTCCTCCATGAACGCATTGATGAGGTCCGTCAGCTGATGTGCATGTGGTTCATCAATGTATGTAGGTACATTCCTGGCGGGTCTTGGGCCTACCTGCCCTGGCATGGCCTCAACTTGAGGAATAGGTCCAGGATCTGCCGGAGCACTACGGCCAGGTGTTTCCTGCTCCACAGAGTCACTGCTTGATGGTAGGGGGACATTGGTGGGCTCCGGGGTGTGGACTGTGGGGTAAAAGTCCTCCTCAGTGGCACCACAGATCGATAAGGGGCTGTCCACATTCTCCTGGGTGGCCGTAGCTGCCAACTCCCCAGCAATGCTTGATTCTGCCGACCTTGGGGTGTCTAATGTGGCAGGTGCCGAGGCAGGGAGGGATTGTGGTGGTGCATCCTCCACTGGCGTTTGTGGTGCCTGGGTGGTTTTCTTATTCCGTGCGGGAATGCTCCGGGACCGGCCTCTGCACGTGGAGGTGGATGGACGGGTCGTCTGGGTATCCCCGCTGTCATGATCGGTGCCTGTGGGGGTAGAGGAGAGGGACAACATGAGTGATTGTATGATGCGCTAATTGCATAGATCGCTGCATTCACATTTCTGTAATTTGGGGTTTGTGGCCCTATGGGCGTTGCAACAGTACTAGTACATATGAATGTGAATTGAATGTACGCATGTGTACGCATGTGTCGGAGTGACTCATCCTGCCATAGTAATGTGCAGTCTGGCACACACACTGCCGAACCTGATGCACAATGTGCATGATGGAATGTGCAAGTTACTGCACTATGGCTGATGTGTGTTATGTACTTGCAGTTGGCCCTTGATTGCGTTGCAGTTGACTCTGCATTAGTTGGATGGGGGGGGTGGCTACATGACAAGGTGCCTTTGGGGGAGTCTACATCATGCAATTGCCATTGGCAGTGTTGACTTTGGACACTCACCTCCATCGGCAGACGACGTTGCCCCGCAGTCCATTTCACCGATGCCCTCTATGCATTCCGTGCCAATCATTGCGGCGCATGTCTCCTCCCATGCCTCAAGTCGCACAGGGGAACTTGAGCCCCCTCCAGTCTGCATGGCCTGACTCCTGTTGGCAGTGAGGAGTCCCTGCACCCGCACCCGCAAGTCATCCCACCGCTTGCGGCAGTCCTTGGGGGTGCGAGGGGTGGAGCCTACAGCGCTCACCCTTTGGGCGGTTTCTGCCCAGATGTTCTTTTTGCGGATAGTGGAGTCCCTCCGCATGTCTGGGCTGAACACCACGTCAGCGTGTTTTGCCAGGTGGTCCACCATGATCTGGAGCTCATCAGGGCAGAATCGCTTCTTGCGGAGCCGGTCCGCAGACTTCTTAGGTGCTTTAGGCATAGTTCCTGGGTTCCTGATGCTTTCCCCAACTTCGGATTGCCCCCAAGGGTGCTGCCTGATGAGGATGGCAATGGATTGTGTTTTTATAGATGGCCGCCGCGCTCCTTCCCGTTCCTGTGCGATGACGTAATTTCCGGTTCCGTTGTTTTGCGGTGACCATAATTTATGGGATCCGTAAATTACGGTCCCCGTTATTTACTGTCGCTGCTGCTTCCATGGCGGTGTTGTAATGTACGTGTCGCAGCAGGCCGGTAGAGGTTTTTCGGGGGGTTTTGCGGCATGCCGCTAGGTACTTTTCCGGCATGGCGAAAAGCGCGTGTCCGCGAGGTCGGAATGGGACGCAATTAGCGGTCTGTAACCTTGCCGGAGTCGTACTTTACGCCATGCCGGAAACGACCGGTACTTACCTCCAACCTCGGAATGAGGCCCATTATATTTTGTATTTGGGTTCCCAAACATCCCAGACCACCCTCAATTACAACATGTGCTGTCACAGTCCACCTCCAATTCCCACAGAACAAAGTTAGTTCAATGAAACATTTGAGATGACCAGCGGAACTTTAATCATCCGCCCTGGTCGCCTCATCTCCATTTACATGAGAAGCGCTTAGCACCATGTCACCATCAGAGCCTTAAACCACAGATGTACTGCTACACAAATGTTGCATATCAGGGACACTCTAACCTTTTTCCCAGAGAAAATGTACTGTGGGGCAATTTGAAACCGCTGTGGCTCTTTTCAACCCCATTAGACAATCGTACTTTACAAGTGATTTTTGAATTATAGAATGGTCATGTACTCATTACTTGGTGGTGGAACCTACGAGCTCTAATCTATGACCTCAAAAAATAACAACCATTGTATACTTCTTTCAGTACTGGCCTGGGATTGCAGACTCTGCACTAAGTTACCAGCCACATCAGCTTTTTCTGCACGCAAAAGGCTAACACGTGTTTTCTACCAAATTAAGATTTTAAGGCCTATTTGCCATGTTTCGTCCTACCTCTAAGTTTGAATATACTTACCTGTGCCTCTGTATTTATGAATTCGTTTTTATTAATGATTATGTTTCACATGCATCAGAATGAGCCCCTGTCCTTTTTATCATTCTAGTCTTGCAGCTGATAAGTGAGTTTCTTTATACTGTTTTGAACTTGCATCTTTATTACTCCAGTATAGTAATTGTAAATCACTTTCATGAAGCTGCAGCCACAATATATGCCAGCCTTGCCACTGTATGCAATTTTCATAAGAGAGTGCCCGCACTATATGCCAGCACTACCACTGTAAATTACATTCATGAAGCTGCAACTACCATATATGCGTGCATTGCAACTGTATATCATTTGTATGATGCTAAATCCTGAATATATGTCAGCATTGCCTCTGTAAACCATTTTCATGAAGGTGCACCCACACTATGCACAAGCATTGTAAATCACTTTCACTGAGCTGCACCAATATATGTTAGCATTGCCACTATAAATCCCTTTCAGTTAGGCACTGGTCCCATAATATATGCCAGTACTCACAGTGGAAATCCCTTTAATGTTGCACCCACAATACATGGCAGTATTGCCACTATTAATTTTCTTGACATCACTTTCATGAAGCGAGCCCGACGATACATCAGGTATTTACATTATTGATAACTTTCGTTAAGATGCATCAATATATCACTGCATTGCCAAATTATATAATTTTTTGATGCTGTGCCTGCAAAAGATTCCAGCATTGCCACTGAACACCATGCTGTTCCCCCATTGCACACCAACAGTGCCACAGTATGCCACTTTGACAATGTACTGAACTCAAAAAAGCCACCACTGTCACTTTATACACATTAAATGACTTCCATCATGCAGTCTCACCTCCCGTTTCAAGCAAACACATGCGCACATTACATTTGCACATATGTACAACCAGATGCCATCCTACTTAGTCAGACTCAGAGACACGCAGACACTAACATACACATACACACTTGCATGCACATACACTGACTCTCTCACACATGTGCCTAAACCCATTCAAACCCTTGTGCATGCATGTGCACTGCTTGCACATTGCATTACATAGCAGCATGTAGTAATTGCTCGCGCTTCCGCGAGCCCTTTCCTAAAGTTCTAATGTGTGGAACGTTGAGGGATGAAGGTTCCGGGTGGCGGTTGGTGAGAAGGGTAGGAGCTGGGAGGAGAGGATGTATGGCGTTCGGGTTTGAAGAATAAAGATATCCAAACAACTTACATGTGTGGGGAACTACGTTATTACACTGGCGACGAGGATCTTCAGACCCGACCCACGCGCCTTGCCAGCCGTACATATCCTCTGGTACCTCAGCTGATTTCCAGGCTGCGCTCCCGGACGTGGTCGAGCGCGGCCCCCGGCGTCAATAGAGTCAGCTGGCCCAGCGCTATCTTGCCTTCGGCAGCCGGCCGAGCCGCGCTCCCGGAGGAGGTCGAGCGCGGCACACGGCAAGGAGTACAGCCGTGTCACGGCTGAGCGGCCGCTGTCACAGCAGAAAAGCCTGCCGAGCCGCGCTCCCGGAAGAGGTCGAGCGCGGCTTGCGGCAGGGTGCGGCTGTGCCGTGAGGTGCACAAAGTTGCTCGAGAAAGGCACAGGTGAGAGGAGGACCCTGGGAGGGGGCACAGTCCGGCGCTCTTCGTAGATGAGAAGACGCATTGTATACACGGATGCCCGGTGGTTCGGCTCCGCCCACCACATAGGAGGTTGACGGAAAGCTTCTTGTTTATTGGTGGGTGTGTCTACATTACTGGAACTGCAAGGAGAGGAAAGTTAACTCCTTGTGTGCCGACATTAAAGGCACTGCACCTCTATTTCTGCAAAATATAGAGGGAAATGACTGGAGCCTGCCCGTGGAAGTATTGTTGTTCGGCTAAGCCCAGCACATGGGAGGTTGACGGAAGGCTTCCGTTTATTGGTGGGTGTGTCTACATTACTGGAACTGCAAGGAGAGGAAAGTTAACTCCTTGTGTGCCGACATTAAAGGTACTGCACCTCTATTTCTGCAAAATATAGAGGAGGGAAGTGACTGGAGCCTGCCTGTGACAATATTGTGCATGTGCAATGGTGGAGTATTCATCTTGCTAGTTCGCTGTGTTGAACAAGGTACTTAAGAACATTGTTATTCACAGCAGTGCGCAGAGAATTCAATTGTGTATAGCATTGACCTCTGTCAGTGGCTATGTCGCTTCCAGTGAGCATACAGCACAGCAATGCTCGTCCTCCTCCAGCCTTCCTCCCCAATCCGGGGGAGCCCCCCATTGCATGGGAGCTTTGGGTGGACACTTTCAAGGTATACCTGAGAGCGTCAGGTGGTTCCAGGATGTCTGATGATGACAAGGAAGCGACTCTACTCAATTGCCTTGGTACGGAGGGTTTGAGGGTGTTCAGGCACCTTCCGGGCCAGGATGTTTTAGCTTTGTCGTCAGGTGAAGGAGAGGGAGAAGGAGGGCAGGCGGTGATTTTGGAATTTGAGACTGCTCTTAAAAAGCTTGAGACACGTTTTGGCAAAAGAGCTAACATTGTGCTTGAGAGATATCATTTCTTTTCAAGGGCACCAGGTCTTGGCGAGAACATTGATTCATATGTGACGGCACTGCGCACCCTCATTTCTACGTGTAAGTTCACGGGCATAGCGGAAGAATACATTCGTGACCAGATCATGATGAGGACGAGTGACTCAAAAGTTAGGGAGAGGTTATGGACAGAGAAGGATCCTCCGTTGGAGAAAGTAATAGAAATAGCTCGCGCCCTAGAAGAGTCAAGGAAGAGCGTCAAGGAAGTGACGGAAAAGACAGACATTGTGCACATGGTTCAGCCTCGCAAAAATGAAGAAAATCGCGCCAGGGACAAGGATCAAAGAGTAACGCCAAATTGCAGAGATTTCTGCAAGAAATGTGGTTGGAGGGGCCATGTTGCTGGTGCTAGGGAATGTCCTGCTTCTGCTGTTGTGTGCAGGAAATGCAAGGGAAGAGGGCATTTTGCCCGCATGTGTAAGGCTATCCCACAGAAGGAAGTGGTGCGGATGGTGGACCCTGATGAAGACGATAGCAACGTAACGGTTGTAGGTTATGTTAGTCCTGATGTTAAGGTGGATGTGCTTCCAAAGGAAGGTGCGCTGTTGAGTGTGGGATCGTCGAAAAAAAGTGCGTGGGCTACCCTTAATGTGAATGGAGTTCCCCTCAGTGTGTTGGTTGACACGGGTTCTCCTTACACTATGATTTCCCCTGAGATGTATAAATCTAAGTTCCATAAGGAGGTGTCTAGTCTGAAGACGTCTGATATTAATCCTTGTGCTTATGGCCGTGTTCCGATTAAAGTATTGGGATATGAGTGGGTTGATATTGAATTTCATGGCCGGAAAACCAGAGGAAAACTGTATGTAGCTTATAAGGGTGATCCGGTTATTGGGTGGGATGAGCAGGCTGCCCTGGAAATGGAGATTCGCCCTGGCAAAGCTGTCCCTGTTTTGTGTGTGAGCAAGGGATGGGAAGGCGGTTTGAGTGAAGGAAGTGCGTTGTCAGCTGACACTCTCCAAAAGAAATTTCCGTCAGTTTTCTCCTCCGCCCTGGGCAAGTTGCGAGGGTTTTCGCACAAGATCGTGCTCAAGAGGAGTGCTGTTCCCGTTGTACACAGAGTTAGGCGTGTACCCATCATGGCACGTGAAAGTCTCCAGGCAGAACTTAAAAAGCTGATGGAAACTGGAGTAATAGAGGAGGTAGAATCTTCAGAATGGTTAGCCCCGGTTGTATTGGCACGCAAATCCGATGGAGGTATGAGAATGTGTGTTGATCTAAGAGATTTAAATTCGAACATCTGGATAGACAGGCATCCCTTACCAAATATACATGAAATGCTTTCACTTGTGGGAGGGGCATCTTGTTTTTCCACCTTAGATTTGTCATCTGCCTATCACCAGGTGGATCTACACATCGAATCACGACCTCTTACTTCGTTCATTACGCCATTTGGAGCTTTCCGTTTCCGGCGTATGCCATTTGGATTGGCATCCGCCTCCGCTGTTTTTCAGCGGGTGATGCAAAAGTTGTTTTGTGAAGTGGATGGTGTGGAGTATTTCCAGGACGATATCTTGGTGTGGGGCAGATCACGTGAGGAACACAATGAGAGGATTCTACGAGTTTTGGGCATTCTAGAGAAGAGTGGTCTGACGGTCAAATTGAGTAAGTGTAAGATAGGGGTGGAAAGTGTGACTTATTTGGGACACACGTTGGATGCCAAGGGGATACATCCCAAGGCTGAATTAGTGAAGGCGTTATGTGAGGTATCTTCACCCACCAGTAAAGACCAATTACGGTCATTTTTGGGTTTGGCTGAATATTATAGTAGGTTTATTCCCACGTACTCAGACAAGACAGTGGCCATGAGAGCATTGCTCAAAAAGGGTGTACATTTTGAGTGGTCGGAGTTGTGCCAACGTGAATTTGAAGACTTGAAGGCTCAAGTGGACCAGGCTCCATCGTTAGCTTCATTTTCTCCATCTAGGAAGACAGTTTTGACAGTGGATGCTAGTGAGTATGGTGTAGGGGCGGTTCTTGAACAGTGTTTTGATGGATCGTACCGCCCCATTGCTTTTGCGTCTAGGGTTCTAAGTGAGACAGAACGTAGATATGCTGTAATAGAGAGGGAGGCCTTGGCAGCTATCTGGGCATCCAAACATTTTAGAACATTTTTGTGGGGAGTAGAATACACCATACGCACCGATCATAAACCCCTAGTGCATGTTTTGACATCTAAGGGTTTATTCCAGGCATCATCTAGAGTGATGCGATGGATGGCAGACATGAGTGAATATAATTTTAAGGTGGAGTATTTACCTGGCACTAAAAATATGGTCGCAGATGGTCTCTCTCGTTTTCCCCGTCAAGATGTATATGTGGAAAATTCAAAACAGGATGTGACGAGTGATGAATGTGTATTGGTGGCCAAGGTGTTTCCGGCTGTCAATGAGCAAGAATGGGGTAGAGAGTGTGCTATGGACCCCGTATTGAACAACATCAAGACTGCTCTCACTACCGGTGCTGGCATGGATGGATTGGACAAGTCCTTCGGACAAGTATGGTCTGAGCTGTCTGAGGGTCCGTGGGGCATTGCCAGGGGTACCAGGTTAATACCACCTGAATCTCTTAAGGCCAAGTTGGTGGAGTTGGCTCATGAAGGGCACATCGGTAGATCTATGACGAAGAGAAGGCTAAGAGAAGGGTATTGGTGGCCCAAGATGGATGAGGAGGTTGAGAAAGTAGTCAAGGATTGTGTGGCTTGTTCAGTCAGTGATAAGAGTAGGACAACGTCGCCCCAACCTGTACAGCCTGTGGAAGTGCCGCAAGACGTGTGGTCAAAGGTGGCCATAGACATTATGGGTCCAATGGATACTTTGGGTGGAAGCTTCAAGTATTTTGTAGTGTTAGTTGACTATACATCTAGGTGGGTGGAGGCCACGGCCCTGTCCTCTGTCACCACTGAAAAGGTGATTGACTTCTTGTCAGCAGTGTTTGACAGGGAAGGGGTTCCTGCTGGAGTAGTAACCGATAATGGTCCCCAATTTGTATCAGTTGCCATGCAAGAGTTCCTCTCAAAACTAGGAATACGTCACCATAGGGTGGCTTTGTACAATCCTGAGGCCAATGGATTAGTTGAACGGATGAACCGGTTTGTGAAAGGGGCGGTTCAGTTGGCACTTGCGAATGGTCTGCCGTGGTGCAGTGTTGTGACTGAAGCTCTAAAGGCTTTCAGGGTTACCCCTTCATCATTTACCGGGGTATCTCCATTTGAATTAATGAGAGGTAGAAAACCAGGATCTAAACTCCGGGTGGCCGCTCTTGGGGGTGGTGTACAAAGTTGCATCAACATGCAGGAAGTTCTTGACAAGGTGCGTGTTAAACAATCCCGTTTCAGGGAATCTCAGCTTGCCAAAAAGAAACCCCTGCGTGTAAAGGTTGGTGATCTTGTAGTGGTGAAAAATCCAAGAATTGTAGCCAAAGGTTTGTCCAAATTTATGAAGCCATGTGTTGTGACCAAAGTAGGTCATGGATATGTTAAACTACAAGATGGTACCAGATGGAGTTTGAGGAGGGTGGTCCTGATTAAGGGAAAGATGGCGGATACTAAGGACCAGTGTTGTGAGGGAGGTGGTGATACAGTTGGAATTGGTCCAGAATGTGCGTCTGAGAGTGTGGTTCCCCTACAGAGTGATAGGACTGAGACAGTTCATGTGCAGGCTACTCGGGTGGAGCATGGAGGTATGAAGGTGTCTGCCTCGGAAAGTGATGATATTGCACCATTAGAAGAGGGACATGGTGATAAAGGAGAGGATGGATATGCTGAGTGTGATTCTGATGAAGGTGCTCTGGGTTTGACTGGTGAGGAGACAAGGGTTGTAGAGGAGCCTTCAGTGCTTGTGTCAGATAATGCGGGTTTGGTTTCACAAGGAAGGAGACTGTGTGGGAATTCTAATTTAGCAGAATCCTCCAACGAGGTGAATAATCGCCCAACCAGAATAAAGCAGATTCCAGCGAGGTACAAGGATTTTGTTTTAGAATTTGCAGATGATTAATCTTGAAATGTAAATAATTATCAATATTCCATATATATATGTCTTTTCTGCATATTACTGTTTCGTTATTACTTTTCAATTTCCTTAATCTATGTTCATATTTAATGAATATTCATTGTGGGGTTTACGGGGGGAGATGTGTAGTAATTGCTCGCGCTTCCGCGAGCCCTTTCCTAAAGTTCTAATGTGTGGAACGTTGAGGGATGAAGGTTCCGGGTGGCGGTTGGTGAGAAGGGTAGGAGCTGGGAGGAGAGGATGTATGGCGTTCGGGTTTGAAGAATAAAGATATCCAAACAACTTACATGTGTGGGGAACTACGTTATTACACAGCACACATCCATACTCTTATGCTTAAACTTACGTCTTCTCTCAGGGCAAGGCAGCAGGTACATATTTACCCACAAAAGGTGTCCTGAAAAGACAGGAAAACACACGGAGTGGCCACAGAAGGGATCTCAACTAGTCTGACTAGCCTGTTGAAGAGGCACTGCAATCTCCTGCTTGTATTTCCTTTAAGTAAGAAATGATTGCTCTGTTGTCTGAGTGGCCACCAAACCCTGTTGTACAAGTCAGGCAATGGGGGAGGGTCAAAGTGGGTGACAACCCCTTGAAAACCCTGGGTCTGCTACTGCATCCTAAGGTGCCTCTTGGAAAGTTTGTACCTTTTAGCTGAGCATGTGTTTTCACAAGTGAGTCACAAAGTACTCAAAGAAACCTGATACCTCAACTTTTTCTACAAACCTCTGGTTATAGAACGCTCCACATGTGCTCAGTAAAAACAATCAACCTTCGCACTCCCTCTCCTCTTAGTACAGTTTCTTACAGTGGGATCTCCAAAGGCATTTGAAGATCTCATTTGAAGATATACAATATAGAATGCTCAATAATCTGTTGCTTCTCAATTAGGAGCTAGATAAAGAATGCCCCAAAGCCTCCACTCTCATACCTGATAACAAACCAATTCAATTGTGCTATTCGTGTCAATTCCTGTTTTCTCTTTGCATTCTGAGACTTGAAGTGCTTGATTCATGATGGCAAAACTAGAACTACAAGTACCAGAACGCAATGAAACAAAAAAGGATTGGCCAACCATCTTCCGACTGGAATGGGGCATTTTGGCATTGATGTTCCCTCTAGCTACTATGGGTCAAACTATTACAAAAGTACAAGGCCTACAAGACAACATTACTATAAAACAATGACTGCCCAGGAATTCCCATAAATGAATATCTCTGCACAGAAAACACTTTGACAGTGAGCAAATAAAGTTTGAGTGAAATAATTCAATACATATAGTGAGAAAGTGCATAATTTGATTTGGTTACCCATGCAACAAGAAACTGAGATTTCATCAATATGCCCAGGAGGAATTATATCTTTATATATCGTATGGGTTAACCAATTGCTTACATACAATCTCCTGCAAGGCGATTCTGCTCTGCAAGCACATTGCCATAAGGGAACATTAAAAACTTGGCAATTTATAAGGACGGTCAGTAAAAATGTAACATACTATTCTGTCCGGGAATGATCCTTTAAAGGAGACTGGCGAATAAGTGCCTACTTTAAAGGTAAGTTAAGCAAAATCTGGGGTAACCACACAGCTAGAAAAAAAGTCACTTTGACCCAAACAACTCTGCTCCCAGTAAGAAAAAATAAGGCAGTGAAAAGGTCAAATCACCCCCAATGAATGGCTCTGGTAAAAAAAAAAAAAAAAAAAAACTGAAAACGATGATATATTGCTGAGGGGGCAAGTGGGACGTGAACATTGACCTGTGGCTAAGAACACACATGAAACCCACAAAGTAGACACTTTATGTACTCACCCTGCCTCTAGCTAAACCACCTTCTCCCATATGTGCAGAGGAAGTCAATGAATCACATATTGCTACAAAGTGATGGCTGGCCAACAGGTTTCCATGGTAACATCCCATTGTGACCTGTCGGATAAGGTTCTCATAGATCTTACCATTTATGAGGATGCAAGAATAGAATGCTTGACCGTTGATGGAAGTCATATTTTTTTTTTCAGTATTTTTAAAAAATGTTTTATCAACTTTATTTATAATTTTCAAACAAATTCAAACAAGGAAGAATAACAACATAAGAAGAACAACACAATCAACTTTAAATCTTCCCATAAACCCATATCAGTTAATATTCCATACAATGAGATACATGGAAATGGGCAAATAAAATAAATAACACCAATCAAATGAGAATCAAAAATATAGTAAGTATCAACAAAACAAAATTAACAACACAGCAAAATTGACCAAATCCCATGACATATAGACAAAAGGACAAAACCAAAAAAAAAAAAACCTCATACCTCACTTCCCTCATCCTGTCTTATATTACCATACAAATCAATGATTTCCACAAAAACCAATATTCCTTTTCTTTACCTTGCTTCTTAGCTAGAACTAACTCAAATTCCGACAACACAATCACATCGTTAATCCAGTCCTCAACAGTTGGTTTCTTCTTAGATTTCCACACTTTCATGATTTGTTTCACTGCTACTACTAATATCCTATCTATCCAACACCCATATAGTCGAGCTTTCAAACAACAACCCCTTTTTGCCAATAATAGAACCTGAAAAGGTTCCCTCGGAAAGGAAATCGACAAAGTGATATCCAGCCTATCCAATACCTCTGTCTAAAAGGTGAACACTCTCAAACAATTCCACAACATGTGAATCAATGACCCCCTCTCACATCCACATCCCCAGCAAATATCTTCAGCAAGTAATCCCATTCCATATATACGCACTGGAGTCCAGTATAACCTCCCCAAAATTTTCTGATGTACAAGACGTAGTTTGAGATCTATCTTACTACTATGACCAATCTGCCATACATACTTCCAGATTCCATCACTGATTGCAAAACCCAAATCTAACTCCCAGTTCTGTCTCAATGCGTGCCAGGACTGTAATACTGAGTCATCCACACTCATAAGTTTCAGGTACGTGGATACATTGTGTGGCAACAAATGGAATATAGTCCAACCTACCGGTTCTTTTTCCAGTTGTAAATCTATCATATCAAATACTCGGGTCAGAAGTCGTTCAAGATCTCTATATCTATTCTTTTCCCGGCCACACAGATGAAACTCACATTGAAGTTCTTCAAAAGACTTCAAGACTCCATCCCGCAATAAATCTCCCAATTTCAACAACCCCTTCGAAATCCAACTTCACCAACATAAGACTCTATTGCCTAATTGTAATGCAGGATTACGCCAAATTGAAGAAACATGATTCAGAAATACATTGCCCTTAAAGTTAAGCACCCACCAAGTCATCAAGTCTTTAGACACTTTAATAGTTGGCAATCTATTAGAACCTCTAGGCAATGTCTCCATTGAGAAAATATTTTCCAATTTGAAAGGAATTAGTGCATTCCTTTCTATAACCAACCAAACTGGCTCCTCATCAACATGGCGCCTTTACATATTGGGCAGCCTTCTTCAATACAAAACCCCTATAATATTTTCCCAAATTTGGATACCCAAAACCCCCTTCCTTAGTGTCCCTCTGCAAAATATATTTTGGGATTTTAGAAGCCTTTTGTTCACCCCAAAGAAAATCTTGCAACACTCTATCAATGTCCTTAAGTAATTTTTTTCGAAAAACTCAGAGGGATTGATTGCATCACATATAAAACTTTAGGCAGAAGTGACATTTTAATAGTGTTAATCTTAGCCCAGATCCCCAAGTCCAATCTAGACCATTTCCTAGTATCTCGCCTAAGTGTATCCAACAGTTTAGCCACATTAAAATGAACCATCTTCCGTACATCTTTACTCAGAAAACCCCCCAAATATTTCACACTGCTCTCAGACCATTTACAATTCCATTCCACAAAATCTTCCCTTCTAACCGCAGTCGAAAGCGGAAAGACTTCTGTTGTTTCCCCAATTAATTCTATAACCCAAAAACTTACCAACTTTCTCAAGGACCTCCTTAAGAATCATACGCCCCTCCTCAGGGTTTAAAAGCACCACTACCATGTCATCCACATAAGAGAGCATTTTAATTTCCTTTGTTCCAAATGTCCAACCACATATTCTCTGCTCGTTACATTAGTGCTACCAAGGGCTCAAGAGCAATATTAAATAAAAAAGGCGACAAAGGACATCCTTGTTTCGTACCTCTACTAAGAGTGAATGTTTCCGACATTACATTATTGACCCAAACCTGCGCTCTAGCCGAATTCTGAAGATTACCAACTGCCTCTCTGAACCTAAGCCCAAAACCCATTTTCTCCATAGTAAAGTCTAGAAACTTCCAGTTCACCCTATCAAATGCCTTTTCAGCGTCCCTAAAGATCAAAGCAGTGTTAACATCCCCATTACCATGAAGACTTATAATATCTATTAATGTCCTGATGGTATCATAACCTGATCTACCTTTCATAAACCCTGCCTGAGACTCATGAATAACATTCCCAAAAAATCTACCTAATCGATTTACTAATATTTTTGTAAAAAGTTTAATATCAACATTTAACAAAGAGATAGGTCTATAATTTTTAATTTTTTTACTATCCCTCCCTTCTTTAGGAATTACAGAAATCATGGCTTCAGTCATTGACTGACACAAAAGTTTCCCTTCTAAGAAAGAATTAAACAAAGCACACAATCTTGGATCCAGAAAAGTATCGAACTTCTTATAGAACTGAATGGGCAACCCATCTAATCCCGCAGACTTCCCCAACTGCATTTGTCCAATTGCCAAAAGAACCTCATCAACGCCTATGCCTGCTTCTAATCCCATTTTATCATCAACAGACAATTTCTTAATAGGAATATCCTGAAATAGATTTTCCAAGTCTTCCTTGACTATTGAAACATCTTCCATATACAAAGTTTTGTAGTAGTCTCTGAAACTAGAACAAATATCCTTATTGTTCCACAATAGTTGATCATTATCATCCTTAATACCTTTGATAAAAGTCTCATTATGCATACCCATCAATCTATTCGTCAGTAATCTACCACTCCTGTCACCAGCCTCCTAATATTTTTGTTTTGAAAAAAAGACCCCTTTCCGCAAATAAATTATTTGCATTGGTCAACCTCTCTAGAATTTGATTCATTTCAGCCCTATCCTCCATCCTTCCACTCCGAGCATATCTCTGCTGCAATTTAGACAACCGTGATTCCAACTCATTAAGATCTTTCAAAGACTTTTTCCGAAGACGGGAAGTCAATCAATCAGAAAACCCCTGATTGTAGTCTTAAAACTATCCCACACTATCCCTTCATCAGCAGATCCTTCGTTCAGCTCAAAGAAGTCAGTTATGCATGACAGTAAATCCACTAACACTTCTTTCTCCTCCAAACTACCGGTTTTCAATCTCCATTTCCTAAAAGACGGGACTACCACATCCATCCTCAAACAAAGATCTACCGAAGCGTGATCAGAAATTCCTCGTTCCCTTATATTAACCTCACAAGTTTTATCCAATAAAGTCTTGGTGACAAAGATATAATCCAGTCTGGTGAATGAATCATGCACTGGAGAAAAGAATGTACATTCTTTCTTCAATTGATGCAATTCCCTCCATATATCAATCAAATTAAATTTATCAAGAAAGTGATCAAATTCTCTACAAACATTCCTATTAGTATACCTACAAGTACTGATCCTATCTAGCTTGAAATCCCGAACACAATTAAAATCACCTCCCAGAATTATTGTTTTGCCGTTCATTCCATCCAACATCTCTGAGATTTTCTCAAATAAGTCTCTACCAGAAACGCAAGGACCATAAATACAACCCAATGTAATCATCTTTCCCCTATAAATTATACCAGCAAAAATCATTCGCCCTTCTGAGTCCATCGCCACTCTCTCCACTTTATACTACAACCCTTTCCTGAACAAAATACTCACTCCTCTAGAATTAGAAGACAAACAATTCGATAAATCCTTTGAATATTTGGAATTGACTAGCCATTGCGTAGTTTCATCAATCAAGTGCGCCTACTGCAGAAAAACTATATCAGCCCTAGATCTCCATAATCGCGCCATCACCTTTCTCCAATTCTTTGGACATTTCAATCCATTAACATTCCATGTCGTAATCATCAGATCACCTACATCCATCTCACCAATCCCAAACAAATATTATTAAACCCTTTCCTTCTTTATTCCAACATTAGAGGTCAGACGATCTCAATTTCCTTCCTATCCAGTGAAGAAGCAGAATTTTATTCAAAGAATGGTAAACCAAACAAAAAATCCAAACAAACCAGTCATAAGCAACAAATACAAACACAAAAAATCCACAAGACAAGACACAAAAAACATAAAACACATAAAAACCAAACCTCAGGGAAACCCCCAAGGAAAAGTGAGCAATAATAAAATTCTGCAAGCAGTGTTCCAACCCCATTCCATCAAGGTTGTACCTGCCAATAAACAATAAAAGCTGAATAACGTCAATTCTCCCATGTTCTATAAGAATAAACAATAAACTATAACAACTAACGTATCATCTGAACAATTCACACAAACCAAACCCAAGCTTATAATATCCCCAGAATCATCATATAATGTGTTAAACAATACATATTTGTGTAAACAGTCTTATTGTCAGCCAAGAATTCTATAAACACATGTGATGTAGATTAAAGGTCAATACCAATATCAGAACCCCAACCCAGGAATCCCATCATAGCCTCCCCATGCACATTTCCACCGCAAGATCAAGGCACTTTAGGAAATGAGATCACAGTACCCGAATAGCCATGCCACTAATCATATTTTTGAAGGGGTCTAGTCCTATGTCATGTATTTTCGAACCGGAATTGCACAAAAGTCATCCCTTCACAAGTTCGGGAGGAACTCCCTGCAGTCTCCCCACAAGATTAGTTTGCGTGTTGTCTTACATTATGACCTGGACTGTATGAGCTTTTTGGTCGAAACTCAAATCATCCCAATTTTAGGTTAATCAACCAGTTCGAACTTCCGTCGAATCTTTTAAGAAATTCAACAGAGTTTGACTTCATAAACTATAAAGGGGCAATGTGGCTGGAGTTGGTTTTCAGTCTAAGGCAATTTTTGTCATGAACCATCGTCTGCGTCCCTTCTGGACCTCCTGGTCCCTGACCCATAGGGGATTGAATGCAGTGATCCTTCCAACATGGCCGCTTGGAACGGAACGCTCCTGGCCAGTCTCTACGTTCCACGCTGCACGCTTTACAAAAGAGACATGCCCCCGCGGCTCTGCGCGTCTCAACGCTACCGCTTGTTGAAGTCGGACATGTGTTGCCAGAGTTTGCTCGGGGCTCCCTTTTGAATCCTTGTTCCCAGTTCCTTGAAACCCTGTCCTTCCTCCCATTCCTTTAACTATCTTCCTGGAATTCTTCCGCGCTCGGGTCACGGCGTTCTGTGCTTCCGAGCGTAACTTCATTGCATCCTGGTATCCATCCTGGACTTCTGAACGCTCCTGGAAACTGAATAGCGAACCTCACGCTGGAATCCGAGGACCAGCGTTCGGGTTTGTACGAATCCCGGACCGTGAGAAAGAAGACATCCCAGAAGGTCGCAAGCAAACAACAAAAGCAGGTGAGAAGGGGAGA
This sequence comes from Ambystoma mexicanum, assembly GCF_040938575.1. Lineage (NCBI taxonomy): Eukaryota > Metazoa > Chordata > Amphibia > Caudata > Ambystomatidae > Ambystoma > Ambystoma mexicanum. Next base: position 137,434,652 of record NC_090928.1, read on the forward strand.
GACTTGTGACAGTTTTCAGAGAGGCAGGAGGTTGTTGCTGTAGGCACTCTTAGGACATTTTTGAAAAGGGTTAATACATTGGAATACAGATTGAGTAGTTGAGTAGGAAGAAGGGTGGGAGAGACAGTGGGTGACTGGCCCCTCAGAGAGTTATGCTTAGAGTTGGTTATATTTATTCTGAGTGAGACATTGAGTGATTTGAAGTCAGTGAATCTATAGTAGCACATAATTGGTGAGAGAGAAGAATTTGTAATAGCCCCGATTGGGGTAACTGGATGCAGAGACACTGTTGGTATTTTATTTACGTAGGTTCGTCAATAGACCTCATCAGTCTCAGGCTCTCCCCACTCTCACACTCCAAACCATCCTCCTCACTGTCTCTCACCATTCCACACTCCACATTCTGTTTCTGGAACTTAGTACGCATACTACACAAATCCATCACAATGTAATACATTAAGCAACCTCAGGCAGCAGAGGTAAATACAGGACTTATTTCCATACAGCTATGCAGAAATCAAAAGGGAATACAGCATAGCATATCTGTCCCAAAGATGAGGCCTCCAGGCACACAAACCTCAGACAGAATTAGCTTGACACATTCAGTCTATTCCAATAACAATTATCTTCCTAATAGAACATTCTTCGACCTCGGAGGGCATGGCTTTACAGCAGCATTTGAGACCTGTACAATGCCATTGGTCTTGCCAGGTGGTAAGATGTACATCCTCTACTGGATTTTAACATTACATGTAATCAGATCTGAACATATACCTGGCACCCAGGTGACTCTCATTCCAGCTCTCAGGCAGCAAAACACACCTTTATGTGACACAGTAGAGCACACCACTTGGCGTACCTCCACCTGATACAGAGGCTTACATCTTTCTGAAGCAGCCTTACGGTCTAACATGTCCATGGCAACCAATCAAATCTCTTACCACACCATTGTAGGGGAAGAGTCAAAAGCCCCCACCAAAAGCTCCGCCCCCATGTTGCCTATATGTTGGGAACCGGAAGTTGCGTCACATGCAGTAGCAGTGAGGATGCCTGTACCGAAAAGAATTCTTGAAACAAGGTACCCATTGAGAAAACCCTATATGCATTCATGGAGATATGATGTTCTTCTGGACAAAGTCCTGGAAGAAGTGTAAATAGATGGAGAAAGAGGACGGGTGACGTCATGCGAAGCAGAACTGACGCACCTTGATAAGATACACAAGACAAAAGAACATAGACATTCTATAAGATCTGAAGAGGAGGTGTCAAAGATGAGCAACATTTCGGGCTCAAAATGAAGATGCGCATGCAAGGAAATGCTGAAGAAAATACAAAGTCAGTTTAGATTTGTACAGATGCAATAACGCAAGTAGACAAAGTGATCTTGAGGCAGGCTACGTAATGAATAGATTGCCATGATGCGCCAATGTATATACATGGGAATGTAAAGAACCTGGATATTCCACAATGCACTTTAGCAAAGCTTAAACCCTGTGAATAGACAGAGTTTCAGTGTGGTGCAGTTGGAAAATAGCTAATGGCGAAAGGGAATTCAAGAAAGGCTTGTCTGGTCCAGCACCAAGAGTCAAGGCCACCCAATGTGAGCCTGGCTATCCATACAGTAGTTACATGAACGTGAGAAAGAAAGAAACTTTTAGTTGAAGTGGAATGAAAAAACAGTGAAGGTGTCAAGAGTTCATCATTTATTAGTATTATATGGAGCAAAGAGCTTGAAAATGTCGTCTCCAGTCACATGGTCAGATTGAAATAGACTTTGGATTGAGCTACACAACGAAACCAGAAGATAAAACCATGTCACACTCCCTTTTATTCTCAGGCACAGAGAGCTCTTGCAAACCCAAGTTCAAAGCCTTAATTGAAAGGCAGATCGCAAGAGTGAGGATAGATGTCAGACTAATTGGGTGTGAAGCTATGGTCAAGACCAACCCAAAGGCACCTGGGGTACCAGCCTGCATGCTGCTAGCCTGTGGAATATTCCAGATAGGTACAAGCGTGCCAACCAATTGTAGAGGGCCATGTAACAGAGAGCCCTATAGTTTGTGTAACCAATGGATAATCGTGTTTATTATGACGATGAAGATGACTTGCACTAGAGGAGGGCTTAGTTGTCCACCTGATGTCATGACCCACAGGACGCGCCCCTTTTGGTCTTCCTGGTCCTTATCGCAACAGGCCTTGCATTCCCTGACACTCCCCAACATGGCCGTCCAGCGTGACACGCCTTCCGCGGTCTATACGTTGTACGTAATGTATTCTACTAATAGACCGCACCCCCACGGCTCCATGCGTCTCAATGCAATTGCCAAGTAGCGATCAGACGTGTGCTCCGTAGTTCACTGTATTGCTTTCCTGGTTCCTAGCTTTTCTACTTCCATTCCTTGCCCTTTCCCTTTCCTCTTGCTTCCTGGACTTGTGTGCCATCAGCACGTCTTCTTCGTTTCCCGGATGCCCGGATTGCTGCATCCCGGAAACTTAAACGCACGCTTGAGTCGGAAGAGACTTGCTCAGCCTTATTAAAGTCCAGGTCTGTCCGCAAGAAGACACCACCCACGGAGTCCAGCAAGGATCGGTCTCAGGTCAGAGGGGGGAACTCCGTGACAGTTTGAGATGCCCACCGACCGCACTCGAAGTCGACATGGAAGCGGCCGTCCAGGACCTGATGCGAGGTATGCAAGAATGAACCACCGAGGTGCAGAATTTAAAGGCGGAAAACGCTGCTCTCATGCAATTAGTTCTACCCTGTGATTCAGCTGCAAAAGAAAGTGTGTTACTAGGCGGCATTGTTGACAAATACGAAGGGTCGGCAAAAACCCCTCGTGGATTCCTGGACTCATGTTTGGTTCACTTTAGATTTAAGCCCTATTACTTTTCCACTCCCAGGGCTAAGGTGGGTTTCATAATCTCTCACCTTTCCGGAAATGCTTTAACCTGGGCTATACCCCTAGTTAACTCCGGCGACGCTCTCCTAGATGACTATGATGGTTTCATACGGGCCCTAAAGACCATGTTTGATCGCCCAGAGCAGGTTTTTAGTGCCTAGGAACCCCTCTTAGACTTTCTGCAGGGATCCCAGGATGTGCTCACGTATGTAACCCGATTCAAGCAATTGGGCAAGGAAGCTGATTGGTCTCCGGAGGCAAGTTTTACCCTTTTCAGTAGAGAACTAAGTGAGGACATTAGAGATGAGTTAGCCAGAGTGGCCCAACCAAACTCATTCCAGGCTCCTATGGACCTTGCCATGCAAATGGACTTTCGCATCCAGGAGAGGAAGGCAGAGAAGAAAAAATCTAGAGGAAACCCTCTGAAGGTGTCCTTTGAGAGTACCTCCAAATCTGACAGAAACCCAGGATCAGTCACCGAACCAGAACCCATGCAGATAGGAGCCTTTCGTGGACCCATATCCCCGCAAGAAAGGATGAGAAGGATTAATACGGGGTTGTGCATGTATTGTGCCTCAGACAAACACTTGGTTAGAGAATGCCCTCTGGCCCCTCCTCGGCGTTCGCGTACGCCAACTCCCGATCCTAGATGGAGCAGGGCTTCAGGAGAGAGATGTTTGCTCCACATCAATTCCATCCTTGAACTCTCCTGGACAAAACAATGTAGTGATACTACAAGCCTTCCTATCAACCTCTGGGAATAAGACCTATCCTGTTTTGGCCTTGGTAGACTGCGGGGCTATGGGAATCTTCATTGATCAAGATTGGGTTTTTAGTCACCACATCCCATATGAAACACGAAGCATCATGCAGCCGGTGGAAGCGATCGATGGAAGACCCCTCACTTCGGGACCCATAAACCTGCAGACCAAAGAGATCCAGCTTTCAATTAACCACCACCAAGAGCGAATTCGATTCGACATTATTAAGTCAGCTCATTACCCCATGGTACTGGGCATGCCCTGGTTACAGAAACACAATCCGTATATCAATTGGACAGCAGGATCACTATTCCTAGGCTCAGAGTTTTGTATGTCTCACTGTCTAATCCTGGATCCCTCCTTGACCCCTTCCAAAGAACCACCAATAGACCATCAAGCACCTCTCATGGTTTCCAATATCGTGCAGGTTCCTAAAGCCTATCAGGGATTTGTTGATGTGTTCTCAACTGCCATAGTCCCGGCCTTACCCCCTCACAGGCCTGAAGACTGCGCCATAGACACGGATCCCTCAGCAGTAATTCCCTTTGGCAGGATGTTCATCCTTTCCAAACCTGACAAAAAAGCCCTCCGAGAATACTTGGATACCAACCTTGAGAATGGCACCATATGACCTTCAAAATCTCCAGCCGGAGCTTCATTATTCTTTGTTCCTAAGAAGGACACCAAGGAACTCAGACCCTGCCTTGATTATCGTGGATTAAATCAATGCACCCTCAAGGACCGGTACCCTTTACCCTTAATCTCGGATATCCTGGAAGCGGTCAGAGGCGCTGTGATTTTCACAAAACTGGACCTCCGGGGTGCCTATCATTTGATTCGTATCCGGGAAGGAGACGAATGGAAAACAGCATTCAGAACACCCTTTGGTCACTTCGAATATCTGATCATGCCCTTTGGATTAGCTAATGCCCCAGCAGTCTTTCAGCGTTTTATGGACAGGGTGTTCTCTGACATGCTATTCCTCTTCGTCATCGTCTGCCTGGATGACATTTTGATCTACTCCAAGGACCTTCTAAAGCATGAAGAGCATGTAAAGGCAGTACTACAACGACTCTGTGAACATAAACTCTTGGCCAAACCCGAGAAATGTCTGTTTCACGTTGCTTCTGTTCATTACCTAGTATTTATCCTTACTCCAGAGGGAATTGGCATGGACCCTTCAAAGGTAAAGGCTATATTATCCTGGCCTGCTCCCACTTTTCCGTGAAACAAGTTCAATCCTTCCTGGGGCTTACCAATTTCTACCGGAAGTTTATACCCACCTTCTCTGAGATTGTTCAACCGATTGTTGCTCTCCTGAAAAAGACACCCCCTTTGTCTGGTCTATTCCGCAAGATAAGGCATTCCAACTCTTGAAGACAAGATTTACTCAAACCCCCATTTCTGGCCCAACCCGACATTGATCGACCATTCCTTGTGGAAACGGATGCCTCTAACTACGCCATTGGAGCGGTGTTGAAGCAAGAATTTGAGCATAAACTAGAACACCCCATTGCTTACCTTTCACGAACCCTGACTCCCAGTGAGACACACTACTCCGTCCTGGAAAAAGAACTTTTAGCCATCCGCCAAGCCTTCACTGAGTGGTGACATCTACTCCTGGGAGCTAGATATCCAGTCCAGGTCCGCACGGACCACCAAAATCTTCAAATTCTACAGTCATTGGAGTGTCGGAACAGTCGTCAGGCTCGTTGGGCCTTCTTCTTTGCCCAGCACCAGTTCCACATCACTCATGTTCCTGGATCACAAAACTTGATTGCTGACGCCTTATCTCGACGGCCTGACTATGAAACTACCGAAGATAAGGCCTATCCTAAGATGTTTCCCCACACGATTTTTGTAGCTCAAGCAGTCAATCTCCTGGAAGAAATCCGAGTACAAACCCAATCCTCTGGACTTTGGAAGAATATTTCAAGAAAGAATCAATGGAACCTGAGAGTCAAGGAAGGATATTTGTTCAAGGACAACGCTCTGCTCATTCCTACACAAAAATTACAACAAAGAATAATAAACCTCTGTCATGTTACCCTTCACTCCGGACATCGTGGCATCACCAACACCCTCCACCTCATACAAAGACAATTTTGGTGGCCTAAAATGAAGACTGACGTACAACTATACTTCCGAGCCTGTGCAATCTGTAGCCAGAATAAACATGACAAAAAGAGGCCGGCGGGTCTTCTGCTTCAACCCGCACTGCCAACAAGGCCATGGGAATTTATTGCTACAGACTTCATTGTGGAATTACCGCCTTCCAGAGGGTACACCACCATCATGGTCACCATTGATTTGTTCACTCATATGGCTCATTTCACACCCCTCAGTAAGCTACCATCCTCATCTGAACTGGCTGGAATCTTCCTGGAGCACATATTCCGCCTTCATGGACTTCCTTCCAAGATAATTTCCGATCGAGGACCTCAATACTGGAAACACCTCTGTCAAATATTAGGAATCCAACGTGCTCTTTCATCAGGTTATCACCCTCAAACTAACGGGGCCACACAACATGCTAATCAGAGTCTGGAACAATATCTTCGAAGTTTTGCCACTAAGGTTCAGGGTGACTGGTCGTTCCTGATACCCGTGGCTGAATTCGCCTATAACAATTCCGACCATTCAGCAGTTAAGACCAGTCCCTTTTATTGCAGCCAAGGATTCCATCCATCAGTTCTGCCCTATGTTCTTCCACAACCCACACCGGTACCTACTGTCGACTCCTGGATTGAAACACTCATCAACATAAATAAGGAGACCAAAGAGCACTTAAAGAAGGCCAGAACACAGACCAAGAGATATGCGGATTCCAAAAGAAGACCCGGGCCTTCTTATTCAGTTGGAGATCAAGTCTGGTTGTCCTTGAAATTACTACCCCGACATCTACGGCCAAACAAATTGGCCCCCCGGTATTATGGTCCGTTTTCCATCAAGGAAATTATAAACCCAGTCTCATACTGGCTCAAGCTACCAGAATCCTGGAAAAAGATACACCAAGTTTTTCACACCTCCTTATTAAAACCTTACATTCAATCCTCCCGGAAATCCTGCAGACCCACTCCTGTGGTGGTGGACAATCAACTGGAATATGAAGTGTCCCGGATATGCGACTCCACTTATAAATGGGGTCAGCTTCAATACCTGGTTGAATGGAAAGGATATCCCCCCAGTGAAAGAACTTGGGAACCACTTTCTAATCTGAATACCCCTCGACTGCTCAGAAGATACCACATCATACACCTAGGCAAACCTGGAGGAACAGGTTTTCGGAGGAGGCATGCTGTCATGACCCAGAGGACGCGCCCCTTTTGGTCTTCCTGGTCCTTATCGCAACGGGCCTTGCATTCCCTGACACTCCCAACATGCCGTCCAGCGTGACACGCCTTCCGCGGTCTATACGTTGGACGTAACGTATTCTACTAATAGACCGCACCCCCGCGGCTCTGTGCATCTCAATGCTATTGGCAATTAGCGATCAGACGTGTGCTCCGTAGTTCACTGTATTGCTTTCCTGGTTCCTAGCTTTTCTACTTCCATTCCTTGCCCTTTACCTTTCCTCTTGCTTCCTGGACTCGTGCGCCATCAGCACGTCTTCTTCGTTTCCCGGATCCCCGGATTGCTGCATCCCGGAATCTTAAACGCATGCTGGAGTCGGAAGAGACTCGCTCAGCCTTATTAAAGTCCAGGTCTGTCCGCAAGAAGACACCGCCCACGGAGTCCAGCAAGGATCGGTCTCAGGTGAGAAGGGGGGAACTCCGGGACACCTGATGTTAGAGACCCAATCACTACCTTTGTTAGTATGGAATGTATACTTAGATGTTCCCTGTAAGCCTATCACATCCCCACGTAGGTTTTTGTAGTTTGCCACGTAGTGTGACATCACTGATGACGAATTTTGACTATAAGTGTTGTGTTTTTTATGAAATTCACAGAGACCGTGCTTTGCGACGTTCGTTGATGTCCATTGTAACTCCCTGTTTTAGATAATTGCAAATAAAACAGCACAATGTTTTGCCAACTTCTTGAGTCAATTTGATTATTGATGTATGAGTAAGTTCCATCTCTAGGTATTGCTACCTCATCTTAAAGGACCCAGGTATAAGGGTTCACCATCTCCCTAAACATGACCACAGTTTCCGTTGCATTGCCCAGAAATGTCTGCGGTTCTGCTCTGTCTGTACATCATGTACGTTTGCAGCTCATCAGAAATAAGTTCCTGGGGCTCATTATGAGTTTGGTGGTATCTTGGTGATTAATCCTCTGAGATACCACTGAACTGTAATAGTGTTACTGCCACTCGGCTTGGCGGTATTACTGCTGGATTATGAGTGGTGGTGGTGGTATTAGTCCCCATTTATTTGGAGTCCATTGCACTTCATGGGGGATTTTGGTGGAATTACCACAGCAGTAATTCTGCCAAAATTTGGTGGAAAGGTGGCGCATTTACCTCCAGCTAATAGCTGGAAGTAAATCCTCCAACTTACCACTAAACTCATAGTTGGGGGGTGCAGCAATGTGGTGGTATATGCCTTGCACCACCCAACTTATGAACTGTTGGCTATGACAATACCATTCAGTGTCTACCTCTTGAAGTGAGCCAACAAGAGTGCAATTGGGTGACGATTTGGAAGAGGAGCGGACAGTAGAAAGTAGTAGAGACTCAGGGAGGTTGGATACACTCTTTGTCTTGAAGTGAGTGAAAAAGACACGTGCTACTCATTTATTCTTGGGAAATGGAACAGGAGGAGTTGAAAATCCCAGCGAGCAGTTTGTATGATATTAGAGTAACATGATTTTTTCCAGGGAAGATAGCAGCAATTGAGTGACGTATACCATGCATAGGAAAATACCCGGTAGTATCCCTCTCTTGGAGTGAATGAACAAGACACTTGCCATATGGTCACATTTGGGAGGGCAAGCAGATAACCCAAGCAGATAACAGCTTCTGAAAGAATCCTGCTATTATGTTTTCTGTGGGTGAAAGTAGCAGAGATCAAGGGAGGTGGGAGATAGCTGTCTGTTTCCTCTTAAAAGTGAGCGAACAAGACAGGTTCCATCGGGTGACACTTTTGGAATACATAAGTGCAGCTTATGCTATATGCACATTCACATGATTGTTATGGGAGAAAGGGCCAGTAGATACCATTCATTGTCACCCTCTTGAAGTGAGTGAACAAGAAATGTGCCACTGGGTGACACTTGGGAGAAAGAGCATTTGTGGGACTCACGCATGTGATTATTGTAGATGAAAGTAGCAGAGATTCAGGGAGACAGTAGATACCATTCAGTTTGTGTCTATTATAAGTAAGTGAAGAAGACACACACCACTGGGTAACACATGGGAGACAGATCAGACAAAGAAGCCAAAAAATAGACAACACTCTGCAAACACCAAACTACACAAAAAGAAACACTCCGTCCCAAAACTACTCATGTAACTGCTCAATTCTTCTCTGAACAAGAGTACCAACAGCAACCTTAGACATGTACTTAAGCATAATGAGCAAGGGGGTCCACGTCTGGATTACCCTGGGTAATTTATGAAGCCCAAGTCTAAAGATTCACACAAAAAAGTTCTGGCAGCCCTTCTACTGAGAACAAACACAGCCAAATAACTTGTTCAGTGGGAAGGTTGCCACTCGTGAAGGTCTACACATAGGTCAGAGGTTCCTGCACTAGCTCACTGGACCTTTCACAGAGGGGAAATACCCATTTGCATATCAGTCTGGTCCCACCCACATGGGCAGTCCAGCACCGAAATGCTAGGCAATTTTCCTCTGAACAAGAGTGCCAACATCAACCCCAGACACATATTTCGGCCATGCTCGGTCTCCTCAGTGAGTGCTTAGAGGTACAGCTTCATCTCACTGATGGGCCCCAACAATGCTGAAGCCCTTGTCTGCGGTTGCTATGGTTGCTGCTAGAACTCCTGTTCAAAGGAGACTTCAAGGGCTTCAAATTGTTGGGAGGCAATCTTAATCCTGATGCTTCCCGCTATTTGTTACGGCCAATTGACTGTCAACTGACCCTCATTTTATGGCTAAAGAGGATGAAAAGATGAATTCTAAGTCCCCTAAATCCAAGCATTCTAATCATGGTTCAATATTAGTGCATACCACCAGAATGGACACTATATATTTGATGTGTTAACAGCATGTCTGTGGAATTTACACTGCCCTCTCCACTATTTACAGGTTTTCAGGTACTACTGACAGGATTAAGATTACCTCAAAACAATTTGAAGACAACAAGCTAATGAACACTAGGACCCTAAGCACCAAGGCGATCAAAAGGTGAATTTATGACAGCCTGATTGACACAAAGGAAACTGTTAACACTAAACCTCCTAACTATAAGGGATGAAGTGGACATCACAGCAAGAAAAGGATAGATGCATCAAGCATCTTGAATGAAGAAAAAGGTCCAGGATTCAATACAGAGTGATAGTGAGCCATACACCTGCGGCACTCCAAGAGAATTTGGAAATGACAGATAGTTGATCTCTATTGCTAGGTCATGAAGAAGGTGGCATAAGCGAGGTGGCACACCGAAACCGGTCAACCGACCATGAGAAGTGAAATACTTTTTAACACATAGGACTACATTGCTGAGAACTGGCAGACCACCAGGGTGTTTTGACATACCTGGGTGGTAGTTTTAGTAGTTGAACGTAGGATACAAATCCGAGAAAAGAGGAAGAATAAAGTTTTGTAGAGTATCTTTCTTGAAGTATCCGTGTTTTATGAGAGGAGACAGGTTCTCCATCTTTTTAGTGACACAAAGGAGTATTGGGGGGACTCTTTGTAGTATGACACACAAAACATTTTTTTTACCAACTTAGATTGTGTTTAGTGGAGTTTAGGAATATGGAAGTCTTTCCTGTTATCCCTATTCGATAGGCGGCTTACGTGTGACATCTAGGGGAAGCTGGGCAAAGGGACAGGAGAGTTCTTCTAGAGGGACAGATATAGTTTTGCAATAGGGCTCTTTTTTACAAAGTGTTGGGCTCGTCCACCCTTCTTTGTGATAAGGCTGTATGTCAGTCACTCGTAAGCCATATGAGACTAACACAGATTTGGATTTGTGTCTGATTGTTGAGCACTTTAGCCTGAAGTCTCCTAAAGCAATGACAGCTAGCTTCTCTCTATGGCAATGTGCATCATACTTGCTCAGGAATGTAAGAGAAGAGTTCAGACACTACACCCATTTAATGCTGAGACTGCCATCAAAGTGCAGCTCCTATGAGACGTTCAAGAACTGTCCCCTTAGAAGGAATGGCAATCCAGCTGAACAAAGCTAATATTGTGCATATCAAACAGATTGCTGCTGTTCCGAAAAGTGCAGGAACCTCTGACCTATGTGAAGAATAACGGCATGCTGACAAGAGCCAGTGAAGGCCTATTAAAAAATACAGCATGCTTGCTGAAAATAAGGGCATTGGGCCACTAAAATGAAAGCCAACATGTTAGGCATTGCAGGTATTGTCACATGAAATGGTTTGTTGTCCTGCCCACACTGTCTGACAGAGATGGTAGCCTCTCAGAGTATTCGCCAGTGTGCATTTTAAAATGGGAGAGTTCTGAATGTACACACGTGGCCTGAATTTGAATGTGGCAGCAATGGCAAAACATGCAGTATTTGCAAAAACTGCACCATTTGTCGCACCGTACAAGTAATTAATTACTCGCTACACGCGATAACACTGGATGCAAAGCTTCTGAAAATAATGGATTCCGTAACCATGCCTTACCACACCCACGCAAGAGAGTGGCAAATAATAGATGTAGTGTTTATCACACAATTCTTACCACCAGTTCCCGTAAAAAAAACTAAAAAAACACAAGAAACACCACACAAAATCACTAGCATCAAAAAGCAGGCAGCAATGACTGGCAGGTGATGGAAATTCTATCATAGGTGCACATAATCCCCCCCCACCCCTCCCCCAACCCCCACATTAAAAAAAGTGAACCAAAACTATTCCCATCATCAACAGCAACATGCAGCACAGTGGAGCACTGCCAATATACCTAGGGAAGCTGTACCTGCTATTTGATGCCCAGAGGAATACTGCAATCATGAAGTGAATGCCCCTACAAGAGCGGAGGAGCATAGGATCTCCCAATACCCAAAATCAGAATAATCTCATGGGAATTAACACAAACACATCCTGAGACGTTATAGGTTTGACAGGCAACCATAATCTATGTACTCCATCTCATCGAGAGGTAACGTGTGAGCCATATTGGCATATGAAATACCATCCCCACTCTACTGAATTGGCATACTCAATTATGTTGCGACAGGCTGCACTGTCGGCATGGGGCATGACATGGCCCAGCCTACATTTTCAGGAATTCTTATGGGGGTTCTGGCTGCTCAACTACACCATGCAGCGCACGTTCCTCTTCTCACAACCCTAGAGGGCAAAAATGCCATTAAAGGATGCTCTAAAATGTTGCCCAATTCCAACATTTAATTGGTTCCATGGAGTTCACACATGTGCCATTACAGCCCCCAGGCAACAGAGCAAGTGTACAGGAACACGTTTTAACAGCATACCCTACATGTTTAAAGGACTTGTGACACAGACCTGACCATCACACATTGGTGGGCTAGATTCCCTGGCTCTACACACAACTCGATGGCACTGTACATTAGTAACCTCCCTGTGTGCATGGCCACACACAGGGAACATAGGAAATTGATCCTAGGTAAGCGCAACGCAGTTGTTGGTCACCAGTTTAAAGGAAAGGAATGTTGGCAGAAGGCCAACAACAGAAGTCGCGCACAGAACACGTCCACCAAAACATAACAAGATTATATATCCCACATCCCACAATCATGCTCCATTGATCTAGTTATGCATCAACAACACCACTATACCCGTCTGGTCATCTAAAAAGCATCCATGAATTTACTCAATTAACTCCTGCCATGGTTACTCACTCCTTAAGTAAACCCCCCGAGGCTTACAGAGTGACGGTATAATTTGACACACATACAAACAAGCAGCATTATAGAGAAGCCCTTAGGACAACTGAAAGCCATGTTCCATTGGTTACAGAGAACTGATGAAGCATAGATGTCTATGCCCCCAAGAAGGTTGGGTAGATTGTAATTGCCTGTTGCATGCTCCACAATCTGTTATAAAACATTAATGTGATTGGCTCGTTTCCGTGCCATACCACGTGTAATCCCGTGGACGCACGTACGGGCCTGAATTTGTTCCCAGCGGGGGGCGTGGCAGCCCCTTAGCCAATGAGGAGGCTCGAAACGGGGCAATCCCCATTCCGAGCCTCCCCAGAGATGGAGGTTGCCTTTGTCCCCCGCCCGGGACTCAAGTATGTTTTTTTTTCCTGCTCCCCCCTTCCCTGTCCCCTGCAAACTATCTCCACCCCAGCCTCCCAACCACATTTACCTTATTTTTTCAAGTATGTTTTTTTTTCCTCCTCCCCCCTTCCCTGTCCCCTGCAAACTATCTCCACCCCAGGCCCCCAACCCCATTTACCTTATTTTTTCTTCTTTTCTTGGGAGCGAACCCGCTGGGAACACTTCTGTTCCCAGCATGTCCGCTGCCGATGGCCACCATGGAAAGGGAAAACGGACTAAGTTTTCCCTTTCCCGGCGGCCAATTTATTTGAATTTTTTTTCTGTTCCGAAATGCAGCAGCATTTTGGAGCAGAAAAAATGCTATTAGTACCCCAGTCTAACGTGCCGAGGTACTAGTGGCAATAAGCCCTTCGACAACGGGCCAATTCCAGCCCACTGTAATGCCCCCGGGCTTCGTTAACTACGGCCTGTGGCGGTATTGGCCCGCTGTCTCAGGGCTTATTGCTACATAATGTGCCATTGCCCCAGAATGTCATCACTCCACCAGACACTAATGGGGATGAGGATGAAGAAGAAGCCCCAGCCATCTGTCCAGCAAGGGATGTTCAGATTCCCAGGCAGCATTTAGTATGTGTGGGTGGGCACACATCACAAAGGGGCATTGATGTGTATTATTGTGAAGTATCAGGCAGTGCAGGCTATGCATGGCTGATGATTACAACTATAACTGGAATACTGCAACATAGCCATATGCAGCTGATTTGACCCATGATTAATATTAAGAAACAAAACTAGAGACATACCCATTTGCCAGCACAACACTGTTTATTTAGCATCTCCTCAAGCCATGTGTGCACTCCTACTCTAATCTCTCCCCTCTCCCTTCCTAAAACACTCCTGAAACTGCCCCCCAGACACACCCCAATACCTCCCTCTTGCCTAACACAACCCTCTGCCTGACCCATTCCCCTTCCCAACGCAATCCTGATCCTATTCCCCTACCCCCAACAAACTCCTCTCTACCCCCTCCCAAGTAGAGGTGAACAGAAAGCTACATTCCTCATTTCTACCTGAGTTTTTCCCCAGGTCTAGCAGGCTTGAGGATTGGAGTTGCGACAGTCTGATAGTCCTACGAGGTAGACTGCTGAAGACAGATTCATTCGGCATTCGATCTCGTCGATCATGAGCGCCTTCTGGAGCGATTACAACAGCAGGGAGCCTGCTCGGAGAAGGTGGTCAACTGGGGTCAAGTCCTTTTTATCCAGTCGCGAATCCTATATACAATGGGGCTCAGCCACATCCCCTGTTTCTTCAATCAAATTTGGCATCCCCCAAGGAGCTTCAATGTCGCCACTCCTTTTCAACCTGTAAATGCGCTTGCTCTGTACCCTTTTGGAAGAGCTAGGGGTCTTTTTTACCAACTATGCCAATGACACGCAACTAGTCATCGAGCTAAGTGTTGTTTACCAGCCAGACTCATTAACATTAAACACCCTCTACGATGCCATTGAGAGCTGGATGTCCTTGAATTGGCTTTGCTTGAATGACAATAAAATAGAGCTACTGTTTTTTGGCTATTCTCAAGCTCGTGCAAAATTAGACCCCACATATGCTAACTTTACATTGCAAGGCAACAAGATCCCGACTCAATCTAAAGTGAAGACCCTAGGGGTTGTCCTAGAGGCCACCCTGAATTCAGATGCACAGGCACAAAATCTCAGCAAGACATGCAATTACCACCTGAGGCTTCTTCGGACCATATGGCCTTTCATCAACAAAAATAATTCAGTGACTATCGCTCGTGCCATGATTTTATCAAGGTAAAACTATTGCAACATGCTGTTGTGCAGAGCATCAAAGTCTAACCTTCGGACTTGCCAGACCATTCAAAATTATGTAGTCCGCACTGTCTTAACCATTCCTCTACAAGCTCATATCTCCAATGCTCGGAGAGAGCTAAACTGGTTACCAGCGCAGCAACGCATTGAGTTCAAAATGGGCCTAGTAATCCACTGCTCCCTCTATGGAAAAGCCATGGAATACCTTAAAAAATTATCATGCCTTACAAGGCAGCCAGAGACCTGCAATCTTCCGCCCTCTCCCTACTACAGTGAATAAGAATTAAAAAAACCAGAGGCCTAGGCAGATCTTTCCGGGCATTGGCTCCCTCCTTCTGGAATTCCCTAACGCTGTCTATCAGAGAGACTTCCACTTTGATTTAATTCAGAAAATCCTTGAAGACACACCTTTTCAGTTAAATCTCCTCCATGTTATGACTTAACACCTCTCAGCTAGGGCATATTAGTTTGCCTGTTTTTTATCTTGTCACTATGTTTGTTTCCTTTGTGTCTCTGTCAGCGCCCCGATGCCTGCAGGTTTTGGGGGCAATCGAAATAAATAAATAAATAAAATCAGGGGTGTTGATGGAGGTGTATGGTGTTGGGTCAAGAGTAACATAGTGTTTAATTGAACTAGTGTCGTCCCCACATGCTCCAAAATACAAGACATCACTACAAATCTCTGGGTCATTGTCTCTGTTTTCTCCCTCATGCGCTGGTTTTGGAGGATGATAGCAACTACAAAGCTGTTCAGTTTCCTGTGGAGACATGACATGTGCTGTCCCGTCTTCATTCCATGACCCATTAGGGCCATCTGCATTCTGAGAGAACAAAAAAGTATTAATTAAAAATGTCCTCCAGGCACGGTAGTCGTGTTTCCATCTTTTTGAGATATTGAGATATTGCAGAACTGCCTGGTGTTGTGATTAATGTTTTATGGGCCTGGGGCTATCACAGATGGCAAGACTGCTGTTGGGCAAGGAGGTGTAGACAAGGTCAAAAGAGGTACTTGTTTTTCGATATCACCAGGGCGATGGCCATCAGTTGGACACACTCAGGTGGTGATCTGGTCACCACCTCAGTCATTGATGCAAACTTCAGTAGGTGCAAAGAGGAGTGACTTTGTCCTCCTCTTTCTGGTCATCCCTAAGGTCCACTGGCAACAGTTGAGAGGGTGGAATGCGGCCCACAATATTTGTGCTGACCTCTACAGTCAAGAGATGGGTGGAATGTGGCCTGGTATATGAATTTAAGGGATGTGGACCTTCCTTTGGCACTGGCCGTGTTTGTGGAGTACTCTGTGCTGCGTTCATGGTTGCAGGGGCCTGGCATGGATTGGCTAGTGTCTGGGTCTTCCTAGATGGGGTATGTAGGGTATTTTGTGGAGATTTGGGGCCTGACGGTATTTTATTACCGCCGAAAAATAACTTAGCAATAATCACTCTTTGTATTCAGATTTGGCCATGTGCAACAATAATACAATGGACATGCATTATTTCAGCACCCAGACCTGCTTATTTGGTATACGTGGTTGGTGGTATTTTGGTGAGCATAATTCCCTTGTTTTATTTGTGGCCCCAATGTCCAGAATCCCTTATCTTCGCTTAGATTTTTCGTGTGATCACTAGAGAGACCTCAGACCTGCATTCTAGGGATACCACATTTTCCAGTGATAGTGTTGGTGCGCCACCATGGGCAAACTCACTGACTTATTTACGACAGAGAGCTATATGTGGTAGTTTTGTGGTAATTTCCACTACCTTATATACGGTAGGGAGCTATGTTCAGAGAGTCTCTCTTCCCGTTGGCTCATGTACCTCCAACAAGTTATACTACAGTCACTCACAATTATTCATACTGATTCTGACATGCACACATCTGTCTTAAAATGACCATTGCACTGTTTAAAATCTCCCCACATCATTGGCATTGTAATGGTAAATAGAAAATAAACCACCCGTCTGTTTTCAAATATTTTCTGTATTATAAAAGTTGCATTTAGACATGATCTCATTCTTTACAGAAATAAATAAAATGGTACAGTAAAAGCATTTTCTATGACACACTGCAAAGAGCGTGGCGGAGAACAGAATTCAACTTGCAACATTGGTATTTGATTAAGACACGCACAGGAATCCTACACTGACTGCATATCACCGTACACACTCAGCTCCCACACTTCTCATTACCTTATCTCTTTAGTTGTTCTCTTTGTGAATGTGGCTCTCTTGGATTAACTCCAGCAAAAAGGAACGCTTGCCTTCTCAAGCCGGGGTTATTGCCTGGAATTCTCAGCTTTTTCAGATAGGAATGCCTCAGCCAGTGGAAAGGTTTTTCTTTCAGCTTTCCCCAGTCTCGACTGCAGCAGGACACCGGAATTTGCATTCAGTCAGGACCCCACAGCCAGGTCTTCTCCCCAGTAGTGCAGAAATATGTCTCCCTGTCTTTTTCCCTGCTACTGCCCACTAAAACTTTCCTCTCAGCCCTCTTTATGACGTGTCCCAATGAAATTCATCATCTCTCATCCTCCTACTCTTCAACAATAGCTTCGCTTATACATTTGCAATTGTTGCAAATCTGACTTCCTCCTTCCTGCAGTTACTGTGCACAACAACACGGATAATCAGGCAGAGAAGAGAAGAAAAAAAAATCTGCACACTCATTTAAATGGTTTTCAGAGTATGCCTAATTCTGCAGTAGAGAACACATTTTATTAGTGGGTTATATTAAAATAAGGTTTTATTAGTCAGGTTAATGGTTAATAGGTTAGCTGTTAATTTTCAAATGTGTCTCTAGCAATATAGGCATTTCAGGTGAAAAATAGTGTGCATTTTTAAATGAACACGTGTGCTTTTAACTGTAAAAATAGCTTTGCATCTTATATGTTAAAATCGTTTTTGACTGAATAGCCTGTCTTTCCTTGTTAATCTGCTAACCCATATAGCAATGCACCGCACCCTTGTGGTGGTGGTGCTGCAAAAATTTTGTGCTACTTGTGCAGTATTGCTGTACTGTGTACTGTAACACGCCAAATATCCTTACATATACCCTCCTTTTGTTTTTAGAACTTGGCTATAATCCAAGCCAATTCCTAAAAACAACTTGTTCTATTTTTTTTTTTTTTACAATATAGCAATCCAACAAAATGAATATTCATGTGCATCAATGAAAATTTGCAATCAACATTTCATCTGAGTCCATCAGTTCATAAAATGTTCCACATTTGCCTTCTCAGTGGAAGTGGCATTACTTTAAGTTTAAATTTTCCAAGTCAATTAAAAACAATGAAATAAAACAACTAACTAAAACAAATAAGTAATATAACAAGTTAAAATAAATAATTAAAATAATAAATACGTGGAACTTCATATGCCGGAACTTTTGTTTTGTCTCTTTTGGTATGTCCCGACCAGCGATGTTATTCGGTTCATTCGAGTACTCTTTCATCTTGGCAATCTTGAATCCACAGTAGTCATCTCTTTTGGCATTCCGGTTATTTTGTCTTCACCTCCACCTGGAGGCAGGCATCTTTTGGTCTTCATCCAGGGGACTCCAGGACTCCATCGTCTCCCGTGGCCTCTGATCCCGGAACCTCCGACCAAATAATGTTAATTGTCTAAATCAAAATAGAAAATAAACAGATTAAGTACATAGCATAATACTAACTTCATCCTTTTGCCAAAAATAAAACATGCTTGGTAAAAATACTTCGTTTTTTTTTTCTTTTTTCTGAAATTAAACACAAGTTAAAAGAAAACAAACACATATAAAACAGCATTCAATATTTAATACACTTTCTCTCTGCACACCAACCACGAGCTTCCGTTATATGTGCATTTATTTATTTATTTATTTATTTATTTATTTATATTATATATTTTTACATATATTACAGTGTTTATGTGCCATCATAACAATCAACTTTTTTTTAACTTCTTTGTCACTGCCTCCTGATTACACCCATTTATTTTCTCAAGGGACTCTATCCGTTTCCACATGCTCAAGCTGCCTGATCTCATGTCTGGGATGGCATGGTTTGATTTGATTTACATGGACAAACTGCTCTATTGCTGTTTCACCTTCATTTTTCAAAATTTTATACACTATAGGAGAGACTTTATCTATAATTCGAAATGGCCCCTGCCAGGCTGCCAGAAATTTAGAATTTTTCTGTTTACTTTTTCCAAAATGAAACTTGTACACCTGATCCCCTACATTGTATTCCTTTACTGATGTCTTTTTGTCATAATATGACTTAGCACTGTCAGCAGCTCTTTCCAGATTTCTCTGCACAAAAGCAAATGCATGTTGCAAATGCCTCCTCAGTTCATCAATATATTCATGAACTGTGGATGCACTCACTAGAGTTTGCTCATGTGTTCTGTATAGTAGGTGTTGTGGTAACACCATTTTCCTACCTGTTAAGACCTCATGGGGGCTAACACCTGTTGCTTTGGCAGGAGTCGACCTGATTGCCATCAAAACCAATGGTAAACGTAAATCCCAGCTGGAACCTGCTTCTGCCACAAATTTCTTTAAAATATCCACAACAGACCTATTGCTTCTTTCAACTGTACCTGAAGACGCCGCCCGATATGCGATATGTAGTTTCCTTTTCACACCTAGTATTTGCCATACCTTGCTCATTAGAGTACTTGTGAAATGACTTCCTCTGTCTGACTCAATTCTTTGTGGCAACCCAAACCTTGAGAACACATGGTTCACCAGCAATGTGGCTGCTGTTTGCGCACTACAATCTGGTGCAGGAATGCATTCAATCCACTTTGACATCAAACATACCACACTCAAAATATAACGGTGTCCCCTGCTCGACCTTTTTAAAGGACCTACATAGTCTATTTGCAAATCTGACCATGGGAGAGTTAGGCCTCTTTTCATCAATGGTGCTCTATGCATTGGTGAAGCAGGTTTAAATTGGGCGCATACTAGACATCCTCTAGTATATAATTCCACATCTTGGGACATATGTGGCCAGTAAGCATAATCTTTTAGTATTTCTAATGTCTTTTGTGAACCCCTATGGCCTGCAGTTATGGCATCGTGTGCATGGTGTAGCATTAGTCCTCTGAATGAAAGGGGTACTACCCACTGTATTTGCCCTGTTATGGACTCTCTAATCATGAGTCCATCCTGTAATCTAATTCGTGTTTTGTTCTTTAATAACACCCTCAACTCTTCTTTTCCCATACAATCATTTTCTGTTAAAGGATTTTGTTCAGGATCTATCAAATGATTATAATAGATTCCCAAAATTTGATCATTCTTTTGTGCCTCAATCAAATCTTGGTCTGGCGTGTCATGACTCCACTGCACCACCGGTTGATCTACCTCTTTTGGTGCTTTAGAACGTGTGACTGCATCAATTTGTATTTCACCCATTAAATAATCAATAGGTAGCAATTCTCCCATCACAGCCCCAATCTTAGCCAGATGGTCTGCCTTATCATTTCCCTCCTTATCCTCTCCTGGTGTTTTTAAATGCCCACGAATTTTTCTCCAGTATATTGTTAAATTATTTTCTGACACCAATTTGTCTATGGCTTGTATCATTTTTCCATGTTTAAGTGGCTTTTTGTTGTATGTAACCATGCCTCTTGCTTTCCAACCAGGCAAATACTCCACAAAGCTATTCCGTGCATAGTCAGAATCAGTCACCAGGACAATTTCACTGAACTTTTTATCAACTGCAGTAGCAATTGCTTTATAGATGGCTGCCAATTCCGCCACCTGACTGCTCCTATCTCCAATCCTCATCCCTATACTAGGAACGCCTTCACATTTCAACCAGACATTTCCTATTCCTGCCACTAATTGTTTATTACTGTCATTTTCAATGTGAAAAGCACAACCATCCACATATACAGTTGGCAAATCCTTGCATGTTTTTTCATCAAAAGCTTTGTGTGGTGATTGTTCAAATTCCTGTAAACTAGCTTCCACATCCATTTCATTTGTTATTTGTTCAGCTGCACAGTCATGTAAGTCAGCTAACCCTTGAGCAATTGGGCTCTTTTTATTTTGTCCATATCTTACTTCTACGGGAAAACCTTGTAATGCCAGCGTCCATGAAGTGATTCTGGATTGCGCTAGATTGCCTGATCTAATTCTTTTACTCTCTAAAAATTGCAAAGGTTGATGATTTGTTTCAATAATCACCTTTTCTCCCTGAACAATGGGGCGGAAATGTTGTAGCGCCCACACAGTGGTTAATAGGGCCTTTTCGCATTCATTAAATTTCATTTCAACTTGGGAAAATGCCTTACTTGCATATGCAATGGTTTTGTGATTCAAATCGTGTTTTTGTGATAACACTGCTGACATACAATGTTCAGAAAAGCCTATTTCTATAAAGAAATCCCTGTCCTTTATGGGGTACGCTAAACATGGTGCCTTTACAAGACATTCCTTCAATCTAGCCACTGCATCAGACTGCTCTCCTTCCCATCTCCAGGGAGTATTTAGTTTAAGCAGTTCAGTCAATGGTTGAGTGATTTCTGCATAATTCTCAATGAACTTTCTGTTATAGCCTGTCATCCCTAATAAACTTTTTACTCCTTTCACATTTTTAGGATCTTTTAATCTTTGTATGGCCTCTATTTTCTTCCTTTGTGGATTTAGCCCATGTTCAGTCACTTCATGCCCTAGAAAGTTCACTTTTTTCTTGCACCATTGTGCTTTTTGCAAAGATACTTTGGCGCCTGCTTTCTGCAATTGGCCAAGCACATGTCTTATTTCATCAAAATGGCTTTTAAGGTTTTCATTTTTTATCAAGACATCATCCACATAAACTATTGTTCCTCTTTCCGCTGCATCTGGCATGGCCTTTCTCAAAAATATGCCAAATTCACTCCCACTATTGATGTACCCGAACGGAGCTCTAAGCCAGGCATATTGAGTCCTGTCAAATGTAAAGGAAAATAGGTGTTGTATCTCCTCTGCCAATGGCACACACCAATATCCAGATGTGAGATCTAACGTGGTAAATACATTTGAACCATGTATCTGAGCTAGGCCCTGATCAATGAATGGTAGTGGCCATCTAGATACTGGTACTCTTTTATTTAACTCTCTTAAGTCTGCACACAGCCGCCATTGACCATTTGGCTTTAACACACCTAAAATAGGCGTATTGGATGTGCTATGAATGGGCCTAATTATTCCCCGTGATTCCAAATTTTTAATAATCTCTGCCAATGATTCTAAACATGCCAGCGGTAGTCTATACTGGCGTACAAACACTGGATTTCTGCTACAACCTTCTGGTAGTGTGGCCACATGTAAATCAGTTAAACCACAATCATAAGCATCTTTTGCAAATACATCCTTAAACTCCATAAATATTTCCCTCAGATTGCGTCGATCCTCATCGCTGTCACATGCATCCGCTAAGGAGATCTGCTCTTCTACCATTCTGGAAAATTCTGGAAACTCTTCTGGTAAAGGAATCTCAGCGCTTTCCTCTAACTGTGTGGCTGTGTCTTTTTGTAGAGCTGCCACTTTCAAATATTTTGGCATATCAGCTTCCACTTCAATGGGCTGATTTCCTGTTTCATTTTCATTTAAATTAAATATTATGCAATCCTCTTGATGGCAGCACACTGTCTCATTTGAATCATAAGGATACACAGAATGAATTTTAAATATTCCTTTGGGCTGAGAGTCCAGGTGTTCTGGCAACTCGCCCTTGGCATCTACATATTTTTCAGGAATATTCCCAATCACCATGTTATTTAAATCTGCCGTATAATGTGATTTTTGTATGGCCATTCCTAATGGGGAGTTTTCCTCTAAATGAATGTCCTGACAACCTTTATTATTTACCATGATTTTTACAGATCCTTCACCAATGTCTACCAATGGAATGTATTCATAATCCAGGCCTTGCTGTTTTATGGATTCATTCAGGCATACAAATGCATCAGAGCCTTTCATCTGCTGTCCATTTTTGCATTTCAGTGTTATTGCAAACTGTTTTGTAAATGCAGGAACAATAGTATTTTTCCTCATCTGTAATTCGACTGCATAAGGAACTAGTTGTGCACAATGATAAGCCCTTCTTTTGTCTTCAAATTCAGGCGCCGGCCCACCTAGGCGTGACCATATTTTTTGATTAAGGAAATCTAACACCATACACATTCTGTGCATGATGTCATTGCCCATGTAAAATTCATTTTGTGCTCCACTCACTATCCATACATTATGGTAAATTGTTTTCTGCCCAATGCTAATTTTAAGCATGCATCTGCCTGTAATTCGGTTTTCAAAGTCTGGACTGTCCAACCCAGAAACATATTGATTTTTAATCCTAAATTTCGGGATTTCTTCCCTCTCCATAATTTTTTGCAACAATTTCTCATTAATGAAACTCCTTTCATGTTCAAGCGCTAAAGTGGCTTTTATTGTTTTAAGATAATCATTTATACCAACGTGAACCCATGGTTGCTCATCTTCTATGTGTATCTCTGCCAGAGTGGTAATGTGTTTCTCTGAATCTGTTTTAGGAACAATATTCTGTTTGCATGTATTCTCTTTTAAGTAAAAACGTAATGTGTGCTCATCTATAGCAGTCTGCCAATCTTTCCTTGTGTCCAAGTAGATTTGTACAGGTAGTTTTTCATTGTCGCTCTGATCTTTGTCTTGACACATTAATATAACAGTGACACTAGGTATGCAGCTATTCTGGAGATATACCTCCACAGCATCATTTGTTTTGGCAACGGTGTGACATTCTTTTATATTGCTGTTTTGTGATTTTAGTTTCTTAGGCCTCAATGGTTTTTTGGTTAAGGACCACAGCACTCCATTCACCCCATCTATGAGAGGAGACAATCTTTTCAGGCAATCTGTCCCCATCAGAAATGGAATTTCACAAATAGATGTGATCAATACCTCTTGTTTCATTCTGTGCTTTCCTATTTTTATGTCAACCTCAGTTACACCTATGATGGGCACCTCCTCCCCATTAAAGTTATGCACTGGGCCTTGATTTGCCTTCACTGTGATCTGACTCTGTGGAGGCCTCCCTTCATTGATACTCTTTACCAGCTCCTTGGACATAATTGTGGCCTGTGCGCCAGTGTCAATCATAGCAAAGGTGTGGCATTTTTCTTCTACAGTGATGGGTGCATAATATCTGTCCTCAACTTCCTCTAATACACATAAGAAATGTGAATTCTTACTGATTTCAGGGCTCACCTTTCTCAGGTCTTTTTCACTTTTGGTTAAGCACATTGGTAAATGAAAAGACATTTTTCCCTCCTTTTTACCCATTTCTGTGCGAGATATTTTATTCATTTCTCCATGTTCAGAGGTTTTTTGGAGTGTGGCCACTGTTCGCCCATCCATCTGGGTAACATCAGAGACCACATTACAACCTCCCAACTGAACATGTGTAACAACATCATTCAGCAATTTGTCATTTTTTAATTCTATGCATTTGTGATCATTTAGTGTAATACCAGCCCTTTCAGCCTCTTCAAAAATATGTGGCTCAAAGAATTTTTCAGGTGATTGACTTGTACCCTCCTTGTGAGTATTTCCTTTTTCTGTCTGTGTTTGGTCATTGTTTTGCTTGCCCAGGGAAGGAGCTATGGCATCCCCACTTACTCCCTGTTCACTGGTATTCCCCATGCATGAGTCATTTTTCTTAAATCTGTCCCTTTGTTCTTTTGGAATTCCTAATGTTTCTTTTTCATTTGTGCAAATCTTTACTGTTTTATTTAGCTCTAAGTTAAACCGTACCTCTTTTTTAAAAGTATTTGCACTTTCTATCACAATTTCATTTACTGGTACTTTCATTTTTAATCCATTAGTCACCTCAGAGTTGTCATGCAAAATTATATCAGAGCAATCTGTCATTTTGGCACTGCGATTATCATGAGTACTTAGTCACTTTTCGGAAGCCCCCCGGTCATTGCTACAGCCATCAGCCCCCTCTTTGGAAGGTTGTTTTTGCGCTGTATAGAGCTTTCCTATTTGCTCAGCTAACATTTTCACTTGGGCCTCAAGGCACTGGAACCTTTCCATCTCTCTAGGATCCTCTTTCTGTGGCCTAGGTCGATATTGGTTGTTTTCCCCCTGACTGGATCTATTCTGATACCTCTCAGGTGATTGATACCGGTTGGGATGGTTTCTGAACTCTTGATTCATTTGTGGAGGGGAGCGGGTTGCACCCATCCTTTGATTATAGTCCCCTGGTGGGGAATCATTGTACTGGCGTGGACTGTAGTTCACTTTTTGCCTCATGTCCTGTCTCTCAGATTGTGGGTACTGGCCCCTATGTTGATTTCCATTATCAGTAAATCGATCCACATATCGGGGCCTATCCTGATTACCATATATCATGGTGCTGGGATCAAATCTGCTCTGTGTCCCCAATGACTGGTAGGGACCATCATTTCTTTGATCTTGATTTTGTCTCTGGTTATTGTTCATACCTGCCATATCAGACCGGTATCTTACCCGGGGTCTATCTCCTAAATATCTAGGGCTGATGTAGCTCTTTCTATTACTAGGATCATGTGATTGGAACATTGGTACAGGAAATGGCGATCTTTGTTGATTATCCCTTTGTTCAGGTGTCACATTATTTTTACCTTGGCTTTGAGCAGACTCAAGGGACATTTTGGCTGACCTGATTTCCATTACTGTGGCTGAGGGTTCTTTAGATTTAGGCCTAGTATCTTTCATTTTATCACTTTCTCTACCCTGACAATAGAGTACCTCATATAGCTTGGTGCTTTGATGTACAATCCATTCAAGGGACTTGTCACGGTCAAATTCACGGACCAATTGGGATATGATGTCTTTCTGTAGCCCATAGAAGTATGCGGTTTTAAACTCATTGGAATTTGAGTCAAAAGATACATCAAAGCGAGAGAATGCTCTTTTTAAGTCTTGTAAAAACTGGCGAGGTGATGTATTAGGTCCAGCAGTAATAGTGTACGCGACTTTCTTTGCCTCCTGCAATGACTGAAAAGGAGAAAAATGACGCCTAATTTCTTTTTCAAACTCCAGCCATGTCATATTTTGCTGTTCATTTAATCCCCTTATGATGCTGGCCGTCGGGGCATCTAAAGTTAAATGAAAATATTGTCTGTACTGTTCCTTAGGTATCTGGAGCGCTTTAAAAATGTCATGCACCGCTTCTAAGTGATCCTCAATGCAGCATTCACCTCCCTTTTTAAATGGTTTGATCAGGGCTTTAATGGATTTCATTATTTTTATGGGGCTACTTGTTGCAATGCATGGAATTGCACTATTTTGTGATTCAATCCTGTTTTCAGGTGTATGAGATTGGTGGCTGCCCCCAATGGGAGTATCAAATCCCCCAAGGGCGCTGCAACCAAGTTCAGTCACCGGCCCTGTCACTGGGGCACTAGCTCTTTGGGCAGAGCTAGAATTCACCTCCACTCCATTGAATGTGGTACCCTGCCGCCTCTCCTGGGACCTGGGGATGCACATTTGCTGTTCTAAGTCCTTACACTTTTTAAGGAGTCTGTTGGCTTCATCATGCAAGTAATTATTTTCATCGCTCATTTTATTAATCGCCTCCTGCATGTCGCACATTTGCATTTGGTATTCATTGAACTCTTTATTTCTTTTGTCTCTTTCTTGAATCATTTTAATCATTTCTTGTTCTGCACTCTGGAGATCACCTTCTTTTTCACAATGTTCTTTTTGTAAAATCTGCATTTCTGAAATAACCTCATCTTTATCCTGCCTAATGTGATCCACTAATGCTTTTAAGTGTGTCAATTCTTGCTCACTATCTTCAAATTGTTTCTTGCTTTTGGATAACTGAGTATCAAAGTCTCTGCATTTTAATTGCATGTCTTTTTGGCATACATCCAATTCTGCTCTCAACATTTCCTGATTTTTACTTGCCCCGTCTAATTCAGTCTTTAACCTGTTAATTAGCTGAGTATCATTCTCTTGCATTCGCAGGGACTTGTTTAAAATAAACCATATTTTGCCGCATAGCCGTATTAAACAGTCTTTCTCTGCACTTTTATCGGCTGCATTCAATAATCTTGTAAGGCAGACCTGAATTATGCTGCCTTCTGCAAAAATATTGTCTAGTTTTTCTTTCTGCACCTCACCCTGAATGCGGTTACTCCATTCTAAGGTACTCGAAGACCAATTCCCATGTGCAAATAACTTTGCCTCTAAATATTGCACTAGATCTGAGAATGTGGTTTCCCTTTGTGACATTCTGAAATTCGTTTTTAGTGGCACACTGCTATTATAAAATGGGTTCCCTTTAATGTGCAAATGGCAGTGTGAGACACGCTTGCCACGCCCAGTAGGTACTCTATGATCACTTTCCCGGCCTGCAACGCACCATAAATATGTAGGGTATTTTGTGGAGATTTGGGGCCTGACGGTATTTTATTACCGCCGAAAAATAACTTAGCAATAATCACTCTTTGTATTCAGATTTGGCCATGTGCAACAATAATACAATGGACATGCATTATTTCAGCACCCAGACCTGCTTATTTGGTATACGTGGTTGGTGGTATTTTGGTGAGCATAATTCCCTTGTTTTATTTGTGGCCCCAATGTCCAGAATCCCTTATCTTCGCTTAGATTTTTCGTGTGATCACTAGAGAGACCTCAGACCTGCATTCTAGGGATACCACATTTTCCAGTGATAGTGTTGGTGCGCCACCATGGGCAAACTCACTGACTTATTTACGACAGAGAGCTATATGTGGTAGTTTTGTGGTAATTTCCACTACCTTATATACGGTAGGGAGCTATGTTCAGAGAGTCTCTCTTCCCGTTGGCTCATGTACCTCCAACATGTTATACTACAGTCACTCACAATTATTCATACTGATTCTGACATGCACACATCTGTCTTAAAATGACCATTGCACTGTTTAAAATCTCCCCACATCATTGGCATTGTAATGGTAAATAGAAAATAAACCACCCGTCTGTTTTCAAATATTTTCTGTATTATAAAAGTTGCATTTAGACATGATCTCATTCTTTACAGAAATAAATAAAATGGTACAGTAAAAGCATTTTCTATGACACACTGCAAAGAGCGTGGCGGAGAACAGAATTCAACTTGCAACATTGGTATTTGATTAAGACACGCACAGGAATCCTACACTGACTGCATATCACCGTACACACTCAGCTCCCACACTTCTCATTACCTTATCTCTTTAGTTGTTCTCTTTGTGAATGTGGCTCTCTTGGATTAACTCCAGCAAAAAGGAACGCTTGCCTTCTCAAGCCGGGGTCATTGCCTGGAATTCTCAGCTTTTTCAGATAGGAATGCCTCAGCCAGTGGAAAGGTTTTTCTTTCAGCTTTCCCCAGTCTCGACTGCAGCAGGACACCGGAATTTGCATTCAGTCAGGACCCCACAGCCAGGTCTTCTCCCCAGTAGTGCAGAAATATGTCTCCCTGTCTTTTTCCCTGCTACTGCCCACTAAAACTTTCCTCTCAGCCCTCTTTATGACGTGTCCCAATGAAATTCATCATCTCTCATCCTCCTACTCTTCAACAATAGCTTCGCTTATACATTTGCAATTGTTGCAAATCTGACTTCCTCCTTCCTGCAGTTACTGTGCACAACAACACGGATAATCAGGCAGAGAAGAGAAGAAAAAAAAATCTGCACACTCATTTAAATGGTTTTCAGAGTATGCCTAATTCTGCAGTAGAGAACACATTTTATTAGTGGGTTATATTAAAATAAGGTTTTATTAGTCAGGTTAATGGTTAATAGGTTAGCTGTTAATTTTCAAATGTGTCTCTAGCAATATAGGCATTTCAGGTGAAAAATAGTGTGCATTTTTAAATGAACACGTGTGCTTTTAACTGTAAAAATAGCTTTGCATCTTATATGTTAAAATCGTTTTTGACTGAATAGCCTGTCTTTCCTTGTTAATCTGCTAACCCATATAGCAATGCACCGCACCCTTGTGGTGGTGGTGCTGCAAAAATTTTGTGCTACTTGTGCAGTATTGCTGTACTGTGTACTGTAACACGCCAAATATCCTTACAGGCTTCAGTGACAGGAATGGCAGCAAACTTACTGGATGCCTGTTGGTGCTGTTGTTTTAGTGATGGTAGTGGTGGTGGAGCCTGGAGTAGTGATGTTTACATCTGGTTCTGCCGATGCTTGGTTTTAGTCTGATGGACCCTCTTGGTTTCTAGAAGTGTCCACTGTGGAAATTCATTGCTGATATATCATGAGTTATTGTACCAATGATGGCAGAAGTGATTGATACATTGATTTGCTTAGCATAACTAGCTGTGGTCATTTGCTCTGTATGCAGGCCTATCCAGGTGGTCTGTATGTGGGGAGTAAATATATCCTTCCACCAGGTGGCCAGGGAAAGGCCATCACTTGTGGATCCTGACCTTGGGGGTGGATATGCGAGAGAGGATCACCTGGGCGGAGGAAACTTCGGGAGTGGGGATGAGGCACTCTTGGGTGAGAAACAGTATCCCCCATTTCCCTTTTCTAAGGAGTCAAATGTGCCCCAGGCTTTTATGGGCTCTTATCACTTCCTTCCCTATTTTGTCAGAAAACCATCTCCTAATACATACCAATATGGTACTGAGACAAGGAAGAGATAACGTACAAACATAGATGCTTTAATATTTAACTCCGACATACACAAACACCACTCTGGTACTGGGACAAGGCAAAGGGATGCCGAGTACCAAAACCGTTATGCAATTGATGAATATTGCCTTCGCCTGATGCCAAAGGGGCGGTATCAATGGCCTGCTCAGGTGAGGCTAATGAGATCGCATGTGGAAAGCAGCCGGAGGTGAAGGCAAAGAGACGCGTGTACGAAGTAGCAAGGAGCTGCAGAGTCATTGCAGCAGAAGCAGATTGTGGCAGGTGTTTTCAGAAGGTCTCCGGTGGCAAGGTTGGTTTGCAGACCTCCTGGAGTCAGAAGGACTCATTCTCTGGTAACCAAAGGCGGTGGAGACCCTGGAAGAGGTGTGCGTTATAGGAAGCAGCAATAGCCACAGAGAGAGCCTGCAGAAGCAGAGAACGCCATACGGAGGCAGCGTACCCGGTGTGTCAAAGCAGGCTAAATGACTCGGGGCTTTATCGTGCGAACCCTGTGGTGTGTGCAGGTTGGATCACTCATGAGCTAAGGACAGTGTAGGCAATCAGAATGCTGGTAAAACTTAAAGTACAGATGATTGATTACTATGATAATTTGAAGGCTGAAAGAAATGAATATAACGGTTTTTGAACACCGAACTGTAACGAAATTGTCAAGGCCAAGGAAGGGCAAGAAAAGCAGTGAACTTTGAAAGTGCGAAAAAGCCCATGAATAGGGTATAAATTCCCAGCAGGGGAGTAAACTGTGAATTTGAGGTTGCTTTAGTTAATATGACTGATTTGAGGTTTTGAATAACGAACCAAAAGTAAGTAACAATAATTGAATGCCACGTGATTGAAAGCAGTGGATAGTGTGTCCTAATACAAAGGAACTGTGAATTGTGTAAACTAATGAAAACAAGCATTGGCAAGCATCATAATGAATATAAGGAACTGTGAATTGTATTATCAGAGGAAAACCAGCATTGGCAAGAGCCATAAGGAAAAGAGTAACTGTATACATTGAAAGCTGAAGCAGTGGCAAAGCTATGAGCAGATTTGATAATCTAACAAGTGAATGGTGGCAAAACAAGGATTAAAAAAGCTGCAAGAGTATGCGTTGAATACCACGGTTAAACTGAAGCAGTGGCAGTGTAACTGTGGCAGAAAAGCAAAGGAGGTGTATCCGTTGCATCACCTGTAATGGGTGGACCATGTGGTCAGACAACTGCGCCTAGAACGAGTACAACCTCTTTTCCTCTCTCTTTCCATTCCAGGGGCTCAGACATTCACACCATAAAAACACACTCATTGGGCCTCATTCCGAGTAGGGCGGTAAGGGTTAACGGTCATCGGTAACGAGACCGGTGCCGTTAAACCCTTACCGCCCAACTACGAGTTCCCTTTGCGGGTCCTTCCTTAACGCCTGCTTTTAGCTTTAGCAGGCGTTAAGGACGGGACCCGCAAAGGGACTCCCCGGTCAATAACGGTACTGTAATTTACGGTACCGTTATTGCCGCCTTCCCCCTTCCCATTGAGCCCTATGGGGGCTCAAATGGGAATGAGGAATGGCCCTGGTGAATGGGGAATTACCAGTCCCTCCGACCTCGGAATGGACCGGTAATTACTCCATTCACCAGGCTGGAGTTTGGACGAGTTCGGAGGCAGCCATGCCGCAAATAGCGGCCTGGTTACCTCCGAACTCGGAATGAGGCCCATTGTCTTCCCTTTCCCCACCAGGATTATTTACCAAGTTAAGTGCTAGGCCTAGACATCAGTGTTCATCCTCCAGGATACAGATTCCAATGTAGGTCTATTAATGACTATTCATCTGGGTAACAAAAACATGATTAGTACACAGCGAGGGCGCAGTCAGAATGAAAGAGCCATTCTGATTGGCCCTCACCGAGTCGTTACCAGGCCAGGAATCCCTCTGTTGGGATTCCAGGGCTTTTGTCCCCGGCAGCGGGCATGGCAGTCCCTCAGCCAATGAGGAGGCTCAAAGCAGGGCCATCGCCGCTCCGAGCCTCCCCAAGGCTGAGAGGCTACCTTTGCCCCCCGCTAGGGACAGAGGTAAGGCTTTTTATTTTTTTTCCTTCCCTCCCTCCTCCCACCTCCTACCTCCCTGCCCTCCCCACCCCACTTACCGTCTATGCCTTGGTCCCCGGCGGGGGATGATGAAAGCCTCCAGCCGTGTGAAGACTCGGAGCGGGGCCATCCCCGCTCCGAGCCTCCACACGGCTGGAGACTTCCATCGTCCCCCGCCGGGGTCCCAGGTACGTTTTTTTTTTCGCCCTCCCAACCCCACTTACCTTCTTTTTTTCGGGAGCGGATGCTGAAAATGCTTCTGTTTCCAGCGCGTCTGCTCCCGATGGCTGCCATGGAAAGGGAACGCGGCCATTTTCTTTGATGTCTTTTTCGGGAAAAAAATAAAGCTTTTAGTGCCCCGGTCATGCAGTTTTTGTGGGCTGGGTACTAATAGCTATATGCCCATCGCAGAGGGGGCATTACCGACTCTGGTAATGCCCCGGGCCTTCGTTAAGGCCCTCGCTTCGCTCGGGGCCTATAACTATGAGCCCCGGGGCATTACCTGAGTCGGTAATGACCCCGCCGCTCGGGGCATATTGCTTAATTAGCACCCGGAGTAGATGTGGCATTCCTGTGGGCCAATCTGGACTGTCAGCTTTTGGGCAACAATCACTTGTATGCTGCCATCCCTTTTTGTACACAGGAATAAATTCTCTTCCTGTGCTCCTTTTTCCCACTCCTTCTTCCCCTCCCAACCCTTGGAGAGCCCCTTATACAGTCTTTATAATGAACATGTCATACAGAATGATTATATAACGAAAATTATATAACGAAAAACATAACAAAAATGTATGTGGGGGTGGGGTAAAGGGTTACATCTTTTGGGGAAAAGGTTGGGGTGCGTTTTTAGGTGTGGGAAACGGCGGTCCTGCTCCAAGTACTAGGTGAACCATGACAGACAAAATGGACACAGGTCTCCAAGCATCTGTTGCTCATGGGCAATACCTGCATGGCTTTCTTTCTTTTCCTTTTCCATTGCATTTAAGCACCTGGCCCTGATGCCTAGTGCTAATAGTCCCATTGTCCACTGGGAAATATAGGATTTTATAACCCTCAACCCGCTTATTTACCCTCACTCCACTCGGACCCAGAAACCAGGCTTTCAGGCTCATAAGATCCTAACCCACACCTGGATGTTATTACTGACCGCCTATCTGACAATTAGAATGTTCGGAATGCAGTCAATAACTACTGTTATTTTTTGCACTACAAGCATTCTATCTTGAGAAGCCTACAGGGAAACAGCAGAAAACATTGCTCTGCAAACAATGGACATCAATGCAATTTATGAAGAAAGATTTCTTTCAACAAGTCTTTGGGAGGATCTTTTTTCAATGAAAATAAAAAAAAATACTCATACCTTAGGTTTACGTTGACACTACACCTAATGCATGGTTTCATTAAAACACTTCCAGTTCAACAAGCTACAATTAAAAGGTTTGAGGTATAATGGTTAAAAACGACCACATAAAGCCACAATCAATTTATTAACAGGTGTTGCCTAGACTTCACATTTCCAAAACCTATATTGATCTTAACACTATGTGCTAACAGCCCAAAAGACCTCTCCAGTGGTTAGTATCACTTGGAATAATGACCCTTCCTCAATTTACAGCCCTCAACTTGAGGGCGGTCATTATCCTGTGGGCATGACCCCTCCCTTAATCTATAAGGCAATATTGTGACAACATTTAGAAGCAGCAGGAATGTCCAATGAAGGTGTATATAAAAGTGTGATAGCCAAGGTGTTTGAGGTTCTGCGGATATCTAGTTATTGGTGTGCTTGTATAAGCAATCATTTTAGAATAGGCAGTAGTCCATTTTATGACCCATTTAGGCTTAAGTTTTTCAAGTAAGTTGAGCAACTCGAGTCATGTAGAACTATCACAAACACACACATGGGTGTTGCTAGGTCTGGAAAAGATCTAGGGCTACCCTAATTTTGGGACTGTCGGGATTGGGGGCTATTCTATCTGGGGCTACAACCAAAAAACCCGGGGCTATAGCCCCCTCGGCCCCTCCTCCCCACCGTGCAACGCCTCTGCACACACAGCACAATGGCGTGACACGATAAAACAGGAGACCCATTTCAGTGGGGAAAGGTGACTTCTAATATTTTCTCTGGCCTTTTCTCTGCGTTTTCGAGCCCTCGCCAATAGCCTGCGGGGAGTGCGCAACGTGGAGGGGCCCTGCACATCTGCAGATGTGATCAGAAACAGCAATCTGCTTTTATGAGATACCTATACACCGAAAACTGCTCTCGATGAGCCTCTGGGGGGCCCTTGCAGGTGGTGAGATGAGCGTATGCTAACAGAACTGCTGTGCCTTGAATGACAGCATTAGGCGCCCAACCAGGGGAGCTGAGACTAGGAGCCACTGCTTAAAAGGAGCTTAGAAGGGCGAGAACATCAAACGTAGATTACATATGGCAGTGACAAGACGTACCTGTTATAGTCAATTAAACTGCCTTGACACCAAATAGCGAGACACGTTTGTCTCCTCTATAAGAACAG
This sequence comes from Ambystoma mexicanum, assembly GCF_040938575.1. Lineage (NCBI taxonomy): Eukaryota > Metazoa > Chordata > Amphibia > Caudata > Ambystomatidae > Ambystoma > Ambystoma mexicanum. Next base: position 137,468,712 of record NC_090928.1, read on the forward strand.
TAAGTATTTCGCAGTAGCTTAATGCAAAGCGGAATCAGATTACCAGGCCTTTTGATTGTTATCTGCGCACACTGCGCATAGGGCATGCGCATAGGGCGTGCTGTGCATGTAAGCAGTACCAAAAGGAAAACACTCTCTAGAGTGTTTCCTACATGAATCCAGAAAACAAGCAGAACACACACGACGTTGTGAATTATTTGTACCGAAGGTGGGTTTTAGTAAGGGCATCACCAGCAGATTATCACCAAATATGGCCCCATTGCTTGGCAGTGGAAGAGGAGTGCCAATCTGGCATTTTGTGTAGGAGAGGAATATACCTGAACTTTGACTACGACACATCATTGGCCAAAAAAATAAAGGGCCCAACGAAAGGCACAAAATAAAAGTCGCCTGGCTCTTTGGGAGAACATCTTCCCAAGGAAGTCTTGTAGACTTACTTCACATATGTGGCTCAAGGGAGTTCAGGTATAAGATGTGTAGGAGTGGGCCTTTGATCACCATAACCCAAAGTAGGCCCACCACTTAACGAGTAAGGGCCTCATCACGAGTTGGTTTTAGCCCTTAAATGCGGCAGTAACTGTATTACCTCCTGGAATACCGCTCCGCATCATCACGACAGCGCAGGACCCAAAAGGGGCCAGCGTTAATACAGCCGAGTGTAACACTGCCGACATTATTACAGCTGGCGGTCATAATACCGCTGTCAATACAGCCCATTATCACAGACCCATCGCAACTCCATTTCCAGCAGTATTACCACCTGAAACCCGGCGATAATACAGCTGGAATTACCCCCAGAATCCAGCTGGAGGTAGATGAACCCAGGTGCCAGGAATAAAACCACAGGTGCATACCATGCACACCAGAGGGCTACAAAAGACCCACCCAGGACCCAAGCACACTTTCCAACACCATGGGGCCATTGTCTTCTGCGAGCTTTGACATGCAGTTCCGCATGCTGCACCTGGAGCTACAGATGCTGGACAACCAAGGCATGGCACAGGGAGCACGGGGGAGGGGGGTGGAAAGAAGGTGAGATGAGAAGGATGAGAAGGAGACCAACCGCAGCAAGGCATGCACCCATCCCCAGGGTCATGCTATCACCCTGGGACCTCAGTGACACCCTGCCAGTAACAGAGTACCGACTGGATCATGTGACCATCACTGAGCTGCTGGCCACAATACAAAATGACATTGGGAGCAGGATTGCCATCCGCACTGTGGACTGGCCCCTACCAGCGCTCTGTGACCATGATGCATTGCATGGCCCAGTCGACATTCAGTGCAGTCCTGGGCCAGGTGCTTGATGCCCTGCTACACAATGACAACCTGCATATGGCACTGCCCACAACTCAGGCCCAGGTGAATGACCTCAAGGCACGCTTCTATGCCATCGCACAAGTGCCCAATGTGATTGTAGTCATCGACTGCATCCATGTTGCATTGGTTGCATCCCAGGCACATGAGGCAGTCTTTCGGAACTGCAAGCACTATCATTTATTGAATGTGCAGATGACCTGTGGGCCTGACCTAAACATCAGCCACTGCTGTTCCGGCTACCCTAGATCCACTGACAACTCCATGGTGCTACGCACCAGCACACTGCCGGCCTAAATGGAGAGGCACAGGGGACAATGGACCTGGATAGTGGGTGAGTACAAATCCAGATATAAATGTATGTTTAAGCACAAGTAAAAAAAGAGGGGTATCACCACAGGAAGCATTGCGTGATCAATAAGAGGTGCCGTCACCACCTCTGCAGCACCTGCACCATTAACAAGGGGGATCCAAGGTTGCATGCACACGACCACCACACCTGGACCCACACATGGTGATTGACACACATCGCTGCACACCCAAAAACACATCAGACCACAATAACCACAATGACCATAACGCACCTGGCATGTGCTGCAGTGCAGATCCACACCCCATCACCCAACAGCGAGTCCACCCAGGGCCTCAGATAGGAATCTCAAGTGAGAGGGCACTACCCACTCCATATTCCCTAAAGTACTGTGTGAAATGAATACCTATTAATGATGAGTAAAAGTGGGCCATGCTCCCCCTTACCTGTAGCACCGTGTCCACCCGTGCCACACCAGCCATCCCATGGGCAGTCAACCATCAGCTGCAGAAGGACAGCCACCTCAACAACACAGGGTGGATGTACACAGCACATAATGCATGGCATGAAGTAGGAAGGATGGACATCCATGACACATTGCATGGTCCTGTTGTTCACAGGAATGCCCACGGAGCATAATGGCTGAATATTCTGAATCTGCAGAATCAAGCATGGTACACATGCCTGATGTTGTCATCCCATCCCTTGCAGGTGACTCAGGATACCGCAGCTCACCTGGTTCATGACCCCTGTGCCTGACCATAGAACACCAGATGACCATGCATACAACCATGTCCACAGCCGGACACACATCTGCATCAAACATGATTTTGGACTTTTGAAGACACGATTCGGGTGCCTGGATCTCACTGGAGGGGCCCTCATGTATGCCCCGCACAAAGTTGTCAAAATCACCATGGCATGCATAATGCTGCACATCATTTGCCGCAGGTGGAATGTGCCCCTACCCCCTGATGCAGACAGGCAACCCCCAGGGGCATATGATGATTATAACCATGTGGCCGGAGCCAGGGCTGATGCATACAGGGATGGGGTGAGGGAGGGGTGGCTGGCCCGACAGGCACTGATCGATAATCTTTTTTAGCACAGTGACTAGACCCAAAACACAACCTGCACATTTTGAATAAAGAGCACTAGTACGCAATCATGATTGTCCTTGCATTTTGTCATATTTCAACAGGCTTTAATGTATGTGGAAGTAACCCCATCCCCTCCCCACACCCACCACCAACTCCCCTGCACACAGTCCCCCACCCACCACCAATCCCCCTGCACACAGTCTGCCACCCAGTACCAACTCCCCTGCACAAAGCCCCTCCTCCCCACCCACCACCAACTCCCCTGCACAGTCACCCCTACCCCCACCCAACACCATCTCCCCTGCACACAGTCCCCCCAACTTCCACCCACCACCAACTCCCCTGCACACAGTCCGCCCCTTCCCCTACCTAACACCATCTCAACTGCACACAGTGCCCCCTACCCCCACCCAACCATGTGTCCATGTGATGGCCCCTCAGGCCAACAGTGCACAGTCCGTTCACTGGGTACGTGGCCACTTTGGTTAGTGCACTGGATTTGGGAGAGTTATGTAGCAGTCTGTGCTTTGACCACCATTGTGGGGTTCCCTGTTGAGACTCCTCGGTGGGGGTGGTGGAGGTAGATGGGATGAAGGCAGGCATTTGGATTTGCTACCCGAGGAGGTTATTGGTTTCCCTCATTTGTTCTGCAAATGCAGAGAGCTCCTCGCAGAGCTCCCTTACCCTCTGCCCGAACCCTGTGAGGGATGCTGTTCATGACTCCACCACCATCCTCATGTGGGCATTGTCCCTGGCCATGGTCTTCGCAGCACCCCTTATGGCACGGCTGATGGCCTTCACTTGCCTATTGCGCCCCCCGGGGCGCTCGATCCCCAGCTGACATGCCTCTACGTCGTCCAGTTGCACCATCACAGCAGCCACGGGACCAGTAGGGGGTGTTGGGGTGGGGCTGTGATGCCTGGGGGGGCTGTCCTTCCTCGGGGGCAGTACTGCATGGGGGGCTATACCACCTGGAGGGCTGTACCTCCTGGGGGGTCTTCTACCTGGTGGGGCTGCCTGATGATGAGGCATATGTGGGTGTGTCCTCGTCAGCAACCGGGGTGCAGGCGCGCTGACGGTGTGCTCGGCACTGTGGCCTTGGGCTGTGCACCTCTACACGGTCATGGCTCTCCGGTGGTGTGCTCATTTCTGGCACTTGCATATCTTCAGGTGTGAGGACCGCAGCAGCCTGCTGGTCATCGCTGCTTACCCCTCCCTCCTACTGGGTGGTTGATATTGGGGCCGCTTCAACAGCCTCCTCCTGGATGGCCCTGGAGGGTTGGGCCATTGGATTTGGTGTGGCCCTGGAGGTTTTGACTGTTGATGGTGGTGTGGCACTGGATGGTTGGGCCGTTGGTGTTGCCGTGGCCCAGGAGGGTTTGGCACTTTGTAGTGGCATGCCATTGCTGCAGTGTGGGGTGGTGGGGTGGGTCTTCCACCTTGGTGTGCCCTGTCAGCCCCTTCACGGTGTGCTGTTGGAGATGCGGGTGGGTGCTCGATGGGATGGCCACGCCACCTCATCCTCCCTGGAAGCCGCAGGTGATGCCTGCGTGACTTTAGGGGACATAGTGGATGGCATTAGGTCACATTATGGAAACAGAAAAATAATATGAGACCGGGAAGCCCAAAAAGAAACACACCAACACAGGTTACAAAGAACATACAAGTGCTTTATTTAAAAGCTACAACAGTTACCAAAGTCAATTGACAAACGGATAGCTATTCGGCTCTCAGAGTAACATAACGAACTTCAACGAAAGTTCACTGCGTTAGTGAGAGAGACCGTACATTGGAATACTTGGGTCTTGTATACAATTTGTCCAGCCCTTGGCCAACCCTCTCGCGGGTTGACCATTCTATGAGCCGGGCCTATGGGTTCCTAGCCAGGTCAATCCTATAATATATGTATTTTGATTAGTTTCACTGATATAGTTGTACATTTACACATAGGTCAACAATAGGACAAGGTCTCAGTTCGCGACCCCGACAAGTGGCATGCAGGCATATTAATTATTCGTGTGTACGGAGGTCACAACGGCCAGAATCTTACTCAGAATGTCATTCGGCCTCCATTTTGATGTTCAGGGTGACTTCCATATTACAAGAGAACCTAAAATGGCGGCTTAATCCAAGATGGCGACTTACATTACTTTCTCTAAGGTCAAGACCTTGCCGCAATGTTTGTTCGCATATGATGTTTAGACAACTTGGCGTAGGCCAATACACATACAATTGCTGCAAAAGGAGGCATAATATTGTTTCAATTCCGACAAACCCTCCTTTTGGCCTATGCCAAGTGCTAATATCATTTCTAATACTTCTGCAAATAACTCCATGCATTGTCGTCCATACATCCTGAATCATTATCTGTAATGTCTATAGCCATTAGGTCATTCATCAGAACCTCTTGTAACACAAACTCTTTAGATGCTATCTAAAGATATATCTGGGGCGTACATTTTGTGCCCTACTGTGCTCACCGCTTGAGCACAACACCCCACTAGCATTGCACATACACTAGGTAGACATTGGAAACAGCAACAAAGGAATAGCAGGATTCCCAAAATAACCAGGATAACAGGAAGCACCTTCCAACCCAAGGATCGTAGGCTATCCCAGAACCAGGCGGTAATATTCCAATCTCCCTCAGGAACATGCACCTCAGAACTAAGGATGTGCAAGTTCTGTATTGCTTTGAAAATTGTCGTTGAGGAATCTGGTACGAAAACACAGCAAGCGGGCCCCACTAATTTGCATACTCCACCACGTTCTGCCAGGATGACATCTAATGCCATCCGATTTTGGAGTGCTACCAATCTTATTGCCTTTTGTTCTAGTGTCATATTGTAGAGTATATCCGTGGTCCGATTGATGGTTCTCTCCAGTACTCTTGCTAGTCCCCTAATATTTTCAGAGTTTGCTATCTGTTCCCAAAATGGCACAACTGATTTCACTATATCTCCCAATACTTGCCCAGGGGTATCTCCATCCTCGTCCCGCTGTGGGCGAGCCTTCGAAACTTCTAGCTATAAATACCCCAGGTAACGGGATTCCTAAATAACAGGTTCCCTGCCAATCCTTGGGCAACCAGGGAAATGCTGAACTACCACAAATGAAATAAACAGGCCCCCCTACATACAGAGGTCTGTTCTCCCCAGTCAAATTTACAATGTTCATACAACCTTCAAAATCTCCCATTGGCCGAGTGCCATTTCTTTGTACACAAAAGGGGACTGAATCGGGGCTATGGTTAATAGAGTAGGAAGGGGGCACAGCGTCCTTATTGCCTATCGGAGCCATTTTAAAGGAAATTAGAGTTTGGAAAGGAAGAGAGAGTTTATCAGATGGCCTAATAGAAGCGACATTTGGTCTACTTATATTTGCAAAAAGCGAGCATCCCAGGGGAGTCAATTCACATTTCTCAAAATCATTTAAATTAATTCCATCAAAGTTCCCTGAGACGCTATCATTCCAACGGCCAAAGAATAGTGCTCTAAGAGAAGCATAGCAAGCAGTCGTTAAAGGTAAAGGGTGAATATGCCATCCTAGCCCCTTGTTCCCATGTTGCGGTAAATGAGTGCAAATCCAACAATTACTCTTATTAAAAATGGCATGCGTTGCATTCATTACTATCATTAAAGTGTTATTATGGTACTTTCGTCTATGCTGGGAGTCTCTAGGAGACAAGGTGTGCAGGTGTACAGAGGGAGTCAAAGCAGGAGGTACAATCTCAATTGGCAGTAGAGGTTTAAGAGGGTAAATTTCTTCAAAGTACCAAAGTCCCACAGCAGTAATTACACAAATTCCAATTATTATTAACACAACACAGCAATACGTTTTCGGGGCCCAGGCATATTGTTCGTTGTCCGAGTTGGTCACCCCCTTATTTACAAGTCCAGTGCGGGGAGCAGCGGTGGAGGTGGCAAGCATCGTAGTTTCTCAATCGACGACCCCAATGTTCGTTGCTGGCGACACTACGGTCGCGCGACTTCTTAGTCCTTCCCAAACCTAGCCAGCAGAATCCCCTTTTTTTTTCCTTTTGTTCGAAAGGAACTTTCTTTTACAAGAGGAAACTTTCAATCACTTCTTCTTTCCAAATGCACGGAAAGACCTGTGCCGTAGTTCTATTTTCTTCTTCGAAGGTCGTACCTGGTGGTACCAAAAACTGTTTGATCTGGAAATAAGGTAACGTCACTTCCTGAGGGAAGCGACGTATCGAAGGCGACGGAAGTCGCAGAACTTGAAACAATGTTTTCCGGAAATGACTTTTTCAAAGAGTGCGGAGACGAAATGGACTGTTCCCCAAGCTCCACGGGCTCAGGGAAATTCTCCGACGCACTCACAGTGCTGTTTGCTACTCCAGGATCAGAGATTGTAGCATCAGCGAGGGGTTCTGCTTCTTCTGTAACGTGTGGCGTCGGGTGAGGAAGTTTCTTGACATGCGTCGCGTGGATCCAATGTTTTTTTCCAGCCACCCGCACTGCTGTCTGGGTGACCAATAGCACCTGGTAGGGTCCCCTCCAGCGAGGAGCGAGACAGGAAGACCTTTCGTAGGCCTTCACTAGGACCCAACTTCCAGGCTGAATATCGTGTCCTGGGCCCGTAAACCGTACAGGTAAAGCTGATTGGACCTGATGATAAATGAAATACAGGTTTTTAGTCAACTGGTTGCAGTAGTCTACAAGCAATACATTTTCTACCTCCCTCAATGCTTTAGGCTTTGGAAGACCCCAAATGTTGGCAGGTCTCCCCATCACTACCTCAAATGGAGACAGCCCAATCTTAGTTTGAGGTGTGGTACGCATGGCTAACAATACAATAGGTAAGGCATCTGGCCATTTCAATTTGGTGTCGGCACATGTTTTTGCAAGCTTATTCTTTAAGATACCGTTATGTCTTTCTACCAACCCAGCACTTTGAGGGTGTCTAGCCGAGTGAAATCGCTTTTCAATGTGTAACGCTGTGCATATCTGCAAAATTACTGCTGCAACAAAATGGGGACCATTGTCTGACCAAATTACCCTTGGAAGCCCAAATCGTGGAAAGAATTCTTTTACCATAGTCTTTGCAGTGGTCATGGCAGTAGCATCCTTAACGGGGAAAGCCTCGACCCATTTACTAAAAGCACAAATAATCACAAGAACATATTTTAGATTGTTACACCATTCCATCTCAATAAAATCAAAGTGGATGACCTCGAAGGGAACAGAAGGGGGCCCAAAGCTTCCCCTTGGAGTTACTGTCCCCTTCCCCACATTGTGCTGTAAGCAAATCATACAATTCTGAACATGGCGCTGTGCAATCTTCAAAATCTTATCATTCACCCATACTTGTTCTAACATTTTCGTGATCTGCTGAGCACACACATGCGTAGGACCGTGTGCCATCGTAACCATTGCCAGCACATATGAATCAAGGAGCAACCATTTTCCTTCAGATGTATCCACCCAACACCCATCGTCATCCAGTTTCCCCATTCCCTCAGCCCACTTTTTAGATTCTTCTATTGTAGCATCAGTTTGGATATCTCACACAGACCCGATACCCTCACCCATTACATAGGCATCTTTTGTTTCCCTTAGAGCATACATGTCTGCGCTAAGGTCTGTAGCCGTTTGCCTGGCTATCTGGTCAGCAAAAGTGTTCCCTTTTCCCACATCATCTATGACCTTACGATGTGCTGCACATTTCATTATCGCTAACTGCCTAGGAAGTGAGCGTGCCGAGAGCAATTGCACTATCAGGGGACCGTGCTGAATCTTGGTCTCATGTGAGGTTAGGAACCCTCTTTCCGACCAGAGCCTCCCGAAGTTGTAAGCCACCCCAAAGGCGTACTGACTATCAGTATATATGTTTACTGTATACCCTTCGGAGAGTTCACAAGCTCGGGTCAACGCTATAATCTCTCGGCCTGCGCGGAGTTATGCGAAAATCTCTTAGTTTCAACAACCGTACTCAACGTAGTAACTGCATAGGCAACTGTAGATGTACCATCTGGGAGTTTGAAGCAGGAGCCATCACAAAACAGCTCCCCTTCTGCATTACCTAAAGGAGTATCTATAAGATCTATCCTGCCCTTCGTTTCCTGTTCAGTGGTATACAGGCAGTCATGTAATTCTTCGTCACCGCAAACAGTATTTTGCGGGAAAGGTAGAAGTTCAGCCGGATTAAAAACACAACACCTCTTAATTTGAATGTGAGGGGCAAACAGAATTAATTCATCTCTTGTCATCCGTGCAGAGGTGAGGTGTTGCGTTTGAGTCTTATTCAATAGGACATCTACAGAGTGAGGTATCATCGCAAACATCTCGGCAAAGCGCATGCGACAGGATCAAGGGCGGAGGAGTAGTAGCCACACGGCCTATTCTTCCCTCCATGTTCCTGCGTTAACACAGCCAAAGCACATCCATCACATTCATGCACAAACAACACAAAGGCCTTGTCATCATTTGGAGTACCCAGAACCGGTGCAGAGCATAATGCGGTTTTGAGAAGCTCAAATGATCGTTGATGTTCCGATTTCCATGGCAGTGGCAGAGAAATGCCCTTCTTCGTCAAAGCCAACATCGGTTTTATCACTAGTGAAAAGTTCGGGATCCACAACCTACAGTAGGAATCCTTACCTATTAAGGCTCTGACTTCCTTCTGCGTATTTGGAACAGACATGCCAGAAATGTGTTTTATTCTTTCAGGTGTCAATCTTCACCCCTCCTTTGACAGGAGGTAACCTAAATAGGCGACCTCCTGGCAACAATATTGAAATTTCTTGAGTGAAGCTTTATGACCGTTTTCGGCCAGATGAATAAGTAACAATACAGTGCCTTCTTTACAAGCACTTTAAAAATCTGCAGCCAAAAGCAAATCATCGACATACTGAAGTAGTGTACAAGTAGGTGGCAATTCAAGGGTGTCAAGCTGCTCTTTCAAAGCTCTACTATAAATGCTTGGACTTTCAGTATACCCTTGAGGTGCCCGAGTAAATGTGAATGAACGTCCACCCAAGGTGAACGCAAACAAATATCTACTCTCCTTGTGTATAGGAATACTAAAGAAAGCATTCTTTAGGTCCACAACACAAAAATACGTAGCTGTAGCAGGGATCATTGTTAGTATCGTTGTTACATCAGGCACAATTGGAAATTGTGGGGCGACAACTTTGTTAATAGCACGAAGATCATTTATAAAATGGTACGGGATTTCATTGTCGCCTTTTTTGTATACAGGCAAAATTGGGCTGTTACATAAACTACCTGTAATCTCTTCAATCACCTCTCGATGCACAAAATCGGAGACAATGCACTTCAAAGCACGCTCGCCCTCAATTGATATTTTATACTGCGGAATGCGTGGTCATTTTACTCCATGTTTCAAAACTATTTTAACGGGCTCAATCTGTAGTACCCCGACATCATTGTCGTCAACCGCTCATAAACATTCCGGGACAACACTAAACTCTGGAGGCAATGGTCGAGTCAGAAACTGGGAACTGGGAAGTTGCTGTGTTGAAACCGTCAGTCGTACTCCATCAGAGGAACAATGAATTACTGCATTCAGTTTCTTCAACAAATTTAACCCCAGCAAATTCTCTCCACAGTTTGAAGTCAGAAGGAAAGGGCAATGGTCCGTAAAGGGACCCAAAGAAACAGACACCGGCGAAGCAACCGGACAGACAATTGGTATACCAGAGAACCCTACAGAAACATTTGTTTGCCCTGACAGTGGAATGTTTGGAACCCGGGAATGATCAATGGAGCACTTCTGTGCTCTAGTGTCTATCAAAAACTGATGTTTCCTATTCCCCACTAACAATTCAACGTAGGGACCTTTCTGATTAACGGGAATAGGTGAAGGATCCAAACCCTGCTTTGGGCAGTCCTAACGAAACAAAATGTCATCTGAAGGAAGCTCTTCAGAAAGGTAGGCAGCAGAAGGGTGATCAAATATGTTTCTCGTGTCCACACTCGAAGTCTGATTTTTTCTGTGGAAAAGGTTGCTGAGGATCTTGCGAAAACTGACCTCTATCAGGGCCCCCCGCTCCGGGGCGACCTCTAGGTCGTCTACCCATACTCCCAAATGCATTGTTTGACCTTTGGCGAAGGACGGGGCACTGTGCTCGCCAATGACCTTCCTGGCGGCAATAGGCACATTGATTAATATTCACAGAACCCAAAGGAGCGTTTCCTTTTGGGACATACTGACCTCTGGTCTGTGACGTACCTCCTCTGGGATTTCTAACAATTTGTTGCAACAATACTTTAGTCTTCAAATCTCCTTTCTTCTTCTCTATTTTCTCTTTTGCATTATTCACACGGTTCTCATAATACTGAGCCATGTGCAAAACTTCAGATTGGGATTTCGCCTGCCAAGCACTCTCAGAGGACATAATCTGTGACTGGATGTCGGGCAACAATCCACGTACAAATCTGTCCACAAACAACCTTTTCCCGGACTCTGTGCCCAGGTCCTGTCCACTGAAATCAGAGAATACCTGTTCGAATCTATTAAAGAACTCGGTGGCACGTTCAGTTTTCCCTTGAACACAGGCCGTAAGCTTGTCCCAAATAATTCTTTTCTCAGGAATTATGGTTTTCAATTTTGTGACAATTCTATCAGGCAAAGTAAGTATTACCTGAGGTGGATTTTCACCAGCTGGTCTTTCCCCATCTAACCTAGTCATGTTAGCCCACGTATCTCCTAACCCTGGCACATCGTCTATTGTTAGAACCTGCTTCCATAAATCTACGGACAGGAGTACATGGAATAGCAAGTCAATGTCACTTAAGGTGAACACAGAGGACTGCAAAACGGACTCTATGGGCCTCATTACAACCCAGGCGTTAAGGGTTTAACGGCGCCGTCGGCGCCGTTAACCCTTAACGCCTGATTATCATTTTAACGCCTGCTTTTAGCAGGCGTTAAAATGCAAGGCGCTAACCCGCCTTGGTGCTAATTACGGCACCGTAATTTACGGTGCCGTAATTAGCGCCTTCCCCACTCCCATTATACCCTCTGGGGCAAAAATGGGAATGGGGAAGGGTAAATGGGGAATGGGGATTTACTGCCCCACTCACCTTAGAATGGGGCGGTAAATCCGCCATCCACCATGGTGTAAATGGAGTTTACACCATGGTGGTAAAGTAGGGAACTTACCGCCTGGGTTGTAATGAGGCCCTATCTCTTTGTAAAACCCTGTTGGGTTTTTCCTGATATCAGGAATTGATTGTCTAATAGTGTTCACTTCCTGTCGTGAAAACGGGACGTGAACAAATTGCGATACATAGTGTGCAGGGATGTCCACAGCGGGTGCACCAGTCCCAGCGTTAGCGGGAATCTCAACCTTAGGGACAAATGTCGGAGGAACCTCTCTCATAGGCAACTGAGATGTAGGTAACTCTGACCGCTTACTAAGCAACAGAGCCAGGTCGAGCGCTAAGGCAGCTGAAGAAGTGTCAGGCGAAAAAGCCCTCTTACAAATACCCAATAATTCTATAGGACAACTAACCTTCTTCCTTACACATTCATCTTGTAGGTACTGTACCATTACCTGAATCACCTTCTTCTGCATATCTATTGTATACTGACTATACGTGTCATATACTTCATCTGGCAGTATCGATGAATCCGAGATCCATCGAATCGCATCTTTGGTACAAATTCGTACTTCCTCAGGTGCCGATCTGCGACACGGAAGGATTCGTTTCTGTACATACATACTGTCGTCTTCCTCATCCTCATCTCGTAATCTTTCGAAAGTCCCTCCTATACTCAAACAATCTCTCTACATGACCTTGTACTTTCTCCTCTGTGTCCCTCGAAAGCGCTAAAGTATTTAGATCCCTCAACCCTTGTGGGAGATCCGAATTTTGTAATCTACCCCACATTACACATAAATGAGTCCCCAAACCTTCGATAGAAACATTTTTCTCGGGAAAATTGTCTATATTTGATAATGTGGAAAAAACGTTAACTTGATCACCTTTCTCCATACAGTGCTTAGCCCATGCAAATAATTCCTGTTTCTTGCCTGTAGAAACAGTATTTCGAGTGACAATCTTCGACCCCGCACCCCGATCAACTTCAGTCAATACAGAACCACTCAGGAGCAAAGGTGCGGGCAAATTCAATGGGGGTACAATGATCGGCGTAGGAGAAAGGGGTGGTGCGATAGGTGGAGGAACAACAACTAGAGGAATGGGAACAATAGGTTGCACAGTGGCAACAGGAATAACAGCAGAAATAACAGCAGGAATGGGCAGAGCACCCGGGAGTGGATCATACGGAGGTGGTGCGGAGGCACCAGGCCTGCGTTCGTTTAACAATTTTTCAATAAATTCTTCGGAAACATGGAAATCTTTAGAGGGATACATTTTCTGGATACCTAGTGAGAAAGCCCTATCCATATTTCTAACTGACTCCGAATGTTTTTCTTTATCATATAACAACGCCTTTTCGCCATTTGTCTTGTGACGGCGTGCATGTTTATCCCTACTTTTAAGCTGCTGCAATGCTTCTTTTTTCCAATTCTGCAAAACATCAAATGCTGCAGGTCTGGCCTTCTTTTTTAGCAAGACCGTTTCTAGGTATTCAATATGGGGGATCTCGAAACTACCATTGATTGGCCACTGAAATTCGGAGGCATGTCTGGTTTGTCTGTGCCAAATATCATTAAATACTATACTTCCAATGCCATACTTACAGTACATAGTACATGCCGGCGACCCCTCCTGTGGTGCCGGCGGCTAAATTCCAAAGATTGTCAATCGCTGCGGAACAGAGCCCTAAAGCAGCTAGACAATTTCCCAGGCATTTCACAAAAAATTGGTGTTACCTGGTCAATAATTGTGTCTGCAGATACAATGCGCCAAATTCAAATTGTCAGGGTTAAATTAAGAGCCGGGTTGCGACTGCACCTGACCAAACCTAAGGAGGACCGTACGGTTTACCAAAGAACTTACCTAACGAATTTTACCTTGTGTTTGGTGGTTTCGACAAATCTGCCGGCTCAAAAATGGACCCTCGTCAAGATGCTGTGTCAGACCACACGACTATCGTCCAAGGATCGGATCGTGCAGCGCTGCCGAGGTATCGCGTCTCGTTTGGTCGGGCCCGCAGTATCACACCGTCCGATCCCGGTTCCATAGTCTGCGTCAACCTTCAATGATCCGGCATCAATCTTGAGGGTCCCTGTTTGGGCGCCAACTGTGGAAACAGAAAAATAATATGAGGCCTGGAAGCCCAAAAAGAAACACACCAACACAGGTTACAAAGAACATACAAGTGCTTTATTTAAAAGCTACAACAGTTACCAAAGTCAATTGACAAACGGATAGCTATTCGGCTCTCAGAGTAACATAACGAACTTCAACGAAAGTTCACTGCGTTAGTGAGAGAGACCGTACATTGGAATATTTGGGTCTTTTATACAATTTGTCCAGCCCTTGGCCAACCCTCTCGCGGGTTAACCATTCTATGAGCCGGACATAAGGGTTCCTAGCCAGGTCAATCCTATAATAAATACATTTTGATTAGTTTCGCTGATATAGTTGTACATTTACACATAGGTCAACAATAGGACAAGGTCTCAGTTCGCGACCCCGACAAGTGGCCTGCAGGCATATTAATTATTTGTGTGTACGGAGGTCACAACGGCCAGAATCTTACTCAGAATGTCATTCGGCCTCCATTTTGATGTTCAGGTTGACTTCCATATTACAAGAGAACCTAAAATGGCGACTTAATCCAAGATGGCGACTTACATTACTTTCTCTAAGGTCAAGACCTTGCCGCAGAGTTTGTTCGCATATGATGTTTAGACAACTTGATGTAGGCCAATACACATACAATTGCTGCGATAGGAGGCATAATATTGTTTCAATTCCGACAACATTTGCTCACGTGTTTTGGCATGCATGGCAGTACTTACAGGGGGTTGCACAGAGTGGTTGGACTCATGCACAGGCCTGGCCTGCTTGTATTTTTCAGTGGGTTGGTATATATGGGGCATGGTGCGGGAGGGTGGACACACTTGGGGGTGTGGTTTCTCGCCAGTGGCATGTCAGGGGTTGATTGTTGGCGTAGGCATTTATTGTCTTGCAGGCATCTGGTTTACACAGCCAGCTGACAATGGTTCACTACTGTGCCCATGCCATGGCTATGTGTTGAATGGCCCTTTGATGTGTCCCGTAGCTGCCTTCCCCACAGCTCTGGCTCATAGGGGTGTCCTAGGTGCACTGGCACATGGGTGCTAATGTGGGTGCCTGTGGTGGCTCAATGCGCAGCTCATGGGAATTCTCATTGGCTGATGGTGTGGTGAGATGTTCACATTACATTTGTTATTTGTGGGGTGGGGGTGACTTGCCTTCGGCATCCTGTGTGGTTACGCCTGCCTCCACTCCTCCGACTCCCTCTGTCCCTGCTATCTCTATGATGCTGCTGCAGTGCTCCTGCCAAGGCATGAGCTCAGGTGGTGGTGATCCTCCTCTGGGTTCCATACAGTCTGTCCGATGCTGGGCTAGGATGCCCCGGACCGCAGGTCATTAAAGCGCTTCCTGCAGTCTTCCCCATCCCTGCGGACCCGGCCAACTGCAGACACCATTTTGCTGATGGTGCCCCAGATGTGGATGCAGTGCTTTGAACTGTTTTCATTTTTGTTATGCGCCGTACAGCTCCTTATAGTGGCCTAACACCTCGTCCACAAGGACATTGAGCCCAGACTCCATAAATTTTGGCTTATGGATCCGATCCTGGGCTGACTTGCCCCTTGTACGCTGATGTGAATTTTTTCTACTTCAGTTGCTCTGGATGGCTCCCAGGGGCTCTGATTTTTAATGGATTGTGATTTCCAAAATGGCCACCGTGGTGTTTCCCATTCCAGTGGAGGTGCATTTACTGCACACTATTACTGCACAGTCCTAACACGCTACACCAGCAGTGCTAGCACTATTTAGACTGGGATTTTGAGTGTTAGCGTTATTTGGGTCGATCATTATTAGCATCACCACCGGGGACATTTGTGCATGTCCTCAGACTCATGATACAGCGGTTTCTGCATGACTTATCCCGACGTTAACATTAATAACACTCAACAGTAATTACACACAGATACCATCCAACTCATGATGAGGCCCTAAGTGCGCATTTGTCCTTAAAGTAAGTTCACTGTACAAACAGCCGGCAAAGGCTAGATGACATCAAATAGTCAAACTAACCAGAGTCTCCCTGAACCACACATTTTGTACAATTTGCAACAGTTAAAAAAACTCCCACAGGTTTTGTTACAGAGTCAACCCCCACTCATTATTGGTCAAACCTATTCAATGTAACCATATTCCCTTCAGTTTCCACACTTCTCCTTCCACACACTGGATTCATTCATGTAAGCACCACCGTTCTCTTTAAACTCATAATTGCACGTTACACTACACCCCTCTCTGGGGTTCTTCCATATTTGGTCACAGCCTATCTCCTAGTTACACCATTTACACAACTCACAAACAGTTTCAACTATTACAGGTTCCACCTGATTGGAAACTTTTACCACTACTTGTGATGCATACAGCCATTATATAGAAATTCCATTGGTGTGAAAAGAAGGGGAGCAAACACACTTTTATTTTATCTATTGTTGCTGGTGTTGTTGCTGGTTTTATCACCCAAACCTTTTGGTGTCCACATTTCATTCTAAACTATGCGACTTACCATTCCAGCCCACATAGTTCCAACTCACACTCTGACAACTCAATTGAGAATCTATGATCTATTGGTACAGCTTGCGCGGAAGCATCCCTTGCATCAGGTTAATTGTCCGGCACTGAAAACCAGCCCTACCAGGTGGCCGAAATCCCTCTCTCTCATTCAATAGCAGACTCCCATGTACTTACAAAGATTACATCTCTCTTCCACAATAGCAGCATGCCATACAAAAGGGTTGGCCAAAACTGACCCTAACTCTCCCTCTCAGCCTTCAATCGAGTAAAACCAGTTTCCTGGCCATTCAAAGTTTCACCACGCAGCAGATCCAAGCTTAAGCGATTCACACAAACTTCCCACAATGAGTGGGCACATGGCACATGGAATCATTTATTCATAATAACCCCCATGTCTCCCAACTATCCCAAAAAGCGTGCATGTATGTATGGTATTGCATGTGTGTGTTAAAGATTACTATGTTCCCTCATCACAATCTCCATTCACAACCTTCTATATTGCATGTGCATGTTTAACTCTTTGCTTCTCATTAAGGCTGAGTGACAATCCATACATTTATATTTCATCTATATCATATCAACAACGTTGTAATTATATTGCTGTGCACGTGCACATCTAAAATTGTATCATCTTAGACAAATAACCCAAAAAGTAACATTCATCCCATTCACAAAAACGACACTATATGTGTGCAAATTTGTAATATCCCAGTCCCCAAAATGGCATGCGTAATTCAAACTTCTCTTTACCCATGGGACCTTTATTAACTACCCAACAGGGGTTTCATGCCCCCTTTTCTATGATGATCCTGAGTCCCTGGTTTTAGGGAGTTTCCTGAAGCTTTGTCCATAATTATCCTTATTTGCTGGTTTTAAAGGCGTTACCCACGACTTCTCCATATTTAGCCTTGATACTATAGATCCACTCTCTTCTGTGTCTCTTTTATGAGATAGAGGGAGAGCATCAGTTTCCGTTCAAGTGGAAGCTACAGCTGGCAGAGTTGACCCCCACCCTGGGCTGCTGAGGTGCCCATGAAATGGGACTGTCTCTCCCCTCTCAGTCAGCTGTCTACCTCTGTTGTAATCTCTCTTCTCAAAGTTGTAGGCTGGTCTGATAATTCCATAATGCCTTTCCCATTTGAATATGATGATCTAGGCCTGCTGGGACCTTCCTAGCCTGTCAGCCTTTAATCTCCTCCTGTTGGACTTTAATCGTGTCCTTTGTTTCTCTGACCACTTAGTCTTCTAACAACACTGCCGTTTCTTCTTCCAACTCCTTATGATTTTCTCTTATTGCTTTCTCCCTTCTTCCTAATATCTCTTCAAATACTCCAGATGCCTCCTCCTCACAACCTCCTATTCTGCCAGATGTTCAGCATTCTCCTCCTTACTCTCTCCAAACTTCTCCTCCAGACGATCTTCACCAACCTCCTTTGCAACTCCACAAAACTCTTCATAGGGCCTAATTACGACCCTGGCGGTAAGGGATTACGTGTACTGGTAAGGGCACCGGTACTGGCAATCCCTTACTGCCCTACTACGAGTTCCCTTTGCGGGTCCTCCCTTAACACCTGGTTTTACCAGGTGTTAAGGACAGGACCCGCAAAGGGACCTTAGAGCTATTAACGGTACCGCAATTGGCGGTACCGTTATTAGAGCCTTCCCGATTCCCATTGAGCCCTATGGGGGCTCAAATGGGAATGGGGAAGGGCTCTGGTGAATGGGGAATTACCACCCCGCCAACCTTGGAATGGGGCGCTAATAGCTCCATTCACCAGGGCGGAGTTAGTGAGGTTTTGGAGGCAGCCATGGCGCTAATAGCGCCATGGTTACCTCCAACCTCGTAATGACCCCCATACTCTGCAATGCCCTCCGTAAATCCCCCTAATTTTGCCTCCTCATATTGCGGCATCTTAATCATACAAAGCTTTTCCTTCAGCACAGGCTCCTACTCGGGTAGATGTTCAGCATTCTCCTCCTTACTCTTACCAGAAGATCTTCACTAGCTTCCTTTACAATGCCACAAAACTTCTCCTCATACTCCAAAATGTCCTCCATAAATGCTCCTAGTATCTCTACCTGATATTGCACCATCTTAATCATACAAAGCTCCTCCTCTGGTGCTTGGCCAACCTTCTCCTTAATTACATGTACCTCCACCTCAAACCTATCAATTTCCTTCTTAGTATCGGCAGCCCATCTTTCAAAAGGTTAACTCCCTCCTCTTCAATATCCCCAAATGTTGCCTCCAGAATGACACCAACCACCTCCTTAATTTGACCAAAGTGCAATATCCTGCATGAAGATAAATTGAGTGAAACCTTGGTTCAGCCAGCAGGCGGGTCTTTGAATGTACATTCTCGACCCATAAATGAAGAACGTGTGCAGACCCAGAAGGGCCTTACAGAGCAAGATGTTTGTTGCTTGGTCGAAAACATCTTAAAAAAACAGAAGCTGAGTCAAAACATGGCTGCCTTGCCGAAAGTTACTAAAAAAATCCTGCATGATGATAATCTGACTGACACCTTGGATCAATCATCATGCGGGTCCAGAAATGTAGACTCTCGACCTATTAAATGAAGTATGTGGGCAGACCTGTAAACCAGAAACAGAAGCAGTTACAAATGGTACAGGTCATGGCCTTGACGGGGTCTCAGAACGTACTCTGGGAACTATGGTTGATAATATCCTAAAAAAGAAATTTGCCACAAGTTGTAATGGTTATGCTCTGATTGAACCCAACGAAAACACATCGTCAAGGGACTTTGTAGACACTACTTAAATGACGGATGGGCTATTTGAACCTCCATGCAGAATGCCCATCGTTAACAATGGTCCTGTGCCAACGGGACATAGTCTGCAGAATGATCCGCCACTTGGGCATTTAAGGCCACCGGCTTTTCCAGATGAGCATAGTTTAATTATGTACTATGTACTTAAGGAAGGCGGTCCTAGTTCCTTGAATAGACCATATGTATTGAATTTATTTCATGTAATCCCTGAACTTTGCCTGATGAGATCGGCGGATATACAATTTGTGGACTTCATCCATAATCTGAGATATGATTATGTACGGCTGATCATCAAATCTCCCCTGATTAGAGCACTTCTCTTGAAGGAGGTGGGCTCGCTATAGAGGAGGGGCTTTGCTATTATACCCTACAATAATACATTCAATCATAAGCCTCCACAGACAAAAAAGATGTACAATGGAACCTCTGAGACTAGAACATCTGAAATCCTACCTGTACGAAATGAAGGGATTGAGGTTATCAATGAAGCAAAGTCCTGTCTAAAGGATATGCAAGAGTGGCGCTGGCTTGCACTTTCCCTACGAGAATCTATTGCAGAATTGAAATCTGTTCCCAAACCACTTTAGCGCAAGGTCTAACTTTCAACTTGTGTCATGGAATAAAAGAGGTTATAAACATGTTTTGCTAGACACCGAAGTAAGTGTTAAACTTAGTAAATATGACTTTGTGCTGCTGCAAGAAACTTGGGTCACCTCTGGCTTGTACATCGATGGTTTTAATACCCTAGGACTAGCTGGAAAAAGAAAAGATAGAGGTAGACCTAGCGGTGGCTTGTTGTTGGCATATAGAATTGATGTGTGCATCAAACTATTGGACAGCTCTTTTGTGCTGGATTGTGCCATAAGAGCAAGTTTTCAACTGACAACAGATGTTGGAATTGTTCATATTTTGATGTTCAATGTATATTGGAATACATGCAATGACAATAGAGGCGATTTACAGGAGTTCTTTGTTTATTTAAATGAAGAGATCTGCAATTGGCTTGACTCATACCCACAAGGTTTCATTTTACTTGCGGGTGATCTGAATGCAGATTGTTCACTTACAAAAGCTGCACAGTATCAGATACATGCTTTTTTGCCCAATTTGGATAGTAACAAAAACTAGAGGTTGTCAATGGCTGGACTTTGGAAAGAGTTGGGGCTTGGAGCCGGTCTATAACATTTTGCCAACTTGGGCTGCTCGTGGATCATGTTCCATACTAGATTATATATTTGTGACCACCCATGAAAAATTGTATTGTAAAAAGTTTGAAGTTATAGAAAATTGTAATAGCGATCATGCAATGTTAAGTTTGGAACTCCCATGGAGTAAGGATAATAATGAAATTTTGTCCTTTCCTATTCAAATTGAAGCATTCAATGATGGGAAACACGTAAAATGGAATTGTGGTGAAATGGAAAAGGCTAACCATTTTATTACACACGACTTTGCATATTCAAATTACGAGAACAAGTTGGTTTGCTATTCTGTCGATAATTTTGGTGATTACATTGAAGATATGTTATATCGTAGCAAGGTGCTCAAAAGTGGTAGCACATAATCTAATCAAGTGCACATACACACTTTTGCTGAGACTGTAAAAAAAGCAAAGATCTTTATGAGAAAGTCCATTAGAAATATAAAGACAAAAGACATGGGTGAAACTGAGAGGAGTTTAAAAATTAGGCAATGTAAACAAAAATATAAGAACTGGATTAAGAGTATCAAAGGCGAGCTAGCCAAAAAGATGGGGAGGCAATGTTAGAGGCCATGCGTGGGAACAATAATACCAGCTTTTGGTCTTTATTAAATAAAGACCAATGTAATCAACAGCGTTTACAACTGAATCCTATAGATGCTGGGATATGGTCCAAGTATTTTGGATCTTTATACAAATCTCCTGAAAACTATTTGTGTCCTGAGTTTCTCATAGATGTTGTATGGCATTTGGACACATCAATCCAGAACATTAAAAGCTTAATTAAAAAGCAAAGCCTACCTCAACTCCGGGTCCCAATCTTTTGTCATTTGCTAATTTAAAAAATAACATTGATTTGTGGTCTAAGATTTTGCTTTTTTTATTTGTGGATATTTGCCTCAAAAAGAGGATACCAAA
The DNA here is from genome assembly GCF_040938575.1 of Ambystoma mexicanum. NCBI lineage: Eukaryota > Metazoa > Chordata > Amphibia > Caudata > Ambystomatidae > Ambystoma > Ambystoma mexicanum. The sequence continues at coordinate 137,490,056 of NC_090928.1, forward strand.
TAACTGGAAAGTGTCATATGTATTGTTACTTTTCAAGAAAGGTGATTGTCTGTGCCCCAAGAATTATCGCCTGATCACACTTATGAATGTGGAGTCAACATTTTTTGCTGGTATAGTACTTGAAAAACTTAATATGTGGATTGATGACAACAATATATTAGACTATAGGCAGATTGGTTTTCGTAAAGCTATAGGGACTGATGCTGGAGGATTGTTGATGGTTGAGTTAATGAGTGCGGTCAAACAAAAAGCTATGAATGCATTACATATTGCATCCATGGATCTAAGTTCCGCCTTTGAACTTGTCGATAGGCCTACATTATGGAAAACCTTGGTAATGTTAGGCATAGATAAAGCCTTGCTAGATGTCATTATTCTTCTTTACACAGAAACAGCAATTAGAGTCAGGCTGAATAATAAAGGAAGTCTGACTGATATTATTCCTACTGTGAACGGGCTTAAACAAGGATGCAGATTAGCTGCAACACTCTTTAATCTGTATGTGTCTAATGCAGGCAGGTCCTTGGATGCTAGCGGTCTCATTGGACCTAAAATTGGAGGCTCAACTGTTAGGTGGGTGTCATATGCTGATGATTTCTTATTAATGGACTGCACAAAAATCGGCCTGCAAAAGCTGATAAATGATTTTGGTATGTTTATTGATGAAAGAAAACTGAAAATTAACCCAATCAAAACGATAATCTTTCAAGTGGGTTGTAAAAGTCCTACCCCGTTTTTTTCATATTGGACCTGTAATGGTGCAAAAATTAAAAGCCAAACGGTCCTAACCTGGTTGGGGTATGTTTTTTTCCAGTAACTCCAGTAAAGTGATAAAAACCAGCCTGACACAAAAAGAAGAAGTGGCTCTCAATCAAATAAGAGCCATTGAAAGAACATATGGTAAATTTACTTTTGACCCTTGCATTCTGTTCTATAGGCTCAAGGTGTTGCCAAGACCGTTTTATGGGTGTGAATTTTTCTCTAAATCTATGTGGCCCTTTTTACGTCAACTGGAGTCCATGATATGGCAAAAAATATTATATTATGTTCCAAAATATATTCCTCTATAGCTAATAAGATATGAACTTGGTCTGCATTCACTCAATAGTATCATGTTCAATAGAAAACTGGCTCTATTAAGAAAATGTCTGGTTGCTGAAAACGGTACAATTTATGCTCATTTGAAACAGTTACAAATGGAAACTTTATGTATAACTTAAAAGAAGACTGTGAGAAAAAACTCTTTGATTTAGGTCTATCGGTAAATACACTTATTAAGTTTCCAGATAAAGTGAAGGAGGTTGTTAATGCATTTGACTGGTTGGAGAACAATGTAGTTTTGTTAAATTCGAAGTTATATTCTGATAGTGTGTCATATTGGAAATTCCGTCCGGAAGTATACCTGAAAAAATATCTGTCAAGAGAATTTCAAAACTCTTATATGCGCTTCAGGTTTAACGTCCTAAGTACAAATGAGATCCTGTTCATTCGGGGGTTGAGCTCTTGAGGGACCGAAGAATGTTGGTTCTGTAAATTAAAAGGCGTAGGTGAATCCCTAAAACATTTATTACTGGAATGTCCAAATCTTCGAAAGAAGAGATTGGAAAGTTTTGCACAATTTGTATTTAATACAGCCTGTGTGGATAGAAACAAACTCCGGTGTGAAATGCTTCATGGCTCTTCTATCGCCTTGAAAATAAAAGTCAACGAATTCTTGAAAAACACTTGTGTGTTGACATAAAAAAAAAATTGTTGAGGGTACTCTTGGTTCCTAAATGGATAATATAGAATGTGCCATTGCTTAAAAAGGTCTTAAAATGTTTGTTTAGCATGTAAGGTGGTTATAATTTGGGAGGTTGTATGTGCTTTTTTTTTCATTCGTTCATGTGTGGTTTTTTTTGTTGTATTTTGGACCTTAATGAGATTGTAAATGTATTAGCATTTAAGGTGGTTATACTTTGGGATGTGGTACGTGTTTTTCTTTATTCGTTCATGTGTGTTTCTTTGTATTTTGGATTTTAATGAAATTGTAAATGTATAAGCAATTAATTGTGAAAATACTGTTTTAATGAAATATGTTTATCGCTTTATACTGTTTATATTTCTTTGTAAAGGTTTGAATAAACCAAAACAAATAAAGGAAAAAAAAATGTGACCAAAGTGTTACTCCAAAGTGTAATCAACCTCCTCCTTACTTACACTAAGCACCCCATTAAGTTCTCCTGACAACTTCTCCACCCACCTTCTTAATTTCACCAAATGTCTTTTGTAGATAGTTACCAACCTCCCCCTTGCACATACTAGTTACCTCCTTATAATCACTTGGCATCTTCCTGTCTTCTCGATTTCATCAAGCGTCTCCAACTGATAGTTACCAAGCCCCTCCTTCCAAACACTAGGCACCTCCTTAAATTCTTTTGAGATCATCTCCTCAAATTCATCACCTGTCCCCTTAATTCTACCACCTACCTAAAGAATATCCTGCTCAGTAACTACTAACACTTCATAGTAACTCGAACCACCTCCTCACTAAGTACAACAAGCTTGTCCAGGTCCGCCCCCACTCTGGCCTATAATATCCTCCACTTCTTACTCCTGCTCAAATTCCTTTTTCCATCTGTTATCCTCTCTCAAGCTGCCAGCTGTTTCTCCAAAGCCAACCTCCTTCCTCCAAACCTGTGCACTACCAGAATGAGCCTGCATGCTTTCATAGCTCTGTGTCTGTCCCCCATCCCGGGTTAGGCTCTTTGTGAGGGTCTGCACATGTGTCTTGTCATTGGTGAGGTACTGGGATTGGATGTCTTTAATTGGTCAACCTAACCCTGCTCTTATTGTCAGAGGCCAGCCTTTACTTTGCCTGTCTGATGTTTTGGAATTCAGTGCCCCTCTCCTCTTGCTGGGGATCATTGCCTGAGAAGGGCACCGCTATCTTGCTCACTCACTGTGTAAGACCAATGCTGGCAACATATTTAAATATTTCTGAATCCTCTGTGTGTGAAAGGAATGCTTGTCTTCAGTGAAATTGTAACTATCACTTGTGAGTCAAAACTATGTCAGTAGGCAATCACTTGTCAACATTGTGTTACTCTCAAGTGGAAATGCTGCCAGTAAACAATTTGTCAACATTGTATCACTTGTGCAAACATGGGTTTCATGAAAAATGTCTCTGGCCCTTTTAGGTGGGTGTTCATCTATAGCTGGGCTTTCAGTAACAAAACCAGTGTATGCTTGATGGGTTTCTTTGCTGCAAAGTTGACTGCTGTATAGGCCAGATTTACAAAAGGTCGCTCAAATACCAGGAGTGCAAAGAATGTGCTTGTTTGATTTGCACTACTTTTAGAAATGTTCTACTTTTCAAAGGTTGCCTGCATATTTCAGGAAGGGCTGGAGAGTAGTGCAAAGATCCCCTGTCCAGCCCACTTGCATGCTTAAGTGATGGCAGCGTGCTCCAGACACTAATGTATGACAGGCTCCAAGCAGCAACGTTGTTGCAGGGACCATATTTCACAGGGACGTGCCCATAAAGTTTCTGTGAAATGTTTGAAGAAAAAAAAAAGCATTTCCATTCTTGGGTGACCACAGCGTTTAAAACCTGGTTGTCACACTTCAAGAGAAAACAATGACAAAGTTAGAAGTGACCCTGCCATTATTTGCACTTCCCTCTGTGCCTGTTCCAAACTAGTGCAGCAGGATTTAAAAGTGCAGGCCGTTTGTGAATTCAGGATGCGCATTTAAATGTGTAAAACTGCCCCCAGATATGCGCAAAAACACAAATTAGCATAAAACAGCATCTTGATGAGCGCATCTAATATTCACTAATATCAATGTGCCTCATTATAGGTATGGCGGTACAGTAACAACGACGCCGGTAGTGCTACCAGCGCCGTTGCTACCATACCGCCATACTACGAGGTGCTCGCGGGTCTCGCTCTGCCCGCCAGGTCAGACCTGGCGGGCAGTGCGGCACCCGTGAGCACAACTCGTGGATGCACTGGCACCGTTATGAGCGGTGCCGGTGCTTCCGAGCTCCCAATTCCCATTCAGCCCTATGGGGCCGAATGGGGATGGGGAGTCCCTTATTACTGGCACCCGCGAATTGGCAATTACCGGGTCCGCCAAACTCAGCATGACCTGCTAATTGCCCATTCACGGGTGCCGGATTGTTTTGCAAGTTTAGAGGTAGCCTGCCTGTATTAAAGGCATGGCTACCTCCAGACTTGTAATGAGGCCCATTGTCTGTGGCTGTTTTATTGCCTTAGAGGATGAGGTTATTATAGGCGTTTGATGTATTAGACTTATATCCATGGCAATATGTAGTGCATATGAGGAGAGGTCAGACGATGTTGGCAATTGTAAGCCTTTGAGAAGCCTACAGTAATTCAAATCCAACAGCTACGTTGTGTGTGTCCGATTCATACCGCTCCCTCCAAAGTGCTGGCTGACAGAGGTGACGCTAATTCGACTGACGCAGACATTTTGAAAGGTACCTCAGCTCTGGGGGGGAATTAAGGAACGTTTACTCCACAACAACGCTGATAGACGGAGCTGACTGCATTAGCAAAGGTGATAACCCAAACCTCTGGAGGCTCAACAAATCCAAATCTCTCTCTCTCTCCATCTCTCTCTCTCTCTCTCTCTCTCTCTCTCTCTCTCTCTCTCTCTCTCTCTCTCTCTCTCTCTCTCTCTTCTCTATCTCTCTCTCTCTCTGTCTCTCTCTTTCTCCCTCCCCCTCTCTCTCTCCATCTCTCTCTTTCTCTCTCTCTCTTTCTGACTTCCCTTCCCTCTCTATCTTTCCTTTTCTTTATCTCTCTCTCTCTCTCTCTCTCTTTATCTGAAGAGAGAAACAACCCTGTTCTTCAGCACACAGATCCGTATACCTTTTTGCCGACCTCTGCCATAGCTTTCATAACCCCAGTGTGTGGCACAAACGCTCAGTTTCTAGAAATAACTTTTTAAGAGTACACCCTCTTCCAGAGTAACGTTTTCATCAAAGTTTTTTATTTACAATCAGAGGCAGCATATTACTGATTAAATCTTTCTTCCTTGTCTTTGACAATTCATACATTCTCCTTAGTGTCCAATCCTCTGGGTCTTCTTGCTGTTCTCATTATAAATTGGGGTCAATTAAACCAATTAATACCATTTAGATGAATTTGAGGTTTAACCTCCAGAGCCAATAGAAGTGCAAAACAACCACCCTCCGGTTTTCATGGAGCTTTCTATCCCTTTCTTTATTAATTGGCTATCTGTTTCAATCTTAAATGAACTGCCTGCCTAAAAACAGGATCCAGGAGGCCCAGGATAATTGGCTGGACATGACGTGTGCTCTAGCTCTCCGGACTTCTCGTATGACGGATCTGTTCCGACAATTACCCAAAAAGTTATTTATCATGTGTCACATACCCTTTTTTATCCCTTCCTTCTTCGATCTTGACCTGCTTCAAAGCTGATATTATCTTTCTTCTAACTAAGTGAGGCAATGTAGGAAAAGCCAGCAGTGCTATCAGACACTGGACCTCATTACAAGTTTGCCGGTCCGGAAACAACGGTACCTGTAAGTTTGACGGTACCATTGTTTCCAGACCGGCAAACTACGAGTTCTGCGAGTGGGTGCCTTTCAGCTTGCCAGGTCTGACCAGGCGGGCAGAACGGCACCAGCTCGCAGACCTTGACAGATGCACCGCCAGCGCATCCATCCTCCCCATTCCCATTGAGTCCAATCGGACTCAAATGGGAATGGGGAGTCATATGTTTCGGCATCCGGCAAAGGGGAATTACCGGGACCGCCGGGGCTATAAGTCGCCATTGCCGGGTGCTGGAAAAAAATGACGCCGGCGGCAGCCGTGCCGGTGTTTACCGGCACGGCTACCGCCAGAGTCATAATGAGGCCCTGACTTTTTTGCCATCTAAAGAAAATACCATCCCCAACATTTCCGCCCACTCCCACAACTGGAGTGCTGGAATAAAGACAATATTCCATAGGAATAAATGGTGAAACCCCAACATTTTCCCCTCCCCACAACACTTAGTTACATTATTTTTACACATAGTCCTTCAGCCAATCAGGCATAATGGAGAACCCTGAGCTGCTGTCAACTAAACAGCCAACAACATGGCTATGGAATGCAATGGTGTTGATCCTGCCCAATTGATCAGCCTTGGATGTAGGTGGGTAGCTGGTGAATTTCCGGTCAGGGGAAAGCTTGTTTTAGTCTGAACACAGTGGAGAACATGCACATTGCATTTGGTAAGATGATCGATGGACCACAGTTCAGCACCCAGCAGAACCACCACACTGCTTCTAACAGAGCGTATTGTCTTTGATGCCAAAATATATATCTCACTGGCACTTACTGTTGAGCCTGGGATTCTTCACTACCACCCATTCACTAACCTCCCACTGCTACACCTTCATTTTGTGGTCACAAAAGAATTGTTGCTTTTAAGAACCTTTGGACATTTCAATCACCTCTATGATGCTATGCCTATTTACTGACCGACCGCCAGCCGTACCTAGCCATCTTGGTTGAAAAATGGTGCTGTTCTTTTTTCACGAGTTCCTGGGCGGAGGCCACACAACATTGCTGATCCTCTGATTCATGGGGTGAGCCTGGGGAATTCTGGGAGGCCTTAGGTGAAGCCATGGGAGAGAAGGCAGGGTCACAGGAGAGCCCCTCACTACTAGCATAGAGGCAGGCCAAACAGGGTCTCTTGTGGACAACCCCATGGAGATAGCAGAGGTAAATCCTCTCTGTATGCCCCCCGCCCCGGAAGCAGAAGTGGCAGGGTCTCTTGTGGACACCCTCACCAAGGCAGGACCAGCAGAGGAGAAAGAGGGCATGTTCCTTATGTGGGAGAAGGGGGCAGCCACAACAACTACTCAGCCAAACAATATGTGACAATCCTGTCTGGATGGAGATCATTGAGGAGGAAGTGGTTTACACCTAGCAGGTGAATGTGCAGAGGACGAGGTGGTGTTCATTCAGGGGGATGTCAGGTGAGAACCAGCCTGTGGAGGTACTGTAGCAGGTCATGGACCGACCTGAGGGGGTGGAGGTAGAGTCAGTGGTAGAGGAGAGGAAGAAGAAGATGGTAGAGGAACGGACTCACCCTGTGGCTGCTATTGAGGAAGGGGCAAGCCAGGCACAGAAGGAGCCAGAGGGAACAGTGTACTCTATGCTGTGCACAACCCACATGGTCCTGGGAGTGGGGCATTTTTGCCCTGACATTGGTACTGACTTCCAGGGGATGGAGTATGAGATTTTCTGCATGATTGAGGGTTGTGGCAAAAGGTTGAAGTGGGAGCAGGAAGCAAAGATCAAGGTCCATTTGCAGGAAACAGCGACCATGAGGTAGAGCTTGAGAACGTTTGTGGGTGGCTGCACCCGCAGTGGGAGAGCTATAGAAATGTAGTCAGAGGAAACCCTCAGTTGGAGAGCTTGAGAAAGTTTAGTGTGCACCTGCGTACTGTGAGAGAGCTTGAGAATTTTAGTGGGAGGTTGCGACCTAATGAGAGAGCTCGAGATTTTTAGTGAGTGGCTGTGCCTGTGAGAGAACCCTAGAAGCTTAAGAGGCTTCTTCACCCTTCGTGAATATCACACAACTTTAACAGGCAGCTGTAGCCTATGAAAGAGCTTTATTGAGTGGCTGCACTCTGTGAGATAGCCCAAGAACCTTTGCTGGATTTCTATACCATGCAAGAGAACCCTAAAACTTTAAGGAGTGGCTCCATCATATGTTGCTTGTGTTGGTGAGACAAAACTAGGATTCAAAATCATTGTTGTCAAAAGAGGCAATGTCATGTGTAAATCAGCAACCTGTCAGGACCTCTCAGTCATTACTAGATTTGTCTGTATCCTAGCTATATGCACCACACAACAACCCTGCTTCACTCTTTGGTGCCTGATTTGGTGCCTGATTTCTATAGAGTAACAAATCATTGCATCTGAAGTCGTGTGTTGATTAGGGGTAGATGTCATTCCATACTCGTCCACACTTAAGTGTTTGTTCCCTTTTTATAAATGTCAGTTGTTCAACATGCACTGCAAGTCTTCTCCTGTGGTTAAAGAGAATAACCCCAGCTGCACTAAACACTCTCACAGACTGCACACTTGAGTGGGACATTAATGCACTGGATCTCCATTCTTTCCGATTTTTGAAGAATCCCGTAGATATGCAACACGCATTTGTGCGGCTGGTGGGCTACTGCCTCTTTTTGTTCATGACCTATTTGTATTATGTATGTTGCATAACTGAGAAGGTGCCGGCGCTGTTTTGTCTTTTTGTCTTTGTACATTTGCTCAGTGTGTATTTCTTGTGCTTGCTGCAAGTATTCATCCCCCATACATGCAGATGGAAAGTGGGCACTTTTATCTAGGTATGTGTATCCAAAAAAGGAGCCAGTAGGTACTCAATGTTATCTTTATATCTAACTACCCAGGTATTGCCATGCAAGGTTGATAGTCAATAACTCACTATCAGTGCCAGACCAGTGACACCTTGCAAGGCCCTTGCCATGTTGGTCAGATTGAGCTCAAGGAGGTACACCAGAATGTGAACCACTCCCAGGAACACACTGTGAAGGCTAACCCACTTGGTGGCCTCCTTGAAATTTCATAGTGCAGAGGAGACATGAGACAGTAGCTGCCACTGGCACAATGTAATAAGCGTTCTGCTTTGAGTCTTGACGTAATCTATGATAGCACTGCACTGCTCAAATAGCCTCTACAACATGTGTGTAGGAAGGTTCCAACAGGTAGCCACTGAGATCCGGCAGATCTGCAGTTGGTGCAGTGCGTTTTCGGCATGATAAGCCCAGTTGAAATGGGAACTGATCTTCTGGGCCACAGTGGCTATGGCTTTCACATCCTCACAATTGCTGTTAATACCTATGACCAAAAGGTGAAGGACACCCGTGAAGCTGGTGACATCCATTTCAGACCAATTCATGGACCTGCAAGGACATTTGATAGAAAATTAAAGTTACAAGGCCTTAGACACAGGGCCTCCACCTCCTTCACCTTTTCCCAGATGTCATCTCTGTTACAGCTTCTGGCATGAAACCCTTGCATGCACAGTTTTGCCTGGTGCTGAACTGCATGAACCTCCTGCCCCCTTGTATTCCTCTGGAACCCCTCTTACTTGATAGATGAACGAAAGGCCTCCTGTGTGCTGTGATTTCTAGGTACTCAATGCTCTGACCAATGGCCCACATGTCCATGGTGAAGTGTATACTTTGTCCCTGTAGTTTCTGTCCGACTGTAGCCATAACATTGTTGCACAATTCTGATATTGTCTTGTAAGAGAAAAACACTGCACCCTGGAACTTCCAAGTGGAAGCTGCAGGAATCAAGGGCTTTTCCCCAAAAAGAGTAGATCAAGATATCTATTGTCAACATTATAGCAGGTTAGCATTGATCAGACATGCTCTTCCATGTGACTTGTGATATTTCTGGTCATGCTTAAATGCGTCGAAAACACCCCCAAGCACAATGGGGGATCACTGCTGCTATGTATTGCTGGGATGTGGAGGCAGAACTCTGTGTTTCACTACAAAGTACAGATGACGTATTGTCAGGGGTAACTGCGTGGGATAGTGGTGGCATACAGAGGGCCATGGGGAGAGGTGCACTTCTGACCCTTTGTCTTCTCCCCATGTCTGTAACTCCTGACACTGAATATGGGACTGTATAGCTATGGCATCCACGTTGGTCCCTGATGGCCTTTTGCATTCTACTTTCTGATAGAGTGTACAAGTGGCCCAGTTCAGAGACCGTTTACACTGTGTGTATTACTGCCACAGTTTGACTTTCATAGTGGGCTATCAACACACAGCATGAGCTCATCTGCTCATGGTGGTACAGGCAGTGGTGGTGGTGTTCTCAATGTCACGTAATGATGTGGTGTGCTTTATGATATGTGACCTTAATGCTGTTTCTGGAAGAAATTATACATAGATGGTGGGTGAGCTCCTGTGTATCTGTGATTTCATTCTCCTCTTCCTCTTCAGTGGCACTGCTTTCCAGCAACAATACATGCTCCTGCCTGGACTTTGATGGATGAAAAATCTTGTCTTGATCTTCATCCATGTCTTTGCATTCATCATCATTATTGTCTGATGTATAAGTGGATGGGATGCTGGAGATATAGACCTGTTATTGTTGGTTCTATGTGAAAAACACACAGTGAATAATCCTGTGGCTGAAAAAGTTGCCTTTAAAAATGCCTCTTTGAACATGTTTTTATGCGGGGGAGACTCCCTGCAGTTCCCCATACTCCAGCTTACCTTTAAAAATTACCCCAAAACACCCCCACTTATATTCGTGTTTTAAAGTGCATTTTAAAAAAGCAGCTTTTTCAGACACAGGATTATTCTGGTGACTTTATCAATGGATAGAGTACTTTCCTACACTTTGTGTTTTCCTTCCTTGAACTTTGCTAGATAACAAGAGCTGCACAGTTAACTTTTATAGTTTGGCGCTTTCTCAGACAACCCTCAGTTAAATAATTTAATGTGTAACAATACAACCCACAAATGAAATAAGCCGGTTTTCAGGAACACTTTTTTAATTAAACAAAATGGCATAAAAATATTATGACCGGTGATTCCACCCTTGGAACTACAATGGGACTGCAGCTGCACCTCAATCTAAATCAATTTAAACAATTTTCGTTTCTCTATATGTAGACACACAACTTGACATTGACGATTTCACAGACAGTTAAATCAAACAATCTACAACAGAAAATTATGTTTTTAAACCAGCTTTCACCCTAAAATCATACAGTGCAGCTGTTTTCAGAAACAAGTTCAAAACAAAACAATTTACTTCTGCTACATCTAAACTGTAATTCTCAATGCCCAGGCTGATTTAAATCTAAATTTTGGACAGTATCTATAACAAACCATTGCTTCCTATCATGGCATAGACACTACTTGAAAATATTGGATGTGTTGCAAATTTCTGTTGATTTTAGAATACTGGGACAATATGGCTTAGCTCACTCACTAATTTCAAGGAATTAGATTCACCATCAAATCACTGCAGTTTAATGTGTTCATTAAAGACTAGATTCCAATTACTTTATTGACAATCACAGACACAAATCATAGAACTTGTTAATCACTCAATGTGAGATTTCTAAAGCTTCCAGTGATCCCAAATCCCAGGAGAAAAGTCCTATTACGATGACGCTATCTAGCATTTACATTTTAATTATAAATCACAAACAACATACACATTGCACTGTATTCACATTTCATTGATAAAGCTTTCAAATACTGTTCCCAAATTCATTTGAATGCTATCAGCACGTTAGGATCATAGATACTAACTTTATGTTTATCTTCTAAAGACACAGGACAGGTAAGGACACAAACTAGCCTTATCAGATAACCTTTCCTACAGTCTGTGAACTTGCCCGAAAATCCCTGTCAGGTAATCTTGTCCTGCTTGGGTAAGGCCTGTGCATTCAATTCAGTCTGGATAAGGGCCTTTTAAAAGGAAATCATGTTGGAATCAAAACCTGCTATTCACATTTCACACAGGCTTTATTGCATCTCTTCTTTTCCCAAATCTCTCTCTTCTTCCCATGTCTTTGAGCTTAAATAACCAGCATAATCCACCCATAAGGGGGAGGTATGTATGCCTTGTTGCTACTATTCCATGGATTTAATTGGTCTCCAGAGCCATGGGAAAATAGCACATCTCACACAACCTCCTTTCCAATTGGCTAGTTCACATAAGAAGGCTGGTTACAGGAGTGTCTGCTTACAATTCTGGTTTCCTTCCACCATGAGACCTTCTCCTAGCATCTGACATCACTGAGTTACAGTTCTAAAGAAGAATATTGTCACAATTTTATGAATATATGTTCTGATGATTTCACAGCTTAAAAAAATAACATTTTAATGAGTCTCACAGGGCAAATTGTATGTCGATTTGTCCTATCTCTTTAGAGTGTAGTTGCATTGTTGAGATTTTGTATATTTTAGTATGACGAGACAAAGAACACTACAATTTTATTTTGATCTGTGTGTCATGTTTACTTTGAATAGGAACCTTCCTTCTCACAGTTTTTTAAATACATTGCGCCTTGCTCTGTGAAAAAGATTATTTACAGAATACTGTTTTCTACATCAAATTCACAGTTGGTTCTTGGCTTTGCATTTTAGAACCTATGTTTTCAGCATACATACAGATAATACATTTGCAGAATAAATGATAAAGACAAACTTAACTTTGATTGCAAGTATAGAAGTCAAATATTGGAATGATTATCTTCCAAAAGGCCTTTTTTAACTATGGTAACTTTACATATCATGCTATTCTAAGTGACTGGTGAATTTTGCGTTTACTGTGTTGTGTCTGTTTAAAATGAATTATTTTCTTTTCAGTGCAAAGTGTCATTTGGAACACATATGTTATGTTATGTTATTCAATATTTATATTGTAAATTACAAAAGGTGAACCTGACCACTGCACCCTACCCATTAACACTTCTTGATGAAAAAAGCTAATCTCAGTGGTGAGATAATCATAAAACCACTATTACATAATACACAATAAAAAAGTTGTTTTTAATAAGCAGCCAAATCGTGTTTCCATCAAATGTATGGTCTTCCTCAGGGATGTGTCATGTGTTAATGTACAAAAACTGAACAATGCGTTAATGAACAAAAAGAAATAATATCACATGATCAAATGTCAAATCAAGATATTAATGAGAAGGAGGGGCAATTGGTTCCCAATAGTTGCAAAAAAAAACAATAATATTAACCAAATCACATTGTGCATCATAACCACCATTTTCCCTGCACATTGATCAAATTACATAATTTCACACAACATACGGACACATGTAAAAATACATAAAAAATTGATTCCATTCACAGTAAGCATAGGTAGGAAGAGAAAAGGGGGCAGGTAGAGAAAAGAACACAGTATTATAATGCAACCAACTCCAAATAATGATAAAAACCACCTCATTGGGTAATCCAATGAATATAATAATATTCCTCGGCTACCTGAACTGTATAGCCGTCTACCAACCACCACCTCATGTGCGAGCATCCATTGAAGTGATTAATACTTGTTAAATCATGCCATTACCACTAGATTTCAAACATTATTCCAAAATGGAAAACATGTATGGCTATATTCACCAGGTCCTCTGCATACCTTAATACTTGCTTAACTGTCAAACTCTATTGGTGAATAGGCTGCATTCCTATATCTTAAAAAAGATGTATGGCTGTATTAACAGGGCCATACGTTGCCTGAATAGGTGTCTAATTCATTGGTCACGCATGTGATCCACATCAATAAAGGTGCCGAGCGGGCTTTCTCAGAGTAAGCCAGTGTCTGTGTGGTCCACCAGACACTTGGCCCACCAGGGCCGATCCGCACAATGGGGTCTCCTTACCATGTGGGGGCCAGAGACCTCAGCCCCCTATATGATATGATATGGCATTTATAATGCGCCTGTACACAAGTGTTTCTAGGCACGACAAGACAAGGAGGGGGAAACAAAGGGAGGACAAAACAACGATCTTACTAGGCCTTGTGTCAGACAGATTGTGCAGGGAGGGGAGAAGTGCAAAGGGGGTGGAGAAGTGCAATAAGGGGAGTGGAATGGAGAAGTGCAGCTAACAGAGTGCAACCAGTGGGTGGATAAGTGCCGGTAATCAGAGGGTGCAGCCAGCGGGTCGCAAGTGCAAAGGGAGGGGGCTGTAGGGTTACATATACAGACCACAAGTGCTGTGGGTCCAAAAGGCAGTGTGAGGTGCAGCTGGACAGGCAGGGACCTGGGCACAAAATCAGATGGTGGCCAGGAGAGGAAAAGAGAAAGCGGCAGCAAAGAGGAAAGTCTTGAGCTGCTTCTGTAATCGAAGATGGTTCTGATCAAGTTTCCGAGAGGCATGAGGATATTCCAGAGGGAGGCCCCAACAGAAGAAAGAGATCTGCCCCCAACTCTCTGCTTGGAAAAGCGGCTGACCCTCAGAGAGTTGGAAGTGGATGAGCAAAGAGCTCAAGTAGGGAGATACTTAGGAAGATAGAGTTGGAGGTAGTGCAGACCCAGACCCCACAAAGCCTTGTGGACAGTGTAGGGGGCCTTGAACTTGATACTTGCCACCAGTGAGAGCTAATGAAGACATTTCAGATCTGGAGAGATACGATCCCTGGGCTTGACGCCAAGGACAAGTCTTCCAGTCCTGTTCTGGATAAGTTGTAGATGATGTAGAGTAGAGGCAGGAAGATTTAGAAAGAGGCTGTTGCAGTAGTCAAGCATTGAGAGGACCAGAGCTCTGGAGACAGTGAGCTTCTGGGAGAAAGTGAGAAAGGGAAGAATACCTCTGAGGAGGTGCAGCTGACAGTTTGACTTCTTAGAGATGTCAGAAATACGAGAAGAGAAGGAGAGGGTGGAGTCGAAAATAAACCCAAGGTTCTTAGCCTCACAGGTAGGAGAAGGAAGTTGGAGCAGAGAGCAGCTATGCGGTGGGTGAGAGGAGCCAGGTATTGGTTGAACAGCCAGGGAGAGAGGACCCCAGTTGGACCTGAGTGGGCCAGTCAGTGTGAAAGGAGGTCAGCTAGGCCAGGGCCTGAGATACCCAGGTTGTGATGGATGTGCTTGTGTAGGATACCATGGTTCACCATGTCGAATGTAGAAAGATCAAGGAGAATGAGGACAGTAGGAAGGTAAGAGTCAAGGTCAGAGAGCAGGTCTTCACGGATATTCAGGAGAGCAGTTTCCGTGTTTCTGGATGCTCTGAATCCAGACTGATGGTCATGGAGACAACCAACAGATTTAGTGTGAAGGTTAAGCTGGGAGATGGCCAGCTTTTCCAAGTGTTTGCCCAAGACAGGAGTTCTAGAGATTGGGCAATAGTTAGCCGGAGAGGAAAGGCAGTGCTTCAGGGGGGAGAGGAAAGTTCCAGTGGCAAAATAGCAGAAATCAGTCAGGTCTGGAGCAAGAGTGTCAATGTGGTCCTTGATGGCTTTGGCTTGCTTAGAAACATCGTCTGGGGGAACAAGGGAAAGGAAGACAAGTTAGGAGGCGAGAAGGCCACAGGCAGGCCAGGCGTGGAGGATGAGGAGGAGGAGGAAGAGAGGCTGGACAGGATATCCTGAGTTTTAGTGATGAAATGAGAGGCCAAGGCCCTGCAGAGGGCCTGGGAAGGAAAAGGAGAGGTAGAGACTGCAGCAGGATTGGCCAGCTCTTTGCAGATTTTGAAGAATTCAGCTGAGTTGTTAGATGCCGCAAAGACGTGGGCTTGTATGTGTGCTCTCTTCTTGGCGAGGACAGAGAGTCTGTACTGCCTTTGGAACATGAGGCAGGCCAGTTTGTCAGAGGGTCCACCTGTAGCCTACCACTTCCTCTCAGCCGCCCTGCACTTGCGTTCCAGGGTGACGAAGTCTGAGTCGTACCAAGAGTTGCACTTTGATATAGGATTCAAGCGCATCCTCATGACAGGGGCAAGTACATCAAGAGTCTCAGAGATAGAAAGATGGAGGTTAGAGGGGGCTGTGTCAGGATGTGAGTCAACCAAAGATGCAGAAGGAGGACAGAAAGTAGCAGCGAAAGCCTCAACTGACACACGCTTCATGGGTCGAATGACCGAGAAGGTAGGTGGCTAGGAGAGATGGGAGGACAGGAGAAAGTGGCCGCTGCAGGACAACTGGCAATACGGGTCTCTGGCCCTTTCCGCTGCTGCCAGTGGGTTCCAAGAAAAAAAAGCAAGGTGAAAAGGGAAGGGATGCATCTGAGTTGCCTTGAAGGGGGAGCCGGGCCATGCCCAGCATGTCCGGGGAGCTGCTGCCAGTGCACAGCACTCAGCCCCCTGGGGACCACCTCAGTGCCAACGGTGTATACCACCATTATGTACCATGCAAGGAGTAGCAAGAAAAATGTGACCATTCACTACCACATCCAAAGGACCGGAATAAATGGGCAGCATTCAAAGCTCTCACAGGTGGAACGAAGAAGCCACCTCTGCCGTACGGATCAATGCAGAGCAGTGCTGCAATAAACAATGAACACTCCCGTCTGGGGGAGAGAGGCGCAACCTACGCTGATGCTGAAAATGGAAAAAAAGCCTTCCATCTCCCACCTGGGGGTTGGAAGAGTGAGGCGAAGCCCTTGCCCACGTAGCAGACAAAGAGATAATAATAATAATATGTGATTGGAAATAAGAGCTTCTGCCTGGGGAGACATTCATTGGCAGAAGCTGCTCATGCCTGTGGGTAGAGGGCACAGGAGTATTCTGCCCTCGGCACACAGCCAATGTACTCTAGCCTGGGCGAAAATCGACTGCCCATGCCACTAAAGTAAGTCTGAGTGCTCCTGCATTTGGGAGAGTTTGCGGTGTGGCCTCTGCCACTGCTGCAGGTAGTGAAAACTGTAACTCCTGCCTGGGGGAAAAGAGTGACCCACGCCACAACATTTCTTTTAGGTACCCTTGCCTTTAGAAGAGTGGCCTATGCCGCCACAATAGTTCAAGTTCATGCCTGGGGAGAAGTGTGGCCCAAGCTGCTACAGTAATTTGGGATGCTCCTGGCAGGGGAGAACACAGGGGGCTATCTGATCCTTTGGACACTTGGTAGAGGCACTCCTTTCTGGTGGAGTGGTGCACTGCTTCAAATAGACCCAGTCCTGAATGGGGGAGAGGTGCGCTGCACATATGAGCTCCTGCTTGGGCAAAGGCCTTAAGGAGAAGAACGGTGCAGCAAGAATTTATGATGCAGTGTTTTCATGGGACGCCACAATTTGCCCCTGCCTATCCTTGTGCCCAAGAGTCAGGAGCAGGTCATGCAGTAGGAGAAGAGAGGTGCACCAAGAACTGCTGCTGCAGTGGCTGTTCCCCAGAACCCACAATAGTGACCTCCCGCCTGGGGGAGTCCACACCTGGTACGACCTAGACCACAGCCACAGCGAACTCCCACCTGAGTGAGGCAACAAAGGATGCAGCAGCCTTGGCCCGGCCATTTCTCTCCCCTGAGAGAGTGCTCATGCTTTCAGGCAATAGGCGAGCCAGGAAAGGTGGCACAGCCCAAGTGCGCGGCCATTAACCCCTTCCTGGGGAGCCTGGCCACTGGGTCGCCACCATATTAATGTGACTGTGACTTCCATGAAGAGAGAGGATGTGGCTTGGGGAGGATACAGCCTGAGGAGAACCGGGGCACTGCACTGCCCTGACCGCTGCCCATGCCAGCTCCTGTATTAGGGAGCCTCAATACGTCGGGGCTGCTGCCACCGCGCAAGCGAGAAACAATTCCCGCCTGGGGGGATCCCGGGTGTGGCCCTGCACACAGCTGTTCTCCAACTGGTGGGGGACTCAAGGAGGGCATCCTCCACTTTCCCCATCCTTATGGGAGACAGGGGGATCAAAAGACTCCAGACTGTCTGCCGCAGGGAATAAGGACCAACCAGGCCCTGCTGGAAATGACCATCCTGCAGCATCGGGAGTTGGGGCTGGGGGGAGACCTTCCACCGGCTCCATAATGGCAGCCTGTGTGCATAGTCCAGAAGCGGTAGAGATTTGCTGGGGAGACAACAGCCGATGTGTGTCAGATAACGAAGCACACTCCACCTTGGGTGAACGGACAAAGAGGGACTGGCCAATGACATTCTGCCAATGTGGCCTGGTGTCCCTGGTGTGGCTTTTCCAGCCAGTGGGGTGACACCCACTCTCTTGTGGACTGCGAAGGAGGGGCTGCCCACATGATCAACCTGCTGATGTGGTCCTGGTGTTCCTGATGCGGTTTTGCCAGCTAGTGGGGCGTGCCCTACTCTTTTGCTGGACTAATAAAGTTTGCAGTGGTAGCTTTCCGATGGTGTGTGTTGCATGCCAATGTATATATGTGTGTACATTTATACTATGACAACCAGGCGTGTTTACAATGCAGTATTACCTCAAGCGTGCTACGCTCAAAGTGGACCCAGTATTAATTAGCATTGAAGCTGTGGTCATGTGTATGAATCCCCTGCCTAAAGTAGGCCCAGTAAAGTAGCTTGTCATCAGTGCTGGCCAGAACTGCATGTGGGTGAAGTAATTACCACCATCACTAATGAGATAACACACTGAACCGCCCAAACGTTGGTAGTGGACTCCCTGTAAGTGTTTAATAGTGTTTTTAAATGATCAACGAGGGCAGTGTGAGTTTTAGCGGTCACTGTAACGTATGCCATGTGATGTTGTTGTTATTGTGTGAATTGTTTGTTTTTACCCTAGGCATGGGATGTTGTATTATTCTACATAATGGTATTTCATTTGTATCTACAGCTGTTGTTTCTGCGCCTGAAGAAGGGGTTGTTACCCCAAAACGCGTTGAGCATCCCACATTATAAAGCATCCTTTGATGAACATCTTAAAGTCTGCGCTGTGAAAATTCTTTGTTGTTTGAAATACTTGTATGAAATATTGCATGAATTGAATTTTAATTATTGGCTGTCACTACAGTGTATAAGTGCACAGGGGACTGGAGTCCTCATTTTTAGGACACCAATCTCATTGTTCTTTGTTGTTACCTCGTGCCAGCGTTGTTCGTACTTCCCCTGCACCTACAACCGTTCATACTCTTCCTCTAATATTTTTTGAAACTTGAAAGAGTAGGTGTGCATTTCACACTTTCTACATCTACTATGGGATCACATGTTCAGGGTCAAATGCTCACCCATCAATAAAGGTGCTAAGCAAACTAAGCCAGTGTCTGCATTATCATTGCCTCTGTGTGCAGCGCACACATACTTCAGCCACCAGACCCAGCCTTCATGATGGAGCCTCCTCAACACGTGGGAGCCAGTGACCCCATCCCTCTATAACATAATGGACGTGCCAGCTCACTTTTGCTATATTTGCTATTTAACCGTGTCCGCGCTATGGTTCTGATTAGTCTTCTTGCCGCCACCTTTGGTTTACCTGATAAGCAGAGCCGACCTTAGGGCAGAGCGGGCCGGTTGACCGCCCGGGATGCTAAAGTGCCCAAGGGAGCCATTAGCCACCTAGGGCGCCAGCTCGAGAGAGCTTTTCAAGGGTTACCCCGAGCTGGCGTGATTGCAGAAGTCTCATTTTGAAATTAAATGCGCTCACGGGAGCAGGCGCCTTTAACGACTATAGGGTGCTGGCACCCGATTGAGATAAGTACCACCCTGCTCTGGCGCGGAAGTGGGGCGATAATCATCTTAATAGGATGCTGCAGCACCCTATTGTTATTAAATGCGCCGCCGCAGCATCCTATTGTTGTTAAATGCAACAGCCTCTGCGAGCGCATTTAATTTTTAAATTACACTTCTCCTACCACAAAAAGAAACATTTCCTCTTTTTCTGCCCGGGGCGCTGCTGCCACTAAGGCCGGCACTTTTGATAAGGATGCCAGCCAACAGTGTTGTTCAAATAAATCTGCCAGCTATACACTCCAGGTTCTATATGTAAAGAGCGCATCCGGGCTTGAATGTCTGATCTGGGGTCATGGCATCACTACTTTAAGATAAACATGCCGGCTGGTTTTTTACCAAAGAGATGAGGGCATGTGAGTGAATGGTGACTAAGGAATACATAAAAACACACAAGTCTGATGTCTTTTGCTCATCGCTGTTGTACAATTGTGCACTTTTGAAACCCTGTTCTGAATACAAATATATATTAGTCGATATATAGCGTGTAATCGTATCTGCCAACCAAGTTAATGAAGAACAAGTATGCCTCACTCGACTGTGAGTTGCACATCCCGCCCATCAATGGGCCAGTATACAGATGTGCGCATTTGAAACACTATTCTAAACTTAGTATTATTCAGGTAAACCTGCCAGCTACCTTCTTCTAATTATATATATATAAAGCGCATCCGCGCTTGCAGTGCTGATCTGAGGTCCTGCCATCAAAATGCAACATCTTTAGTATAAAATGGAGGCTGGCTTCTCCTGTTTGATTGTGTAAGAGCGTCCACGCTATTATTCTGATTCCCCTTCCTGAGGCCACGCTTGTTTAACCTGAAGTATATCATAATCACAATAGACCTGCCGGTCCAACTCTCACTGCTCTATGGGTAAATAGTACACACATATATCCAAATACTTAGGGTTTTTACCTAAGAGAAACCAGCATGTGAGTAAATGGCAGCTAAAGAAATCATTAAAACACACAAGTCTTTTCGGTCCTAAGTTAAAAGTATAAAGATCTTTTAACTAAAAGACTGATTTTGAAAGACTGATATGTACTCGCACAGATCGGTCTTTCTAAATCAAACTGTCACGCCCCTGCCACACACGAGTGCACGCAGGGGCTGAGAGGCTCTGTGGGACCCGGAAGCGGAGGGCGAGGAGAACGGGTAAGGGTTTGGACGGCAGGTGTGGTGTGGGATTGTGGGGCAGGGGAAGGTGGCTGGGACTGAAATCCTACGGGAGAAGGTGGGGGTGGGATTGGCATGAAGGAACAATGGGGGTTGAAGGGTGAAACCACCTGAATATATATATATTTTTTAAAAATGCATTTTAAAGGTCTCAAGTGAAAAATACGTTCGGAATGCTGTTTTTATGACCAAAAGAAAAAAATCGGGCAGTGTACATCTGTCTTTTGAGACCTTTAAAATGAGGTCTTTTCACATAGAACTGTCTAATCAATCAAATGATGTATTACAGACATTAGGGATATCGGATTCTCTGAGATCACTGTTTTTTCTGTCCCATTTAATCATGCGTTAAGATTTTGGCTTTTATTTTACTAATTCTTTATGTTCTTTTTATATCTTTTTATAAATTAAATGACTGTTCTGAATCTTGATAATATCGATTTTGTCTTCATCTTTTGGAAACGAAAATGCATTCTTTCATGGTTTCTTCATCCTAGGTTCTCTTTATTTCTTCTTTACTCTGGCATTGACTTATTTTCCTTCTAATCAGTCCTGCCTTTCTTTTTAGCGAAGGAACACCCCCGAATTATGTGGGCTCGGTCTACAATCCAAAAGCACGCTTTATTCTTTGAATAAAAGCAAAGAGTGTAGAGGTTGGTTCAGTCAACTAATAATGACACAAACGTTTTATGTGTTTTATTAATACATTCCCTTACATTTGAAACCACGGTCCATTTATCCCTACATTAAAACATTAAACATTATAACAGTAATTACTTACTGGTTCATTACATTTGTATCCATTTTTCTTTTCTTTTCTTTCCATCTTTATATTTCCGCAGAATTATACACCATCATATTTTCAACTGGTTGCTCAGTCTGTCCCAAAGATGATTGCCGATGAAAGTTTTTGAACTAATTGATGTAAACCTATTTTTCCTTAATTATTGTCCTTTTGGGGGATTTAAAATGTGTAGGTGACAGGAGAGATCTTCGGCCAGATACTCCAAACTTTTTTCAGTGCAAGTGATGCGATGTGCAAATGCAACAAGGATTATGAGAGAGGGATATGGTGAGAGGAAATAAATATTGTGTTTTAGCAGTGAGTAGAAGGGAGTTGTAAGAGGAAGCTGAAAGGATCTTGAGATCATCACTGCAATGTGAATCATTCCAACAACGTTCAGCCTTGCGAAGAGATGGGCAGAAGGATCTGAGAGAGAGGACTAGCCAAGGTTGGGGAGGTTTACGGGAGGGAGGAAAGGGGTGAGATGGGTGGTGTATGTTAGGGGAAGATAGAAAAGAAGAATGATGATCAGAGGCCACCTGATCAGGGGGAAGGGAAGAGAAGGACGTAATAGTTTAGTTTAGATTAGTTTATCATTTGTAGAGCGCACCTAACCCTGAGGTATCTGGGTGCTTGAGCAGTAAGTTGCAAGTACAACATCAAAGAAAGATTTACAGTTGGCTGATGACACGTGTTACAAAATGGTCAACAAGCCGACATAGGATGTGTGTGGCCGATGACACGTGTTACAGATCGGTCTGCAAGCCGGCATGGGAAATATGTACAAGGAACAATTTACAATTGGCTGATGACAAGTGTTACAAATCAGTCAACAAGGCGGCATGGGATGTGTGTACAAAGGAGAATATGGCATAGATACAGTTACAGTTGATATAAAACAGTATAGGCAGGCAAGTAAAAGAGGAACAGAGGCGGTTATGGATGAATTTAATTTTGCTGTGCAAAGAGCCATGCTTTTACTTTGGATCTAAAGGCCCAGAAGGAAGTTTCTGCCCTGAGAGCTGCGGGAAGGGAGTTCCAGAGCTTTGTTGCTAACAACGGAAAGTTGGACCCTCCTGCAGTTTTCAGTTTGAACTTAGGGATGTTGAGGCAGTGTGAGTAGACAGATCTGTAGAGTAATGTGAGGAGATGAATGACGAAGAGTTAAAGGAACATTGGTCACATCTTGAGAAGGAAGCAGTGGCAGGAGAAATGTTAGGAGTGATGGGCAAGGCAGAAGAAAAGGAGAGGAGGAGGTGGTCAGAAGAGTAGGTGGGACAGGCCAGAACCGACGTATGTGAGTGGAAACAAGAAAAGATGAGATTGAGAGAGGAGCCAGAGTTGTGGAGGGGTGGCAACAAAAGTTGATTCCGGTCAAAAGAGCTGATGAGAGCTATTAAAGGTGAGGAACAATGAGTGGATGCAAGTTGGAGGTTAAAATCTCCAAGAAGAAAGAAAGGGAAGGGAAGTAGAAGGTGAAAGGGAAGAAGGGAGGGAAAGTCATTAATAAAGGATGAATAATGGTCCATTGGTCTATACAGATTGAGAAAAGAATCAGAAAGAGGAGTAGAGAAAGTTGAGAATTGATATTCATATTATGAAAAATGGGGAGATTAGGAGGTGAAGAAACAAGAGCCCAGTAAGAAGGACATAGAATACAGGTACCACCTCCTTTTCCAGTTAGGCCAGGAGGCGAAGAAATGCAAATTCAGTCTGTAGAAGCTATCAAGGATGGAATGGGATTTGTCACAGACAAAGTGGGCAATCTAAAGTCCAATAGAAATGGGAGATGAAGGCAAGGAGGTAGATACTATTTAAGGAATTACGACTGTGAGATGAGAAGGAAGAGGTGGGCCTCGAGGAGAGATGTGCAGGGGTGGGGTGAGCAGATTGACGAAGAGTGAGAGGGAAATAACGGCTCACAGAGAGTGAAAGAAGGATGCAGTCACGATTACCATGACAAGGTTGAGCTGAGAGATACAGAAGAAAATATAATAAACTCAGAGAGTTCTGTAGTGATCCAGGAATGATTATAGAACCGGGCTCCTGGTGAGAGACCTATTCTGCCCAGGAGGGCTACTTATATAACAAAAACACACTCGAATAGGTCAAAAGGAATAACTTTTTGCACCCTCTTCTAGCCCCGTGGTCAAAAATGAATGTACACAACACTCTATTCATGATACCTGGTCTGGGGAAATTCTTGATTTTTATGATTTAGGTAGTTGTGCATTTAGTCAACAAAACATACAATTTTTGTACACACACTCATACAAGAAAGAATAGCACAATAACATGAACACTGATTGGTTTCGTAAATTGTGTAACCAAAGCATGGAATGAAAACACATACTGTCAAGGTCTAGTAGACAGCATGTAACAGAGAACAAATGAACATTATAACACGAACACCAAAACAAATGACAAAATGTTCTTTCAGAGAAATAGTGACAATGCACTTGTAGTTAAAAGGGTGCGTCTACACCGGGGTGTTTCAGGCCTTCTGTGTGGGCTTGATGAGCCTCGTATCTGTCACGGCCCTCATCAGGACGGGGGCTTTATGAGCGTGGAGTGCTGTGAATATGGAAGGGAAGAGATAATTAGGGGAGTGCCTAAAGTGACAGTGATTTTAATACAGTGAATGAATCATGTAAAATATATCATGGAAAGACATCTTACCTAAGGGAACCCTAGGCACATGTATGGGTGACTGTCTCATAAGGTACTGGTCCCGGGTTGCTCCTAATGTCAAAAAAAGGGATAATACTGAATATATAATCCTTTCGTGCTATGTATGGCTCACAGCTAAATTTTAGGCTGGAACGAGCTTACCTCAAAATGGAGGCTGTAATCAGGCTTGGTCTTGCAGTGAAGGGTAAATCCTGCAAGAGAGCATAATATCAATATGCCACTCAACGCCGGATATTCAATGTGTCAATAGCTTGTTAAAAATCATTTGGAAGTGTGTAGCATACCTTCTATAATGATCGTACGCGGCGCTCGCAAGCCACGTGTAGCTGACAAAAGGTTTCAGCAGCTGGAGCACGGAATGCTGAGTCATTCCGTGTCTGCGAGGAGCCTGGAAACGAAGCGTTGTTAACGCCATTGCCAGGCTCCCGGACTCTTTATATGGGCGGCCATTTTGGGGAGGTTTCTATCGTGGCACGCCGTTAAAAAGGTGTTTAAAGACACTGTGTGGTCCAAATTTGTTAAACAAACAATTTAGGCATGTTACCATGCCGTCCCCCTAAATGTGGTGCAGTATGGTACAATGTTTGGAATAGTTGCCATGGCAACCACAGACCGATCGCGGAACAGGAAACAAACAGTGTCACATTAATAAATGTACTGTAAGGCCCTTCGTAAAATAGTGGGGCTATGATTCCGGTGGTTAGAGAGGACGTAGACTGACTGAACGGCCCAGACGGTAGCATTGAGAGATTCCAGGGAGCTATTAGATTATTGTCTTGCAACATCGTGGGAGTAAACAGATTGCTAAATACCCCCGATTGGTGTGAACATGTGCGCAGCTTTCATATAATAATTCTGCAAGAGGCATGGGCAGTCGATCCTCTGTCTGATCCAAATATTCGCTATTCCAGCAGGAACCAGGGAGCAACCCAGTGGTGGTCTCCTGATATGGGTTGATATTTCTTTTTCTTGGAAGACTGAGGAGAGCTTCACTGGCTCCCCAGATCTCAAAGAACTGGTTATTTGGCTGGGTGGGAACGAAGCATTGCAACTATACAATATCTTTAACAAATCATCAACGCCCGAGGCATAGCCACCATAACTGCCCTCATGGAGCACATCTCCATGAGCGCCAGCAGCTTGCCCCTGACAGCCTCTCTATTGTGGCAGGGTATTTTAACCTCCAGTCGGAACCCCTAAAAGAGATATCGGAGCTGTGGGATGATAAGGACCAGCCCTGGGACATCCTGTAGTTGAAGGTTGATTGTCCTCTTAGAGCACATCCCAGGGCCATTGACACAGGCTGCATGATCTTTCATTTAAACTTAAGACCATGCAATGGACGGTTCTTGGTGGACCAACATTCAGGGATCATAATGGAAACTCCCAAAGCGATTAAATTCTCATCTCAGGACCAAACTGAGAGCAAGAAGTTGACTTTGCAGTAAACGACAGGATGGAAAGTGACCACCTTCTGCTTGCTATGAATTTTGTAGGGATGGCTCGCAATTAGGTGACCCCAGAATGAGGCCAAACTCGCAAATAGTGGAGGTCTGTGGTAATGCCTGAAAATCGGGAAAATTGTGAAACCTTTTAAAACCTGATCTGAAAGTTAAGCTTTATTCTGCAGTTTTTGAACATTTTCAAGTCATCTGCACTATGGACGCCAACGAACGACATATTCTTAGCGAGTACGAGAAATGTGTCACTAAATTGATACCATTAGTTTCTGTCCCTGCAAAGAAAATAAAAACATCTACCTTATTCAGTCCTAGTTGGCATGACCGAGACTGCCACACTGCTAAATCTAGAATTATTGAATGCTCAAAATCGGTGCTGGGAATAGATAGGTTAAAACTCTGGATTCTTCGTGGAGAGTACAAGAGTTTGCTTGCATCCAAGAAGAAGGAGTTTGTCTGGGGGAAATGGTCTGATCTCTTGAATGCCGATAAATCAACAGATCATGTACTGTTCTGGAAATTGGTGTCTGATAGAGCCCCGAGTGGTGGCCAAGGGTTACAATGTTGTGTCAGAGAGGATGATGGGTGTTCACATTTCTCAAAATTGTACCAGGACTGTACCCCACACTCCATCCTGCCAGCTCAGTTTATTTTTGCCACTGAAACAGGACAACTGTCAGTGTATGTCAAGGAGTTGGTAATAGCTTTGAATTCTTTAAAGAGTGGAAAAGCCACTGTGCCTGATCTAATCCCGATCGATCTGTTAAAGGAGGAGGTGATGATCTGGGCACCGGTCTTAACTAAAGCATTTAACACAACACTAATTAATGGTGTCATTCCTCCATCGTGGCAGAGAGCCGTGATTCTACCTATATATAAGAAAGGCGCTAGAGATTGTCCGGGTAACAATTGCCCGATTACTCTTTTGGACAGTATAGGGAAACTATTTGGAAAAGTAATTTTGAAACACCTTCAAGACTGGGCCAATAGGGAATATAAAATACATAATCTTCAGGCAGGTTTAAAAGAAAATCGTGACACAATTGTTCAATGTTTTATGTTTTTTTTATTGATTCATAAATATACTGTTTTAAAAAAAATGCTTTTATACATAGTTTTGGTAGATGTAAGGACAGCGTTTGATTCATTGTGTAGAACAACCCTGTGGCAAATTTTCACAATGCACAAGGCACCGCCAGCTCTACACTACTGCTGGGGCCAGCTTATGATTAGACATAGACATAGAGAGAGGCGTCAGGCAAGGATGTGTCTTGGCCCCTCTCTTATTTAATCTCTATATTCAAGCAATTATTGAAGGATTGCTTAAAGACTGCCACGATTGCCCAAAAATGGACCAAGAGAAATACCCAGCTCTGTTCTACGCAGACAATGGCATCCTTATTTCTAAGTGCAAAGTGCAAGGAGCCCCACCTTGACATAAATATCAACAAATCCAAGACCATGGTGTTCAAACCCCCCCTATGCAATATCACATAGAATAAGCTTGGAAGCAAGTGGGCAGGTACTTGAACAGGTCGTGTATTATGATTATTTGGGGATGAAATTTCAAGAAAATGGTGGATGGTCTGAGAAAATAAAAAAGTTCAGTGGGGCCATTTTATTGTTCATTGTGAAACATTGCAGTGGGGCTATTTCCCCAGCACTAGACCTCTTCCAGAAACAGACCCTTCCTGCTGCCACGAATGGTTCAGAGCATTGGGGTCACTGTGAAATTTCCAAAATCAACACATATGAGGATAAGTTCCTAAAGAAACTTTTAATGCTACCCCTCAGTGTCCCCACAGCATTGGTTTATTTAGAACTTGACATGATCCCAGCTGTCCATCGATTCTGGCAAGATTAGCATTTTTTTAGCTAAGTTATGGAAACAACGTGACCTAGAATCTTATCGGGCAGCATTGCTGTACTTTTTTGCACTGGAAGGAGGAAAAAGTGTAAAATGGATTGTAAATGTTAAGACGTCCTCAAGGATTTGGATGTGACTGCTTTATGGGCAATCTCGATAGCTCTAACTACTTCTATTATAATGAATAAGAAAAATACATTGAAGTCCAGTAGTAGAGAAATGCTTGTGCTTGATGCTGCCAGCCTAAGGATTGGGTTGGACTATCTTGAGCAAAAGTCACAGATCATATTTGGATATTATTTGCCCGACATTTGAAAGATCTTTATACTTTCAGATTAGGCATCTTACCTGTCGCGTCCTTCAAAAAGTATTGGCGGGCTGCAAATGAGACGACAATAAATGTTTTGATAATTTGTGTTGGATCTATTAATTTATGAAATAACTACATAAAGGCAATTCTGAGAGACGTGGGTATTCGCCAAACAGTAGTGGCTGAAAGATTCTTGAGCCAAGGTGACAACTTGTACATCATTTTTGCAACTGCTCCACTTATACCTAGGGTTTGGCTATCCTGAAGGAAGTGTCTGGGGCTGACGAGAGGTAGCACCGAAGTAGATTGACGTAGGCGAGGCTGCAAGATTTTCTCTCCTCGCGCAACATAGCCTTACTTCATTATTTATGCGAAGGAGTCCTGATAATTTTAAATGGGTACACTTTTTTGTAATGCATCCGTACATTTTATTAAATCACTGTGCCATAAATGTGTTCAGAATTGTTCTCGATTTTTAATTACATATATATAGATTGTGTAACTAAAATCAATGTACTTTCAAACTGGGCCGCTTAAGCAATATCAATGTTTTTGTAATTGCTTGATTTATATAAAAGTAGGAAGTGTTTGGGCTGACGGAAGGTATCATTGAAGCAGATTGATGTGAGTGAGGCTGTGAGATTTTCTTTCCCTGGCCTAAATTTCTATACTTCATTATTTATGTGAAGTAGTCCTCAGGATTTTAAATGCATCAGTAGATTATATTAGGTCATTGTGTCATAAACTTGTCCTGATTTTACCTCGATTTATTTGTGTTACATGTATACTGTGTAACTGAAATCAATGGGCCTCATTACGACTTTGGAAGTAGCCATGGCGCTATTGGCACCATGGCTGCCTCCAAAACTGTGTCCGGGTCCAGGTTCCCTGAATGGGGAATTAGCAGGCCATTCCGAGTTTGGAGGGCCCAGTAATTCCCCTTCAGGGAACCCGGGCCCGGTCCTCCCCCATTCCCATTGAGCCCCTATAGGGCCCCTATAGGGCTCAATGGGAATGGGGAGGGAGCTAACAAAGGGCCCACTCATAATGGGCTCGTTGTTAGCTCCCTGGTTCCCTCGGGGAACCCGCTATGGACGTCCACAGAGGGTCCCGCGAGGGAACCTCGTAACATTGCAGAGTGGGTTTAACGGTGCCGGCACCTTTACCGGCGTTGTTAAACCCATTCCTCAATAGTTACAATGAGGCTGTCAGGTGTATTGACCCACGTTTGAGTCATTAAGCTGCAACATTTGGTGCTGTGGGCTTAGAAAATCCAAGATGGCCAAAAAGCCCACATGTGCGCCAGAATCCAGGAGAACCGCGCAGTATGTGCGCACACCAAAATGGTCGCCTAACCTTCCACCCACCAGTGCGAGCGTGATGGGCCAGGGGTGCCATGAGTGGAATGTGTGCCAAAGGAAAAACAGCAGTGCCTGTTAGCTTAAAAAGCCCTTTGAAATAACCTTGGTTTCTCTAAATTCAAGCTTTCAAACATTGCAGGATATTCAAAAATCTCACTGAACACCAGGAGACATTTGGCAGAATGAAGTTTTGTGTGCATACGAAATCTGGAAAGAAAAAGAGCCCAAAACCATGTTCATAACCAAACTGGCTGAGCTGTGGAGTCAGCAGCTTAAGTTAAACTGAACTGAAAACCACTAAAATTGAAATGTTTAAATTAAATGAGGGACCTACTTTTGAGTGTCACATAGTTTGTAACTGTTGAAATGTCATAGTTTTGAACTTAGAATCAGCACTCTAGCTGCATGTGTACAAATTGTCAGTTTGATTTGAATGTAGAAAACTGGGAACAAAAAGTGACATTTAGTTGAAACCTGGCTTAATGAAACTGGATTCTGCCTGACAACTACCCCCGACAGGAGAAACCTGCTCAGCCACTCTTCCCAGGCCTGGCTGCATCCTGCTGCCCCTGCCAAAAGGAGCTCACACCTCCCTGATTGAATTAAGGGAGGGGACCTGCAGACTGCAGGAGGTTGAACAAAGCCTTGTCCTGGACTCAGGCAAATGTTATATTGAGGGGGCCGTAAAGTGGCTTCCTCTTGGGAAAACTGGGAGGGGCAGTGCCTCTGCTAGCAGCTGAGCTTGGGGGAAGTGGATAAACCAGTTCTTCCACCATGTGATGTGGGAAGCCACACCCCTTTTTGACCAGAGCATAATTTTAAAGAGATAGATAACTCATAGTGCAGACTTGTCAGAATTATATAAGTAATATCATTATTCTTGTGATTTTTCTGTGCACATTTTAAGAGGTGTTAGGACCCTGTGGTATGTTCCTGGGGATAGTAGCGGAAAAAAGGTTGTTACTCCAAATGCATGCATGTTAAAAATCTGACACTTTATCATCTGTAACCCATATCCCTGGTGCACATTTGTGTAAAATCTGGAAAGGTTTAGAGGTCGTTATCTGGATGAAAAGGGGAGAATTCTGTCATCAGTGGACACGACATCGTACAAAGACAGGGATCGGATGGTTTGGTGCTCCAGAAAATATGTTAACTGGACCTATAATATGAGAAAAATGGTACATAGATAAATATGTATTTGGATCAGAAATAGATTTGTGTGCAAATTGACCAGGTGAGGATCCTCTGACCCATAAACAGACCTCATCATGATGACAATCCATTTCCTTCCCCCAATCATGGGAGAGGGGAGAATTGGGCCAATGACAAGTAGAGATAAAAAGAGACTGCTGGGACAGGTAGAGACAATCAATTCCATTTGCTGCGGAGCATGCTGACCGACGACTTCACATCCAGAGATCCAGACTTCAAATCCATCAATCTCCAGAACCTGTAGCAGAAATTAACTCCAGAATTTGTAGCAGAGAGGCCTGAATCCACCAGCTGAATCCTCTTCAGCAGGCCTCAAAACCAACCAAACTATTCAACAGGCGGGCGAGCTGTTTGAATTTTTGCCAAGAATTTTTGCAAGAACCTGTAGCAGTATCCAGAAAGCAGTGCTGTATCCGGAACCCGAGAGAACCACAAACCAGACCGCTGTGAGCAGATCCGGTGCTCGACAGACCCAGAGATCAGAGCTGACCCAGATCGCTGTGAAGTGCCGAGACCAGAAACGGAGTCCAGTCCAAAACCTGACCAGATCCGTGGCGAGGCCCATTCCTGCCCAAAATATATTGTGAGTACCGCCAGAACTGTGCAGAACCCAATCTCTTAGTTAAAATAATCTAATTCAAGCTATTTTAACCTAATTAGAACAGCCTCCTAGAAATCATGTCATCTGTCATTTTTAAAGCTGCACAACTGTCACCTGTCAATTCTGCAGCTGCAAGCTGTCACCTGTCATTTTACTTTAAATCCGAAAATCTACCTTTATTAAATCGTCCGTATCTCTGGAACCGTTTACTGACTTCCTACTCCTTATACTTTTTCCACAATCACGATTTACGCACTCGCGAAATTTACTGCGATTTGTGATTTTGGCTCAATTTCTCCACTTGTCAATATAGCAGCTCCATTCTTTCCTTTGTTAAAATCCGTTTGCAACCTGGTAGTTACGCATAGAGCATTGCTAAAGTGAGCCTGAACTAATATAAAGTATCTCTCCCTCACCCTGAATCTCTAGAGGGAATTAAAATCAGTTAGCACATTTTCCCATCCATTGCCATCACATTTAAAAGCATTTTGGGCCTGTGTTTCAAACCTCTACCTGTTTTCCTCTAAGCTTGCTGGGGGGGGGGAACTGCATTTCGTATTGCATTTTGTTGGGATTCTTGAAGACTGTGTGCTCTCCTTCCATTTCTTACATTGAATAGGGGGGGAGTGAATTGTCAAGGAAAAGTGATTACATTGTCTTTTGTTGAAGCCATATCAAGTTATCTTCTGTACTGCATTTCATCCACCTTGCGTTTCCTTGAACCATATAAAGCATTCTTTCCCACCTTATTCTTCTGTTCCTATTCATAAGTTACTTCTTGCTGACTACTGCTCATATTCACAAGTGTAATATCCATTAGCAATTTATTTATAGAAGTGTGATATATATATATATATATATATATTGTTTAAATTTTCAAATAAACCTTTTAATTTGCAAAACAAACCTACTTCTTGGCTCAGTGGGGTCAGGGGGATTCTAAGAGGGGGGTGTTATACAAGGGTTGTCATCCAGAGTACTGAACTGGATATAAAAATACATCAATAAGGGTTTACCTCAGCATCCCAGACTAGGCATTGACTTAGGTGTAGTGATGATTGAATATCGCTTACAAAAGTGGGGGCTCGGAGCCGGGAAATTCTGGGTTAGGATTACCACTTGTGCAGATTAATACAGTGTGCCAACTGACCAGATACACATATCCGGTTAGATCAACACGCTGTTTTACACTGTGAAAGCATCCCTCAAAGGAACGCTCTAAGGAAACGGTCTGTTTTGCAAAATAAAATACAAACTTCTGTAAGTCAGGAAGGAACTCAAATTCCAGAATGACGACCTTGGTAGATATGAAAATAGCCAGAGAGGACTTCTTACATAAGCTATTTGTGAGAGGTGAGTGGACTCATCAGGAGCAAACGGTCTGGTTGCAGGCAATCGCGCAACAGGTCACTGAAACAGGGTCAGATATATGGAGAGATCAGGGTCCCCAACATGTGGCCCTGAGTGAACTATATATGGCCCCTAAAGCCAAAGATGAACATAATAAGATTGCCAGGATAGCGGCATATTTGTATCTATATATGGGAGCCATGCAGGACAAATGTGCTGAAGGCCAAGATCTGGCAAATAGGCAACAGATGGTGTTAGAAAAGGCCCAATCTGACCTGGTCTCTTCTGAGCAGAGGCTGCAGAGGAGCCAGGAGTCAGAAAATGATAGTAGGCAGTATATCATTAAAATAAAAGAGGACATGGATATACTGCAAAAGGAAAAGACAGACCAGGATACCAGAATTCTGGCTTTGCAGAAGGAGCATCAAGACAGTTTGGACTCCTTACTGCAGAGCCAGAAAAAGCTTGAGCAACAGATCAATTTCAACAGGGCATGCACAGAGCAGGTAGCCACCCTGCAAATCCAACTAGATAGAGAGAAACAGGAAAGCAATAAATTGATTTTGAAAGACATGGATACCCAGGCAGAGTTTGATGAAGAATGCCAGAAAGCTGGTGCCTTTCAAAGGCAGAGGGACGACCTGGCATCACAAATGCAGGCTCTTGGTCAGGAAAGGGATACCTTAGGCCAGGAAGTCTGCCATTTAAAAAGAAAAATTGAAGAAAATCACTTAGCCCTCCAGGGGCTGGGTGACCTCCAAAAAGAGCATCAGGGCTTGCTAGATCACACCAGGAGGGTGGAGGAGGCTCTGACAAGAAAGGAGCAGGCCAGTAGGGATGGGACTGAGGAGGTAACCCTCCTGCAGCAGAGACTGGCCCAGTACTCCAGGACCAATCAGGAGGCACAGAGAGAAAATGAGGCTCTCTGTCAGCACAATGATAGGCTCCAGCAACAGGTAGCCATGCAGGAGAGACTGATAGAGTCTAGTAAGGCCTTAACTGAGGAACTGAAAGCGCAGGCTCTTGCTTTGAAACAGGAAGCAGGGGCGGATAGAGATGAGGTTCGCTGGGAAAGAGAAACTCCTGAGCATAACCTCAGGAGCCCTAGTACCAGAGGCCTTCATCTCTCCCAGTCCCTGGACTCTGCCTCCCCCATGTCCCCTCGCGCACATGAACCCAGGGCCACGGGGATGGCAGATTACTATCCAGCTAGAAGTATGGGGCTCATAGGCCAGTACCTCCCAGGAATGGATGGGCGGGCATCCGGGTATGGGCACCCAAGCACAGTGCAATTTAGTGGGGAACCCCAGGAGAGTAGGCCCATTAAGGGCATCCTGAAAACCTCTGCCCAGTTAGGTCAGTGGGGGGGATACCCATCAAATCCTGGCAGCAAGGAGGGATCTGAAGACTCCTCTGAGCGTTACAGGACACAGGAGACCAGGTCCCCACATTCTGCCAGCCATTCCCAGGCTCGCAGAATCCGGGAAAACCTGGAAGATCAGGCGGGCACCTCTGGGAGCAGTGCTTTGGAGTCAGAGGATGAATGGACCAGGGTGACCCGAACCAAAAAGGCCAATAAGGCAAAAAGGGCCTTGCTTAAGGACCCATTGAAACAAATAAAGGCAATAAGGAGTGTCATCAGGCCTTATCATAAGAACGTCAAGTATTCTGTTTGGGAACACTTGGAGCTCTATGAGCAAATGATGGAGACTTTCCATTTGAAGGACAGCCAAAGCTGTATTCAATATGTCAAATGGACCTTCTCACCAGAATACTCCAGTTTCTTTGCAGGGCTGGAGGATCAAAACCATTCAAGGTGGTCCACATACAGGGCGGCCATCTTGAAACATTTTTCTGTGCACAGAAATCCTCAAGAGGCTCACAAGGCAGCCTACAATTTGCAATGTGGGGAGGATCAGGCCCCACAAGAGTTTGTGCAAGAATTAAAGCGTGCTTTTGCGCAAACCACCAGAAGGGTGCGCATGGATAGCAGAGAATTTATCAATACGTTTTTCCATGCCTTACCCAAATACATAATGACCCAGCTCGTGAGAGATTTTCATGAGAAAAGATCTTTAGACTGGGTCATTGAACAGGATACCTTGATCTATGAGGTACAGAAGCCCAGCGAAAATAAAAATAATGTGCAGAAAAACCCCAAAACCAACATCACCCTTGCTGCTGCCAAGGTGGCAGAGGTAAAGGTCACCCCCGTTTTGGATTTGGAGATGGGGTGCCTAAAAACCTGCCTGCACCAAATAATTCACAGCCTAGAAGGCCCTCGGGCCAGTCACAGACAGGGATTTGAGGAGGTAGTCCCACAAATGGGGTCCCTCGCTCCCCTGATTATGTAATTCCCCGCTACAAGGGAAACTGACCCATCCTGGGTTAGGTGTGGACTCCTCCAGCCCAAGGGGGGGAATCCAGCCAAGCACCTGGCCCAGGGAACTTCCCTCCTGACGTCCCCCAGGAGGGCAGACATTCACCAAATCCTGGGCAGAACTTTTTCCCCAGGTATCCACCCAATTTCCAGCCCCAAAATCATCCATCCTTCTTTCCCCAATTCCCTGAGCCCAGACAACCTAATCCGGGAGAGGGGAGGCCAAGGGTGGAGGGGTACCCAAATCTTCCCAATCCAGGGTATTACCAGAGAAGGGATAGCTACCCTTCCCGGGATCAGCCCAGGGGAGAAAATAGAGCCCCGTATCAGCCTGAGCGGGTTTCACAACTTGAGCGCCAAGTCCAAAATATGGCACGGGATCTGGGTCACATACTGAGGGCTCAACAGAACCCTCAGATGAGCATGCCACTGCAGAATGCCCCAAACTCTGGACCTGGTGCTCCAGAACAATGACGGGGGCAGCACCCCGATAACCCATCGGTTCCCAGGGAGGAGGCACAAGGGGAAGAGGGGTGTAAAGCCTTGGAGGAAGCTTCCTTCCCAACTTGTAAACAGCCCCTGGAAAACCAGGAACCGAAAACAAAATCTCCTGCCCCTGAAAGTCTGCCACCGAAGGAGCAGAGGGGCGGTAGGAGAAACAAAGAACCCAAACAGACCCACTTTGTGGAGGAGGTACAGGTCTTCCAATTTGAGGGAGAGGGATCCTCAGAAGATCCTGGGAAAAGGATCTTCTCCTTCAGAGATGGGGGAACTCCTCCCAAGGAAAAATGGGTCCCAAGGGATGCCGATTCAGACTGGGGAGATGTGGAGACTGAGCTACCGCCGCCCATCATCTCATCCCAGAACCGACAATACCAAAATCCCATGGGTCAAACCCATCCTGATGACTGCCTCCAAAAAGGAGGGGCGGCCCAGAACCCGAAACCATTTCCAGTTGCCAACTTTTTCTTTCAGATCCCCCAGGCGCTTCACAGAATTCTGCCCAAATCTCTTCTCTCGCCATGTCCAAAACCAGAAAGTTAGCCCACCAGTTGTCCAAAAATGTGCATTATCTGTGCCCCCTTGAGGAGAAGGAGGGAAGATATTATGCCCCGTTACAAGTACAGGGGCAGGGTACAATTTTGGCACTGGTGGACACTGGATCCCAAGCTACCCTTCTGTCCAAAAGGGCCTTTGATGAACTAAATGCAGGAAGGGGGGAGAATTACCGTATTCCTCTCACCTCTCTTCCTGGACAACTGCAGAACTTTGACAGGAAGGAAATTCCTGTCGAGGGGACTGCAGATTTGGACATCAAAATTGGGCAACACAAGGTGAAACACCCGGTCATAGTAGTGACTCCAGAGGGCACCCCTTGTTTACTAGGGAATGACCTCCTGAGAAGGTTGTCACCCCTAATAGATTGCGTAAACAAGGTCCTCTGGACCCAGACTAGCCGACCAATAAAATTAAAACTGAGTGTCAACCATGTTAGTTTAAACGGCACCTGCCACATGGTTGAACAAAAATCGGACCAAGTAGTATTTCACTTCCTGAACAACCAAATTCCAGACGTGACAGTAATAGCAGTAGGACAAGAGACTGATGATGGGGGATCCTCTCTATTTCTGAAAATCAACCTTCCTTCCAATTTAAGGTGGTATTCCACACTGGAAGGAAACACTCTGAAATTCTTACCAATCCACAATCAGACACTCCCACTCCTATAGTCCAGAAAGATGTGAAATCAGCTCAGAGCCTGGCTGATATTCAGCAAATTGGAGAGCAGTTGTTTGCCCCTGTTCAGTTAAATGATGGGAAGGACTCTGTTCTCGCTCGAGTGTGTGTGAACAACGGTAAGAGCTTCATCAGCGAAGCCATGTTCTGCCAACTCCCAAAAGATCCAGCCATTCCCACATTCATACTGCTAGACAAAAGGGAAATGGACCTGGAAGCACCTAATTCCAAACATCTCCTGCCAAGCAGGTGTATGCTCAAAATCTCCATTGGCAACAAGAGCATAGTCCATAATTGTTGGGTCGTGCGAGATGTCACTGCCGCCTTTTACTTAGGCATTGACATTCTCAATCGCTTTGCCATTAGTTTGGACCTAATAAACCTCAAAGCTTGGTCCCGATTAGCGGATAATCCCATGGGCTTTGATGATCCAGAAAAAGCATTTAGGTCAGCTCAATTGCTACCTTATGCAGTTGAAATTCAGATCAAAGAGGAAGTCACCATCCCAGAAAGGACCCGACAATTCTCCCTGGAAGTGAAAGTTAAAAGAGGACAAAAATTGAAAAACCCTGATGCTTACATACATCTAAATGCTTCTCTCCAACAGCAAGGGTTGGGGGTAAACCCAACTCCATTAGTCAACATAGAACATGACACCATTCCAATAGAGGTGGATAACAGCGACTTAAAGAGTATTACTCTAGCCGCAGGCACCATTATTGGAATGGCGGTGGATGACCGACATTTTTCCATTGATCTAGGAAATGAACTGTTAGGACCAATCCCCAAGGACTGTTTTGACAGTGACAGTGAGGACAATACAACACCAGACAGGATTTTCACCCGGCATTAGGGGAAGTTCCTGGTGTACACTTCTTGCCCTTATGGTAAGGAAGATGTGACTTGTGACTTCAGAGAGGATGAGGTGATTTTCCAGGTCCATGAGGGCTGCCTTGCCCACCTGAAGCCTCCGGTCCAAATCAGCACTCTGACCAGGGACTTCTCCACCCAGCTGGAGGAGGCCGCTGAGATAGCTAAACCAGAAGTCTTTCCAGGCTTCAGGCAGATGGTGGAAGAGAGAGTCAACCTAGCTGATGCCTGTGTGACTCTGGAACAGAAGCAAAAGTTGAAACAAGTTTTCTTGGATTTTCAAGATCTCTTTGCGGTAGACTCATATGACTGTGGTCACACCGACATCCACACCACAACAATTCCCACGGACCCTGGAATGACTCCAGTGTTTGTGAAGCAATATCGTTTGCCTCTCGCATCCATGGAGTCCCTTACTGAAATAATTGAGAACCTTGAGTCCCGGGGAATAATCCGTCCAGTCCACAGCACTTTCAATAATCTGGTGTTGGGAATATTGAAGCCAAACGGCCAGTGGAGACTCTGCGCCGACCTTAGGGAGCTCAACAAATGGGTCCATACTTCCTGATGGCCTCTGCCCTACATTGACCAAGGGCTGGCCCAGATTCAAGGGTCACAAGTATTCACTGCAATAGACCTGACCAATGGATACTGGACCGTGCCTGTCAGTAGGGAGGACCAATACAAACTGGCTTTTTACCTTTGGGGGCCAGCAGTACACCTGGACCCGGACTCCCTTCGGATACCTCAACTCCGGCAATTAATTCAACATTTTCCTACATAAGGGCATGCCCAACCTGGGTGCGAGGGGTAACCTGGCTTATGTAGATGATGTCCTCATCAAAAGTTCATCTGTGGAGGAACACATAGCAGAGATCTGTTATGTTCTGACACAGTTGAGGGCCGCCAGAGCAAAACTTTCCTTTCAGAAAGGACAGTGGTGTAGAACCCGTGTTAATTTCTTGGGGCATGAGATTACTCCTCAGGGTCTCTGTCCCCAGGAAAAGAAAGTGGAAGCACTTCAGAAACTGAATGATCCCACAACTCTGCGGGAACTAAGGAGCCTCCTTGGACTGACTAATTACAGCAGAAAGTTCATTGAGGGCTACGCAGAGATCATTAGTCCCCTGATTCATCTCCTGAAGGGGGGGTCAAGTGGGAATGGGGTCCAGAACAATCCGAGGCAGTAAGACAACTCAAAAGAAGCCTCTCACAAGCGCCTTGCCTAGCTTACCCTGTCAGAAACAAGGAGTTCTTCCTGGAGACAGGGTTCTCTAATACGTGCTTGATGGCAGTATTATACCAAAAGCATGACAAGGTCAATAAAGTAATCTCCTATGCAAGCAAAACTTTATCCTCTGTGGAGGAAAAATTCAACGATTGTGAGAAGGCACTCCTG
This sequence comes from Ambystoma mexicanum, assembly GCF_040938575.1. Taxonomy (NCBI): domain Eukaryota; kingdom Metazoa; phylum Chordata; class Amphibia; order Caudata; family Ambystomatidae; genus Ambystoma; species Ambystoma mexicanum. Next base: position 137,528,429 of record NC_090928.1, read on the forward strand.
GTAACGGTGTGGGCATTGAAGAATTACCGCCCGTTTATCCAGTGGGATCACATCATAGTGGAGACTCCACACCAGCCTCTGCAATACCTCCAAAGTGACAGAATCCGGGCCGGAAATGTGAGTAATTCCCGAATTATTTCTTGGATTCTGTCAATGCAAGGCTTTCCCGTAGAGGTCAGATATGGCCAAAACAAGAAGAGTCCCCTCGCGCAAGGTCTGGCTGACTTGCATGATTGTGCCAGAGAAAACTGTCTCGAGGACGAAAGTCTAAAAATCAAGGACAACATGAAGGCGTACCTTAATTCCCCACACAAAGTCTTTGAAGAAGACAAGTGTGAGGGAATGCCCACTGTCTATGTGAATGGATGCTCTTACCATGTTGACAACAACGGGGAGAAAGAACTGGTGGCCGGCGTAGGGAATGCCTGGGTGAAGGAGTTTCCAGAACCCTCCGCTGGATACAAAATTGGTCCCTGAAGTAGTCAGGTGGCAGAGTTGATGGCTGTGCATCAGGCCATCCTCACTGCTGTCCAACATCAACTCCACGAACTGGTCATAATCACTGATTCTGATTATGTACGGATCGGGTTCGTGGAGCACCTGGTTAATTGGAAATCCAGAGGCATGTTATGTGCTAATAACAAACCACTGAAACATGGGAAGTTAATCCATAACATTGATGATCTGGTCACCTCGAATGGGATGACCATCTACTGGAAAAAGATCAAGGGTCATTCCAAAGTAGAGGGACCAGACAAAACTGGAAATGACTTAGCTGATCAGCTGGCCAAAACCGGGGCCATACACAGGGATCTGATAGAAATAGAGTCCCTGTTGGGGGAAATCCAGGTCACTGCTATCACTAGGTCCCAGCAAATGCTCACAATGATCTTTCAACTGCCCAATGGAGTAAGGAGACCCCTGATGCTGATTTAATTACAGCTCAGAAGGGGGATCCAATTATTGGTAAGTTTTACCAACACCTTGAGGACCCTGAGAACTTTCCCCTGACGGATACCGATTACATTGGAAGAGAGGACCTAAGAGTGTTGATGAAATGTCCAAAAATGTTCTGAATCCAAGACGGTTTGCTGGTAAGGAAATCCAAAGCTGGCCACGATCAGTGGGGGGTTCATACCTCATTCCGAAGCCTGATGTTAAGTCATGCCCATGATGCGGCCACCGCCGGCCATAGGGGGTTTCACACAACACTGGAAATCTTAAGAGAGGTTGCATACTGGCCACACATGGGGCAGGACCTCGACCAATACTTGAAGAGGTTTCTTGTGTGTGCACAATTTCAGCCATCATCCCTCACGCACCTTGCACCTCTCCAAAAGAGGGGGATGACACTGCCATGGTCTGATTTGCAAATCGACTTTGTAGGCCCTGTAATTCGCTCATCTAGAGGAAACAAGTACATGTTGACCGTTACATGCTTGTTTACCAAGTGGGTGGAATGTCTCCCAGCCCCAAACTGCAAGGCAGAAACAGCAGTTGCCCTGATGATTAACCACATCTTTTCCCGTTTTGGTCTACCTCAAAGGATTGAGTCAGATAGAGGTAGCCACTTCACCAGTGAAGTAATGACAAAGATGTGGGAGATACTGGGGGTTAAAAGGAAGCTACACATTGCTTACAGGCCAGCTTCTTCTGGAGCAGTAGAGAGATACAACCGAACCCTTGTGAGCATATTAAAAAAGTTTTTGGCGGATTCTGGGCCAAGTTGGGATATCCGATTACCTCTGGTCCTAATGGCCATCAGATCTTCATCTGCAACTAAAATGTCACCATTTGAGTTGATGACTGGACGTAAAATGGTGCTTCCCCAGCATTTGCTCTACAAGAACCAAGAGCAGACACTGATAAATGCCTCCACAACTCATGAGTATGTGGAGAATTTAAGGAAACACCTTCAACGTGCTTTTGCCTATGCTCAGCGGAATCTAGAAAGATCAGCCGAGAGCATGAAGACCCACTATGATTTGAAAACTACCCGAAAGGAATATAAGGTGGGTGATCGGGTCTATCTATACAATTTCCGAAGGAACCAGGCGAAACAGCGAAAATTCTTGCCTACATGGAAGGGACCGTTTGAAATTATAGACAAGATCTCCCCTGTTGCCTATAAGATCTGCATCCCCAAAGGCAGTTTGGCAGAGGGGGAAGATAAGTGGGAAATCAGCTAAAGTGTTGCCATCCCAGGCACACTCTGCAACAACTGGAGGAGTCCTCTGCAATACCAGAGGGGACCGCTCCAGAGTAATTCAATTCCAACCCTAAAATATCCCACATATAGTCTCTAAAATATTATGATTTGGAAAAAAAAAAAGTCTTATAATTGTATCTTGTTTTTGTTAAAATAAGAACGCAAATGTTTTGACTAAAAAATGTATATGCTACACCACTATATCAATGGTGTGGAAGAAATGTCTACGAATAGGTATTGCCGCTTTCCTTTGTTGTCCTAGGAGAAAGAAAACCTGGAGACTGAACAAGGAGGACGACCGGAGACCGGGAGCAGAGACCCGAGGGGCCCGGGGTACCGCCCAATATTCCATCAGGACCGGCGAGGAGAACCGATCGACTCAACCGGATGGAGGAAAAGATGCTGAACTGTGCCATTTGCGGAATTGGAAGAAGATGATGCGGACATACCAGTGCGTGGGTCAAAACATTCTTCGCACCCGACTCCCCCTCGAAGTGCAGTCAGGTGGGGGGGCTTTGCCAGGTGTATTCACCCATGTTTGAGTCATTAATTTGCAACATTTGGTGCTGTGGGCTTAGAAAATCCAAGATGGCCAAAAAGCCCACATGTGCGCCAGAATCTAGGAGAACAGCGCAGTTTGTGCGCACACCAAAACGGTCGCCTAACTTCCACCCACCAGTGCGAGCGTGATGGGCCAGGGGTGCCATGAGTGGAATGTGTGCCAAAGGAAAAACAGCAGTCCTGTTAGCTTAAAAAGCCCATTGAAATCACCTTGGTTTCTCTGAATGCAAGCTTTCAAAGATTGCAGGATATTCAAAAATCTTACTGAACACCAGCAGACATTTGGCAGAATGAAGTTTTGTGTGCATACGAAATCTAGAAAGAAAAAGAGCCCAAAACCATGTTTATAATCAAACTGGCTGAGCTGTGGAAGTCAGCAGCTTAAGTTAAACTGAACTGAAAACCACTAAAATTGAAATGTTTAAATTAAATGAGGGACCTACTTTTGAGTGTCACATAGTTTGTAACTGTTGAAATGTCATAGTTTTGAACTTAGAATCAGCACTCTAGCTGCATGTGTAAAAATTGTCAGTTTGATTTGAATGTAGAAAAATGGGAACAAAAAGTGACATTTAGCTGAAACCTGGCTTAATGAAACTGGATTCTGCCTGACAACTACCCCCGACAGGAGAAACCTGCTCAGCCACTCTTCCCACGCCTGGCTGCATCCTGCTGTCCCTGCCAAAAGGAGCTTACACCTCCCTGATTGAATTAAGGGAGGGGATCTGCAGACTGCAGGAGGTTGAACAAAGCCTTGTCCTGGACTCAGGCAAATGTTATATTGGGGGGGGCCGTAAAGTGGCTTCCTCTTGGGAAAACTGGGAGGGGTAGTGCCTCTGCTAGCAGCTGAGCGTGGGGGAAGTGGATAAACCAGTTCTTCCACCATGTGATGTGGGAAGCCACACCCCTTTTTGACCAGAGCATAATTTTAAAAAGATAGATAACTCATAGTGCGGACTTGTCAGAATTATATAAGTAATATCATTATTCTTGTGATTTTTCTGTGCACATTTTAAGAGGTGTTAGGACCCTGTGGTATGTTCCTGGGGATAGTAGCGGAAAAAAGGTTGTTACTCCAAATGTATGCATGTTAAAAATCTGACACTTTATCATCTGTAACCCATATCCCTGGTGCACATTTGTGTAAAATCTGGAAAGGTTTAGAGGTCGTTATCTGGATGAAAAGGGGAGAGTTCTGTCATCAGTGGACACAACATCGTACAAAGACAGGGATCGGATGGTTTGGTGCTACAGAAAATATGTTAACTGGACCTATAGTATGAGAAAAATGGTACATAGATAAATATGTATTTGGATCAGAAATAGATTTGGGTGCAAATTGACCAGGGGAGGATCCTCTGACCCATAAACAGACCTCATCATGATGACAATCCATTTCCTTCCCCCAATCATGGGAGAGGGGAGAATTGGGCCATTGACAAGTAAAGAGGGGCAGGCTTAGCTAGGCCCAGGCACACACCCAGAGATCCAGACTTCAAATCCATCAATCTCCAGAACCTGTAGCAGAAATTAACTCCAGAATTTGTAGCAGAGAAGCCTGAATCCACCAGCTGAATCCTCTTCAGCAGGCCTCAAAACCAACCAAACTATTCAACAGCCGGGCGAGCTGTTTGAATTTTTGCCAAGAATTTTTGCAAGAACCTGTAGCAGTATCCAGAAAGCAGTGCTGTATCCGGAACCCGAGAGAACAATAAACCAGACCGTTGTGAGCAGATCCGGTGCTCGACAGACCCAGACAGCAGAGCTGACCCAGATCGCTGTGAAGTGCCGAGACCAGAACCGGAGTCCAGGCAAAACCTGACCAGATCCGTGGCGAGGCCCATTCCTGCCCAAAATATATTGTGAGTACCACCAGAACTGTGCAGAACCCAATCTCTTAGTTAAAATAATCTAATTCAAGCTATTTTAACCTAATTAGAACAGCCTCCTAGAAATCGTGTCATCTGTCATTTTTAAAGCTGCACAACTGTCACCTGTCAATTCTGCAGCTGCAAGCTGTCACCTGTCATTTTGAGTTTTACTTGAAATCCGAAAATCTACCTTTATTAAATTGTCCGTATCTCTGGAACCGTTTGCCGACTTCTTATACTTTTTCCGCAATCACGTTTTACGCACTCGCGAAATTTACCGCGATATGTGATTTTGGCTCAATTTCTCCACTTGTCAAAATAGCAGCTCCATTCTTTCCTTTGTTAAAATCCGTTTGTAACCTGGTAGCTACACATAGAGCATTGCTAAAGTGAGCCTGAACTAATATAAAGTATCTCTCCCTCACCCTGAATCTCTAGAGGGAATTAAAATCAGTTAGCACATTTTCCCATCTATTGCCATCACATTTAAAAGCATTTTGGGCCTGTGTTTCAAACCTCTACCTATTTTCCTCTAAGCTTGCTGGGGGGGAACTGCATTTCGTATTGCATTTTGTTGGGATTCTTGAAGACTGTGTGCTCTTCTTCCATTTCTTACATTGCATAGGGGGGGAGTGAATTGTCAAGGAAAAGTGATTACATTGTCTTTTGTTGAAGCCATATCAAGTTATCTTCTGTACTGCATTTCATCCACCTTGCGTTTCCTTGAACCATATAAAGCATTCTTTCCCACCTTATTCTTCTGTCCCTATTCATAAGTTACTTCTTGCTGACTACTGCTCATATTCACAAGTGTAATATCCATTATCAATTTATTTATAGAAGTGTGATATATATATATATATATTGTTTACATTTTCAAATAAACTTTTTAATTTGCAAAACAAACCTACTTCTTGGCTCAGTGGGGTTCTAAGAGGGGGGTATTATACAAGGGTTGTCATCCAGAGTACTGAACTGGATATAAAAATACATCAATAAGGGTTTTCCTCAGCATCCCAGACTAGGCATTGACTTAGCTGTAGTGTTGATTGAATATCGCTTACAAGGCCCAATGTATTTTTAACCTCGCCCGCTTATCCAACATCCCTTTTTTGATTGACCAATATTTCTCCTTTGAGTGAATTGTACTGGCTGAGGCATCATTTTATCACATCCGTCTATTATTTTTTATGTTTACTTTTATGGCTTTCTCTTTCGAAATAAAGATTTTATGTATGTATATAAACAGAGGCAAACATGGATAGACTTAGCTCTCTTAGAACATCCGCCCCATGTATTTTTGCTGAGCTGTGCCTTGTTTTGCCTTAGAACTAGGGGCAAACCTCCCTCAGAGTCAGAGCCATTATTTGAACTCCTTCCCTTCTTACATATTTTTTCTCCTTTTAAGTTGGTTTAGTAGCTCCCACCTACATACACAGGACAGTGCTGTGTTTCCATTTCATTTCCTATGAGGCTCCTCTACATTATTTTTACAGAATCCCTTTTGAGGGTTGGATAGTATGTGATTTCCCCTTCATACGTCTGAAAGTATAAATGTTCCCACCTTCCTCATAATCTTGATGGTTCCTACCGGTCTCCAAGCAGCAAGAGGTTTTAAGATTGCCCCTCCTGGAATCTGTTCTCTGGCTTTCTAGTTTTGCCATGTGAGCTGAATGGTTGCTGTGTCTGATCATTTTCTGGAGTTCTTATTACCTCAACTCAACCTGCTATCGCTCATTTACACCCTGTAGTTGGGGAGTGGTTTCATTCCCCCTCGTGTTTACTATTGACACATTCAATGGGCCACTTCCCTTCACCGTTGGTCAAGGTTTTCCTCTGCTTCTGACAGGGAATCTACAACTTTCCTTCAGTCAGAATATGGGCTGGAATGAGAAGCTTCATACCTCGCCCCCTCTTGGTCTTGGAGCCGGTGAGGAATGCTAGATCCAATAGTATGGATCAGGGAGTTTCTGGACACATTGGAAGCAATCTCAGACACAGGAGAGTAAATCCTCTCTTAAAAAGCTTCTGTACCTGATCATTTCGGCTGTCCCTCATTTCTTGTCAGTTTGCCATTAGCACCCAGGCCAGGAGAGTTGACCAATCAGGTTGTTTGCATTGCAGTCTTAATCCCACGATGCAAACCCACGTTGCGAGCAGCCTAAAGGCTGCTCCCCTACCCACCATTTTCCCACCATCCCCTCCCCTCAGCTCACCATTTCCTTTCCTCCCTGCCCTTCTAACCCACTTAACTGATTACTTTGATGGTGGTGCAACCGCCACCACCTCTCCAGCCATGGAGATGGAACCATGGCTCCGCAGGAACCTGGCCTTCCTGCTCCATGGTGACCATCTTAGGTAAGTATTTTGTATGAATGAATTGGATGCTGTGAGTGTGTCCTATTCATTAATACAAAATACATTGCTCTCAGCATCCTGGGTGTCAGAATTGCAATAACATCTGATCCGGCGGGTCGCTGCACTCGTGCCTATAACTTGGACCTCAGGCCATTATCACCCGATCTGGCCAGCCGGATTGGATGTCAATGCTATATTCTTATCCATTTCAGCAATCATCCACTGTTTGCAGTGGACTAACTCTTCATTTAAATCAAACAGACTGACCTGCCTAGCTTTTAGTATTTAAATTTTAGAGGCCAATAGATCAGTTTTATTTTGTAATTACCCTTAACGGCATGAATTCCCTGAATGCCTTATTCAGGTCCTCTTAAGAGGTTGCTTGAGCTTGAGAAGGTTGTTGAGGTCATTGTTGGTTTTCTTGAGCTGTAGAGTTTGACCCATTGGCTTTTTAGAATGTCTGTTGTTGCACAACATTCAAATCATGATATAATTGATGAAATTCAGCCTAGAATTCGACTTCCTTACAAAGCAGTTTATCATTTGTAACCTTCGAGTTCTTTAATCTTCTTTTTCAGGGTTACTGTATTATGTAGCAAAAACGTATTGTGGATAACTGTATTTGTCAATTTCCCTTCTAATATATGATTGGCCCACAGTCTGTGATCGTAGGTGTCCTAGACACTGGCTAATTGTATTTCCTGCTGGCTACCCACACTCTGTACAGGGCTGCGCTGCTCTCCAGCTAGGTCTGCATTTTAAACAATAACAATTAAAACACTTAAATATTAATTTCCCTTGTTTCCTTTTTTCAAAGTAGGCCTTAATCTCACCTTATATTTGATTAATGATATTTCCCCGCTTCTGAATAGAGGTCAGATGTACAGCTGCTACCTCTTGCAGCTCCTTTAACTATGCCGTCCTTTGATCATACAGTGTTTGAACTGTCATTAGTTTTCCAGAGGCTTTCTGGGCAACCTCTTAACACCTCAGTAGTTTGGCCACTCTATCAGATTTGCTATTCATATCTCTTACCATTTTTAATGGGGGGATGTAAAGATTTTTCAGGGGCTATTTCAAAGTGCTTTCAAAGTTCTGTTTACCCAAAATATCTGAAACCGCAGTTGCTGTTCCTACTGCCAGTTGATCTGTCCATGCCGCTTTATCTTGCAACATATATTCTCCATTTAAATATAGGTTAGAGAGTCAGATGATCGGGACATTTGATTTTACACGAGATACACAATTGACCTCAACAAAGCTCTTCAAAATGTACAACAAAATTCCGCAAACTCACACAAGCAATGTAATAAAAATTTAAAATAATTCTATCCTCTGCTACTTCATTTTCTGGCTTCCCTCATTAAGTCGTCAGTCTCCACAGTTAAGGTTCCCTTCGATTTTAAGAAGGCTGTTATCATACCTATTCTTATAAAGCGTTTGCTTGATCCTTCGTCACTTGGTAACATTTGTTCTATTTTCCTTTTACCTTGTCTCTCAAATATAATTGAATGAGTCACCTGCTCTAAAACGTTGTCCTATCTTGACACTAATTCCCTAATCCATCTTACTCAATCATGCTTCTACCCAGTGAATTCTATGAAAACTATTCTTTTGAGTGTTTATAACTCACTTTTTTGGCCGTCAGACCAAACAACCCTCTCTCCTCATCCTTCTTGATGTATTGGTCCCTTTTGACAAAGTAGACCACTCTACTCTTCTTTCTACCTTCTATTCTCCTGGATTCTCAGGCTCTATTTTACAATGGTTCCGCTTCTACCTTGATAACCATTTCTTTTCAATCTCTTGGGCTGGCAAACACCCTTCTACCTTTCCTTTAATCTATGGGGTTCACCACGGTTTAATCTTGGGGCTGCTTCTTTGCTCTTTCTACACTTTCCACCCTATCTGCAATAATTTCTGTTTTTGCACTAACCTCACAGTTCTATGCTGATGACTCCCATATCATTGTATCTTTCTACACTTTTTACAATTTTCTCCATACCAATATTTCCTGTTGTCTCACTGCAGTCCAATATATGCTGCATTCCCTATTTTTACACTGAAATGTCTCAAAAAGAGATTTGCATTTTATCCATATAGTTTTGTTCCACAATCCTTTCCTCCCTCCCCTACCTCATTTCCACCCTTCTCTCCTTATGTCTACAAAAGCTTGCAACGTAGGTGTCTACTTTGGATCAGTCCTCTCCTCTGCCCCCCACATTTTTAACTTTGGCTATTCCTAACCATTTCAAGTCTTGAGTATACGTGAAGCCTGATGCCATGAAATTGCTTATCCCCACTCTTGTGTTCTCACGTCTTTATTACTCTCTTCTTTTCAGTTCAACAGCCTATTAACTTGCCCCCCTGCATTTTATCTTTAACTCGACTATTCACACCCTCACACCTCACACCTATTTTTCTGTATATTTATGTTCTCTTTCCGGGCTATTCTTTGAATGTTGCTAACTTTTGTATGTTCTCTGTAGTGTTTGTTAAGTGGACTAATGGTCTGACACCTCCCTATCTCTCCTTCCTAGACTCATTCTGTTCCCCTCTCTGTCCCCCTTCATCTGAAACCCACTTCCTTCTCTTTGTCCATGTGCCCAATTTGCCTTCTGTTCCTTTTCACTTCGTACCTTAAATCATTATAACTCACTCCCTTAACTCTGATCAAGAATCTTATTGTCTGCTTCATGAAATGTATTCTGTTCTAAAATGTGTATGTAGTGCTTTAGTGAAAGGGCTGTATAAATCAAATCAAATGCAAATACAAAATTAAATCAAAAAATCTTTTTGATAATTATGTGATTAATTCATAACAAACCTTTCACAAATCCATTAGACAATGAATAGAACATGATCTGTAAAATCTAAAAGAATCAAACATGAGAATTTCATCAAGAAATTGGCCTACGTTCCACATTTAGTTTTAGATCGAATCTCACAATAACAAGAAGGTATAAACAATACCTTTAGCAACCCTTATGATTAATTAAATGTGTTGTCCCCTTAAATTTCTCTGCCAGGTGACAGCAGAGGAAAGAAACTCAATATTTTGAAAAAAGCTGTCATGGAATAATATTCATTTTCCCCCCAAATTTGGACAATACATAATCAGATGTTTTACAAATTATAATACTCACCTTTGTTTACAGAAGCAACATATTCTATGTTCCTTCAGTATGCCCCATCTAAGGCCCATCAATTCTAAAGTAGGTAAAGCGTTAAGCCTTCGTTTCATATACATGCCTCTGAGCCCAGGGCAAGTAAATCTCAGTAAATACTTTGGTGGATTACCATTTTCTCTTGGGTGCTGTTTGAAGTCTCTGATTACATTCCACATCCTCTCTTCATTTTTTATCACTGAAAATTAAGAAACTTCCTTTTAAATTAATTCGAGTTTAAGTATTCCTTAGATTTCTCAAACAATCTACATAAGAGAATAATGCCTTTAAACCAATTCAGCCTAAAATGAAAAGGTGAAGCAATTACCAAAATCAAGTTTACAACAAAACAATTTACTGTAATTAAATCTGAACTCTAATTCTCAATAATCTGGCTGATGTAAATCTAAAATCATGGACACTACCTATTACAGACAATTGGTTCCTAGATTTGACATAAACACAAATTGTTTGTCTCTTCTAGTGTATTGGATTTGTTGTAAATAATTGTAAAGGCTTGGGTTTTTTCCGGCTTTCTGGTGCTTTTAGAATTTTGGGACAGTGGGGCTCAATCCACTCACCAGTTTCAAGGAATCAGGTTCACCCACACAACATCAAAGTTCAATTAGTTCTTTAAGAAATAGATTTCAATTACTTTTTTGACTATGGCAGACACCAATCAGAGGACTTGTTATTCCACAGCTATTTCAATTTGAGATGTTTAAAGCATCCATAGATGGCAAGTCCTAGTATGATGATGTCAATTAGGGTTTCAAATGTGATAATATAAATCACAAAGCACATACACCCTGCACAGTATTCTTTTTGCAGTGAACTAGCTTTTACAGTGGGTTCCCAAAATATTTGTAAATGCTATTCAGGAAAAATGAGTAAATAATCACTCCTCATAGATCCTCACTTTTTGTTTGTCTTTCAAAGGCCCAGGACAGGAAATGATGCAAAGAGGCCATCGGCTTATCTATCAAGATATGTTTTCCATAATTCTGTGCACCCGTTCCAAAATCCCTCTCACATAATCTGGTCCACCTATAGGGTGTAGGTGAGGATAGCTGACTCCTAGTGGCCTGCATATTTCATTGGTCTCCAGCTCCACAGGCAAATGACTAATTTTACACACATCCTTTCCTATTGGCTATTTCACATAAGAAGGCTGGCTACAATAGTGCCTGTCTTAAATGCTGGGTTAATTTCCCTGTAAACACTCCTCCTAGCATCTGACATCACTGAATAATACTTTCTAGGGAGAGGAATTCCACAATTAGATAAATATAGGTACTGTGCATCTCACAGCTCATAAAATTACATTTTCATTTGTCACTCACTGTGTAAATTGTCTAGCGATGTGTCCCATCTCCCTAGAATGTACAGTGGCAAAGTTATGATTTTAATATTTTAGCTGCAAAACATCACTTTAGTTCCAATAATCTTGATATGCAAGGATGCGACCATGCTAGTTTTTTTAATGTTACATTTTTTGCCTGAGGTCTTTTACAGTTGAATCAGATTTGAAACAATTTAAAACCTTAATGTCATCACAGCAAGCTAAGATTCAGTTTCAAATCTTCCTATTCCATTCCTTATTTCCTTCCTCACATGTGACCTAGGATACACGGACATCTGTTTTTATCAGTGCTCAAGTTGAAAAACCATTTGCCTTAATGGATTGCATTTAACCTTTGGGGCTTGCCATACTCCTAGATGCAAGGTTCAATTGAACACAATGCATTCTGTTTGATCTGGTTTTACAGACGTAGTTATTAATTCCAAATTTAACTAGCTAAAAATCTAATCTAGCTCTCTAATCTACGAGAAATTTATGATTTTAAACTGATCGTGTGTTTTAGCTCAAGAATAACTTTATGAGGGTTCCTGTTTTTGTTCTTAGTCATAGAGCACCCCAATTCCATTTTAGCCTGTCTGTCAAGCAGATCCTATTATAGCAAATGAGCTTGAACAGATTTCTTTACTTTGAATGCAAACATTCCTCCTCTTAGTATTTTGAATACATTGGGCCTTGGTCTGAGGAAAAAGGAATATAGCAAACAGTTTTCCTTCATTTAAAAAAACACACCTGGTTCTTGGCTTTGTATATTACATTGTATTTTTAGCATACATATGATATGATAGGTTATGCATAGCGCGCTTAATACCCAGAGGTTTCTAAGTGCGGACCCGGGGATCAAACATGTGTTGCTCCGTGTCATCTTTCTTCCAAGGCGAGCAACTTGCCCCTGAGCTATCGTCCCGATATGTATCAATCCATATTCAGAATACATGATACAGACAACATTTATTTTTCCTACATGTATACCAGTCAAATATTAGAATAATTATCTTACAGCAGGCCTTTTTTTAACTGTGGTAACTTTGCATTTTATATTTTTCTTAGAGTAGAGTGACAGTTAAAATCTGTTTTTACTTTATTTTCTGTGTTTAAATTTAGGTTACCGTGAATGTGTCTGGCGGAATTGCCACCATATTATAAGCCGATGGGCAAAAAATCCTCCTAGTAGGAACAGTAATTCCGCCTGGTGTAATTACTGCCAAAATCTGCTACCGAGTGTCAATTAAGCCAATATTTGGCAGAATTAGCGTTACTGCCACCAGTATTTGGAGGAATTACCGAACAGGAGCTGAAGGGAGGCCATCAGCTTCCATAACAGCTATCCAAGCCTGAATGAAAGCCAAAACATGTTGGGAGACAAATCTATAAAGTGATAGAATTTAGGGTGCACAAGCCTGCATTCACAGAGACGCTATTCACTGTACTTGCTGAAGAGATTTTGGCTCATGCAGTCCATCTGTATGGGGCAAGTAGTCAGAAGACCACATTCAAGTGAAAGGCCATCATCTGGGCAGAAGTGCGTGTCAAAGTGGTGGCAGTTAAGACAGTGCCCAGGGACATCGAAGATGTCAAATAGCGCTGTAATGACCTGAAGGCCAGGTTGCACAGTTTCCTGGCACACCATTGCAGGGAGACAGCTGCCACAGGAAGAGGCACCGTGGAGCAACATAACCTGATCCCCTGGCAGGAGGCAGTCTGCAGCATACTCCACATGGCAGTGATGGAGGGAGTCAGAAATGCAGAGTGTGGAGCTGACAGGCAACCTGAACCCGGTAAACACTTGATAGACCATTGTGGTTTATAAGAACAAGTACAGAATTGCAAGCCCTCTCCTGCTCGTGAACCTGCTGACTCTGAGGCTGTCACTGAAGATGCACAATGGGCAGGGCACCAGGCAGGTCACACCCTGGAACACTTGACATGATGGTGAGAGGACTCTCTCCAAAGTGCCATAACTGTAACATAAAGGGTGCTTAATTTATCCTGAATGGGCCACCAACTCTCCAGTCCATAGACATGCAGTGTCACTCATCAGTCTCACACACAGGCATCCACAAACATGAAATGCAAAAGGCCACACAGACAGATGTGGGGCACATGTCACCTTTCCACACCACAACAAGAACCATTAAGGCCTGTCGAGATGCATTAGCAATCTGTGAAAGTCCACTCCATGAAATGATGCACCACGTCTCACCAATCAGGTCACCCCCTGTGCCCACAACACAATTCCTTTGCCCCCCACTAACATACACAGCATCTTGATAGTTAACATACATTCCCTAGTTGCATGAAGTCAAGCTGTGAAGTCCTAGGGGTACCAAGTGAAAAATCCACATCCTTCCCAACAAGAAATACTCTAATGCAATGCAAAACCAGCCTCTTTTCCACATACCTTTTAACAGCATGTCTCTTTTCTCAGAATAGGTAGCCACGGCAGCCAGGAAGAAGGAAAAGGCACCAGTGCAGCAGGCATCTCTGGCAACATAACATCAACACCATCACCACATTCCAGCCACATTACCGGGGATGCAGAGCAGAATGCTGGCAGTTGGTAAAAAGCAAACTTAAATCTGCATCAGCCGCCCCATGGCAGAAGCCCCCACCACTCCATCAACCATGCCTGTCACCACAGAAATCATCAGTGTCATCCCCACCTCTGGCAGCTCTGACACTGTGATCACAACGGCCATACCATCACCTCGACCATATGTGCCACCCCGACAACCACAGTTGTGACAATCACCACGGTATCTTGTATCTCAGAGGCTCCGACCACAATCATGCCCAGTATTTTTTCTGGGTCATGGCTGCCTATGGAATCTCAAGACTCCATCCCATACACTCCTGTTATCCCAAGGTGTATGCCTCGTCATCTGGGCACTGCTCCACGTCCTTCCCTCCCTCTCACCACCATGTCATTGCTCTTATCCACTGGCCAGGCAGTGCAGTGGTATCATGATAAGGATAGTGATGCAACTTCTAATGAGAATGGCACTGCAGATTGTGGGCCTTGAGAATTTGTGGGGGAAATGCCCGATGACTCACCATCACCAGTCCCCCAAAACACACTTGATGTGACAGAGCCAACTAGATTGAGCTGAGTCAGTAGCACATGGAGGCCAGGGCACAGAAGCACATGTGGCAGTCTCAGGTCATGCCTGAATCCATTCAAGGGGCATTGCAGAGCGTGGCATTTGCTGTGGAGAGGCAAAGCCGGAGAGTGGCAGATGCCACTGCAGCTATCACACCAGTGGCACAAAGGGCGCAGGAGTTGGCAGAGTCAATATCCTCTAGCAATGAGGCCATGCTGAAGGCCATCACATTCACTCTGCAGCATATTCATGGGTGGGGGGGACACAGCCAGCTTCATCTCTGTATTGCCCACACAAGAATCTCTGTCTGGCACCCTGTTGATGCACTCTCTACAGAAACAGCCCCTCCTCACCTGGGCATGCATGGACATGTGGTTATACATCAGAGTTAGAAATTTGTGACGATGGTGGGTATGGGGGTTGCAGATATTGGAGGTTGGTGGCTATCAGTGTTGTGGATGTGGGAGGTGGGTAATAATGTTTGTTGGACATGTGGGAGGTGGGTGGGGATGTGTCTGGTTCTGTTCAATAAATATCAGCAAACCAGAAAATGAGTCCAGTACTCATTAAGTTTCCCTTATAGGTGTGCTTTTAGTGAAATTATGATATATTGAAATGTGCATTCATTTGCATTCAAAAAAGTTCTGAACGACCCCATGACGAATTATGCACCCTTCCCGTGTTTTGTATGTTTTATGTTATTCTTTAAAGCGTGGACCTAGCTCGACTGCAGTTTGTGAAGCCAGCGTTTGAGGTGGAATCTTTTAACAGTAGCACAGTTCTGTGAGGTGAATTCTGTGCGTCCATTGAGATTAGTCTATGTTCAAGTGCTATTAAAAAAGCTATGTTTTGAAAGATTTGTAAAATTGGAGAATTGTGAGGGCCTTCCGAGTCGATACTAGGATCGAGTTCCCGAGGGTGGGTGTGTGTGACAAGTGAAAGATTGTTTGCAGGTCCTTTCTTTGCAGACTAGCTTTGATTAAAGCCGGCTGGAAGATTTGCTGTACAATGAGCGTGTACCATCAGATATGTGGAGCTTAGCTGCCAGGTCCGCTAGTGTGCTACTCGTTACTGCTTTGTAGATGATACATGCAGTCTTAAACAGTGTTCTTGCCTCGGGAGGAAGCCAATGTAATATGCATAGGATGTCGGTGATTCTGTCAAATTTCCACATAAGACATGCAAAAGCGTGGTGGACTGCTTATAGGGGAGGAAAGTGAGCGTCTTGGAGTCATGTCAGGAGGGTATTTCCCCCGTTGATGTGTGAGACCACAAGAGCCACTGTGGTGTGATTTTGCGAAGGGTGGAGATTTGGAGCCAGGCTGTTTGAACCTTCTTGTCCATGTCTCTCTGTAAGGACAGACTGCTGTCAATGGTGAAGCCTGAAGATTTTGCTGAATCTGAAAGTTGTGGATTAAATCCTTTTGGGTGCATATAATTGAACCCTTATTGAACAAGTTGTTATTTAGTGAGGGGACTGATGAGGATGAATTCAGCCTTGGATTGGTTTACATTTGAGTTAGGCAGCCAACATCCATGGCTGGATGATGGCTAGCTAATATCGGAGATAACTGATGTCCTGTGAGCTTTTTATTCTCATGTACTACAGAGTATTATCTACGTATTGGTGGGTGGCTATATCGGGTCCCAGGCATCATCACATCCACCTCAGGTTGGACTCTGATTACCTGCATCATTTGAGTATGAGTGTGAGTCAGGGTGAGCATTGCATCCTCTTAAGGCATAGGGACATTTGTCCTAATGGATATAGGTGATTTTACCGAGCACAATTACAGAGTGGTACATTTAATGGCGGTCAAAACACAGAATCTTTTTTTGTTTTTTAAATTTGGAGGGTCCCACCCCAAACGCCCCTATTTTCCACCCTTATAAACGCCACCTCAACCCCATCGTTACCCCACTACCCTTTATATATTTATTTAATCTTATTTAATCTTGTCTGTGTCTTTCAGTGTTATTGTCCGCTGTTATGAACCACTCGGTAATGTTTGCGATACAATTACTGGGTACCCTCTTAATGCATGGTTTCTGATGGATGTCATCAGCCACGGGAGCAACGGATAGCCAGGGACACCTGCAATTTGTAAGAGAAGCATTTAATGATGGGAGTGTTTGTTGTGCATCATGTTTTTTTCGTTTTTATTGGGTACATCATCTGGAATACATGGAGGCTCTCTCTCCATGACATTAGGGGTGTCTCTGCATTGCAATAGTTGATGTCCAAGTAGTACTGTTAATCCAGCTGCTTGATTAAAGGCATGGTCCAGTAAAAAAATGTATTTAAGATAGGCAACATAAAAAAAGAAATACTAGCATTCTCTTTTTTAAAACTTCCTATGTAAAATTTTGAGCTAGTCAAGCTCGAAATTCACAAAAGCAAGCACATGGGCGCATCCATTTTGTGAAATGGATGCCCTCCTGTGCTGGCTTTTGCTTTTGCGGCACTAATGAAGGAAAAGCCAGCCAGCTGTAGTAAACAAAAGCTACCGCTGGGTGGCTTTACCTTCATTAGTGCTGTACGCGGAGGACGGGGACCGGAGACCAGAGCAGGAAAGCTGCAGCTGAATCTCGGTAAGTGCTATTTATTTTAAAAAAAAATAAGCACTAGCTGGGTTTTTTTTTCTAAGTTTTCCGGGCTGGAGGAGCCCGGAAAATTTAGAAATAAAACCGCAGCTTTAAAAACGTTGTATTTATGTTTGCGGTCTCTTTTGAAGTGACCGCAAACATAAATACAACGTTATTGTGTTGGAAAACGCTGCGGTTTTTCTTTCCAAGTTTCCCAGGCTCCTCGGAGGAGCCTGAGAAACTCGGAAAGAGGAGCCTGGGAAACTTGGAAAGAAAAACCGCAGCGTTTTCCAACACAACCGCGTTGTGTTTCTGCCTGAATCTGCTTTCCCATTTGGGGCTCTCGGGCTCCCCACGGGGAGCCCGAGAGCCCCAAATGGGAAAGCAGATTTAGGCAGAAACAACGCGGCATTGCGGAAAACAACCGCATTGTTTCTGCCTGAATCTGCTGACAACACCGCCAAATGAAGAAAAAAAAAGCTGGGGGCCGCGTGGGTGTCCCCCGCAATACCCCGATCACTATACTTTACTGTATAGTGAGCGGGGTGAGCACACCCAAAAGAAAAAAAAAAAAACGGGGGCTGCAGGGGTGTCCCCCGCAACACCCCGCTCACTATGCGGGGGTTGTGGGGAAAGCCCTGCATCTTCCAAAAAAACAAAATACAAAAGAAAAAAGAAAAGGACCCTGCAGCGCCAGTTCCCGATCACGGAAGTGAAAGGGAACTGGCACCACAGGGACACAGCGTGAAGGAAAGGTAAGTAGGTTGTGGGTATGTTGGGGGTGTGGGTGGGGGTGTGTTAAGGGTTTGGGTGGGTTGTGTCATGGGTCTGTTTTGGGTGTGGGTGGGGGTGTGGGTTTGTAGGGTTTTAAATGCATGTTCACATGGAAAACGTACAAACCTTTTGTGGTTCGCACATTTCTCATGCAAACTTTTCCGTCGCAGACTTTTCCGCTACAGAAAAATCACGCAGATCCGAATATTCATCAAGCAGCAGTTCAATAAGTGCCAAAGTTACAGACAAACCTTATTACTGACCTAACCCAACACCTTATCTCCATTTATAAATTTCTTTCTCAGTATGTGGGTCCTGTCTTTTTCGTTCATTTACATCAGTCAGCTTAACTAAATTATGACCAAACTTAAAATGGACAATAACTGAGTCGTGATTGCTCTGTAGGCTGGGCTATACCTGTAAATCAACAACCGGTGGCCAAAATTCGGTATTTATGCAGAAATGATCAAGAAGGGCGCCGCCTCTAGTTGAATTCAAAGCATAATTCAACAGGTTTATGAAGGCTAGTTCTGCCATTACTATAACCTAGCTGTGTGACATACGATTTCCTTTATCGCTTAAATCTAGCAAATCGAGGGGTCCCCAAGCCTCATCTTCTTACAAACAAATCATCCTTTAAACAACAGGGGTGCACCCAAAAACAAATAAAAATTTCCAAAACTAAAATACAAAAGGGGTTTGTCAACCTGTATTCATTCATATCATATTTTTTTCAATTTATCTCTGAAGGTTTGCCAACAACTTCTGTTGCTTAAACCATCACTTACCTTTCCTTGTATAGCCGTCACACAAAATGTGTGGGTGTGGGCGGGGGTGGTGGGCTCAACAAAGATCTTGTCTCATGACCACTTTTAGCTCTGCACCAGCCGTATGGCTGAAACATCTGATGGTCTTTCGTGTTTACTCTTAATGGCAATTTTTCTAAACAAACAAATCCTTCCATATCATACATCTTTCACTCCAGGTGCCATGTTTCTTGTATACCGATCATATCAGCACCCCGAAAGCCCATCCCACCAATATTTCATGTGCAGTCTTTTCTCTTACCCCACCACATTCTAGGTCAAATAGAGCAAATCAGAAGCATCATACTTCAGATTTAACACATCTTTTCTCAGAGAGGGAATAGCAATGGGTCTGAGTATCTTAGGCTCAACAAGGGGTATGTTTCCATTCTCATCAGTAGGCCCCCTTCTTCTTCCTTGTTAATAGCCGCTCCCAATGCCGGATAACCCATTGCGCCAAGCAGGCACCAGCCTAAGGGCCCCACCCCTGGGTAAGGCTCTCGTAACCGGGACTAATGCCGGGCAGAGGGACTACCACAGCGTCTCCCAGGACACCCCTTGTTTTAAGTAACTTTGGGTCTCACCCTAAGTCACTAGGGGAATCCATATGTGGACCCCTAGCTCACTAATCTTAGAGAGGCACAGCTCCACCCTACTGCTGAGGTCCAACCAGACCCAAAAACGTGTCTGGGGTTGCTGTTGGTACTCTTGTTCAGAGGAGAATTGCCTAGCATTTCTGTGCTGGACTTCCCCAGGGCAGGACAAAGACTGATTTGTTTTGGATATTTCTCCTCTGTTAAAGATAGTGAGCTAAAGGATCTGGGTAAGGCTCTTGTAACCGGGACTATTGTCTGGCAGAGGGACACCCAGGACCCCACTTGTATTTGCATAATTTAAGTAACTTTGGGTCTCACCCTAAGTTACTAGGGGAATCCAGATGTGGACCCCTTGCTCACTATTCTTAGAGAGGCACAGCTACACCATACTGATGAGGTCCAACCAGACTGAAACACGTGTCTGGGGTTGCTGTTGGTACTCTTGTTCAGAGGAGAATTGCCTAGCATTTCGGTACTGGAATGCCCCAGGGCAGGGCAAAGGCTGATATGCTTTGGATATTTCTCCTACGTGAGAGATAGTGAGCTAAAGAATCTGGGTAAGGCTCTCATAACCAGGACTAATGTCTGGTAGAGGGACTCCCAGGACCCTACTTGTTTTTTGCACAATACCTCTAAAACACACACATGATAAACAGCACTAAATTCCAAAATGAATCTAGGAGGCCAACATTCCATCATTTCATACAAAGAAGTTAAAAAACAACAAAGAGAAAAAATCATTGAAACTAGTTCCCTATTCATCAGTCTCACCGACATAGTCTCAAAAGCATACATAATACTTGCACAAACCTATTTTAAGAAATGCAATGTTCTCAAGTTGTTTAAGGCTAAAAACGAGGTTATGTGATGTTTCATTGTTTCAGTAGCTGAGTCATCGTTGCAAAGCCTACAAATCTTTCATCCCTATGTACGCCCATCCTCAGTCCTAAACCTTCTAATGTTGGAACCAGCTTCAATCTAAATCTCAAACAGATTTTCTTTTCATTAGCAAGGAAATTGCATTAAATGTTTTGGTTAAAAAAAAAACTTTACCTAGGAAACTAGGAATACTCTTTGAAAAGTGTATAAGAGCTAATTTTCTCAGAATAGATCCAAGCTCTATCATACCATTTATGTTGTACTTTAAAGGATTTTTCACTGGACAACTAGGACTAGAGTCAATCTGGAACAAAGATCATCATGAAACTGCGTGAAGTTATTTAACGATGCCAATTTCAAGGAGGCATCGTTCAACATCCTCAAAGAGGAAATCTGGCGTTGGTCCAATATTTTTACAGGTTGCAATTGTCCCTAAAGAAATAAGACCCAGCTCATATTGAATCACATAATTGGGTAAGATAGGTAAGGTGAACAAAGTGTATACATTCAAATACACTCTTTTTGAATGTTAAGATAGGGCCTAAAATCAAACAATGTTATATCAAGACCATGTAGAAGAATCAGAACGATCTTCGTAGAGTAATATTTTCAGAATAAGAAAAAGCTGAACAGTCTGATAGGAACACTTTTCAAATGGGCTGAGAACATTTTAGATTTATTTTTGAGAGAAGAATATTCTTTTTTTTTACAAACAGAATTGGATAATGTAAATCCTAGGTACGAAAAATGCTAATTCCCAGAAATCATCCAGCGCATAACCTCGGGTCTTCTTGATTTTGTAAACAACTAGGTTTTAGATTTTGGATATTGCCCTCACGATTATTATTATTGGCATATGCAGTAAAAGCCTCAAGTTTCTTTTGTACGCCTTTAGAGATCAAATTGAAGAAAATGAGGTAATCTGCAAAGGCTAGCCAATGCAAGGTCAGAGAACCCAGTTGGCTGGGAACCAATTTAAATTAGCCCAGTGGTTGTTAATATTAGAAATGTAAAGATTAAAAAGGGTGGGTGTGAGAATACAAACCTGTCTAATTCCCACAAATAAACTAAAGGGTTTAGACCGATCACCTTCCCTAGTCAATTCAGTCTGGATTTTGCTGTCAACATGAATCAACATGTTAAGTTTCAATAATTTCTCTGGAAGGGCCAATTGCAAGAGTTTGAGCCATAACAGGTATCTATTGACCTTGTCAAATGCACAAGTAATATACGCACGGGCAATGTAAAGCATATTCCCATTTTTGGATCAACTTTGTCCGAGCAGTAGACTCTTAATAAGTCCATTACACATCGGTAATGGACTCATACCCATGCTTTTTCTAAAAGCTATTTGGAAACTTGTTTGAACTTTTTTGTCCAAAGCTCCAACTCTTCAGTATGAGAGCAGCAACAATCTTACTGGAAGCAACCAATATGGCTATATGATGATAACTCACAGGGATGTCCTTTCAATCTTTTTGTAAAAAGGAATCAGGTAAGCAGTGTGCCAGGAGGCAGGCACATTGTACAACTCAATGATGTCCCTAATTAAGGCCTTCTCCAGGATGTCAGCACATAGTCCTCGATCGTTCTTGCTGGTCATAGGGTTAACATATCTGGGCCGGGTGCGCTAGTGCTTTTGACAGTCTAATTACTTTCAGTATGGTATCTCTCTCAAAATACCCTTGTAATGTTTTAATGATTTCCCGCAAATCGGATTCCATAATAAATTATTAGGGGATCGGGCAAAGATGGTGGCATCATTATTTACACCATTAGCTTCATCAATAACATCATGAACTGTCACGTTAACCTTAGTTGTTGATCCATACTCTAAAGGTTACCTGTCCTCAGGGGCCTTACAAAAAAAGTATTTTATAATAGTGGCCTTGTTACTGTCCTTCTATTAGGGGGGCAGAAAACACTCTATGTGTATTGTGATACAGTACATTAAAACCCTGTCTAAACTTTGCGTTATGCACTGGGTCCTACATAGCCACTCGCCCTGGAGCCCCGCCCCAGGTCAGAGCAGATCCCTGCTGACTAGTGGTGCCGCTGCCACTGCTGCCTCTGTAGTCCTGCCTTTAATATGGGGAAGTGCAATATGGATAAAGCAAAATGATGAGTCCTAGGATGCAAACATCAAAACCAGTGCTGAGTGCCCTTTGTACGCCTGAGATATGTGACAGGGTCATAAGCATGACCCTGTCGGAAGGTTATAGGGACCCCTTTCAACCTCAGGTAGGCCTATCAGCATACAGCCTGAGCCGGTCCTACCCCAGGGGTGCAGGGGGGGGGGACTGGAAAAGGACCCCATTTCTTGGCGAGCCAGAGTGCTTGAATGTGCCACAATACCTATCAGTGTCTGTCCTAGCAAGTTCACTTTTCCTTCTTTTTCCGAATACACAAGGGCCTGTGAACACCTAACACCTGGGAAACCTGATTGGAATCCTGGATCCCAGGAAACAAGAACAAGTTATGGGGGACCATAACTACAACTGCCAGAATGCACCTGGGTTCAACCTGGAAAACCCAGAGTCCTGACCACAGTTGGAATAGACTAGAATGTTCCCCCTCTCAGAAGGAATGAGACACCCAACACCTAACCCACTGACCCCACACAGAGCAAAACAGGAATAGTTGTATACCAGGAAAAGGACTAAACGTTGAAATAGACTGCAAGGAAGCAGAGTAAAACCCAGAAATGATTCCCAAGCCTGACACGAAGTAAACCTCACCAAAGCTTCGAGAGAGAATCATAGCAAAAGCGAGCACCCTGAGCACATGTCTGCCTGCACAAGAATGGAGACTGAAAAACGGGTGGCCAGAAGTCTTCTTAATGTAGGGGAATAGGCTCAGCTAGTGATTGGACAAGGGGAACAGCTGACGTAAAGAGCTAATGGAAGTAAGGAGGAATTTCACAAGAGGGAAGGCTGGGTTATAAAAATCCAGCAGGTCCAGAGGAGGATAGCATGTGTTTGGTTGAGGTCAGTAGCAGAGGAGATGGACCAACAGACCAGTGAGACGGATTTAGCAAGGAGGAGAAGGATTGCAAGGTGACTGTGTGCTGTGAGCAAGTGATGGTGAGGTGTTGGGTCGGAGAGGGTGGTACCAAATGAGTTGTTCATTTGTGAGTGAATGGGAAATTGGAGGGAGGATAGAGAATGGGGTTACGAGTATACATGAGACACAGTGTTTGAGAGAAAGTGCGCGTGTGTTTGTTTGATGTTGCTTGTGCATGTGTCTGTGTGCATAAAAGAGAGGGAAGAGAGAGTCAGGAGGATAATTGAGAGCATAGCCAGGTGCAGTGTGGGAGTGAGGCGAGAGGGAAGACCAGGATGGAATTGGCAGGTGGAGACAGGAGAGCAGAGATGTAAAAGAGAGCAACAAGAAGAAGGGACGGAGTGTGGGGGGAGAGAGATAGAGAATGAGAGAGGGAGGAAGAGAGAGAGAGAGAGAGAGAGAGAGAAGGAGAGAGAGAGAGGTAAGACCAGGAAGCAGGACAAAGAGACCAGATGGAGGGTGGAGATAGGAGACCTGGGAGACCCCAATAAGATCAGTGGAAGGCGTGAGGAGAAAGAGGGAGAGATAGAGTTAGAAGAAGATGGAATCTGTGTAAGACGGAGTAGACACGGGAGTGAGGAGTATTTGTGGGGTCACCATCACTGAAAGAAAAGAGACAGAACAAATAGTAAACCAGTTAGATGCTTTAGGAAGTCCCAGAGGGAGAGATTTAAAAATAGGGCCACTACATTTTAGCCCCCCACCTTACGGTAGGGGATATATTCAGACATTAGGTGTCACATTGCAAAAGTCTTCAGACATTTATGAATCATTATGGGATAAGTGAAGCCTGGGTGGGGAGCTGGAAGCTGAAATGGAAGTCAAGTTATGCTGCATGGACCACCCATAGTCTGGGGATCGCAAGTGATTTGTATATACCTACTTCTTTTTATAATCTACTTTCACATTTCAGTTGGAATTTCTTTTTTCTCCCCAAGCCTTTTTAAACCCACCATAGGTTTTCCGGTGTTTACTGCACATTTCCCAATGCTACAACCACAAGGCCGTCAGATGTACTGCAGGCATGCTCCCTTATAAGGGTGAAACTGGTATAGAGTTGCTTGCAAATTTAAGAATCCTATGACTTTGGTTCAAGAATTCAATGTTTAAAATAGTACTGCCCTAAAGACACGTGCGTTTTCCTGGAGCTAATGCTTGACATTTGAGCTAATTTGCATCACCGCAATGCATTGCCCAGCTGGCTCTGAACTAGGAGTGAACTTCCAGTGATGGCTACTGGGTGACTGTGCTTTGTGTGACTTGCCTCAAAAGACTTGATCTAATAAAAAAAATCATCCCTGTCATGGGGTTCTTTGTTGAAAGCATCACACATAGGAGAGTTTGACAGTGCTAATCTTTTAATCGCCTGACGCCTTGCCACAGAGTGACATGCTGCAACACAGGAACACCGAAGCGTGAGAGTGAAATGCTGCTTGTTAGTCTCAGTTTACAAATTCTGCATTGGTTATCAACAATTCCCCACAAATCTGAAAGAGGTTTTATGGCAACAGTCACTTCCTAATTGCTAAGGCAGCCCACCACAGGGTCAAATAAAGGAAATATTTAGCACATAATAAATTCGTTTTAAAGCACTGCTTAGTGGATGGAGATCCGATTACACGTTCACAACCAGCAATTCAGTGTAACTCTCACCTCATTTTAAGTAAGTGGGTGTTGGGGTGGCGGGGGGTGGTCCTGCATGGGAGTGAATTGCATGTTTTCAGTGAATGCTCACTGGATATTCATAAACAAGTCAAAATCCAGGGCTCGGGGTAATTTATTCATCAGAGTAGTAATTTAAAAGACAGCCCTCATTTTAAAATTATTATAATAATATATTGATGTATAGATCCATATAATTACTATAACTGTCTATTTCCATCTCCATTAATTTGTGAATTAGAGTCCATAGCTTTAAAACAGAGGTCATTCAAGCTTTGCTCTTGTCAATAGTTGTTTGTCTGGTGATCATTACTCGGCTGCCCATCCCTTGCTTTTCAAGGATTCCAATGGTCTTTTATAGGACAAGAACATAGTAATTGAAAGTTAAATACTACTGAGGGGCATATTACAATTACCCACATACATGCATGATGCCAAAACAAATATTGATCAATGATAATCTAGTGAGCATCTGATCTACCTTTTAAAGCATATTTTAATAAATCTTTTTTTTTCCACAGTTAATTACAGAGATTAACGGGAACCATATACGCCAGCATGTGCTATTGTATTTGGGAGGTTCTTGTCCAGTCCCTTTTCTTCTTTGAATTCAGACACTTCTGTTATCATAGTATTTTCCATTATACATTCTTGACTAAGAACCCTAGAATGCAAAGCAAGGAGGACTGGACAAATACCTCTCAGAGAGAAGGGGACATATTTGCATATTTATTCCTTGACCATGTCACCTTCAACCTTTTAATGAAGTAGATGGGCCAGCCCACGTGGAGGCCTTTCATACATCAACAAGTGGAACACCAACATCTGAACCCAGGTTGCCCCCACTCCCCTGAAATGACTGTAGACCAAGGGAGAAAGTAGATCACCACCTAGCGTTTAACTTGTGCTTATGAAGAACCTAAGTAGCCATGCCTAGGCAAAAGATATAAAGACATTGGTCAACGATAATGACAAATAACCTTAATTTTCTTTAACGCCATAGCACTGAAGAATATGTTTAGTCTCCTTCTCAGTCTTTGCTTGTTGCTGCGAATTCACCACAGTCATGTTTATCACAGTCAGGCACAGACAGAGAGCAGCAAGGCAGCACTTCAGGAGTGGGGGCTCAGAATGTTCTGGAATATTAAGGGCGACTGAAATGGATGGAGGTGGACTTTGGGGGAAGGATTCCCCAAAATGAGCCCAAATGAAAGGAGCGCAGAGAATGTGCTCCTTTAATTTGCGCTCATTACTCTCAAAGGCGACCTGTGCATTGGGCTGACAATAGCACCAATATGCGTTGTCCACCCCACTTGCGTGTGTTCCCGACACTAATGTATGACAGGCCCCCAGAAAACAAACAGTGCACCCAAGTCACAACCAACAACACAGTATAACAGTCTAAAACAGAGATGCAGGTACTCATCACCCAAAATGGCTGATCCAGTAGACATCCTTCTGCTGCTGTGTAGACTGATGAGGAGAAGGAGGATTATAATATATAACTGGTTATTTATAATGCACTTACTACCCAGAGGTTTCCAAGCGCGGACACAGGATGCAACCTTTGTCGCTCTGCGTTTCTTGCTGTCAAGGCGAACGCGTTGCCTCTGAGCTATCCTCCCGAGACTTCAGGATGAGGAGGGAAAGAATTTATAAGAGCAGGATCACCTTATTTTAACTGGCTGATGAAGAGGTCACCAAGAGGTACCTCTTCCCACCGCATATCATACCGGATATGGTGAGTCAGTGGGAGGGGGCCCTTAAAACATCCACATGTGAACCCATGCCATAACACCACTAGTCAAAGTACTGCCAATCTTGCATTTTGTTTGCCACATGCTCCTTCGAGAGGACCTGTGGAATCACAGTGTTGATATCACAATCCTCACAGTCATGGGTCCTATGCAAGGTTCTCAATGCCATCTTGCATCTGCCAGGTTATACCACTTGTACAGAAACAGGAGACAAAACATGATCATGAATGTGAATGCTAACAATTTTGGAGCTACACCCAACAGCCTCATCTATCTATACTATGATAGAGCACAACAGTTTGAGGCAGAATAGTACGTCGATACGCAGTTGCCACTTGATCAGACCACTGGCCAATGAGTGTACATGACATGCAAGTGTTGCTCACAAATGTTTTGGTGATATATAAGGACAAAACACATCACTTCCTCATTTCAGAGGTTCAACATCTTGCAATATTTATGGTCAGAACAATGAGTGGGCATTTGGAAGTAGAGTGATCTCTGGCACTTTGCATCTGCGTGGATGCCAAGTGGTATGTTTTTTTCCCTGCTTGCATTGGTGACCCCCTTTGTTGTAGCCTAAATTGTTTTATTTGGTTTGAATTCACTGTGAATGCCACACCATCTCTCTTGCTTTGTCAGCTCCCCTCCCTACAGCTTCCTGGTTGTCCCCCTGCCTCCCGCCTCCCATCCCGCCCACCACCCTGTGATTGGCCCACATAGGCCAGGAAAACAACAGCGAGAATCTAGCCCCACTGCACTCACCATGAGTGGACTTTGCATGTGTGTGGCTGCCCAGTGATATGTTTTTCACAGTACTTGCATCCGCAACCCCCTTTGTTGTACCCTAGTTTGTTTTATTTGGTTTCAATTCACTGCACATACCACACCATCTCTCTTTCTTTGCCCACTACCCTCCCCAAAATCTTCCTGGTTCTCCCCCTGGCTCCTGCCTCCCATCCTGCCCACTGCCACGTGATTGGCCTGAACACCCTTTTAGGATAATCTCCCAGGGCAGCCCAGGCAGCCACCGGTTAAGGGCCACAAGGCAAAGGGCAGCTCCCAGCTGAGCAGCTCCACATAGTGTTTGCCCGTGTTCGCATGGGAGGCTTGCCACAGTCAACCAGCAGCAGCTGATAAGGTAAGTGTGCTGTGGTCAGGGAGTGCAGCTATTACTGCACTCCAGTAAAACCCCTCCACTTTTCCTACCTTTGTCTACTTGCATCCAGCCGAACTGTGCAATAATAATTGAGTGTACTGCTAGGGTTTGAAAGGGTCTTAAATCCAGATACATTGTTCAACCACTGTGAGTTTGGTTCAAGGTTCATTTTCCCCTGCTCTCTTCTTTTAAATCTAGGTGCATTTTCCCCTGCTGTGCTCGTTTAAATCTAGGTGTGCTCTTTTAAATCGAGGTGCATTTGCTCCTGCTGTGTTCTTTTAAATATAGGTGCATTTTCCCCTGCTTTGTTCTTTTGAATCTAGCTGCATTTCAACTGCTATAGTCTTTTAAATCTAGGTGTGCTCTTTTAAATCTAGGTGCATTTACCCCTTCTGTGTTCTTTTAAAACTAGGTGCATTTTCCCCTGCTGTGTTCCTTTAAATCTAGGTGTGCTCTTTTAAATATAGGTGCATTTACCCATGCTGTCTTCTTTTAAATCTAGGTGCATTTCCCCCTGCTGTGTTCTTTTTGAATCTAGGTGCATTTCCCATACTGTGTTCTTTTAAATCTATGTGCATTTTTCCCTGCTCTGCTCTTTTAAGCCTAGGTGTATTTTCCTCTGCTGTGTTTTTTTACATGTAGGTGTGCTCTTTTAAACCTAGGTGCATTTTCCCCAGCTGTGTTATTTTAAATGTAGGTGTGCTCTTTTAAATCTAGGTGCATTTCTCCTACTGTGCTCTTTTAAATCCTAGGTACTTTTTCTAAATACTGTGAGATAGTTTCTAGGTGCATTTTCCCCTGCTGTGTTCCTCTAAATCTAGGTGTGGCCTTATTAATCTAAGTGCATTTTCCCCTGATGTGTTCTTTCAAATCTACGTGAATTTTCTCCCGCTGTGCTCTCTTGAATCCTATGTACTTTTTTCCTAATACTGTGAGATTGATTCTGGGTGCATTTTTACCTGCTGTGTTCCTTTAAATCTAGGTATGCTCTTTTAAATCTAATTGCATTTTCTCCTGCTGTGCTCCTTTAAATCCTAGATTGTTCCAAATGCTGTGCATTTGATTCCAGGTGCATTTCCCCAGCTGTGTTCTTTGGGTTCTAGGGCATTTTCCCCTGCCGTGTATTTTAAATTTAGGTACTACACCCCCTGCCCCTTCTTTAATATAGGTGCACTTTCCCACATACGTAAGCTCTGAATCCGGATGCATCTTTCCCAAACGATAGACTACATGCCTCACACTGCTCAAATCAGATGGGCACGCTGGCGCTCCAGAAAGCATATTGATGTCCTACCCAGCCAACCTACACCCTCTACTTCAACGAGCTCTCCCCGCCCCATATCCTTACACGAAGCCCCTTGATCACCCTTCAAAACTCCCACGCTCCACCACCCCCAGTTTCCAACTGCTCCCTTCTCACACCCATCCACGTTAACGCAGATTCTGCTCTTCCCGAGTCGGAGCTGTATGAGCTAGAGTTGAGAACATTGATGCCTCCAGCCCCTCCCCCATCTTTCCTAACTAGCTGATCCCACCCATTCAATCGCACCCCCTACCAAGTTGCCTCTGCTCCCTCATCCCCCATCTCCTGCACATCCTTACCCTCACATTTCCCATTGCTAAGTGCAGCAAGGGCCGTCCTGGCTAATACACTGATCTCAACACCCCCCCACCCCCTCCGACTTCCACACCTGTGGGTCACATAAATGACATGAAAGGACCATCGCCTCAGCTGCCTCAGGCTCCACCTTGCTTCTCCCCTGCTCTATCCTAGATCCCAATCCTTGCCCCCTCTCAACAGCTCCCAATTCTCACCCCGCCCCAAACCTGTCCTTGCTCCTTACCCCACTTGCCCACCTACCCCTCCCATGCCCTCCTGAACAGCACACACCGTTACCCTTGCAAATCCAGGTCTATGAGCTCAAATTCACCTGACAGGCTCTCCAGGAGACCCATGACCACACACACTCCTCAAGAACATGCTGCCTTCACTTCCACCTTTATCCCCCTTTACCCTTCTAACTCAGACTCTACCACCAACACTGCTCTCAGAAACCTCCACTTGTCCATCACCAACACCTTGAAATTCTTGCCCCAGTCATGAGGATCTTCCTAAAACCAGCCTCTAATCATAACACCTGGTACAGCTCCACACTTGCAGCCTGAAACGGAAGTGGCAAACATCATGATCACCCTCTGACAAACTGGCCTGCTGCCTGATTCAAAGGCAATACAGACTCTCCATCCGTGCCAAGAAAAGGGCACACATTCAGGCATGGGTTTCTGGTGCATCCAACAACAAGGCAGAACTTTTCAAAATCTGCAGGGAACTAGCCAACCCTACCGCAGTCTCCTCCTCCCCTCTTCCTTCCCAGGCCCTCTGCAGTGCACTGGCCACTCACTTCACCACCAACACTCAGGACATCCTGATCAGCCTTGTTACTCACCCTCCTAACATATCCCACACCCCCTTGCCTCTCTTGGCCCCTCAACATCCTCCTTCCTCCTTCACCCTTGTCACACCTGAAGTAGCCACTAGAATTGTACGCTCCATGAAGGTCTCATCCAAACAGGTCTCCCCTTGCTCATCCAGAAGCAACAAGGACAACATTGGCTCTCTTGCCCCCACACTCACTGATCTCTGCAACCACTCTTTTGCCACTGGATCTTTGCCATCCTCCCTCAAACACTCCCTGCGCGCCCCCTCCTTAAAATCGATCAGCAGACCCTACCTGTCCAGTAAACTACTGCCCTATTTCCATCACCCCCTTCCTGGGGAAAATGCTGGAGAAGTTGGCCTTGCTCCAACTCAACTCTCACACTGAAGTTGTCGGTGGTCTCCACAACCATCAATCTGGATTCCGAGCATCCACAGGCATGGAAGCTGCTCTTCTGAACACCCGTGAAGAACTGCTTGCATCCCTGGATTCCAACTCCTCAGCTGTCCTTATCCCCCCTCTGCCTTTGACACAGTCAACCACTCCATCCTCATACAAAGGCTCCACCACACCATTGGTAGCTCAGAACGGGCACTAGACTGCCTGAGCACCTTCCTAACTGACCGCTCTTCCCAAGTCATCCTGTGCACTTTCTCCTATCCTACTTCCTTCTCCACCTGTGGTGTCCCCCAGGGTTCTATCCTCTCCCCATGGCTCTTTAACATCTACCTTAGTCAGCTGGCACTCCTCATCCCCTCCTTCTCCCCCAACTTCCAGTGTTATACAGACAACATAGAACTCTTTTTTTAAACTTCCTGCTGACCCTCTTGCACATTCTATCATCCCTGACTGCCTATCTGCCATCCAGGCCTGGTGCACTTCCAATGATCTTTGCCTCAATGCCAGCAAAACTGAGATCCTCCAGTTGGGGCCCCTGCTCCCACCTTCTTCTCTTCACTCTGGCCTTCCTCCATGGGCTCTCCCCTGCTCCGTCTTCTGAAGCCAGAAACCTCAGAGTCATCTTCGACTCCTCTCTCTCCTTCCTCCCTCACGCTCAGGACATTACCAGGAAGTCCCACTTTCAGCTCTTTCTTCTCAAACAAATTCTTCCTTTTCTCACTTTCCCCAAGAAGCTCAATGTTACCCGAGCTCTGATTCTCTCTAGGCTTGACTATTGCAATAGCCTCCTCCTGAATCTTTTTTTTTTATTTTTTTTTTTATTATTTTGGTACAGCTGACTTAATCAACTTTTCAAAATCAACACAAATTTATATTTACAAATTCATTTAAACAAGAAAGAATCAGACAAACTAAAAATATTTACAATTTAAATCATGGAAAAAAGAGATATAAAACGAGCAATTAAATGAGAAAGTCTAAAATTAATCTAAAATTAAGCATCAGATGCATTTCAAATTTATGATAATAATGGTCATTTTTTTTTTTCCTCTCCGTGCACAAGGACCGCTTTAGAATGTATTAACACTGAACTTAACAAGATTGAATTTGTATTTCAACAGGTAAGATGGCTTCCAAAAAGTGCACCAAGGCTTTTATGATCAAAAATCTGACACTCTTAAATAAAAATGCTCCATATCTCATTATCATCCATTTCCACATACAGATTTAGCAAATTATAAAAATGTTTTTCTCGCATATCATTCAGATTAGGGCAGGAAACAATTATGTGCTGCAAGGTTTCTCTTACACTCTGAACCTCACAAAAACGACAGATATTTGTATCAGCAGGAATGATTTTACGCCTCGCCAAAACTTCTCTCGTCAACCATAAATTTAATCTCAACCGCAGAAATGTATTTCGGACGTTTTCCGATGGACATTTCAAAAGGTAACCAGCCGCTTGGCCCACACCTTTTATTCCAAAAAGGTTGACATTGAAATCTCGATATTTCACACACAGGTCATAGTTTTTAATCCAAACCCATTGGCAGTACTTTATTTTCGCACAGGCCGGGTTTTCGATAAGGAAATGTAATGATATGTCGGCTTCAATTAGGGTGTCTAAAACGAGATTCCGCCATTTTAAAGGGAAGGCAAGATTGGAGGCAGACAAATAGCGAGCCACCGTGCTCAGTATGTTATTATTGGTCACCCCAAGCAGACTTTTACGAAAGAAGGAGCACATTCTCCATTTGACTCTGCTACTTAATGAGTTCAAGCCCAATCCGAAGCTCAATATAGGCAACGGTGAGCAGTTTGGAAGATGTAGAACCCTTTTCCAAAAGGTCCCCTCAAGTCTATTCCAAGCACCATCATTTGAGTATAACTTGGTTTCGGCACCATAGAGGATAATGGGAATTACCTTTTGCTCATAAAACATTAGGAGATGTTTCAACGTGAATTTCCCATATTTGTATATAAGAATTTTGGCGTGAGATATTAAGGACAATAATTTTGACTGTAAAGTAAGCAGGTATTTGCCATCATTAACAGTGTTTTGAATAAATATGCCCAAATATTTATACTCCAAAACTATTTCCATAGGTTTCTTTTGCAGGTGCCATACCCCATTGTAAGTTTTGTGTTTTCCATGAGGTCTACAAACCAGGATCTGGGATTTGGACAGATTGACTGTGAGCTGATTTAACTCAGCATAATCTGTTAGGGCAGATAGCAAATTCTGTAAACCTCTAGGAGTTTGTGATATTAGCACAAGATCATCAGTGTAAAGCATCCGCGGAATATGCTGGCCACCCAACTCCGGTGCATCAGCCATAATTCCAAGAAACAAGAGACCCATATCAAGGATAAACAAGTTGAACAGTATAGATGCCAAAATGCATCCCTGCTTGAGTCCCACGAAAGTCAGAAATGAGACAGACAAGAGAACTTCGAGGGAAAGCCTAACTCTCATAGAAGTTTCCGTATGTAGCTGAATGATTAAAGCCAAGAGAGAGGATGGGCAACCGAGTGATTTTAGCTTAAAAAATAGAAGGTCACGATTTATAGAGTCAAAGGCTGATCGAAAGTTGATGAACGCAAAATATAAAGGTTGCTTCCTGGACGCATAATGTGACTTGAGCATGTTGATTGTGATTATATTAGGGATCTTGTCAAGACCACTAACAAAACCTGATTGGAGAGGATCCCTCTTACAGTGATTTGTAGTCCAATTATTCAGTTCTCTAAGTATCAGGCGACAGAAAATCTTACCCGGCACATCGAGGAGAGAAATGGGTCTGTAGCTAGCCGGATTGGCCTGATCACCCTTCTTATAGACGGGAATGACAATTGATTGTTTCCAAGACATCGGAATTTTTTGAGAGGTGTTAATAGAATTAAACATAAGATATAATATATCTGCCCAGAAGTCCGGGAACTGCTTCAATTGTGCATTCGATAAACCATCCGGGCGAGTTGCTCTCGAATTACTTGCTTGTTTAATAAATTACAGTATGTCATCTTTATCAAAGGACAGATGGAAGGGGAGCTGAGACTCCGACAAGGATGTACTTGAACATGCCAAAGGGAGAGCAAATACTTTGGAGTAGTAATGAACCCACATATCCTCAGACACATCATTTGCTTGGACAGCAACCTGGTGACCAGCTGTGACTTGATTTATAATCTGCCATGACTGAGAAGTATTTTTTGATGCTAAAGCTATCAACAGATTATTTCCATCAGTTTGATAGTTTAGCCTTCTTGCTTCTAACCCAATTTCTAAACTTGGTTTGTATGCAAGTAAGGGCAACTAATCATAAGTCTGTAGGGAGCTTTAAGACTTTACTCTTTTCAGCCCGAACCATAGATTTCATGATTCTGATTTCATGGTCCGAAATATGTAAATGTGGTGTTTGTTTTCGTTTATGTGTAGTTGAGCTAGGTTGAAAAAGCTGCATTAGATCGTAATATACATCTGATGGAAAATCACTCAGGGCTTTGTTCTTCAATTCGGCATCATAGCATATCCTAAAGGCTTTCAGGGAGTTCTCAGACCACGTTAAGTGATTCCTGGCAGAATTTACGTTGTATGATCCCATAAGACACATGGATTTTTTGTCGGTTATAATCGAATTCGAGCACCAAGTTGTGTGCAAAATGTTGTGGTCACTCACTTCTGACTCAATAATTTGAAAAGTTGTGACATTATTTAGCATGTGTGCATTAACATAGATGAAATCAATAATCCCCTGACTACAAGCACGGTGCCAAGTGGATCTAGGTGGGATATCCTGTGGAAAGTTATCATTTAGCATGTAGAGATTGCAGGATTCAGTAAATGTTAACCACTTGACAAGGCGTTTTTGCTCAGATTGACAAAACTGACCCAAACAATGTAAATTTAAATCACCAGCTAAATAAATCAGATCTGTATGCCCCTCAAGAATGACAATATCAATGGCCTTATTTACCGATTCCATGAAACAATCATCAGAAATACCTCAAGGGTTCCAGTAGATGTTGATTGCAGCACAAGAACAACTTTTCCCAATAATTCTGGACATTTGTACAAATTAATTGGGAGAGAACCAAGACTCGATTTTTAAACAGGATGACTGCTTAACAGCAGTTAACAGACCAGCTGTTGGACGCCCCAACAGGCGTTTCACAGCAGGTACCAGAAGAACATCATAGTTCTTCCATGATGGAGGACTGGTTAACCAGGATTCCTGTAGCAAAATTACATCATGGTCCAACAAATGCATGGCACAATTATTCACTAAGTGCCGATTCCCTCTGGAATTCCAGCTGATTAAGGAGAGAACAGATTTTGAAGGGTTAAACTGCTAACCTTGATTACCTTGACAGTCACAGTTACAAGATTGTACAGATCGTAATTTGGGTTTTATTTATGTTCTGCTTTAGTTGTAAATCCTGATGTCGAATAGGTAAGTTGTCTGATGAGTCAGGGGTTGGAGAGAGAGTAAAGCCAAGTTCCGCAAGTTGAGATTTGACCGCCCAGATAGCATTAACCACAACCCTTGAATTAAGCCAGAGATTTACAGAATAACGTTTTGCTGCATCTGGGAACTCAACATGCTCAAATCTTTGGTGCCAATATCATCAAGCTCTGAGATCTCACGAAATAATGACAGCACAGAGGCACGATTAAGATTGTATTGTTTAGCAGGCAAGATCATACAACTGAGAGTCAAAGAATGTATCGCCGGGCTCTTGAAACGCGCAGACACAGGTTTCTGTTTAACTATAGGGGGCGGATTAGTGGAGGTAGAGTGAGAAGCACTACAGGCTTTAGTTTGTGAGGCAGTAGAGGCCTCCAAGAACTTGGTCAGAGTTGACTGTATCAATCTTTCGACATCACCAGGAGCGATGAAATTAGAGGCAATAACACATTTGCCCTTGTGTGACGGCACCTGTGACCCAGCTTTCTCTAGATCAGTCATATCAGGCGCACCTGTTTTTTTCGTTTTCTGAGCCACAAGAGTGGAAGTTTTCTGCGGATCAGCTAATATGCTCTGCGCAAATGTCAGATTTTTAGAGACAGTCTTAGATGACAAATACTCATCAACTGCTTGCCTTATCTCTTTGCGGCGGTTTTCAGCGTTCAAGGTATCCAGGGCCAAGGGAGCATTGAAAGTAAAACCATTTTCTGGTGGTTTGATGGCAATGGGATCATTACAGGAGAGACTAGTAGATGTTAATTCTTTGGGAGTTTTTTGTGACAACTGGGAAGCCACACTTATCAGTTTACTTAAAGGGCTGTAAGCCATGACAGGGTCAGCTGCAGCAGGCGATAGCTTTGCCTTAGTAGCCTGCATTTGTTGCGAGTATTTTTTTGTAATTGCCTTAGAGACAGCGACCGTGGATATAGCTGGAGTTGAGAGCCTCTTAATGAAAGTTTTAGTTTGGGAGGTACCCTTGGTCGCAGTTTTAATATTTTTAGATTTTTTGTCATTTAGCAAGGGAGTCTTTTTGGAACTTAAATTCGCTGCAACAGGAGGATTAGTATTAACACAAAAGAGTGAGTAAGAGGGTTTTTTCTGCTGTTCTACTGATGTTTCGTTTGCATTGTCCATTAAGTCAATTATAGGGTCTAATATGAAAGGAATAGTCTGATAAGTATGAACAGATAAGGGAGCATCGGCGGGAGTCTGGGACATTACAGACTTTTTGATAATTGTAGTGTTATTCGGCTGATTCAAGCTCTCGAGTCTGTTTGAGATCGTGAGTTGTTCAACAAGTAATTGATTCAGCTGACTAGAGTGGACTTCAGCCTTTACAACTAGAACTTCAAACAACTTAGCCAAAGCTAAAATGGCAGTATTCATAGAAGTGAGAGCAATGCTAATATTCACATTTTGAGTTTCACCACAGCCAGCATCAGAAGGGCCCTTTTCGCCCAATTTCCTCGGGGTTGGGGCAATAAATGACAAATTTGCCACAGAGTTGGCAACACTGATATTTGTAAATAACACAGGTGACTTAGATAAATTATCAGAGACTATGTGAGCTGAAAGAGCAGTGGTATTTACATCTAGATCAATTACAGGTATGTCCTTAGAAACAGACATGGAGGCTATTTTAGCACTAGAAGTATCACTTACAGAAGAAACAGAAATATTAGATACTTTAGCAGAAGAGGCCACAGCACCAGTTAGCACGTTTGTTAATATGATGCTATCCGTAAGGGAAACATTTTCTTTTGCAAACGTGACTGTGGCACTGGCCGTTGACACAGGTTTTACAGTCTCACCAGAGAATCCCTCAGCTGAGGTCTTGGAGAGCATTATTTGTCCAGATGATCCCTCCACATCAGTATTAGTTTCTGTTACTTGACCATGCGAAGTCCACTTTATACCTGCTGATGTATTGACCACACAGGCATTTGCTGCTACTATGGGATTTCCATTAATGCTTGCAGCATTTTCCAACGAGCTAGAGTCCCTGCAGAAAGAACAAATATCCATGCCTAATAAAGCCTCGGCTCAACTCTTTGAATTGACTTTCATATTGCTTGTACGCGGAGTAGAGTTTAGGCAAGGTTTTTTTGTTATTGAGGCTGAGTAGTTCTGGGAAATGCTCGCACCAATTGTACTATGTAACGTGGTTACAACAGGCATTCCGGTTTTTAAGGAAATTATGCCATGTTTCATTTCATAAAAGGTTCACAAACTGCAGAATGAGCACTGTAATGAAACAGGACAATGTACTGCTAAATAACAGATCTTCACCACTAGCCACGACGAGCGCGGCGAAGCGGCAAAGCGGGCCTATAGGGACTTGCTGGGTGCGTGCCCGCAGTGCGTTTGCAGCCTCCCTTATGTAGTCCCGCCTCCAAAACAGAGCAAAGCCTAAAGAAAAGAAAAGTATGGGTTAAAGGAATAGTCCAATAGCACTATAAGTGCTTTATATGAAGTCTGTAGTATTGTTTACCTTCTGGATGATGCAGTGAAACACGAAAACAAATGTGTCCAGGCAAAACAAAACGAACAGAAAGTGCACCGCAGTAGAGTCTCCCGTGGCAAAGCGGGACTTCAGGGACTTGCTGGGTGCGCGTGCGCGGTGCGCGTGCAGTTTCCGTTATGTAGTCCCGCCTCCAAAACAGAGCAAAGCCTTCTGGATGATGCAGTGAAGCACGAAAACAAATGTGTCCAGGCAAAACAAAATGAACAGAAAGTGCACCGCAGTAGAGTCTCCCGCGGCAAAGCGGGACTTCAGGGACTTGAATCTACATTCTTCCACTCTGCGACCCCTCCAGGTAATCCAGAATAGAGCTGCGAATCTTATCCTTGGCCTCAAGCCCAGTGACCGCATCTCTCCTGCCGTAAAAAGTCTTCACTGACTCCCGGTTGCTTCACAAATTAAATTCAGATCCCTCTGTATAATCCACAAGGCTGTCTGGGGCTGGGGACCACACTATCTTCAACCCTCTCTTACTAAATATTCTCCCCCTGGACCTTTTCGTTCCTCCGGCACCAACTCTTTGTGTGTAAAGCGTTTCGCTAAAGAGAGGGCAGGAGGTTGATCACTTTCCTCAAATGGCTCCCTTCCAAGTAACAGCCTCCCCCTCCCTCTGTGTCTGAGCAGGACTTTCTTAAATTCCATAAGCTCCTCAAAACCTACCTCTTTACCTCCTCCGTCCCCCTTCTCTCCTCTGCTAATTCTCACAGTTGCTTTGATTGGTGGCCAGGGCCCTTATGCATCCTCGGGCCCCTGACCTCCCACACTGAATCGCCCCCAAGCTTCTGTCTATCCTCAGCACTTGCCTCGCCACACCCTCCGTCCTGGAGGTTCACACTTACCAAACCTTGCAGTTCATCTATTGCTCACCCACAAGTATGGGCACCCCAACACCTACACCCACTGTCCCCTTCCTTCTGCACTTGCACATTCTGAATACTCCAAGGCATACTAGGTTTGTCCTTTTTTCCCCTCCAGTGTATTTAATATTTTTATGTATTTTAATATGTCTCATTCCCATGTCCCCTCCCTGTCTCCCTATGGGTGCTTTCAAACAGAATTTACTTGCTGTATAAGCACCTAACAAGCAAACAATAAATTAATAAACATCAACCTGCGCAGGCAGCATTGCACAGTCAACCCTTAACCAATACTTCACCTCAGGAATCTTCCTGAACGGCTTCAAAACCCATGCTCGACCCACTCGTTGCCAAGAACTACCGGTCCATTTCCAACACACGCTACATTGCCAAACTCCTAGACCACACTGCATA
Organism: Ambystoma mexicanum; assembly: GCF_040938575.1. Lineage (NCBI taxonomy): Eukaryota > Metazoa > Chordata > Amphibia > Caudata > Ambystomatidae > Ambystoma > Ambystoma mexicanum. The sequence continues at coordinate 137,567,436 of NC_090928.1, forward strand.
CAAGCAGCTCTACCTCTTCACAGAAGCCAACAACCTTTTTGACCCAGCCCAATCAATCTTCAAACCCACAAACCCATCTGAGGAACGGAGTCCTTCCTGGTGTCAATTTGGGATGACTTAAAAAGAATAGTGGACGTGAATGATGTGCAGTGCTAATCCTTATCGACCTTCGGCTTCCCTCGATAACATTGACAACACCATATTCCTAGACAGGCTACACTCCTTAGGAATGTAAGACAAGGTTCTCAAATGGAACTCCTCCTTCATCTCGAATCACTCACAAATCATGCTCCTCCCCTTTCACCTGCATCTCTCAGCCAGTGCTGAAAGGGGTTCCACAGGGAGCATCCATGTCTCCTCTCTTTTTCAATATCTATCGTAGCCCTCTCCCTGCACTAATTCGTTCTCATAACCTCATCTGTTACAACTATGCAGATAACACTCAGATCGCCAGGTGCCACCCATCTCAGTCTCTCATCATGCCTTTCTGATATTGACCACTGGATGATAAGCAACCACCTCCTACCCAACCCAAGAAAAACAGAAATCCTAGTTTACGGTAAAACCACTCTCGTCCACCAACCTATCCCCTGGCCCATCAGTCTCTAGGCCGAACACCTCCGCCCCTCCTCAACAAGTTCCACTTTGGTGAAAAACCTTGGATATGCAATGGACTTGAATCTATCCCTCTAACAACACATCAACTCTGTTTTCAGAACCTGCTTCTTCCACCTTCGCATCCTCAGGTGAATCTTCCCATACCTCACACTGACCTACACCGGATCTCTGCCATCCTCACCATCATCCTCTCCCACTTAGATTATGCAAATTGCCTTTATCTGGATGCACCCGCTTTCCAGCTCAGGAAACTCCAAAGAATCCAAATTGCAGCTTCCTGTCTCCTCATTTGCCTCTCACATAGAGAACACATTAGCCCTGCACTCAGAAACCTGCACTGGCTCCCTATTGGTCGATGGAGCACCTTTAAAGCCATACACATCACTCACCGTACCATCCACAACACCATACCCAAATTCCTCCAGGATAAACTCATACGCTACCAACCCTCCAGGAACCTCAGATCCTTGTTATCTTCCATTGCAACTCCACAAGATTGGGAGGATCCTCTTTCTCCATCCAAGCTCCTACATCTGGAACTCTCTCCCTCTCCACATCTGCTGCATTGACAACCACCTCGCATTCAGAAAGGCCCTCAAAACTTGGCTATACTCTACCACAACTTGAATCCTCCTCCCTCTGTAGTCCCATGACTTTCCTCGTACACAAACACCGGCCTCAGACTCACTGAAAAATCAACAAGTCATGTTGCAATGGATGCAGGCTACTTTCGCAGTGGCCCTCCCTGCTAAACTCAACCCCAATCCACTGCCACACACCATCACACTTCAGCCCCCCAAACTTCCTTCACTCTAACTGGTGTGCCCGGGTTAGCAGACAACATGCATGTAAGTTACCATTGAAAGGTTTATGGACAGCCCGTCAAGCCTTGAAATATGCACTGGGGTCACATCCCAACTCCCACCTAGGGTAAATACCTACAGGACATGTACCAGTAGCCCCTGACCTATATAACATCAAAAGAGCTCGCCCAAACACTCAGAATGCTCGATTAGATGGATGACTCGAGGTAGCAAATGAGGTGCGCCTGGTTGGGTAATGGGAATAAGACATGTTATGCACTTAGTTGGATTATACTATCTAATATCAAAGGGGCTTTCCCAAGCACTAAGAATGCTCAATTAGAGGGCTCACTGAATGTAGAAAATGAGGTGTGCCTGGTTGGATTTTGGAGATAGGATAGGGTATGCACTTAGGTGGATTTTTGAGGGTAGGAATGGTGATACACTAAGATGGCTCTTAGGAGTATGAAACGGGACGCTCTTAGACTGATGTTTTTGGGGGTGGGAAATATATCATAGGTCATATGTAAGATCCTCACATTACCTGCAAGGACATGCCATAGGGCTGGGTCAAGACATGTGGATGGCTTGTCACTGCAAATAATTAACACATGTGGTTTACTCAGAAAATTACGCCTGCAAGGTTCAACCCACCCATGACGCTCCAAGATTCTTGATAGCAACCCCCTTTGCTTAGGTTAGCCATTAGAATACACAGTGGTTACATGCTAGTATTCCTTGACATCACACATATTTGATTACTTTATTAGCATCTGTAGAATGTGGAAGAGATGTAGAAGCTATGTCTATTGGTTTATAGTCATAAAGTCAAATGAAATAATATCGAAAGTCATAATGTCTAAAACAAAAAGTAAAAAAAAAAATGTTGAATTTTTTTTTTGGGTTGTTTTTTGTTTGAAATGGGGGGGTTCCCCCCCAACCCCCTGCTTTTTTTTTTTACCCTTTTCTTTACCCCCGGAACCCAAAAAAAACATGTAAATAAAAAAATAAAAAATTCAACATTTTTTTTTGACATTATTGTTCAGACATTTTTGCAATTCGATATTATTTTTTCGACATTATGACTGCACACCATGTCTATTTAATTTATTTGCTTATAGCACTCAGAGAATCCCATTAGCCAGGTCCTTTTCCATGGTAGCATGTCTGCCCTTACTAGAAGATGCTCCAGGACAACCAGCCTATCGCCCTAGCAGATTTAGGGGTAGCTGGTCGATAGTGCCAGAAAAAAAAATATATAATCTGACCCAGTGACATCGAAAATAAACTCCTTCTGAGTTTAAGGTATGTATACATGCACCACTTCTGTGGACATATGCCGCAGGCATGGCTTTCATCCACGCACTCTAGAATGCAGCTACGGCTATGACAAATTAGTTCTAGCTGGTCACCGAACTTTTCACACTGAAACACCACACTTGCCTCAACACCTCTGCTATTAGAATACAATGACAACCTACAACAAAATCGGTCTAGCTGGGTACACATCAAGTCTCCTGCACTAGCGCTCTGTCATGAACATCCTCAGCACCTGCTCACGTACCTGACCTCTTGGACTGCTTACTGGAGCCTCGCCAGCCCTACTAAGTCCTTATCTAGGCTAGATGCACACACGCATTTTAAAGTCCATATAGAACGTTTCCCATACCTGGACTTCTGTCCCCAAGGCATTCCCACCACAAATCGCTTTGTGTCCATACAAATGGGAAAAGGTGCTATATAAATGGCCACTACAATACAATACATATGACTGTCTAGCAATCACAAAGACAGTGTTTACACAATTAAGTGAATGAAATAGATAATCCTACTCTACATCACTCATAGATATCGCCCACCAACATTCCTAAATTACATGGCAAAACTACCTGAGACATTAAAATGGTATACCCCTGCCCTCATAGGAATTGATCATTACAAAGTAGACTCTGGAGGGGGGGCTGATTCTAGCCCTGCATTTGATCATGGCCTGCTCCTTTCTCCCCTAGAACCTCTGGGTCTAACTCATGAGGACAGAAGTGGCCAGTGAAGGCAAGTGGCAGGTGTTTTGGTGACAAGTTATATCCCGCCCGATCATCTGTATGCAAAGAATTTACATTATTAACGGTTGATACAGAGAACTCTCTTGGTACCTGGTCCCACATTGGGTCCCTGGCTTTGGCTCTCCCTGTCTGTATGAAAACCACTGGCCAGTGACGAGTCGGTCTGCGTAGTTGAGCTCAGATGGCTGGTAAATGCACTTGGAGCCCAGCGAAACACCCAGCTGGGACAAATAATATGCAAGGCTTAAAGTAGGAAAACAATTATAAAATGGCTATTCCGGATATCACTTCGGCATTGCAGTCAAACATTTCGGGTTTTTTCAACGTTGCAACCCTCACACCCTGCCTGATGAACCCATGGGTGTTCTTGACAACTGCATTTCCTGTTTGTCACCTATTAATGATAATGATGGCTCCCTGCTCAAACTTTACCTCAACCTTATATGGAACTCACTGTGGCCGTCTTCTATAAATCACGGCAACATTATTGGTACCAATTTGTCAGGCAGCCCGGATTTGGAAGCTTTCGTCTCTAGATCAGAATTCTCAGAGGAAGAAAGCAGTGGAGGAGCAAAAGCTAGAGGGAAACCAGTAGGTTGATCAGATTTGTGCTGCTTATAACATACAGGAAAATACGAGTTCTGGGGATAGCCTTATTCAAGTGCTAGACACACAACATCAAGGATTGATTTCCCCCAGGTTTCATGGCTCCCCAAAATGACCCCATGACCATTATAGCCTGCACTGAGAAAACAGCGCTGAAAGCATCATGCAATGACATCGCCTTGATGAAAAGTCCATCTAGTACAGGGAATACAAGGCGCCGTAAACGTCAACCAGCCCGTAAAATGTCCAACTCCAACAAGAGAGTGGTCTTCATGGACAAGGGCGTTAGTCCACAGAAAGTACAGTGAGTAGAGCATGAGGTTTCTACATATAACCCACGCCCAAACATAGTTTCCAAAGTTCAGGCCGATGGGTCAGTAAGAAGAGTGAAGCTGAGAGGACCACTAGACACATGGATACACCCCAGTTCCACGAATATACAGAGCAAGGAATATGACGCTTCCAAATGTCTGTGGCTAAGCAAATACGTCCACGGTTGATTATGGGAGTAGAAGTGATCCCTGTAGAAGTATCAAAAGACATAAACCTCAGAAGTTTGAAAATGGCTGCCTTTCGTCATCAGAACTCCTCGTTAAACAGGGAGAGACTATAATATTGGGAATGTGCCTGTTAATAATAATAATAATAATAATAATAATAATAATAATAATAATAATAATAATAATAATAATAATAATAATGTAGGTTCCATTATTCGAACCCTTCACTGTTGGAGAATCAGGCTGTAAGCAACTGTAACTCCAGTGGGGTGAACATCTCCGAATCGACATTGGGGAATTTGGTTAAGATATAAGAGCTAAGCCCCACCTCGGACAGCCCTCTTCTTAATCGTTTGTTTCTATTAGCCATGTGGAAGAATATCCCCTGGTAGGCTTCAATTAGTAGTAGCAGGTTCTTACACATAGAACTCCCTAAATGGGATAGCTCCAAAAATTGGGTGTTGATTGAACTGGCCTCTCCCGCTCTGCTATCGCTTCTTTGTATGATCACAGGTTAATTGATTAAATCAGATTACAAGCTCAGAATGTATTGCAAACAGCCTGTTAAGGCAGTTAATGCTAATCCGTATCCTCATGCATTCAATGTTGTGAATAAGTGATTTTATCCATTGATGGTATATGAAAATGAACAATTGGACAAGTATATAGCTATTGTGTGCCCACCTGATAACTTTATGAGTGAGAATGAGACTGCCCAATGGGGAAAGAAACTGAAGTGAGATGGGGGAGCTTGCCACCATCCCCCCTCCTACTAAATTCATGACAAGGAAGAAGGCCAGGAAAACACCACAATCACCCATTCTATTTCGGGCGGATTCCTAATGGACCCATGATTAACAAGTATGTCGAGAGGTATGCCCTCAGTCAGCCTTACCGACCAAGGGACATACAGATCTATCCAAGCGTGGATGAAGAGCCACAAGCCATGATCAGAGGCACCTGTATGGAAAGCTTGGACTAAAACTCAAGAAGCCATATTGCTGACATCGTTAGAGACACCCTGACATAGCAGCTTTAGGCATGAAGCACAAGTGCCATCCGGAACACAAAAACACACTCAAATACATGAAGAACACTACGATACAGTTTTACAGAGACAGAGACATATACATACTGTCATTGCTTTTATTATTTTGCCATTAGCCAAATGCAGCAATGCAGAAACCGCAAGACAAGAGATCCTGAGCAAGGCTTGCAGATGCTTAAACATGACTAACCATATGGAATTGCAGGAGCACCTATAGGACCTGACAGAGCCAAGTGTGACTAACCTAGGGAAGTGCAGCATAGCATGTACACTGTAGCAACCACATTATAAGGTTTAGGAAAATGTACAGAAGGCCTCAGGCCTCTGAGCAAAAGGTGATCTGAGCCGATTCAGGCTGGACAGAGAGCAAGACGTGTGAGACAGAACCCGCAGCCAAGGTCAAGAGATACAGATGACATTCCAATCCCCAGATGACAAAGGGACCAGCTGCAGAAATACAAATAAATCCTCATAATTTAGAGGTGCACAGCTCAGATTTGTGGTCTCTGAACACGTGACGCAGCTGAAGCAGCCAACAGACAGTGATTGATGGTGGAAAGAGAGCCGCTCCAGGCTGAAAACAATCACAGACAGCGACATTTGTTCCAAGGTCTGAGGCACATTCTCATGAGTGAAAGGTGGTGCACACAAGTTACAATGCAGGCACATAGCCATTCCCATCATCTTGAAGAGGTGCACAGGGGGCTGTGAACTAGTTGAAGTCCCAGGCCTGGGGACGACAGCACTGACCAATCACAGTTTAGTATCCAGGTGTGGGTGGAAGGGGCCAATGATGAGACCATTACTCTGCAACAATGTAGAAGATAAACGTCATGGAGACGGGACAGGCCAGCCACCTGACATGCAAGGCCCAGTAGAATAACATCTATAATGTCCTATATAGGTAATAGAATACTCAATACCAAAGCACTCAGTCCAATAGGTTTTCTGTAGAGGGGCCCAAGTTGTGACGAAGTGCTGACAACATTTGGGAATAAAACCGGCCTGCGAACCGAGGAAGAGCGAGATGTGCATGAATATTTTCTGTTCCTGTGCTGATCCCTGTTGGCTTTGTCTGTAATAAACCGCAGCTTGAACTTGCAGTTGATTGAGTCCTCTGTGTATCCTGGGGGAAGGTGTTGGGCCATCCAAGTCCGCAGACTTCCAGTGTCCCTCTGGTATACCTGGGAGTTCGTCCCCAACAAGTTGGTAGCAGAGAATATGGTTGGCTGCACCAGCCCGGCACCAGGTTGTCTCCTTTGCTGCTGAACCTGAGAGGCTGCAAGACCCTTGCATATTTCGAGTCAACGGGAAAACACATGGCAATAAAAAGGTCGTCAGGAGACCCTTGGAAATCATCCTGCCCGAAGTCAGCGAGGAGTGCAGGCAGACCAGGACGGGGAAGTGAGCAACTTCTGGAGGAGTCAGCAGACAAGCAGCGCCAGCAGACCACGGAGTATAAGTATTGACCCATTCTAACAGCAACTGTGGGTGTGAGGGGGGTATTGAGTATTGTGGAGCATTGTTTAGTGTCTTGGAGTACTGTCAAAGTATTGTCTAGCATTGTCAAAGTAGTAGGGATAGGAGCAGAGGTAGAAGTCTGTCTTCTATGTTTAGGGCACATTCGGGTTTAGATGTGAACCTTTCTGGTGACTAACCAAGACTATTGACTAGAGGGCACTGATGACAGAAGTTATGTAAATAGTCATTTGCCTGTGGGTTGGACGTTTTTGCTCGGATCATAGATTACGGTATCCCTGTAAGGGTTAGCAAGGGAGCTGGCTTAGATTGCGGAAAGTGAGACGGCTTGTTATGTCTCCTACATTGAGATGTTTTGCGTGCGAGGCAAAGCTGTGGGTACAGTTGGATCACAAGAGAATATTGGTATACTCTGCCAGGAGGTGGGAAGACAACTGTGGGGTTTTTGTGTTGGTTGGGAGTAACGGGCTATTACAGTGTGCAAGCAGTTTTTGGTTTGTCTGTAATACCTTCGGTCAATAGATTGCTGACGTCACCCATAGGTTTTCACATAGGACACAGAGAGCACGGGACAGTGAGGCGCTAGTATTGGAAACTTGGAATTGGCAGACAAGGTGAACCAGTGGCGGTGCGTGGAAGGCACATACGAAAGAATGTGGGAGTACCTGAGGAGGCAGTGATTGTGAAGGAGGAGCATGCCTGATAAGTTGTAGAGCAGAGAGGCTCATAGAAACATTATAATGTACCTTTTTCCCTAAACAGTGGACTGTCGAAAACCCTCAACTGGAAGTCAGGTAAAGGTACTGAATATGTATCAGGCAAAGTGCAGGGGGACACACGCCCCTTCTGAACCTGTGTAAGACACTCCTACCTTATCAGGAGAAGATTTGTAAATATAGCATAGAGTGGTCCAAAGGTACAGAGGGAAAGTTATCTAAACCATGGCCACCTTGTGGAAGTTTCTCCAAATACGTGCATCAATCACTACTGACACACATACAGGGGACCTATAAGGGGAAGAAGTCAACAAAATGCATGCCAATATGTGAACGGTGGCACATGTTTCAGGAGGCGAGGAGAATGCTGCGAGGCATCAGTGGATGCGGAGCCAGCAGGAGGTAAAGGAGCCAGGGGCTCATCCCTCCGATCCTCCCCATGTCCCTCTGAGCGTGGCATCCAATGACATAGACGATGTGCAAATGATGTACAAGATTTCGGAATTAAGGGCAGCAGAGGGGTTCTCAAATCCGACATATAAGCCACCACCATATACTAATGAGGAGAGGGTAAAAGGTGCAGGGCAATCAGCTACTGATCAATCGGCAAGCAGCGAGGCACAGAAGGGTGGGAGGGAGGGCTCGGGAGCATAGCCACGAACGAATGGATAGGAGGGCAGATACTCCTGAAGCTGGAAGGGAAAACAGATGGAGAGGCAGAAGGGGTGACTAAGGCAATGGAGGGGCTGAAGAGAAGCAGCAAAGCATCCGACTGTGTGGAGATAATAGATGAAGAGGACCGGAGAGAGAAGGAGCGAGAGGAGAAACTCAAGAAAGAGGACATGGAGAGGAGGAGAGAAGAGAAATTGGAGAGTGAGGATAGCGGATTAAGGAAGGAGGAAGGAGGAGGAGGAGAAGGAGCACATCGAGAGGGAACGAGAGAAATGGATCGAAAGAGATATCAAGGAAAGGAAGAGAGCAGAGCAAGAGCAGTGGGATAGAAAGACAAGGGAAGTGCAAGAGATCGAAAGGCGGGGAGGAGTAGCAGAGCACAAAAAAAAGCAAGTTAGCTGAGTGGGAACAGAGGAAGTTACAGTTGGATAGGCTGGCAAGGGAACGAGCATGCAGGGAGAAGGATGAGCGAGCAATAAGAGTGTTAAAGGAGATCTAGACAGAGGAGATGACAGACGGACAGAACCAGACAGCACAAGCTCACAAGGCAGGTGCACCACAGAAAGGGAAGAAGCAGATCTGGGGGCCTGGTGAGGAGGAAGCAGGTACGATTTGAGGGACATCGATCTTAGCACAGAGCCTGACATCGAAGAGTTTTGCAGACAATTTCTGTAGTAACATGGACACAAGGTCTGATTATGAGGATAGATACATTGGGGACGAGATGGGGGAGCAGTTCCGATCCCAGTCAACAGGGATGGGGGCAGACAAGCGGGTGTCATGGGAGTTCAGGACGCACACAGGGGGAGAAGAGTGGGCAGCTCGAATGAGCAGGCATGACTGGCAGCTGACTCGCACATCCTACATGATACTACTACATACATCGATAGGCTTAGAGACCTCCCAGGACAAAGAAAAGGGGAAACAGCAATGGCTTGTTCAAGGCTATGATTAACAAGGAGATATGACGATAGCACCAGAGTACCCATACTACAGCCAATAGATGTATGTGCAGGCATTGAGAGCAAGTGAGGGGACCGACAAGTCAGGCTGACTAGAAGGATGAAAAATGAGGAGGAGGCAGGGTTCACACAGATGCCCTTATGAGAGAGTGCGACCTCAGTATGTACCTTGGAAGCATACAGACAAGGAGAATTTGAAGTGTAGGCAACCATCGTTGAGTGCAGGGGCTAGAAAGTGGATCAATGAGATAGAGAAAATGACAGTGGGACATAGCCTAGCTGTGGAGACGTAAACAGACTATTAGTGTCGATCCTAGGAGATGCATTGGATGATGTATGGAAAAGGGCAGGGATCCCGGGGCTGACGACACAAAACACAGCACACAATGGTTCACCTTTGCAAACTGCAGGGCAGCAGTATGGCAAGCACTAAGAACATAATACCCAGACACACCAGATATTGGGGCGATTATGTCTCAGAAAATGAGGGCAGCTGAAGACCGTGTCCAGCACATTCAGGAGATTCAAGAGCTTTGGCATCTTGAAACTCGAGAGCCTTGGGACAAAACGGTAGCAATATTCTGTCACATACTAGTACAAGGGCTGCCAGAGCCTGAGCCTGTCCAGAAAAGTTTAAGGAAATTGATAGGGATGGTGGCGGAGGGGTGACCATAAATACAACTCATGATAGTTCACCATTGTAGGCTATGGAAGGAGAAGGTTAAGAAAAGGGCAGAGGACAGGAAGATAGATGAAGCAAAACTAGTACAAAGAAAACTATCAAAGTACGCAATGAAAGGGGTGGTTTTGACCGGCCCCACCCCACAGGCACAGCAGCCACAGCAGTAGCCACAACCATAACAGTATGCATCGCCCATGCGGGAGGTTTCATGTGGCGGGCTGGTCCTCAGCAAGGGTTCCAAAGAAGAGGGGCCAACAGAGGGAACGTGGCTTTGGACCACAGATGCATCACAACCAAGGGGGCTTCCACTTTCTATAGGAGATCATGATCTATTACTGCCTTTACTCTCGACAGACACCTGTAAACATACTGGGACGGGACATTATGAGCAGACTGAACATGACCATCACATTCACAGACAAGGGAATAGTGTGCTCCACACCAGAATTTCACATGCTCAATGAAAGGGAGATTGTTCAATCAAATTGTGGACGCAAGGTACAGAGGACGCAAGGTACAGACGCAGAAATGTTCCAGTATGGAACTGACATTGCTATTGCATGGCTTCCAGGACTTGCAGGGAAGATGTGGTGGGTTCCAAACGAGTACCTATTCAGGCCTGAGTTGCCAATGGACTAGGAAGAGGGAACCATAGTGCCAATAGAAATAGAAGCAGTGGTTGCGAGAGAGGATTGGATTGCAGTGCACAGGATGGATGACACAGGATGGCAATGGAGAGCAGTGATCGCAGTGGCAGATGGGTGCAGGTTGACCACAAAGACCGATGAAGAGCTGTTCAGGGAAGAGAGGCTTGAAATAGAGATGGTGTTTGAAATGAGTGTGACCTATTAGTTAAAAATCCACTACAGGGACGTACCACAGAGGATGGCAATGGCTCTGGAGGTGCCACCCACATGCTGGGGGAGGATATGGTCAAGATACCCACAACCCCATGTACCACAAGTCCCTATGACGTGGGTCACAAAAAGAGAATAGGGGGAGTGAAAATCAAGCTGAAGCCAGGAACAATTTTACCAAAAGTTAAGCAGTACCCCCTAACTAAAGAAGAAGATGAGGGCATTTATGAGACAAGAACAGCCCTTTCATCATCAGAGTCCCCATGTAATACCGCAGTGTATCCTGTGAGGAAAGCGAAGGGGGGTCATGGCGTTTCATACAGGATTTAAGGCCTCTTAACCACATTGAAGAAGCAGAATCTCATTTAGTTGCAAACCCAGCAACAATTTTGTGCAGCATTCTGGCGGAAGCTGCCTGCTTCACGGTCATTGACTTGAAGAATGCATTCTTCTCAGTACCACTACAGCCAGACTCACAAGACTTGAACAGCTTTATGCATAGAAAACAGAAGTGGAAACACAGTTGTCTTCCACAAGGGTACTGCAAGTCACCAACAGAGTGATACGGATGGATTTAAGCAACATACAGATGGAGAGCACAGTTTTACAGTATGTAGATGAAATTTTGATTTGCAGCAAGACAGAAGATCGGTGTAGGAAGGACTCAGTGCACAGTGCACATGCTGAGTGTGTTAGCTGACAAGGGATACAAGGTGGACAAAGCCAAGTTACAGTACTGTCAGAAAGAGGTGTTATACACTGGACAGGCAATATCCCAAAATGGCAGACAGATCACCCCAGAGAGAGCCGAGACAATACGCAAGACACCTAAGCCCACGACAGTGAGGGAAATGCAACAGTTCTTTGGATTATGCAACTACCGCAGAGCATGGGACTTTGGGGGTCATTCCGAGGTTGGTGCAAAGGGACAAACGATGCTGGTAAAGGATTACTGTCATCGATTACCGCTACGGGCTATTCTGACCAGCCTGACCGCTATTAGCGGCATCGTAATTTACGGGCCTCCATGCCGGTATTAGCAGCATGCCGTAAACTGTAGGATATTATCAAGTTAAGCGGACATGCAAATAACGCCTTCATGAAGGCGTTAAAATTGGTTACCGGCATGCCGTAAATACCAACATCGCAGACCTACTGCAAAATGCCATGTGTAGTGATCCCAACTGCCACAGGTGCACACAATCAGCACAGGTGAAGGCAATGGAGTCTTCCCCACTACAAGAGGAGCACACCCACACCCCCACCCACACCAAGATGATTCCAATAGTAGTAGCATTACTGGAGCTGGAGGACATGCTTGCATTGCCACAACAGCAGCAACAACAACAACAGCCGGCACCACAGAGGAGACACAGGAGGCGAAGGAGGGTGAGACAAGCCCAGCATGCCCAACCAGTGCAGCCACAGTTACCACACAGGCAGCCCCCAATTCCACGCATCAGACCCAGTCCTTTCAACCTAACCCCTGAGCAGATCCACACCCTGTACCGTCTGGACCGGGACACCATCAACGCCATTGTGGACCTGATACACGACGACATTGACAGTCTCATTGAAATACGCACCGCTATCCCCCCTTTACTGAAGGTAGTGTCTGTACTCCACTTCCTTGCCACAGGCACCTACCAGCACACAGTGGGGCACATGCCTGGCATATCACAACCTTTATTTTCTCGGATACTGAACCAAGTGCTGGATGCCCTCCTCAAGCACACAAGGGCATACATATACCTACCACTGACCCCCCAGGAGATATTTGATACAAAAGTTGGCTTCCATGCACTGGCAGGCATGCCAAATTGTGTAGGTGCCCTTGACTGCACCCAGGTGGAGTTGGTGGTCCCGCATGCCATGGAGGTGGTGTACCGCAAGCAATACCACTCCATCAATGTGCAGATGGTATGTGACGCCAGCAAGACCATCACACATTGTTGTGCCCAATATCCTGGATCAACTCATGACTCTATGGTCCTGCGGAACACCATGCTACACTTCATGGAGCGTCATGCTGGACGACGTGCCTGGCTGCTTGGTAAATTGCATGACTGGCACATGGCATTGAAATGGGGGGAGAGATGCACACACCACCATGCTGCCAAACGGTACATGACACCCAAATTCCATAGGAATGAAGTAAGGTTGACACCTATCACTACATGACTAACAGGAAACCACCCCACATCCCACAAGACCTGCACCACTCATCAGCGGCCCTCACCCTCCGTAACGCCATCCTGCACCATGCAGTGCATATGCACTATGTTGCGGCCTCCAGCATATCACCACACAGGACAAGCATCCCTGGAAGTGCATTCAACTGAACCAACTAGGGAATCCACAGTCTGTCACAGGGCCACCACATCCACAGGAGTGCTGCATGTCACCATGGGAATGATCAGCGCTAATTGCACAATAATGCACAGACTACTGGCAATGCTCCCTCTAAGTAAATCTCACAGAACACAACACATCACAATTCTGACACGAACACAGCTGCATGCGTACACGATGCATGTGCAACAATACGTCAGTGCACACAATGTATTATCTTGAAGATACAACCCACTCCATTAGTCGATGGCACAGGACACATTGAGGGGCTGAAGATGGCATAAATTCATCCATGAACATGTGCATGTGGTCAACTATAAACTGCTGGCATGTGTGACTAGTACAGCTATACATCATGAATTGACTAACATTTACCTTTATTGCCTCCCAAGTGATAGTGACACTCCCTTGAAGCCATGGCTCCTCACCCCTGTCTGAAACCCACAGAACAGGCACGAGGAAGACTACAATCGTTCCCATAGCCATACCCGTGTAGTCATCGAGCAGACCTTTGGCCTGTTGAAGGCACGATTTCGCTGCCTCAGCTGGTCAGGTGGGGCACTCCTCTACAGGCATGAGGAGATGGCCAAGATCATCATGGCATGTGTCATGCTGCAAAATATGTGCATCTGCCAGAACGTGCCCCTGCCATTGAACTACTACCACCTGGTGTTGATGAAGGGGAAGAAGAAGATGTGCTGGACATCATCACGGTGCCGATGCACAGGAGGGACTTGCTGTGCGCCAGTCAGTGATTGCACAATATTTCTGACACATATGGCAGCAGAGGGTGACGTGATGGTTGGACAGAGGGCACTGGGTGTGGGGGTACATGTACACTATGCACTGTAAATGAATAAATGACACATTTGCAATGATGAATGTCCACTCAGGTCTTGTTTTTCACACAACGGGTGTATTAAATATAACAATGTAAATGTAAGTGCAAAAACCCTCCACCACCCTCATCCCTCTCCCCCTCCCCCACAACTCCCCCGCACACCCTTAGCCCCCTACTCATTCCCCCACAACTCCCCCACGCACCCCCTTCCCCCCACAACTCTCCCACACGTGTCCCATCGAGTCTCAAATGCCCGAGTCTGAGTCTGCCCTGATGCTCAATTGGCACTCCCTGGTCCAGGTGGTGGCATGTCTTGCCGGCGCAGGGTACGCGCCGACCTGCGGAGTGGGCTTGTCTGTGTGGAACTGGATGAAGACGGAGTGGCCGCCTGTTGGGATTGTGAAGCGGGATGCCCTGCCTCCATGGCATCCGCCATGCAGCCTAAGACCTGGCGGAGGGTTCCTCGCAGAGGCGGCTGGGGTTGTCAGCAATGGATTTCGCCACGAAGGCCATGGAGGCAGTGTTGTCTGTGATGCACCTGCCTAGGGTGTGAACGTTTTCACGCCACTCCTGTCTGGCCAGTCTGTTGTCCTCAGCAAATTCCTGCACAAGGGCAGTAAGCAGGTCAGACTGCTGAGGCCCTGCGGGTGCACCTGTGGAGGTGGTCGGTCCCTGCTTGTCCTGCCCAGCCTGCTCAGCCTTCCTAGTTGTCAAGATGGGACTGAAGTGTCCTTCCGTCTGGTCCTGTCCAGACTGCTCCGGGGTCGTGGCGTGCTCTGCATCGAGTGACGATATTTGTGGGGATACCGGTAGACTTGAGGTGCAGACCACTGCCGACAAAACGTCCTCAAAGGGCACCCATATGTCGTCCTGTGGGTCCTCCACAGCCAGGGGTGCTGTGGCTGCCACCTCCCCAGCCAAACTGGACTGCTCGGATTGTGGTGCCTCGCCTGAATCATCAGGATGGCCAATGGTTGGTGGTGGTGGTGGTGCTTCGCCCTCTACGGGCCTTGGTGGCACCGGTGTAATGGGTACCTGGGGTGGCTAGCCTGTTGGTGCACGGCACCCCCTGGGTTGTCCCCTCGAGGTCAAAAGGCTGTTGCTGTCATCCCGGGACCTCTTCTGGGGTGTGGACTGTGCAGGGGTTGCATCCTGCCCGTCGCTGTCCTGGTCAGTGCCTGTGGGGGTCGAAGAGAGGGACGGCATGAGTGATGTTTTTATAGGCATCATACATACATTAGGACAATTGCTCATCCACACAATTGGGCGTAATAGGCATTTGTTTTGGATGAGCACGTTCTTTGATACATGGGTGGTTTATGCAGGCATACGTCAGCGTGACTCATGTTGGCCAAGAGCAATGCTATCTGACATGCATAGTATTTTGGGCCTGCACACTGTGTGACTCATGGCATTTACATCTTTGTGTGTTATGTCATGTACGATATTGCCTTGCGGCAGACATCTGCATGTGTCTGTAATGCGTCCGCCCACTTTTCTGGGAGTGTGTGTGTGTGTTCGACCATGACTTGACTCTTTGAACTGACATATTGGTTGACTTTCATCAGTATTGGCATTACAATGTTTACTTTGGACACTCACCTCCATCGCCCGATGTTGTGGCGCCACACTCCATCTCGCCAACACCTTCGATCCCCTCCATTCCTATCATGCTGGCGCAGATATCCTCCCATGGTGTGAGCTTGATTGTGGAACTGGGACCTCCTCCTGTTCCCATAGCGTGGCTGCGGTTCACTTAGAGGATATTTCGTACCCCAAGTCGCAGGTTGTCCCAGCGCTTGCGGCAGTCTTTGATCGTGTGTGGGGTGTTCCCAACGGCACTGACCTTCTGAGCAACAAGTGCCCAGATCTCCTTCTTCTTCAGTACTGCCTCTCTCTTCATGTTATTGGAGAATACTATGGCAGCATGCCCCTGCAGTGTGTCTACCAGCATCTGCAGCTTGTCCTCATTGAATCTTTATTTCTGCTGGCGGGCAGCTCCCTTCTTCAGGGCCTTGGGCATAGTGGTGTTATGAGTGGATCTTTTCATGACAACAGCATAGTCCGAAGGGTCCTGTGTGGTGAGGTTGGCAATGGATTGTGTTTTTAAAGATGGCCGCCATGCTCCTTCCCGTTCCTATGCAATGACGCTACTTCTGGTTCCGCTTATTAGCGGTGACCGTTAATAGCGGTGACTGCTATTAGCGGTCACCGCTAATAACGGTCACTGCTAATGCCGCTTTGGACCTTGTCGGTAGTGTTATCTGTGCTATGCTTGATGCCGCTAAGGGCATATTAGGTGCCTTTAACGACATGGCACTAATGACCTTACAGGCATGGCGTAAAGCTCATGCCCACGAAGTTGTAACAGTCCTCTAATAGCGGACTGATGACTGCCCGGACATGCTATTTCCGCCATGCCGGTAAGGAGAGTTACTTACCGCCAAACTCAGAATGCGGGCCTTTAACTATAGCACATACACAAGGCCACTACTAGGTACCCAGAAGGAAGCAAAGAAAGGAAACAAGACACTGACAGGGACCACTGAGATGACTGAGGCATTCAAGGAACTGAAGGAAGCAATAAGCACAGCACCAGTGCTATGGGTCCCCGACTACAAAAAGGAATTGTTCCTATTCTCTCACACTGACGGTGCAGTGATGAAGGCAGTACTGACACAAAAGACCAGCATGGGACAAAAGTCAATAGCTTACTACCGTGGGAAACTAGACCACATAATGAGATGATACTATCAGTGCGAACAAGCTTTGCCAGCTGCTGCATTTGCAGTGAAGAAGTCAGCAGCAATAACCATGGAGTGCACCATCACTATCTATGTGGGGCATACCCTCTTTGCGATACTGCAGAAGCCAAAGATCCCTCTGACTATACAAAGAGCATTAGGGTACGAGGTGATACTATTGAATGTGGGACTGAAGATAGTGAGATGCAGAATTCTCAACCCAGCAACATTTCTAGCATATGTCCTTCAGGTAGGAGACTATACACACGACTGTACAGCAAACATAGATATGGTCAGCGACACCCGCAAGGTAGAGGTCCACTTGAGCGAGGAAACGTGCTCAACATTGACGGTTCTTCAACAATTGATCAGACAGGTGGGGTCAGGCATACGGGATCTGCAGTAGTAAGACGGAAGGAAGATGGGCCTAATGAAGTAGTAGCCATTACACAACTACCATCACACTACTCAGTGCAAGCAGCAGAACTAGTGGCACTAATACCAGCACTAGAACACAGCGTAGAGAGGGAAGTGACAATATATTGCGACTCTGCCTATGTGACATCCACAGTACACTCTGGACTGTCACAATGGCTCAGGAGAAGGTTCAGAAGGGTGGACGGGACTCCAGTACAACATGCACTTTTACTGGGCAGACTGATTAATGTGTTTGTTTATCCAAGACAGATAGCAATAGAGAAGTGCCAAGCACACATGAAAGGGGAAGATTTCATCTCAAGGGAAACGAAACAGCACACTTTGAGGCATAATGTGGAGCATATTTTGGGGTGCCATGGGAACAAGGAAGATCTTCAAATGCGTGAGAGTGCACCAGAAATATGGTATTTAAGGAGGGGTACAACATACTGATGAGAGGTTGAGTGGGCACTGCTTATTTTTCACGTGTTTGTTGATATTATAGCAAAATGATATATATCAATATCAAAGTTTTATGTGGGGTACAGCCCACCGTGGAGTGCCACTGTGCTGAGCCCAAACAATTACAGGAAAGAAAAAGACCTAGGCCATTAGCCTTCGGCGTGGGCCGCACACCCGTAGTGCCCACTTGGGGGTTATTTGCTTATTTGAAGTTCATTCAATTGCTTCTTATTGTTTAATGATCACTTTAGACATTGTTAGTTATACAATAAATTGTGTTTATATCTCACTGTAATGTGAGTTGTATTCAACTTGTTACAAGGCAAACATGTTAAACAGCGAACAAAGTTTGGGGCCAATGCATTTCGGATAATGAATCCTTCATCAGGGCCTTAACAAATCATATTTCTACTGTGCAGCATTAGTAACCAATACACGTAAGTATTAATACAGGGTACCCACAACATAGCACAAACAAACACATAGGAAATGTTGATCAAGAGAGATAAAAAGATAAACGAATGAAAACAAATGAAGAAAAACCAATAAGAAAAAAACATAAATACAACTCATATTTGGTCTTGCATGCTGTTGTTCATGCCTTACTTTTAATCATTGTCTAATAGGTTGTCAATGTCATACTTTAACCATAGTGACGTTGAATATTGATACTTTCCGTTTCTATTATCTATATGAAACACTGTGCTGTGTTAGTATGACAGCAGTTACACATAACGTATTAGTTGGAGCACTGGATTGGTCCACCGTGTCTTGTGCGAATGAGTATCACAATGATGTGATTTATAACGGTAACAGAGTGTTCAGGGTCTGAAAGGTAACACTGACCTGATTATCTTTCTAGCAGCGGCTGATGCCGTGTAACGAAACGTGTGTAGTGGAATGCATATAGTTGAATCTAGAAAGAAACCGCGTGATATATTAGCTCATAAGCAAGTAGAACACGTATTGGATACAAAACATGTCTAATGGATTCTTACCTTATGGACCTTGAGTCGTGTTGCTAGCTGGCTCTCAGTCCAGACGAACGCGATTGTTCGTCTGCGGTGTTTGAAAAAATTGAAACGTTGTCATGGTGACATGAATAAACAAGAACAAGCAAGATGGCCGCTCCTCGCAAAAGCGGTCAGCCATCTATGTGTGGGTAATATCAAAGCAAATGGCTGGGTAATATCGAAGCCAATTGATGTAGGTTGGTGTGAGGAAGGTTATTAATCACGTCTGATTTATGGAAAATGTAAATGATGCACAAAGCGCTAAGCAGGTATTCTCATGAAAAACACGTGCTGCTAGTGCCTCTTATATTGCACTCGTGTGTATATTTACAAGATCAAAACAATAATAAGTGATTCAACAATCAAAATATGTAAAACTGTGTATCTGGTGTGTTAAAGGTCAAATCACCAAAATCCCTGTAATTATACGATAGTAATGCCGAAAATGGTTAGTCATCTAACTGCGATAAATGAAGATTAATCGAGTAAGAATGTTCAAGTACAGGCTGCCTAGACTAATCACTTGACCTACCAATCATCATCCATCATACAAGTAACCCCTTTTAGAGATACTGCTAAAAGTGAAGAAGTTAGTAACATATACCATATCGACATTCATGTCTCCTTATTCATGAGAAGCAGTTCAGATCAAACTCTTCGTTCATCCCTCTAGGGGAAAGTGTATCCAGGTGGTCAATCCAGAAGGCTTTTCTTTGCTGTCTCCATTTCTTTGTGTCGCTGCCTGCTTTTGAATTCTCGATGGTTTCCAGTGTTAGAAATCTAAATTGTGCCACACTATGTTTCTTGTCCATGAAATGTCTGGCCACTGCTGAGATAACATGTTCATTCATTCTGGTCTTGAGTTTGCGTCCAGTCTCTCCTACGTGATATAGGCCACATGGACAACGTATGCAATATATAGTGTTTTCCCTGTTGCAAATCCCTCACCTTGTTTCCATTGCACAATAAGCCTGGGTCCGACCTCCATTTCACGCCCCATAAGATGGTGATGGGACGGCGCATGCATCTTACCCAGGCTCCTCCCACATGAGCACTGAAAGATTGTGATAGTAGTACAGATGTGTTAGGACAGGAAATGTCTGACTATGTTACTTATTTGGTGGCTAGCGCTTCTTTTATCTCTCGCCAGATACAAACTGATACAACACAGAAGACAGCGAAGAGAGCAACTGCGACAGCATTCCACAAGACTCTGAATTTAAGAACCCTGTGAGGGTAGGGGACATTGTCCTCCTCAGGAACTTGGTTAGGCACTGGAATGCGCCAAGCTTCACTGGTCTGCATGTCATGGAGAAAGTGGCCAACCATGCTGTCAAGCTCAAGGGGAAGACGGTCTGGAACTACTTGGCAGATGTCAAGCCCTAAAAAGCAGTGGCCTCACCTGGCAACAAGGTCACCTTGACCAACAAGGCCAACATACAGCACCTAGGAGAGCTACAAGCTCGTTCTGAACGTACACATCCAGGAGGATGGCATTCAATGGTCACACGTTCGCGAGCAGCAGAAGTGGAGAACGGACTCCTTGTGGACATAGATTAGGGTACACTGTTTGTTATTTTTCTTTCCACACATAAAGCCGATGTAATTGCTGATGATTGTCCATGTTGCCTTCTGCCCATTACCCAGATACTATCCCAAACCAATTTGTCCATACCGTGAGTAGACCCAGCATGTTCCGAGCCCGATCCCCCGGAGTATACTATCTTGCATTTATATAATATTTGGCCCAAACATACCCACAGCTTGAGCATGGCAATCCCCCAGTCTTCGCCACACTGAGAGACCCATCAGTAAGAAAAGTGTGGGAAGACGTGTTTGCCTTTGCCATCAGTGACTACCTGGTCTGCAGGGCTTAAGAGCATTTAAAATACTAACAAAATAAAGCATTTCTTTGTGCATTTCAGGCGGGTAACTATATCTTCAAGCTGGAAGGATCAAGCAGCATAAGTGAAAATGAATGACCTATTAAAAAATGTGATGGTTCTGTTGGTCTTACTTATTGCTAGCAGTGTTATTATTTTCGTATTCTGGAAAATAAGTTGCGTTGATAGTGCTACCGATGTACCCTCTACTAACATTTCCCCAACCCAAGCAGGTGGAACAACAATGTCACGTGGACAGCAGAAAACTTCTGATAAGGTAGGGTGAGGTAAGTGCATTGTTGACCCAGACATGAAGGGGTAGACATATACCTGCATGGCACCATCTTGGTTCAAGGCCCTCAGGACAACCTTCTCCTCATTGACAGAAACATCCCATGCCTCATCAATTTCTCCTTCTTCTTCAACTGTCCCTCTTTCCCTTCCTCGGCTTCCTTGCCTCACCCTAAAGCCCCCCTTGGCTCCCTTGCCCTCTCCTCCTTCCTCTCCTGCCCCCCTCCCTTGGGCTCCGTCTATACCTCCTTCTACTCTGTACCCCTTCCCGGAAGCCCTTCAAGGATGGCACCTTCTCCACATTGCCACTCTCAACTCTAGCTCAGCCATCAAACACTACTCTGACACCTGTCACCTCCTGGAAGAACTTGACCTTGATGTCCTCAGTCTCACTGAGACATGGTTCACTGCCAGCTCTGTCATGAGCTTTGACACTGTCCTCCCTGATGGCTACAAAATCCTCTCTGCACCCAGATCCACAAGGTTCAGAAGGGGTGTAGCCCTGGTCTTCCTGGAGTGGATTCCTGTTTCTGTCATTCCTATGCAGACCTACTCCTCTTTCAAATGCCTTGTCTGCAGACTTTCTCTCTCTCCTGGCCACTCTCTTACTGTGGCTACTATCTATCGGCCACCTGGTCAGATGACCTCCTTTCTCTCTGAGTGGGCGGACCTCTCCTACAGCTTCCTGGCCTCAACCACTGAACTCCTCCTTCTTGGAGACCTCAACATCCACCTGGATACTCCCTGTTCCTCCTCTGGACTCTTTCGTGACCTCTGCAATTCTCTCTCTCTCTCTCTATTCTCCCCTCTGGCCTGACACACTCTGCAGGGCACAAGCTGGATATCTTGATCTCCTCTGACCTCCCCTTCTCCATCCCTCTGACCACTCCTCTCTCCCGGAGTGATGATTCCCTCCTTTCCTCCCATCTCTTCCTCTCTACTCCTCAGGCCAAGCCAACTCCGAAACTGCCACCTACCTTCTCGATCATCCAACCCATTATAGGTGTTTCGGTTGAGGCTTTCGCCGCCACTTTCTCCCCCCATCCTCCTCTGACTGACTCACATCCTGACGCAGCCCTTTCCATGTTCTACTCTTCCAACTCTGATAGTCTTGATGTTCTTGCCCCTGTCATGAGGATTTGCTTGAAGCCCAAAGCCAAGTGCAACTCTTGGTATGACTCTGACCTAGTTACCCTTAAACGCGATTATAGGGTGGCTGAGAGGAAATGGTGGGCTTCTGCACATCCTCGCACAAACTGCTCAGCCGCCGGCTCCTAAGGCAATGCCGGCTCCTTGTCCAAACTAAGAAGAGAATCCACATCCAAGCCCATGTCTGTGCAGCATCTAACAACACAGCCAAACTCTTTAAAATCTGCAAGGAGCTGGCCAACCCTGCTGCAGTCTCCACCTCTCCTGTTGCCTCCGATACCCTTTGCACAGCCCTTGCCTCTCATTTCATCTAAAAAACCGAGGACATCCTGTCCACCCTCTCATTCTCTTGTCCTCTTCCCCCTTCTCTATCCGCTACCCCTAGCCTTTCTGAAGCCTCCCCCCTTCCTCTTTCTTTCCTCTCCTCTGTTTTCCCCTGATGAGATTTCCAGACAAGTCATATCTATGAAAGTCTCATCAAATCAGGTTCTTCCCTGCTCTTCCAAAACCATCATGGACCACATTGACACCCTTGCTCCTGCTCTGGCTGACTTCTGCAAACTCTCCTTCACCTCTAGAGTCTTCCGCTCTCCTCTGAAGAACACACTTGTGCACCCTCTTCTCAAGAAGCCCACCGCCGACCCCTCATGCCTGGTCTCCATCACTCCTTTCCTGGGCAAACTCCTGGAAAAGCTGGCCATCTCTCAGCTTAATCTTGACACTGTTTCTGTTGGTTGTCTGCATGACCATCAGTCTGGCTTCAGAGCTTCCAGAAGCATGGAAACTGCTCTCCTAAACATCTGTGAAGACCTGCTCTCCAACCTGGACGCTAACATCCCTCTGTCCTCATCCTGCTCGATCTCTCTTCTGCCTTTGACACAGTCAACCATGCCAACCTACTCAGCCATCTCTGTGATAACCTGGGTATCACTGATCAGGCCCTGGCCTGGTTGACCTCTTTCCGCTCTGATCAACCCTCCCAGGTCCAACTTGGGTCCTTCTTTTCCTCTATCTCACTCGCTACCTGTGGTGTTCCCCAGGGGTCTAACCTCTCTCCCTGGCTTTTCAACCAATATCTGGCACCCCCTGCCCACCACATTGCCGCTCTCTGCCACAACTTTCAGTGCTATGCGGATGACACTCATCTCGTTTTCAGGCTTCCCTCTGCCATCTCTTCTCCTTCTCTCATCTCTGACTGTCTGTCTACTATCCAGGAGTTGTGTGCCACCAACAATCTCTGCCTAATGCCAGTAATTCAGGGATTCTCCTCATCGGCACACCTGCACCAACCTTACCTGTCACTCTCTGGCCAGCCTCCCTTGGCCCTCTTCCTTCTCCCACCCGTGCGGCTAAGAACCTCAGGATCATCTTCAACTCCACACTCTCCTTTTCTCCTCACATCTCTGATGTCTCTAAAAGGTCAAACTACCAATTGCACCTCCTCAGTAGTATTCTCGCTTTCCTCTCATTCCCCCAAAAAATCACTGTGTCCCGACCCCTGGTTCTCTCTAGGCTGGACAACTGCAACAGCCTCTTTCTAAATCTGCCTGCTTCTACTCTCGTCCCTCTGCAACTCATCCAGAACAGGACTGTGAGACTTTTCTTGGCCTCAAGCCCTGGGATCTTATCTCTCCAGCCCTGACATCTCTTCATTGGCTCCCAATGGCTGCAAGGATTAAATCCAAGACCCTTTTAATCATCCACATGGCTTTCTGGGGCCTGGGTCCACAATACCTTCAACTCTCCCTCCGTAAATACCTTCCTACTCGAGCTCTTTGCTCCACCACTTCCAACTCCCGCAGGGTCAGTTGCTTCTCTAAGCAACGGGTTGGGGCTAGATCTCTTTCCTTGGCCGGGGCCTCCCTTTGGAGCAGCCTCCTTGCTTCTCTGATACTTGAGGAGAACCATCTCTTGTTCCAGAAGCACCTCAAGACCTTCTTCTTTGATTCTGACTTTGCTCTTCCTCTCCCTGCTAATCTGTCTGCTTCGGCATCAGGCACCAGGTTACCCTCTGAGTTTTGGGCCCAGATCCCTGCCCACCCAGCCACACACCCACACTGCCTCCTGGCAACCCTTGTACTTGGGTCTGTATCTGTAACCCTACAGTCCCCTTACCTGCACTTATCAGACACCACTTGTCTGTGCCTTAACCTTGCACTTGCCACCTCCCTGGCTGTACTACCAGTCGTTGTTGTTTTATCCCATGCTCAGCACTTTCCACTCCTCCCCTCTCCCTTGCACTTTCCCCCTTCCCTACCTTGTGCACCTGAGTGTTCTCAATGTCACTTGGCCTAGTAAGATTGTTGTTCTGTCCTCCCTTGTTGCCCTCTATTGACTTGTTGCGCTCTGAAAAACCTGTGTATGAGCGCGATACAAATAAAATACCATATCATATGTTATCTCACCGACAGTGCTCGAATGTCTAATAATATGTGGTACAAACACATGACCAAAGTAGGTAAAGAAACCCCTGGGGAGAGCTGATATGTCTGCTACTTAACCTCCTATGCCATGAGGGCCTCCAGAACGTTCATAGCCACTAAAATACCAGCAGCAAGAGCACAATGCCTAATGTATCTCTTCATGGTGACAACTTAATGAAGATTTCAAGGGAAGACAGATAGAAGGATGTCTAAAGCAATGTTCCCGTATGAAGATAACTACATAAAGACATTAGACATGATGAAGCTATACAGTACATAACTGATGGGCCTGACAAATGAGAAATTAAGACTATTACCCTGAAAGAATTGCCATGTCCATGGACAAAGATAAAGGGACGGGAGGAGAGCCAGACTGCTGGGAAAGACCACAGATACTAGTGTATGGCCAAGTGTACACAGATGATGGATGGAAGGATGGTGTAGTAGGGAGCAAGGCACTGACACTAGCACAATCACCAGTGTACAAGGTACAAGAAAAAAATGACAAGTGTCTGAAGGAATGGGAAGCAAGTGCAAAGTTACTGACATGGGTGGCAAATAAAGCTGGTCTGATGCCGATAATATATCTGATGAAACCAACACTGTCTCATCATAATAATGGTGAAGTTGAAGTTGGCAAGAATGTTGGATGCGGGAGCAGTGAACATGCAATTATGAAAGCAGGAACAGCAGTACTGATGGACCACTTCTGGCATGTGGATCGAAAGCATACGAGAAGTTGCCACCCGACTAGGGAGGATTTTGCTTGCTGATCCACATCAACCTGCCGTGCCTAGTTGTGCCCCGCAAGGACGTGAAGCTAAATGAGTTCCCAAAAATGGACAATAACAAAAGAAGGAAGAGATTGCTTCAGGTGAGAAGGTAGAAAAGCCAGCCGAATTGAGCAGAGTAAAGAGAGGAAAAATTACTTCTCAGAAACATCGGAGACATCATTACATGAGATCCCAGCAGAACACAGGCTGTTCAGCATGACACAAATGTTCTTTGCATCAATAATACCTTCTGTACAGACGTACACAAATGCAAAGTGGGTACAACTCATCTGCAACTCACCTGCAGGGAGCTGATGGTGACTATTAATTCTACAGTGAATGGGTTCAACGCAATAAAGTAAGAGCTCGGAACAATAAGGATGGTGGCACTCCAGAATAGATATCTTCTGGACCACGTCACAGCTATGGAAGGAGGTGTTTGCGCAAAGATAGGGAGTTCCTGTTGCACATACCTACCTGCCAACGATGAAAACAATGGAACACTATCAGATGCAGTGCCACTGCTGGCACAGATGCATGCCAAAATGGAAGAAGAAGCAAGGGGGGTGGGAAAGGGCCAGAGATGGATAGCGTACATATGATCCTGGATGCCATCATGGCTGTCAGATGGACTAAAAGTAACAATTGAAGCACATGTGCTGGTAACAACATCAATATGTGGAATTCAAATCTGCATGGCTGGTGCAAGAAGGCAGCAGAGGAAGCTATTGGAATGCAGGTCCTAATTGATGTGAATATAGGAGGAGCAAAACACGAGATTGTGGCAGAAAGGAACAAAATAAGGGGAAGGATTGCACAATGAAAACTGTTCCCACTTGGAGCAATGAAGCAGGACAACCCATTAGATGCAAAGTACTATGAAGGGAAGAGGGTTTAGTGCAACCGTGAAGAAGCGTGCTGTTACATGAACTGTTCGTTGGATGATCACACAAACTACTATGGGCACCTCGGAGGAATAACAAAGATATGGCAGACAAGAATAAAAGGACTGTCGAATAAGGATGTGGTCGACAGGTCAACCAGAGGGGGGACTGAAGAGGGATGGGGAATCTTGCCACCACCCCGCCACCTACAAAATTCATGACAGGGAAGAAGGCCAGAAAACACTGTAATCACCCAATCTATTTCGTACGAATTCCTAATGGACCCATGATCAACAAGTATGTTGAGAGGTATCCCCTCAGTCAGCCTTACCGACCAAGGGACATACAGATCTATCCATGCATGGATGAAGAGCCACAGGCCATGATCAGAGACACCTGTATGGACAGCTTGGACTAAACACCAAGAAGCCATATTGCTGACTTTGTTAGAGACACCACGACATAGCAGGGTTAAACATGAAGCACATGTGCCATCCGCACTTCGGGACACAAACACACACTCAAATTCATGAAAAACACAAGCATACAGTTCTATAGTTAGAGGACAAATACATATACATACTGTCATTGCTTTTATTATTTTGCCATTAGCCAAATGCAGCAATGCAGAAACCGCAAGACAAGTGATCCTAAGCAAGGCTTGCAGATGCTTAAACATGACTAACCATATGGAATTGCAGCAGCACCTATGGGACCTGACAGGGCCAAGTGTCACTAAACTATAGAAGCAGACTCCCAGTGCCCCTCTGGCATACCTGGGGGTCCGTCCCCAACAAAACCTTGTGCTTCAGGTAGACCAATAAAACAGTGGGTTGGTAATAAATGAACATATAGTGTTGCTAGCTGGAATACCAGGGGGTTGTGTCATATAATGGACAGCAAAGGTTCTCTGCCCCAACTCACCAAATACAATGTATTTCTGCTACAAGAAACCTGGCTAGATTCAGTGGTTCATTTTGATGGATAACACTTGTACCAAGTAATGGCAGAGAACGGTCCACGTGGTAGACCTTACAGGGGTCTCATTATTGGGGTTAGCCAAAAGCTGAATTCTCGTGGTATTGCTGTGCCCCTGATTAACAAAAATGTCCTGGTGGTGGAATTAACACTTGGTGGAAGGACGGAGAAATGTAAAATGCTGGTTGTGAATGTTTACATTCCCCTGATTTAACTTGTCTGGAACCCATGTACGAAGACTTAAATGAGCTGTTTGCTGAATGACTTGGTAAGCCTTACAATGAAATTCACTTATTGGGTGGTGATCTTAATGTCCGCTACATAGATGAGGAAAAGTGAGCCCCTTTCCAGGACATCGACAAGAAAAGTATTATGCTGCAGAAGAAAGGTAAAAGTAAAGATAGGCAGTGGGTCCAATTCCTTAAGGATTGGGACCTTACATTACTTAATGGGAGAACAAAGGGCAAATGTCCAGGTCAATTTACATGGGATATAGGTACTTGGGGGGAAGCCACTTTAGATTTCTTTTTCGGGAACAATACCTGTATGGAGAACGTTACTGAGCTTACAGTACTCCCGAATATCTTTAGCGACCATGCCATTTTGGTTCTAACCATGACAGGGCTTATCCATATTACCAAACCCCAACGTTGCAGAAGTATCAATACCAATCACGTGGGAAACTGCACTCGTTGGACTACTAAAAGTTACCTCTTTCCTTTCTCTTTTTGCTGTGGACGCTAATTACTACCTGTCAGCCTTAAGTGTGAATGAAATAGAGGAGTGGTTAAAAAAAATTGGAGGACGAACACATGAATAAGTTTGAAATCACGATTCACAAGGTTACATGTCTTTAGATCAGGGTAATATATAACGAATGCCTATATATCGAATCTTTTATCTTGAAAACCTTTCTAGTGAATGCATTTTTTTTTTAGTGGTCCCCCCTCCAAACCCCTGTTTCCCAGCCCTAAAAACCCATCCAGACCATTTCCCAAAAATATTTAACCCTTTCCCCCACCCTAAATACATTCACTATAAAGGTTTTCAAGATAAAAGATATGATATATGGGGATTCAATATACAGGATTCGATATAAACACTGTATACCGATTCACAATACCTTTTATTCTATTGCTTTTAACTGGAATATAAGTGCTAGTTTTCAGAACCTCATTTGTCCTCTAATTCATTGTGTAGTCTTTTCTTTTTTCTAACAATGTCCATATCATATTTTTTGCCTTGTTTAGTTATTTTTTCCAGGAATTGATAGCCAGTCCCTCTCGCTCGATTCAAGACACACAATGGCCCTCATTACGACCCTGGCGGAAATCGCGGTGCAAAATGCACCACGGAAAGCTGCCGATAGCGCCATGGGGGTTGGCGGATTTTCCGCCCCATTCCGACCTTGGCGGGGCGGTAAATCCCCATTCCCCATTTTACCCTTCCCCATTCCCATTTTTGCCCCATAGGGTATAATGGGAGTGGGGAAGGCGTTAATTACGCCACCTCAAAATACGGTGGCGTAATTAACGACAAGGTCCCGTAGCGCCATGGATTTCTCCGCCCGGAAAAACCAGGCGGAAAACGCTCCATGGCGCTACGGAAACTCGTAGTAGGGCGGACGGGTCCGCCGCGAATAACGCTGGCGTAAACCCACTCCGCCAGGGTCGTAATGAGGCCCAATGTGCCTTCTAGCTATTATTATAGCATAGAATTCTTAATTGCTTTTATAAAACTGTTTAAGAATTCTTCAAGACCCAAGATGATAATATATGGCTCTACCTCAATCGTAATGTCCATCATAGTAATCATATTCCCACTGACCTTCAACCAAAATACCTTCAAGGTGGAGCATGGTGCTAGCATGTGGATCAAGGCAGATCCTCCATTCCTGTCCTCAGAACAGCACTTGAATATAGCCATCATTCATGACATGTGACATGGGTCAAAATAGATGTAAAAATGAAACTTTAGTGTTGTGTTTGTGTAATCAAGCTCCTTCTGGACACTCACTTAGGTTCCTTGAGTTATGCTTTATTGTAAGTCTCTTAAGATGGTACGGAGCGAACCACTAGCTCCCATCACCCAGGCTGACTTGTCCCCAACTGACTAAAGCTGGAACCTTGACAGACACTCACACCCAAACAGTGCACAGCGGCACATCAACATTCGCTCAGTTCATACATACACAGCAAGCACGATACAACAGTTTTGTATATTTATGTTGTTAATACATGATGTAAATATTTAATGGAACGTGACCAATGCACGTCTTATAAATGGAGGTTCTAGTCATCCTGCGATTTGCTTTTGCTTTTGCACTAGTCCTCTTCTAGCACCTAATCCTTCCAAGCATAGTACCTTGAAGTACTCCAATGGAATCTTTAACGTAATTAGATATTGTGCATTTACTGTCCCAATCTGCAGCCAGACGCTCTGTTCAAACGTTTGCAGCAGTGCCTATTTAAACTGCATTCGTTCTTGCAATTATACTCTTCAATGTATGGTTCAAAGAATGGTATTAATTGTTTGTGAAAATAAGTCTCCAATGCTCTCGCTAGATTACATATTGCAGCAGCATATTCAAGGCATTTGAGTGACATTGCTGGGCTTCTGCAGAGTTATTTGAACTGTGTGGTTATTGTAATATATAATCTATGTGACACCATTCAATTAAGATTTGGCGACTAAATCTCTTGCACTGCTTTGGTACTATAGATCTATAAATATGGCCTTTTGGGGTTTGTGGTAAGTTATTGCTATATTTAGCTGACTGAGAACATCCTCCTGTATTTCCTCAAACAAACGTCAGCGCATTCCTTTTAAATTAACTACAAGGTTCAACGCTGAGCAGCACGGGTTCGATACCTGGACTTGCACTTAAAGTCCAGCATTAAGCGCATTGTGAAAAACAATTTCTTTATACAGAATTCTTCTGTTACTTACATGAAATTCTTGGAGCAGGAGCATCCTCACAAAGAGGATCTTTGGTGTATGTAGAGGGACAGCCTCATATTCAAGTTTGTTCTAACTTGTTTGACTGCTCACTCAACTCTTGAGGTAAGTCTGCCTGTTCAGCCACTGCTACCACATTACTGTGTAGTATAGGCGTGTACCAAAGGTGAAATTGTACTGACACTTGTAGTCTTAATTGCATGTAGTGTTCCCCAAGGGTACTGCATGTGATTCTGCCTAACAGAGAGGGAATCAGAAGGGGCAGCAGTACGATGAAATTTGGACAGGATGAGGGAAAACGTCAGAAGGAGTAACAGGAGAGAAGTCAGACATACAAGCTAAAGGGGAGTGGGGGGAAGGGGCGGAGGGAGCAATTAATGTTTTGGCGAAGAGAAAGAATTTTTGAAGAGAAGAAGTCAGCATATTCAGAAGGAGAGTAAATAAAGGAGCTCAGCATTAGGTCACACACCTCCTCTTTGACTTAAAATATCCTCATAAAGTATGTAATGAGTACCTTGTTCCACATATATTAAAAGCAACCCATCAGGAATCAATCTTGAAAACATGATACCTCAGAGTTACGTGACTTTTTAAAGCCACTCAACCTTGGGCCTCGTTCCTCTATTTAGTCACTGAACTTGGAATATCTGTATAATGTACGGTAGGGGGTACTTTATCCCATATATTACAAGCTAGCTGTGATATCACCACTGACCTTAGTAAGAAAATGACTTCACAACTGCTCCTTAATCAGTTATTGCGCTTTGGTTGTGACGTCACAAGGCCGCCTGCTTGAATCAGCAGAGAGCAGAAATTGCAACTGTCACTACAACGCTTAAATACAGCTGTCACACGCTTTTCTAATTCCTTGCTTGTAAAATAGTTTTCTGTGATACATCAAAGCCATTAATTGACATGGAAATGTTTGTGGTATAAATGTTTCATTAGTGCAATATCCCTCTTTAACCCGTAAGAGCAATTATCTGCATGTCATTACTTATTTTAAAGCACAAAATGAAAACGTTTTTCAGTGTATTTTATTAAACCATTTAAATGATTATTGCTGGAATCAGGTAAAATGCGCTGCAGGTGATGGTATCACTGGAATCAGGTAAGAAGCGTTTCAGGCAGCGGTGAGCGCTACGCTGCTATGAGCAGACTAACGCGAAGTGCTTTCATGTGGGCGGGGCAGGCTTAAGTAGCCTGGTCCCAGCCACGCCCCTTTGCTCTGCCTTGTGGCCCCACCCTGCCACTCCCAGAAGATGCTGCACGTGCAGCCCAATGTATTCCTATGGCCATGCCCGACCTGGATGCATTTGGGGGCCCTACAGGGGAGGAAATAACACGTGCAGCAGAATAAAAATGTACAGAGCACACTTTATCATGAGCCTTTTGCCAAAGGCGCCAGGACTGGGTCCAACTGGACCCTTTATGTGATGGAGCTTGTGGTCCTTGCTCTGTGGCCATGACAAAAACAAAATTACTTCTTATTCTGAGTGTTGGGAAAAAAACCTAAACATATTCAATCCTTTAATGTCAATTTGATGGATCTGCCACATATGGGAGGGCATTGATTAATCCCCCATAGCCAACTGCCTTTGCCTTTCTCTGCCGGTGACCAAAGATATTTATTACACCCTTTGAAGTTTGTCACTTTGTCAGTGGAAGTGGGTGCAGGAGGAACTCACACTTCCTGGTCAAGCTCGCTCCACACTTGCTTTCTTTGTCCTCCCTGCTAGTACTGCCTACAAGTCTGGCAGAACAGGGAATTATAACACCCTCAGTCACATCACATGTCCTTGCAGAATAGTTAACTTATAGGTGTGACTTCCAGTGGGAGGCAAGGCTTTCAATTGAGTTTTGTGCCTGAGCCCAAAAACAGTTTTTTTCTGGTATTCTGAGCCTCTTCCAAGGCGATTGAAATCTTGTGGGGGAAAACATTATGTACATGGCTTTAGTCAACACCCTACCCACAACATGTTTCACTGCCATTTTCTGTGCAAGCAAAAAGCTATCCTTTCACTGTGGCTTTTAAAAGTCATTTTTCTTTTTATTTCACACGTTTGAAAGCCGTTTTTCATCAAATGTTTGAAATTCTGTTCTGTAGGTCAAGAAATTCTTTATTTTGTCCTTTTTTTAACTGTGCGCATCTGCTGTTGGTCCATTAACACGGCGGGTAGGCCCCCTGCACAGGATTCTTTGATTTGACATGGAATAAAGCAAAAGCCAAGCCGTTCTTTTCATTTGCAGTGTTTTAGAGTGCTGCTGTTCACATGAAAGGGCCAACAAAAGCCGTGTTGGGTTGCAATGTTGAAATCCTTGCCCCTCTTGTGAATTAAAAGTAAGACAAGACTGTTTTTAGATGTAGTGCATCATTTTTGGGGATTCAGATGAAGAGAAGCAAATGCAGGGCAGTTTTGAATTCAGTGCATAACTTTTTGGTATTCAGATGAAATAAAAGCAAACGCAGGGCTGTTTTGAATGCAGTGCATAACTTCTTGGTATTCAGATGCAAGAAAAGCATATGCAGTGCCGTTCTTGGTGAAATGTTCAAATGCTTGCCACACATGTGCCAGCGACAGGGACAGCAAAGCCCAGCTGTTTTTTGGTGGCATGTTCAAATGCTTGCCACATACATGCCAGGGAAAGCATCGCACAGTCGTTTTTCGCGTCAATTTTTAAATTTGTTTTTTTAGGTGACAGGGATTTCTGCTTAGGGCCTGTAAATGCACCCCACAACAACAAAGGGTACTTTATTCCATATATGTTTGTCCATGCCACACTTATATAATGCTTCTTATGAAGAAACCATGCCCTTAATAAAGCCTTGCAGAAAAGCAATATTGCAGGGAAATAGCCCACCCTAATAAGATGATCATGACCCCTCCCAAGGTTTAAAATCTATTAGCACACTGTTTTAGAGCTTCTTCTGACTCCTTTTTACACCCATCATGAAGGAGAAAAATAATGATCCGAAGAAAGACGTTTCACCTTTCCTCACTAACCACCAAGAAAATAGCCCTCGGCATCCATGTAAAAGAACAGACTCCTTCCAAGATCGCCAACGAGCAAGTGGCTCTCGGTGGCTGTTGGCCCGTGCCAACTCATTTCACTGACAAGGAAAGGAAAGGAAGTTGGTGCAGTGGATGACAGCAACAGAAGTGGTGATGAGGGGAAAAACCAGAGAGGGTGCCATCATGAGTGGTGAGTTAAGTGCAGCAGCAGAGGTTGGAGAAGGAAGGGTTGGTGGAGGCGAAATAGGAGAGAGGCCCCGGCAGCTGGGCCATGAAGAAATCTCAGAGTGCCATCTATATCAGGAGCTATAGAATTGTTCCCAAGCATTCGGATTGGCAGAGGCACAGTCAAAAGCTGGACAAGGCTTCTTTTTTGCATTAAAACTGCCTAAAAAATTGACCTGTGAAAATGTGCATTAGCCTAGTGAAGGTTACATTTTTTCACAATTGTTTACTGTTGCTTGCTTTAAACAAATAGCAGCACTTAGTACGCTGAGGGTGAGTCTTCCCTGACTCTTCTCTGACTCCACCGGTGTTATGCTGGGTGTCAATCATACGCCAGGGATCTGCACCCTGCAGCTCTCCAGTGTTAGACTCTGGCCCCACCTGAGCTCTCACGACTGACTATGCTAACTAAATACAGCTGATAGGAGTTGTAGTCTAAAACATCTCGAAAGCCAAATGCTGAAGACCCTTGTATACACTTTACAAATATGTTTGCTTGGGGCAAGTTCTACAGCACAACAGTTCTAAGTTGTCGCACAGGGGCCTGATTACAGAAACTTTGCACTTGTGCAAGTGCAAAGTTTGCATGATATTAGCACAAGGGCAAAGTTTGCCCTATTTCTAAAAACACTTGAAAATATGAAAACACCATTGCACGATGAAAAGTGCAGTTTGGCATGGTATATGCACCAAGATACATTTTGGATGCATTACTTGTACCGGGGCAAAGTTTGCCCTAATGCTTATACCATGCCAAAATGCACTTGTCATGGTGCAATGGTTTTCTAATATTTCCAAATGTTTTTAAAAATAGGGCAAACTTTACCCTAGTACTAATACCGTGCAATCTTTGCACTTGCACTGGAGCACAGCTTCTGTAATCTGGCCCCAGGTTGCCACCATTTTGGGATAGAGGGTGCATGGCTGGCCCCGAGCACCACATCTTACCCAATTACAAAGAAGGGAGCACTGTGATGGCACTTCTTTTCGACTAATTTAATTTTGTCTATTTTTAACTACTTGTTTAACCGCAAAAAGTAGATGGTAAATTAGGTTCATAGAATGGGGGTATAGGGGTCTCCCCTGCTTTTTTCGTTAAAAAAAAGCAGTACAATCAGCTCAACAAAAAAATCGGTGAAACTATCACTGGGCAAAACACATGCGAGGAATGATCGTCGCTCTGCAGTAAGGGGCACGCATCCTCCCCTTAAGACTTGCGTTTGCTTGACGATTCGCATGAAACCTCAGTTCGCATGCGAGACATTTGTTAAAGGAAATCCAAATTGCAGCTGCTTCTGCGTCTTTCCGTTCCACAGCGCGCCAAGCCCAGGTCCTCCCTTCAGAGCCACTTGGTGGTTACAAGTTGGGAAACCTGATTGATTGTTCCCAAACTCCTACATTACATAGTTGGAGTTGATTAACCACACGTATATTTTCTGCAGCACGTCTGGCCTTCCCCCTTCTCAAGTTAGTGCTTTTCTGGCCGGATCACAAAAACATATTTCAGGCCATGGAATCAGATCGAGCAGTTAAGGAATCCGTTCCAAATTTATAGGTGATTTGAAGATTGTTTTTTGACATAAATGGTAAGCCTGTGCTGTGGAAAAAATTCTTGACATGTATTCGAAAGGACGTTCATGTTGGCAGGGCGGTTTGTTTTTCACTAAAAAGTCATTAAGCACCTTTGTCCAGGCTTATCAAAAATGTACTCTTTTTGGCTTTGTCATCCTCCTTTCAATTTGTTTTAATGATGTCATCTATTTTAGTCAGAACCCTCTTCCCTGCTAAGAAATGTTCATTGAAAAACTTCAATGCACACACACGAACCCCTTGTATTTCCTTGATTTGATTTTGCGGTTTCTAACAAGTTATTTATTCAGTAGAACAGAATGGTTTCAAAAGACAGATGGATCATAATTGGCATTCCAGTTCTGCTCCTTATAAATTACTTTTCCATATTTTGAAAAAGAAGTTATGATTTCAGAAAGAAAAAAACATACACTTAATTGAACCATGTTTTGCGTGGGCAGACGGAAGCCTCCTTTCCTGGACAGAAGTTAATCGCGTATTAGGTCATGTAATGCAGGTAGGAATTGCTCGTAGTTTACAGACATTATCATTTAAAGTGCAGTGTTTCAGTTCCTAGGGATATGCTGTAGGAATTGTTCCCTAACGCAACAGTCCGCTGCTAAAGAGCTGCAACATTTACACACTGGCCCCAGGCGCCATGAGAGGACGAACCGCTGTGATACAACAGGGATCTTTTATTGTCTAGGATGGGCCGACTGTAAATCCTGCGTCTCAGACTTATGACGGATCGTCTAATGGAGACGTCATCACGCGGAAATGTATGACCGACTGCTGCTGCATCACTGAAGGCTAGACTGCCCGTTGTGACTGCGCTGCTAGACTGGAGCTAAATCAGCGGCGTAAACCGCAGTGTTGCTAACGGTTCTCTAGACAGCTATACATTTTTGACAGGCACATTGCAACAATTAATCCAGTCTTTAAAGATAAATCAAGTGTTCTACGAGTGTCTCAATAAATTCGCTAGTCAAAATTAAATGAATTTCTTAATCATTGACTAAGAAAGCAAACCCCTCCCTAAATGCATTTTTTAACCATTTAATAACCAATGCCCGGGGGATGTACAGGGCCCAAAACATATCAGTTAAGTGAATAAACAGGCAGTGAACAATTTTTAGACAGTCAATACTTAGAGAATACCTCAAACTTTTGTGTCCCTATTGTTTTTGGTGGGTGACAACTCATTGAAGTGTAAGGGTGTGTAGGGGGCTTGGCAGGTGAGTGAACTGTCTCCGTAGTGGGTGACACCCGCCAAAAGCGGGTGAGTTGAGGGGTCCGCTTAGAGAATATATGGATTGGTTGTAGGAGAGAAATGCTTATTAATACTGTGAGACTGTTAAGCATTTGTGTTTGTCTATAGTTAGATTTGCTCTTAAGATACATTACCATGTTTACCACGCACAGAAGATTATATCGCTATAGGGGACTCCGTTTTGGGGTATCGTCTGCTGCGGAGGTGTTTCAAAACACCATCAGTGGAGTCTTGGCAGATCTGGATGGTGTCCTGAACATTAGTGCCAACATCTTAATGTTTGTGAGCTCGGAAGTGGAACACATGGGGCGACTGGTCGAGACCCTGCAAAAGATAA
Source organism: Ambystoma mexicanum (assembly GCF_040938575.1). Classification (NCBI taxonomy): domain Eukaryota; kingdom Metazoa; phylum Chordata; class Amphibia; order Caudata; family Ambystomatidae; genus Ambystoma; species Ambystoma mexicanum. The sequence goes on from NC_090928.1 coordinate 137,604,025, forward strand.
AATCGTTAGGGCTTACTCTACATAAAGAGAAATGTGACTACTTCCAGACCAGCAGTGATTTTTTTGGGTTTGTTTTCCGAGAAGGGGGTGTGTCGCTAGACCCGGGGGAAGGTGAAAGACATTGAAAAGGTGGCAAAACCTCCAGAGACAATGTCAGAAGTACGCATCTAATTGGGGATGGTGACTTATTGTGGGCCTTTCATCAGGAACCTTGCCACCGTAACAGAGCTGCTAATGAATCTGACAAAGAAAGACACAGTGTGGCAGTGGGGCCCGCCGGAGCAGGCTGAATTTGACGAGGTCAAGGAGGCCACCACAGCAAATGATACCATGACGTTCTTTTATCCATCTTTGGCGTCAGAAATTGTGGTTGATGGAAGCCCGTTTGGTCTGGGTGCTGTACTAACTCAGCAGGATGCAATTGGGAATCTAAAGCCAGTGTTGCTCGCTATCCGGGTCCTGTCAGACATGGAACAATGATACTCTGAAATTGAGCAAGAGGCTCTTGGGCCCTTTGGGGGTGCCGACAATTCTGTTCATGGCAGGCTCGTCATCAAAACCGCCTGCCAGGATTAAAAGATGGATGCTTGCCCTACTGGAATATGGAGTGTGTCTGGTGTATAGACCTGGGGCAAACTACGCTGCAGCATATCTCTCGCAGCATCCAATAGGGGACAAAGTGGCACTGAGACTGGAGAGGCAGAGGAAGAGGAGTCTGTCAAAGTCATCAATGAGTTATCTTCTCCAAATTCAATGTCTGTTCAGGAGTTGATCACTGCGTCTAAAGAGGACGAGTGTTTCCGCCACCTCTGAGGAGCTTTGCAAAAGGGGGAGTGGAAGGGGATCTTGGAAGATTTGAACAAAAAGACTGATGATGCCCGCACAATGCCCACACAATGCTCCAGCAACTGTAGAAGGTCAGGGAGGAATTAGCTTAGGGGGCCTACGATGGTGATTCCTTCAAGCAAAATCCAGCAACTCATTTCATTGGCACATCAAGGTCACCAAGGAGCAGCAAAAACCAAGGCACGCCTGAGGGTAAAGATGTAGTTCACGAATCTGGAACGATGTGTTGATGAATTTGTGGCAGGATGTGTTTGGTGCCAAGCGGCTGCCCCGGTACAACGTGAACCTTGGATCAAGTCTATGCCGAGAAGTTTCCACGTTTGGGAGAAAGTACACATCAACTTTAGATGTGCTGGTCGGGACACACACTTCATCGTGTTCATTGATCAATGGACAAGATATACGGAAGGTGAATTTGTGGAATCCATGGCATTTGACCACACTGTACCAGTGCTAGAAAAAGTGTTCATCTCACATGGGTTCCCGAAAGAAATCTGTTCAGACAGTGGACCGTTTTTCCAAGGAAAGGGTTTTGGACAATTCATGCGGGAGTGTGGAATCCACCACAGAAAAATGTCACTGGTGTGGCCAAGGACAAATGGGGAGGCCATATGCTTCATTCAAACTCTCAACAATGTATTTTGCAATGCCCATGGATAGGGCCAGTGTCTGAGAAAGGCCCTATACCAGTTCTCAAGGTAATATTGAGCGGCGCCCCATTGCTGGACGGGTGTGCATCCCGTGAATGCACTGTTCAAGAAATGTCCTCGGGCCTGCTGCAGACCTGGGGAGGAGAAAGGAGAGTCAGAAATGAAAATTAAAACCTCCGTAGGGGCCTACAACCACATTGTTTGACACCCGGAAATGAAGTACTAGTAAAGAACAGACATCCGCAAGGAAAACTCTCATTGATCTATGAACCTCGTCGCATGGATGTGGCGGAAGTGAAGGGGTGCATGGTGCCAGCGTCAGATGGGAACGCCACAGTGAAAAGGAACTTGAGCATCTTTAAAAACGTCAGTGAGGGTGGCCAAGCATGGGCTACGCAATGGAATGCGAATGACGAAGAATCAGAGAAAGATGCAGATGACAGCATCCACCAACAACCAGATGATCAGGGCCTGGCAGATGATGAAAGGTCAAGTTAGGGAGGGGGAAGGCGGTGCCCCAAACGTGCTATACAAAAGAAACCCTCCTGTCTAAATGACTATGTGCTGGACGCATAGAGAAAAAGGCTAGGTCAAGACACTCACAAATAATGTTATGAGTATGGTAGTTTCAGAGGGGGAAGAAGAAAGATTTATTTAATTGCGTTCCACATAACTCTTTGTTGTTTTTATGAAAAAGGAGGAGTGTGGTGCAGCCGATTTAAGACAGACGCGCCGAGTGATGCAACTCTGTTGCACCAATAAATGGGGCGTACCCACGGTTGCACGTCAATGCACGCACGGAGCCCGGACGAATGCTGAGATACAACGGGTTTTTGTGCAGCCAGGAAGCAGTACTGTGCCAAAATCATAAACATGTGAAAAAAAGGTTTGATGTAGGTGCCCTTTTGTGTAGAGTAGGATTCCTTTAACTAGTAGAACTAGTAACTCGATATTTTTTCTAATGCTTTTCTAGCAGGATGGCTTAATGAGAAAACAGAGGAATGACATGGTGACATGGGAGATTCAACTTAAGGGTGCACATGTCGAAGGGCAGGCAGGTACATTTATATACTAGGTGAGATTAATGTGTACCTTATGACTCATGTGTATGGTACTGAGTGAATTGTGTTCCTTGGTCTCCCTGGGAAGCCATGCTAACTATGAAAAAGATCTGATATAACCATCCAGTCAAGGGCGGTAGGTGTTTTACAAAGTGGACATTTGTCAAAATCAGACAGAGAGGGTCTCAAGAATATTGGGGTAAATCACCAGTAAGTTTTTTAAGAATAATTTGAACAGTGTTGTTTAAGTTGTTTAAGGCAGTGTTATTACATTTTACAGACGCCAGATGAATGGGATTTTAGAGAGAATCTTTCTGTAACTTCTTTACAAGAAACAAAAGCCCCTGATGAAAGTATGAACAGTTTTAGCAACACCTCGGCAGAAACACGCGCATGTAGGGCAAGCTGATTCCAGATACAGCGGGTAGATACCTACCTGTATAGAGTAAACTGTCAATTTGATAGAATCTGGAATCCTAAGTATCCTAAGCATCGTTTTGGTGTACACGCCTTGTCAATACGTTTTTAAAATCAGATTCGTTTTTTCATTTTGTTAATTGTCTTTTGTAATACATTAATTCTATTTGTAACACACGAGGCACTCTAGCACTTTAGGACACTTTTGTATTGGACAGGAAAATTGGATACACTTTATTTCTCACGTTTTTTATATTTATTCTGTACAAATATGCACTTTACTCTGAAAGTGGGATCAGTATTATGTTTTAACATTGGATGTAGGATACTAAAATATGTATAATCAAATGTTTTGAAATGATGCAAGAGCATTATAGTTGACTACAACTTAGTTGAATGAATTGGAGTAATGTGTGTGACATCAAAAGTAATATCAGAAGGTGAGTTAGGTTCACACGGCGCTGTGAACAGAGGATAGCAGAGGGGCAACACACTGGTTTTGGAAGCAAGAACCCGCAGAGCAACAGAAATTCGAATTCCTGATCCGCGCTTAAAACCCAAACTCAGGTGCGTTATAAAAAATCAATAAAATAAGAAGCACACATCATTTTGATAGTTAAGTGTCTACATCACTGGTGTGTGATAGGTGACAGAGCCGGCACCCTCCCTGGTCTCGGGAGGATAGCTCAGGGGCAATGTGCTCGCCTTTGAAGCAAGATGACACGCAGCAACACAGGTTCTATCCCTGGGTCCGCGCATAGACACCTCTGGCTAGTAAGCACGTTACAAATAACCAATCTCTCCTCAGTCCATGATATGCACTTCAGGATTGATTTGATACTGGTTCCCGCCTCACTGCTCCATGCCACTGCGAGTTGTAGGTTGTTTCCTAGGATGCTTTCAGATCACTCCCGCTCCTTTTCCCTCTCCAATTTCTCTCGTCTGAGGCTGCAGTAGAGGTTTTTAGTCTGAGGCCCTCGTGGAAGTGGCATTCAAGGCGCAGATATGGCCATATTGTCCTACTTTGAGCACAACACTGGGTCACTTGCACTGGAGGCTACACTGCGAGAGGATTTTACGGTATACATCTGGATATAAGCCTGGGTTTGGAGGGGCGATTCTGAAATCTATTCACTGCGAGCTCATGACCCCGCAAAGGGAAAATAAACAAATTGAACAAAAGCTAGAGCACTCAAATAACAAACTTGAACCATCCTTTGGGTATCAAATCTAAAAATTTCGGAACTGCAGCAGATAGGGAGGTGAGGTTCCTTGCCAGGCCAGGAATTGCTTGCCGTTATGGGGAGAGCGAAACAACAGGGAGGGCACTAGCTTGGCTGATTAAGGGTCAAAGGGGAGCATCAGACATTATTGCAATTAAGGATGCCACAGGACACAGTTACCTCTCCTGAGGATATCCTAGGTATTTTCCATAGTTACTATGCCAATTTATGCGCGACAAAAGATGGGAATCCCCCGACGAGATGTCGCAATATCTGGAATGCTTGCAACCCAAAACAAATTGACCAGGATCAATTGGGGTTCCTCTAGGGGAGCTCAATAGTCAACAACATGCAAAGGCTCTTTGTGGTATTAGCGCTAATAGATCCTTCAGTGCAGGCAACTGCAGCATTTCTGGAAGGTATCTGGTCATTGCATCGACTGCCAAACCGTCGAATGACATACCATTGAAAAAAATGCATCGACAGACAAAAAAAGCATTGAATTTTCTTTTCAATGGTAAACGGTTTAGTTTCATTATATTGGGTTTTAAAGGTTGAAAAAAGGGTGGTGCGGGGTAACCCCTATTAAAAAAAAAATGCATTCAATGTTTTTTTGCCAATGGATTTTTTTCAGTGGTATGGCATTCAACGGTTTGGCAGTCGATGCAATGACTATGAACCTTTCTGGATGACGAAAAGTCCTTTGATTCACTGTCATAGCAATACCTGTTCCGGGTGTTAGGAAAAACAGGGCATGTTTTATGCAGCAGCCACTTCTAAAATATGTGCCATGGGCAATGCTCACCTCAATTTCGCTAAGTTAGGGAATGAGACAAGCCTGTGCCCTTTCCCTTACTCTGTTCGTAGTAGCCATGGACCCTTTACCTATAAGGGTTTTGAATTTCCATCTAAATAGGGGGCTGGTTATAGTGGGGTCACAGAGATAATTTAACTTCATGCAGATGATATTTTGCTATATCTGGAGAAATCAAGTCTGAATGTCACACCCCCTAAGCCATCAGATAACTCAATTTGGGTCCTATTCCAGGCTGCACATAAACTAGACGACATACATACTATTCTCTCTAAATGAAGCCACCATTAGGCCCGATAATGTAGGGTAATATAGATGGGAGCAGGAATCAGTAAAATAACTCAGGGTCCCCGTAAGCCGAGACCACTCTCGCCTTCTCAAACCAAGCCATTTAAATTTTCTGGAAGCCCTAGAGTGGCGAGATGGACGAATCTCCCCTCTCGCTATAGGGCAAGATTTTGCTGGTGAAAATGATAACTGTGCCCAGATCATCCAGGAGTGCTGGCCTGGACATTCTTTACCAAGCCAAGATCACTATCAAACCTATAGCATGGTGCCCCAAGACACTGCATATAAGGTGGGATATACTTGCAATCCAAACTGAGCTGGGCAGCCTATTTTGTGTAGATTTGGGGCCTAGCGGTATTTTCTTACCACCAAAAATAAAGTAATTCAGCAATAATCACTCCTTGCATTCAGATTGGGTTTGGTATTATAGTAATATAGTGGATATGCATTATTTCAGAACACAGATACATGTAGTTGGTATGCATTTCGTTGTGGTATAGTGATGAGCATAATTTCTTTGTTTTATTTGTGCCCCCAACATACAAAACCCCTTTCTTTTGTTCAGACTGTTCTTGTGATCTCTAGAGGCCTCAGGCTTCTACATTATTCAAGAATAACACATTTTCATATAGAATGCCACTTATGGCTGTTATCACTGATTTATCTACACCAGTGAGCTATGCTTCCATAAAGTATTCACAATAACATGTGGTATAATCACTAATTTATTTACATTAGTGAAACTATTTCCAGAGGCCTCTCTTTCTGCTGACTCATATACGTCCAGCAAACTATTTCATTATGTTCCACTCAGAAATCACACACACATGTATACACAGAGTGGAACCATGCACATAGCTATTTATAATTGCTCATAACATTACTTTATCTGCATAGAAACTTGGCGCTTTAAGCATCATTCCCTCTATGGCATAATATTTTTTTTAGGCACCAAATGAAACAGAAACAAAAATACTCTTAGGCAGACTGTGTTATCACAATTTCATTGTACAATGATACATTACCATTTGTGAGACAATCCTCTTCTGAAATAAAAACATGAGAAAGACAAAATGCAAGAACACTACGAATTTCATTTCGTATTTGCACAAGAGAGAGAAAAAATTACATCGTTTGTTTTGCCTTCAGCTGGCAACATTAAAATCTGTCATTTGAACACAGTGAAAAGCTATCGCTACACTGCCTGTCTAAAATAGGTCTCATGCACATACCGCACCCTCACTTTCATACAAGATAATTACCAGCGAGTTGTAGCTGTTTAGCACGTGAACTCCCCGGACTGGTCGCTTTCTTTAAATGGCTCAAGGCTTTCCTTCAAAGCACCCCAGCGAGGACATGCAGTTCTGATCTGCGGTCTCTCAAGCCGGTGCTTATTGACTGGAATCTTCAGCCTGGGAAAGTCAGCAATGGACTGGGATGGCACCTCTCAATCAGGAACCCCATAGAAACTCCAGCCAGGTCTTCCCCGGAGCTGTGTAAAATGTCCTCTGCCTTTCTTCCTCCCCGAAATGTACCAAGAGACCTCTGTCACAGCCCTTAAGGTGACGTGTCACCAATGAAAATGCACAATAATCTATCCTCCTCTTTTAACAATGGCTTGGCTTATACGGTTTAGAAACGGTATCTACTCATTTCCTGGCAGGCAGATTTCGCATCCAGCTAACACAGTGAACAGAGAAAAAAAAATGAATCCAAGTGCACGTTTAAATGACTTTCAGAGCCTGTCTTCTCCACCTCATGTTGCACTGGAGAACACATTATGATGTTATTTGATTAAGATCATGTTAGTACTGTTAATTATATTAGTTCATTAATCCTCTAATGTGTCTCCTGCAACAGAGGCATTTCAGGAGAAAAAGAATGGTGCAATTGCTTGTACCGCATTATCACAATACATTAATCCCATGCAATGGTGCTGTGCTCCCAAAAGACGCTAAATAATCCTACAGGCCTCACATATGGAACTGTACTGCATAGCGGCACAGATGCCATTTGTGTCTGTCTGGATGTCGGGATCAGTGTGCTTCCCACATGTGCATACAGAGAAGGCACCTTTATATCCGTCTTCCCTAAAAGCTTTGCTGATTGGACATCTGTAAATTTGACCCTGCCAGATGTATGGTTCTGGCTTGGAGGAGGTTACATAAGAAGCTTGGCGTACCCAATAATTATTTCCCAGGGGTATCATTGTGGGGTCTACAGGAACAGCAACCTACGTGTCACAAAGCGATTCAAAAGGTGTGGGGTGCAATGAGTATACAGACTCTAGGAGATAGGTTCCTGGATGGGGAATTTGTCTTGAAAGATTTGTTTGTATCTGTGGGTTGTGACTTAATTTCATTACTTCGATATTTTAGAATGCAACATGCATTTAAGGCATGGTGCCTGGAGTCCCCCAAGGAGCCAACCCCCTATTCTGAAACGTGTGTGTTGTTCAGTAAGTTGTGCATGCTTGATTTCCAGTATATATAAGCTAACCCAACCGGAATTGTGAGGGGTAAGCCAAAGCTAAAGGAACATGGGAGAAGCAACTGAAGAAGAGAAATGGTCTAACATGTGCAACCATGCACTCAAAGATTCTTTGACCTCTAAGCATTAAGTAATCGAGCTGAAGGTGCTACACCAGGCATACATATCTCCCAAAGAGCTATTGAGATATGACTCCTCAAATACAGGGCAATGCCCCAAGTGTGGTATGCCTAATGCTTCATTTTTCCATGTAATGCGGTCCTGTGCGGTTACGCAAGGATTTTGGACAGCAACACTTACCCAGATCTACTTTATTCGAGATATTGAGGTGCCATGGGAGTCACTGGTCTGCTTATTGGGTGGCACCAGGGTTTTACCTCCATAATCAAGGAAATTACTGGCTCGATAACTGTTGCTGGTTGAACAAAGTGTACTTAAGACATAGTCGCAAACAATGGCAGCATGGATGAGAGATGTCTTGTGGTGCTCGAAATTGGATACATCGATCCTTGAACTGATGCCAGTACAACAAAGACCTTGTGACATTTGGGCCCCTTGTAGGAGCTTCCTTTTACCACCAGCGGAGAGAGCATTCTCCCCTGTGTAAACAGAATGTTATGATCCACTAGGATAGACTTCCTGTGATTGATCTATGTGAATTACTGTACAGATGATTGTGCTGTGAGTGATACAAACCTCTTATAAATATATATATTTTTTTAAAGAACAGTTCAGTGGTTCACTACACTTGATTGTCAATCTGATGTTACTTGCCCCCTGTAGTGCCTTACGTGCAGTGGAAGTAGTGAGGTGTCCATACCTTTCAGGACTAGCAAATGCTAAAATTAACTTTCTGCAGTTTTCTCCGGGATTCCGATCGTGCACCGAAAACTGGGCCAATATGATGGCAAGTGCCACTCGTCAATGTCCTCAAAATGTCTACACTCATATTGAGTAAGCATTGTGTCTTAAAAGTCTCCATTTAAACAACCCATCAATCGGCAGATCTGGTCGGCAGGAAGAAACCAAGACAATTCTTTAGTTGCAATTAAATCAAAAATTATTTTCTGAGGTATATTTTTCTTGATTAGTCTTCCCTCATTCAATCCCTGCTAAGGTAAAATACATCTAAACATTTTACAACTTCAAATATTTATTCAGAATAAAAATGTCCAACAAACATAGCATTACAACCTATACAATAATAGTGTGTTTATGGAGTTAATCTCTGAGAATTAAACATTCCTCTATAAGATTTACATTACATGGGGAACGTAGTATGGGGCATAAGATCCTAAAATGCATACACTGCACATAAAAAAACAGCAAGTTGTCTAATTAATACTTCGCCACAAGTATTCAATAGAAATTGTACACATTTTATAATACACACAACGGTTCTCATTACGAGTTTGGAGGCAGCCCTGGTGCTATTAGCTCCATGGCTGCCTCCAAACCGGGCTCCAATACCGGGTTCCTGCAATGAGGAATAACAGGGTCATTCCGACATAGGAGGACCCAGTAATTCCTCCTTGCAGGAACCATTCCCCATTCCCATTTGAGCCCCCATAGGGCTCAATGGGAATGGGGAGGGAGGTGATAACGAGCACATCACAAGTGACCCGTTATTACCTCCCTCTTCCCCTCGCGGGACCCGGAAAAGACATCTGGTTTTATCAGACGTCTGGTCTGATCCCGCAAAAAGGGAACCTCGTAATCGGCACTCACAGAATGAAGGGGGCCGGTCCCGTACCAGCCCCCTTCATTCCATCAGCGCCAAGTTCGTAATGAGGCCCATCGTCCTCCAAAAACACCAAATGGCAGTAGCTTGGATCATAATCAGTGGCATGTGAAAACATAGGACTGTATCCTCTATTGCTGTTCCATTTCTGTACTGAGTAAAAATCACATTGTGAGATGCCTCGCCTCTTTTCCAAAAAGGCGGGAAAATGCTTTGGATCATTGAAGGGAAGCAAAGCTTATGCCATTTTTCTCAAAGGGCATGGAAACAAGCCAACAGCCTCAATGATATACTTACCGCTGCTGAGGTTTTCTACTTTGCCATGTAGGATCCCCACGCTGCAGATACCCCATTATCCTTGTGCATAGAGGAGAGTGCAAATTCATTAGTTATAGTTCATTCAGATATGTAGGGCTCAACAACCTAAGTGTAACATTTTGTTTTCCCTAATAAAAGAATCCCCATCAAAGTTAACAAGTTATGCAAAGATTTGATAGCAGAAATCCATTTTGCAGGCTCCCTTCTTTCAAAAAACTCTTGTGAAATAAACTATATGCAAGATGAGGACCGGGTATGGTTCCCTTATCTTGTTATAGTGAATCCTTACCGAACATTGTTTATATTCGGGTAAATGTTAACACAACCACCTGATATAGTTGGTCCACTTAAGGGCAAAAGGTTCTCTCAGATTCCAACATTTCTGAGCTGTTGAATTATGAGAATAATGCTTTCACCCCTAATGTTGGAGGTGGCCATGGCTGGTAACGGCCCACAATTTGGGCCTTGGCGAGGGCTGTGGGCAGTTACCACCCATGGCACCCGCTACAGTGGGGGTGAAGGTCATTTACACCTCAGGGTTTAAATGCAAATGGTTTATTTCATTTTCCTGCGGAGATAGTGGGGAGGCTCGAATGGCACCACCCCGTGAAGAGCCTCTGGTGACAGAAACAGCAGGCAGAGAATATGTATTCTCCCGTGATGTTCCAGTCACATGATTGGCTGAGCGCCCTTCCCGGGTGCGAATGTTTATTCCAGTATGTCACTTTATTTATCAGAGCCTATTTATCGCTGGGAAGGTAGGTAACAATTAGAGAACATATGATATACAGAGATAATAACTAGGTTTCTCTTGTAAAGGGAGAGTTAGAGGGGGGTCCCAAAATGTCTGTTATTTCCATAGACGCAATGGAAACAAAATTCTGAAAACATTTATAGCCCAAACCGCTGGATGGATTTTCAGCTAATTTGCGGCAGGAACGGTGGCTTGGTCCTGAAAGCATGCTTTTGTAAATTTGGTCTAAATCTATCAGTAGTTTCTTTTTCAAATGGCCCAAAGTAGTTAAAATAAAATTGGTGATATCTGGGCTCGGTCCGCGGACTCGCTTTCCTGTTTGGTACACGGATGGGGCTCTGATTGATTCAGTAGGCAACATGAGGTTCACGGACATCGGATGATAAAAAACGTGAGGAGCGTCATACTTTCCGATACGCCCTCCATGTTGGATCCGTGGACAGCCGCAACTGACCACGGACAGATCGGTGGGGAAAAATTCTGGAAAACACATTTTGGATCATTTGGTGTTGGAAAGAGAGGCTGGAAAGTGGAAATAAGATGATATAGGGTCTTTGTATAAGTGGAAAAAGAGCATACGGGTGGCGCTGCAGTCCACGGATACCGCAGTAGTCCAAGACAGAGTCTTGGGCAGACAGTTTGAGAAACACATGTGTGGTTATTTGGTGACTGAATGAGGACTTGGTTAGGGTACGGGAATGGAATATAGATGATGTGTGGGTGTTTTCATATGTGAAAAATAGGGCTGGCGGTCCATTTTGGTGTCTGTAGACGTCATTTGAATTGGGAGAGGGAGGTTCAGGGTGAGTTGTGTTATTCCAATATGTATTGTTTGTCCTTGTTATGTCCTTGTTATGAATGGTTTAAATATGTTGTGGTGGTTGAGGCCAGTGGCCAGATTCTTCGGCGCATGGCCGTATTATGCTGTGGTGGTTGTGGCCAGTGGCAGATGCTTGGGTGCATGGCCGTATCTAGCCTCTGCCCATAACCACAACAGCATAATACGGCCATGCACCCAAGAATCTGGCCACTGGCCACAACCATTATAATAATATGTGTATAGAAATTTAATCTGGCCACTGAATACAACCATTATAATAATATGTGTATAGTAACTATAAATAGTTTAGGGGCAGTATACAGTATTCGTACCATGGTGGCATAATACAATTGAAGCGCAAATAGTACTTATGATTGCAGTACCATTGAGGGTATAGGTATAGGTTGTGTTTGTTGTACATGATAATGAAGGAGAATTCTTTGCTTCTTTCTCTTTGAAAAAAACATAGTATAATATGTTAGGCAGGATAGTTTAAAATGTTTCATTGCATACAATCTCACATACCTTTTTGACCTTTATACCCAATACATTCTAAGTACTATGTTTGCAACAACATTACTGTGTGTTCTGCACATCTGGTGTTTCTGTTTGCATAATCATTGGGAAAAAAAATCCATACCGAATTTTTAAAACAACTACTACATTTATGTGAGTTTAAGTTTGAAAGTATGTTTGTTTGAAGTGTGCAGTACTTAAGGGAATGTTTAAATTGCACAGATGAGTATATTTGTTGTTACAAGCAATGTGGAAGTAAAAAGAATTGTGATGGTGTATTCGCAATGAAGTGTAATGAAGGGTATTTGTGAAGTAGTTGGCGTATTCTAACTTTTATTTTTCAAAAGTACCGGTGCACTATTTTTTTAAAGGTATTTTTGAAGTACTTAGATTCCTGTTGGTGTATTGAAACTGTTTTGCATTTTTAAAGCAGCATTGCACTAGTAGAGATGTAGTTTGATACCAGTTGGCGTATTCTAACTGTTGATAGTTTTATAGTTCTGAAGGGTATTTTTGCAAGTAGTTTGGTACCTGTTGGCCTGTTCTAACTAATTTCCTATTCAAAAGTTGCATTGCAGTATTATGGATGCAGTTAGATACCAGTTGGCATATTCTAACTGTTCATAGTTTTACAGGTCAGTTTCTAAATTTAGGTTTAAGAAATATTAATTATTAAGTAGGAATGTGTTAGATTGTTAGATTTGGTGGTAAACAATGTTTCATTGCATACAATCTCACATATTCATGAACTGGTTAGACCCTCATACTCAGTACATTCCAAGTACTATGTTTGGAACAACATTACTGTGTGTTCTGCACAGTTGCTGTTTCTGTTTGCATAATCATTGGGAAAAAGAAAAACACAGGATTAACAAATAAACTACTACAATTAAGTGACTTTAAGTTTGACAGTATGTTTGTTTGAAGTGTTCAATACTCAAGGCAATGTTTAAAGTGCACAGTTAAGTGTATTTGTTGTTACAAGCAGTGTTAAATAGATTTAACAAAGTTGCACTACTCAACGTTGTGTACATTAAAAGTATGTGAAAACTCAGGATTATAAGGTACTACCCAGCGGTTGTCTAACTGCATACGTTGATATCAATGATGAAGCCACCATCAGATGGAGACCTTCGTCAATACTGCGGGTATCCATCATCTCCTGTCTGAGTGTCCTTGAGGAGAGTTTGTGGGTACCTCTTGCTACAGCTCCCTTCTTTCATGCAGGGCAATTTGTGGTTTACACTTCCCCAGGGGCCATGTATCATGTTTGACTTTACGATGTCATAAAGAAGAGGGTCTTTATTCTTGTCAGGGAAAACGTGTTGCTCGAGCCATAGCTAAATGCGTAATTGAGGCAGTCCCCACTTCTGTCACTCCACAGAGAACAGGAATCATCAAACATCACCAAACAATTTTCCAAAAGAAACATTTTCTTACCTTTTAATTGGAACACCCTGACTATAATGTCATGGCGATCATGGGACCTTTGGCCAGGCAGCAGTGCATCTATGATTTCATTCCACCGGGGGTTACAAGTCAATGTTATAAAAGGTCTGGATTGCCATAGTGGCAGACATATGTCCTGGTATCCTAGGTTTTTTCGGGCATGTAACGGGTCCCCCGGGTAATGAAGATGGTATTATCACCATCAGACCCAGTTGATTAATATCAGCATCTTGCCTTGCAACAGCATCCCTAAGATTAATACAATTATCTGCCCTGAGTTGTGCCTGCTTATTTTTAATGATGTTCAACCTTTCTCTATTTTGGCATACATGTCAACTAAAAACTGACTTAAGAGAGAACAGAAGTAAAGCTAATCTCATCTTGCCTGACCATGAAGCGATAAGAATAAAAGGAAGCTGCAGAGACCATCTCTTTGAGTGGCATTTTGTTTCTGGGATTAGGTTGAGTAATATGAACTGCGAAGCTACCTTCGCCATGACAAAACAAAAGCGGGTACTGAAGGGCGTCGTAAGAATAGTGAATTTGGCTGAAACGCCGAAGCGTGTTATCGTCGCTCTGCAAAACAATATTTCATCATTCAAACTGCTGCCCTACCATCACTAAAACCACTTAATTCGCTGTTGGTACGTTAAAGCGACCTCCATGACCATCAACAGGTTTTCTGTCAGCATGAATGACGATTTGAAATTCACAGTTTGGAGGCACCTTGTCTAAGTTGGTTTTCAGTTCCCTTATATATGTATTGTTATTATGCAACATAAGCTGCAATTGTTTCACCAAACCTTGTTTGATACCAGGTAAATTGCTGTACCTTAAGAGTGCCTCCGTTTAGTCCTCCCCAACGAAATACATTTGCAAAAATGGAGGTTCTTGATGTGGTACAGGTAGAAGACCTCCGACTAAGTGGTATACCTGACCTTGCACCTTGAACGTTGGCATAAAACCATTTTCTATAATCTGTTTTGCACCAAATTACATCATTTTTTTAAAACAACCGATATATTTCTGAATATGGTCTATTAAATGAGTATGTTCTCAGTGATTTTTTATTACCAAACTATAAAGAGGCTCAGGTAAAGGCTGTAGAGGGGGAAGCTGCACTTAACCAGCACTACAACACATGTCAGGAGCTTCTTCCCTCCACTTGAGAGCGCTGCAGTAAGTACATTTATGGAACATAGCACCAAGAGCTACAGTGTTGTAATTTTCATACCTCAAATTAGGGTCATATTCTAAGCCTGAGTACGCTTAACTTTCCACAGAACCATCTGCCTTTCAACTCGTTTACCAGGATCATTTTGCTCATACCTTGCTCCCGCCGCCATAGGCACCTCGGGCTTTTCTTGTTGATATTTCTTTGCCGCCGCCCTATGCCCCTTAGCCTTGTTTTCTTGGTATGTAGCTGATGCTGCTTCATGGATATTTTAATTCTTTTGTTGATAAACAGCCACTCCAGAACAGTGAAGCTCAGAATTACGCCAAGAATAGTTATTTGCTGTAGTCCTAAGTTTCTATTGCCTTGTGGAATTGGTGTAGCTAGCACAACGTTTGTGAGATGTCTTAGGTGTGGAAATAGAAGGAGATTATTCCTGAGAGCAGTGTGTGATAACACTGAACTAAGTCGGAAATGTATTGCTATTAGAAACACCATCAGGTTCGTAGGGCAAATAAGCATCAAAATGGCCCCTGGAAAGGTTTCGCGTAAAAGGTAACCGTTCTACAGGGTTACCTTTGTTACTGAGTTTTGCGTACAGTTCACCGTTATGATAAACTATGAAAACGAATTGGAAAAGCTGTCCAGCCGCTGTCAACTTAAATAGATCACCATAAGTACTGGGTTGGGACATGTCATCAAAGCATGCATTGGCACTCGCATGTCGTGGGACATTATAGAGAATTCATCCCAGTTTTCAATGACAAGATCAACTATTTGTTTACGTACCTCTCTAACTAGATTTTGACTGCTATACATAAAATAAGATAGCGCCTGGAATAGGCACGCTCCATCACCTACAATTGTTCCGACTGTGTGTGGTGTCATCACACCTTCTACATTGAAATGTTAAATTTGCATTTTGAAATTTTTTTATGGAGAAGAAGTAAAAGAAATGAAGCAGGTCAATATATTATTTTTGGTGACTATTATTCTACTATGTATACTTATATAAATAAACTTCTTAAAGATAGAAATATAATTTAAACCCAAGTAACAAGCAATAATTGAAATGTAGTAAGAAATCAACCGTATCTAGGAACAGACCAATGCAGCTCCAAAATATTAATAATTGAATTTTAAAAAATAGGAATAAATGCAACCATTTGGGTTGCACACTCGCTCACATTAACGTTGTGAGTTTTCGTTAATTCTCAGTGTTGTTCGTACATGTTCACCATCAGCTAAATTGTGGGCAGGGTGTCCATCCGGCATATTAAAAATATGTTATTATTATTCTGTTTACAATTACTGTAATATTAAATTGTAATCGTATAATATTACATTGTAATTATATATTATGGCTCAACTGTCAGATGTGAGAAAAGAGTATTCATTTTTTTGTGATATCCATACCTTGAGAACTACAGACGTTAGGAACAGGACATTTGACACGTAAACCTACTTTATGATGAATATTTAAAATGCCAATTTGTACTTTTCTAACATCTTCGGTTTGTGAAATACGGGTATCCTTAAAAAGAAAAGTCACCCCCTTTTCGACCTCCCTTAATTGGATTTTCAGAAAATGGTAAAACATGTGTTTCTCTATTTTTGAAGAAGAATCTAAATACCAATTTTAAAGTCTGTAACATCTTTGGTTTTTGAGGTATAGGTATCCTCATAAATGAATTATTTCCCCCTTTTCACCTCCTTTGGGACCGAATTTCCAAAATCCTTTCTTAGTGGGTACCTACGTCATGAAAGCAATGCGCCTTCCAAGTGTCACGTTCTTAGGTTAAACGGTTTGAGCTGGGCATTGATGAGTCAGTCAGTCAGTCAGGACTTCTTCATATATATATGTTTAGACTAGCGGTACTACCTGGTGGTGCCCGGGTATGCATGTGGGGGTCTGCTACAGCCTTGTGTATGTTATATTGTGTCATAACTTCCTATTCTTGAAAAATCGCAAGATCGACAATCTCCTGAAATTGCCTATACTAATAGCACAGGGCCGGACCCCGCTCCACCCCTGTGCAGGGCGCATGGGTTGGGTTGGTCAAATTTCACCATCGCCAGTACACCCCAGACTGGTATGCCGAGCTTGGGTCCTAACTTACTATTTTTGAATAAGTCGCTAAATCGTCAATCTCCCAAAATTGCCTATACTGATAGAAGAAATCCACCCCGCCATGTGCATATTGAATGGGTGGGGTTGGTCAGATTTCACTATCGCCAGTACACCCAAGACTGGTATGCTGACCGCGGGCCAAAACTTCAGGCCACCAAATATTGTGGGGCTGGAGCCAACAATCGCAAAATTGTCAATCTCCCGAAATCGCCCATACTGATGGCACAGGGATGGACCCTGCGAATGGGTGGTGTTGGTCAAATATCACTATCTCCAGTACAGCCCAGACTGAACTTGGGCCAGAATTTCAGCCCACCAGCTGGTATGGGGCTGGAGCCAACCCCCAACATACAAACTTTCCCAAATATATATATAGATAAAGCGGTACAATGCCATTGCTGCAACTTGAAAGTGCTGACATAAAACTGCAAACATCAGACGATAATGTAAGATCAATAAATAAAAAAGCAGTCTTATTTTACTAGAAATGTTAATTGCTATTAGGGGACCACCATTGTTTGCATTAACATGCTATTGGGACCCCTGCATGTAATTCTAAATGCTCACAAGGCAGAGGTTAAAAGGAAAGGGTAAAATGAGGCAAATTCGATTTTGCTCTTTTCTTTTACTCTGTCTTTTGAAAAAGTAAATAATGCCTGCAAATTACACTTTGCAGGTGGAATTGATTAACAGATTCCTATGCAATTCACCTGGTCTTGAGCAGTTGTAAAACCGAGGCAGATTGTAAAGGAATGTATTCATCTTACACTTACAAAAAATGTGTGACCAGAGTGTCCTCCAAGTACAGCAGCTAGAATTCTTCAAACAATGTTTTTTGGGTCAGGAAGCGTTGAGGGTGAACACTCCCGGTTGTTTGGAATCTTTGATAGATGCCACTTTGGATATTAAAATGTGTACCATCGTATCCATTAATTCTTGTGTTGGTTCCATCATGTCGGAAGGGTAAACTGATTTTTTGTCACTGCAGTAAAACTCTATGGATTTGTTAGTTGCTTAGTTGATGTGAAGGTACATAAAGAACTTTTTCATTAAGGCTAAGTCTACACTTTTGGAAATGCTTAATACATTTCTAGTTGTCTTCTGGTTGTTAAGATATCATCCGGGGCGCTTCAAGTTTGCAGCCCAAAGGTTTCATGAAGGCTACATCTAGATCAAACCATTTTTTCTTTGCTTTCACAGATGACTTTGGTGCAACGGAGAGTAAGAATGCCAGGGTAGTCAAGTGTTCAGCTTGCTGAGAATCACTACAAAACCTTTGGCATTGGTGCAGTAACACAGATTGAGGAAGAGGTTGGCAAAGGATTAGAAGACAACTTTTTTTGGGGGTCTCAGGGTAATTTTGACCTGGGTGCAGTGATGGAAGGGAGGAACCCTTAGGCATTTGAAGGCAGATTTGGATCAGTGAGTCACCTGACCAGAGTGTAGGAGGACATTCAGTTGCAGATACACAGGATATCCAAAGTATGACTGTGGACATGAATTGGCCCTCAAATTATTACAGGTGTAGGATTTTTCCTTTCTGTTGGTCCAGATGCTGAGATGAAATCTCATAAGAATGTTGTCTAAAAGATTAGCCAAAGAGGACATCAATTCTCTCCATTCTGGGAGTAAAATATGGGGTGGTACAGGTCGGCCATGTAACATGACGATCAAGGTGCAACTGCTCGTGATGGGGCAAATAGTCCATGCTAGTTGTTTGAAGGATTCAAATCTATCCCTGTCACTCATATTGAATAAAAGGGTTCACATTGAATAAAATGGTATTGGGGTATTTTAGGCAATGTTGCCCCATTCTTGTTTTTCCTGTTCGTCAAGATTCTTGAGTGGAAGGGGACCAGGTAGTCCAGTCATTTGAGAACCCCGTCTCTGTCAAGCCAAGGTATTGTGTTGCCTTATGCTGCAGATATTAGTGAGTTTTTGTTGGTCGAGCGGGCATTGGTGCAGCCCCTATTCAGGTTATTCAAATCTATCATGTGGGGAGGCTTGTCTAGCCAAATGTCTGACCACATAGGTCAAGGTTATTTGACTGTGCTATAATAGGGCAAGCAGATTAGTTGAGGATTGACATTTAATTGTGGTCCAGGCGGTGTAGACTTTAGAATGCTAGGCATGCTCAAGTACATTCATTTCACAAGAGGGTGTGTTTAGCCCTGTATTAGTGGGCATGTGCCTGGGTTTAGATTAATCACACCGTTATTAATGTCACTCACTCTGGTTGGACCCATTGTGATGTTTGGATCTGTGGGCATGGCTCATTTTAGCAAAATGGAGATGAAAGACATGAAGTGATTGGAAAAGCTCAATGCATGTAAATTAGCTTGAATCCTCCTCAGACATTTCTGCTAACAGCTAATGTATGCCAAGGAAGAGGAACACAGGTGGTTGGACAAGGGTCTAAGGCCCTCATTGATGGCTAATGTTGCAAGGACTGAACAAATGGTGTGGATGAGATAGGGAACTTTGTTAAATGTGATATAAAATAGCGAGTTGGTGTTCTGTGGTGCGGATTTCCCTGTGAAAGTAAATTTTGGTTTTCATGCAGGATTAGGGTCTTACATTTAGCCTTGCTGTTTTTACTGAAGATGCGGCTGCGGTAAGGAACTCTGGGGCAGCCCTGTATGGCGGTAACTCTCATACATTTAGCTATGTTCTTGGCCTATGTGAGTCTTTTTAAGATGTAAGTTTCTGGATTGTAAACTGTTCTTTGCTGTCATTGGCATCATCTGCAGTGTTCTGCTTAATCTGAAAGATATGGGAGGATGGGTTTAGTGTAGTGGGAGAGCAGGGAAATGCAATATGACTTTGGCATTTTATTGATTCCTGTGTTCTGTGTAGAAGGCACTTGTGGTACCTATGTCCAGAGGTGAGTCTCATATAGCCATGGTAGCATTATGAATTGGTTGGCACTTTGATGTATGAGATGCTTTGATAGTGTAGCATTTGATGCTTGCTGTCCATTGCTACTGAAACAGATTAGGGGAGGGCATACAGTAGCAGGCAGCAGTGTATACAGTCAACAGTGGAGTGAAACTGCTCCAGGGGAAAATCCCAATGGGGAAACCTAGGAGCAAGATGGTCAATCGGGCAAAGGTGTAGTGGGACAACTGTGCGACAACCCCCAAAGGAACAAACAACATTACAGTGGGACACCCAGGTGCAATATCCCAGTTGGAAATTGGAGTGGGGCAGACAGACAGGAGCAAAATGACAGTGGAATGTATAAGAGCAGACTATCAGGCAAAAATACAGTGGAACACCTGGGATCAGAATTGCATAAGTTAGAAAGTAGAATAGTTAACGGGTAAGTAAGGGGTGTATAAACTAAAGCCACAAATAGCAAGGCATTTTGTGGCATTTGAAGGCATGATACAGACACCACAATGAAAAACAAATGTCACTCCTCCCACACTCATACCACTGGCCTTTTCAGCCAACTCTTATTTCCCGTTTCCCTCTTTGGCACAGTCAACCTCTCTCTCTCTCTCTCTCTCTCTCTCTCCCTCTCTCTCTCTCCCTCTCTCGCTCTATCACTCACACACTCTCTCTCTGTCTATCTCTGTCTGTCTCTGTCTCTATCTCTGTCTCGCTCTCTCTCTCTCTCTCACACACACTCTGCCTCTATCTATATCTACGTCTCTCTCTCTGACTTTAAAACTCTGAAATAGATAGACGTTGTCTACACTGCAATAAGGTGAGGCCACCTATGTTGAGAGTAAAATAAACAGGGGTGAGGATAAATCAGGGTAAAATGGTAATCTAACAGCTCTGCAAATTATTTCACAAACAAGGTGATTTGTTATGCAAGAGACAAGACATGTGAAGACTGCCCATCGCAGGTGTCAGATGCAAAAACTAAAGCCACAGATATATGTGATATGGGTGAGGTTCCAACTGGGCAGGGTGGGACCCTAAGTAAGGTTGCCAATTGGTTGGTTATAGGGGCAACCTGTGGAGTGGTGTTTGAGTGGTGTTAGAGTGGGATGGGAGCTAACTCTATCTAATGGGGACAGATCAAATTAGATGGAGGAAGGAAGAATACCAGATCGGGACATTAGGGTTGCAGGAAAAAAGCGGTGTGTGATCCCTGATGATAGTCTCTATCGCTTTTGTTCGGACCAGGCTTAATGTGGTGCCCAATATTCCGATGGATTTGGGTCTGGCAGGAAAAATGCATTCTATGTAGCCATAGGGAGTGTCATATTGGTGCATACATCTTGGTCGGTGGAGCAATAGAGGGCCCAGGTGAGGAGGGGGTGGGACTCAGAGCCATGTGTTAGGTGCTACAGCAAAGGAAGGTCAGCAAGCAAAGGAAAAATAAAACAGGCACCTGATGAACTGCCTCCGGTGGGAAGAGTGCAGCAGGGCAGTGTTTGTGAGCTGGCAGGGTAGAATGTTGCCAGATGGCTGGCAGTGAATTATGGAACTAAACCAGGTAGAAGTGGGCAGAAAGCCAGCAGCCTCTGAGATCATTTGGTTTCTCGTAGGATGTCATTGCGAACCATAATATCAACAAGAGTGTTCTTATACTGTGGGCTCTTATGTTGGGTCTTGGTGTTTTGTTACTTGACACTGTGTGTGCTAGTATGAGTAGCTTGATAGTAAATTGCACTGTGTGCTGATAACATTTTTGAAGCAAGCATGTGGAGACGTGAGTGATTTAGGAACCTTCTTTAAGTGTATACATTAAATTGCTAGTCCCATTTGGCTGGGTGTTAGTGGTTGTGGTTTTAGACCTGAGGGTTTCAAGCCTTAAATGCAAGATTATTGGATTACAAAGGTTTCTGGTTGAAGGACTTGCTGGGAAGGGTCATTGTGTGCAGATTGGTGTTGTTCATGCTTCTGCAGGACTAGTGTTCCACACCCCAAGTTGAGGGTTTATTGAGTACTAGTATTATCCGCTTGCTATCTTATGCCCTTCAGATATGAGTATATTTCCTGACACATGGTTAGTCTGCTGCTACACCTGTGAATTATATGTACATAGGGGACATACTACCAGTCTTACTGTTCCTCCACCTTATATCTTCCCAGGGAAGACGTTTCCAGGAAGGGCTTGAAAACAGCTAAATGGAAATATTAGTACGTTTGTGACAAACCTGCCTATTTGGTGCATTAGTACGTTTCAGTCAAAGTTTCTGAGTCATTTTTCAAAACTGATTTTTTTTTGTTATGTTCATACCATTATGAGAAGCAGTTATGTTGTGGTATATGAATTCAAGGTTCATTTTAACTCATGCTATGAAGGCCTTGTTTGATGCTACTTAGTCGAGGTTTGAGTTGAGGGGCAGTGGTAATAATATAGCTACACCCTTTTCTGTCTCATCAGTACCTCTCTTGAATGCCACCGAATACATACATTGGCAAACAGAAAGTGGGGGTAGATCTCTCACCTCTGCAGGTGCCTCCCTCTGGAACGGCCTCCTTGCCCCTCTCAAACTTGAGCCGGACCATCTGAAGTTCCGGACCTTCCTTTTCTCCTCTAACCACTCTAACCCCTCTCTCTAATGCTTCCTTGCTAACTTACCTGTCTGCGGCACCGACTCGTTGCTTGGTACCCCCAGAGTTGCAGTGGGCATCAGGCTCCTCCATGACCAGTCTTCCTTGCATGGCCTCCTAGCATAGCACGCACTTAGGGGCTGAAATCTATAACCCTTATAGCCCCCCTGCCTCCTTGAACTGAGAGCCATGCCACCCTGATCGCACTTCCCCCTTGCCTCTCCCCTGCAAGTCCCCTCTCCCCCCCTGCACTTCTGGTTGTCGCGCTTGCACAATCCCAATGTCAAAAGGTCTAGTAGGATTGTGTGTCTTGTCTCCCCTTTGTCTCCCTTGTCTTGTGGTGCCTAGAAACACCTGTGTACAGGCACGTTATAAATATCATATCATACCTTCAAAATTAGGTAATGAGGCCCTTGTGTGTTGCATGTGTATTAAGAGTGTAGTGCTTATCTTGACCTGCAGACCCATCAGTATTGCAGACCATATCTCTCACCCTCCAATTGTATCACATTAGCCAGAGCGCTAGTTCTCTCAAAAAGTCGACTACTGCAACGCCCTTTATCTGGGCACCAGCCAAAACAACATCAACAAGCTGCAACTTATTCAAAATAACACCCTACGAGCAGCTCTTAACATTGCCAAACATTAACACATATCTGACACCAGAAGATCCTGAAACTGGCTATCTATATCTCAGAGAATTGAATACAAAACGCTCTCGCTTACGCACAAGTGCATATCTAACCAAGCACCCAGATACCTATCAGACAACTTCACATTCCACATCCCACCTCGCCCAACCAGATCAGTGCAAAAACACTGTCTGACCACCCCAGATACAAACTCAAAAAAGCAGGCGGCGCAAGCTTTCCCGTGCTTGCCTCCAAACTTTGGAACTCACTGCCCCTGTATCTCAAATCTGAACCCTCTTTTTATAGATTCAGACACAGCGCAAAATCATGGTTACTAACCAACAAAGCCTGAACTACTGACACTATTCTACTAACTGTTCATACTGCCCACAACCTAGTAAACTGTGTATTATGACATGTTCCTGACCTTTTAAACCAAGTATTTTGACATAACCTTTGCTTGCCATACCTTGCATTCATCTGTACTTACCTGATAATGTACCAAATCTGCGCTGTATTGTATTACTCTGTAATGTTGTTCTCAATTTTAGTGCCTGGATGCCCCAGGGCCAGGCGGCGCTATACAAATAATAAACTAAACTAAACTAAACCTACTGTCATTGGGGCTTTAGCAGCGATTAGTTGTGTGCTTTAAGTGAATGAGCTTGTATCCCATGGATTGTTCTCTTGTAGATATGCTTTCACTCATCTGTTGGCACAGTGAGCTATCGAAAAAACATGAATTGGCATCTGATAATGTCACTGTGAGAAAATAGAAGATAGACAAGCCTACTCAGTGAGATCTGAAAGTCATTGAATCATCATTAATTGTAATTATAATTGTTCTTTTATAAAGTGTGGGATCGGGATTCGAACCTGTATTGTGCTAGGTTGTCTTGCTTCCACGACAAATGCGTTGCCTGCCTCTCAGCTATCTTTCCTCCGCTCATGATATTATTATCAAGCAAACCTTTGTGTCCTCTAACCTATTGAACAAAAATCTTAATTAGTGACATTTACATTTGTAGATGCATTTCTGGATTTTCACATTAATTTTACTCAATGAAGTGGCTCTTCTAATATGAAAATTAAATTGAAAATGAAAATGAAAATGAAAATGTATTCAATAAATGACAACATTTCCAACATATGCACCCCTTGTATGGAAGCGATAAAAAAAGGGGTGACAACTCTAAACTACCTGCCCAAAATCTCCCCATCCATTCTTTTGTCAAAGCTGGAGTCCAAGTTGCAATGAAATACTGTGCCATCTTGGGTCACTCCCTTTCGGTTGGAACGCTGCTGATGAGGAAAGATGGGTCAATTCCCAATCAGACTATGAATGTAGAAGCCCTGAGTCTAAGACCGCAACTTCTCCTCAAAAGGGTAAGGATAATAGTAAAGAAAGACCAAGCACTGACAGTCGGACTTCCTTTGTGTATAGAGGTAGGGTGACCAAACGTCCCGGTTTTCCTGGGACAGTCCCGGGAAATCATCCACCGTCCCAGGATCCTGGGTGTTTTTTCATTTTATAAACCTCATCCCGGGAGCGGATGGGTGGGTGGCCACGGTTCCGGGTTTTGCCGGAATCCGATTCCAAAATCCCGAAATCAGGCCCAGCGCGAATCTTCATGTACAGGAATGGGGCTGTGAATGCTTTTCACCCCCCAATTCTTCCCCCTTCCCCTCCCTGCCCTCTCTCCTCCAATGAGAGGAGTGTGCCTAGGAGCACAAACCCCCACAACAGGTCCGAGACATAGAAGTAAGACTACAGTTTTATTTGTGTTTACTGTAGCCCTAGTTCTATGTCTATGGCCTGTCCCTTTTTTTTGGTATCTGGTCACCATAGTAAAGGTCAAACACTCTCACCATCCACACACCATTTATGATATCTTTGGCTTACTGGACTATAGAAATAAAAAATAAATGCGAATACAAACAAAATACAGATATATGTAAAAGAAGAAAATTCTGGTGAGGACTATAGTACACTCGCTAGCATCCTGAGCCCCTATCCTTTTCTGAGGATGCTTCTTCCTTCAACTTGAGTGACAGGAAGGTAACCGTCCTGCATGTTTTTTTTCCTGAGCGGTGGCACACCCCTCTTTTCACCAAAATGAAGTTCTAGGTGTGGTGACCCGCCTCCGGTCAACGGGGCGGGCCACAGATGCTGTCGGGATCACCCGGCACGGCAGGTACGCTGGGGGCAACCAGCGGATTAAATGTAGGGGGACACCCTACGGCGCCCGGGTCACCGGGTGGAGTCTTCACAGTGTGGGAGATCACTTGCAGTTACCAGCAGTCGTGGCTCCGAGGGCACTTGGGCCGTGCTGCAAACCAGGCCACGATCACGTGGTTATCAGGCGAGACACAAAGACACAGACACGAGTTGCCGCTTCCTGGGGCTCTGCTGCACTGATCTGTGCATGCCAGCAGAGCCCCTTTTATTGCAGAGGCGTCATGACGATGTCATGACGCTCTCTGCCAGAAGAACTAGACCAACACACAACATCCCTCCTTTATTATAACCAAACAAAATTCACCCCACTGCAACCGGAACTGCAAACGGAACCTTCTACTGGGTTACACAGGGTGCCTAGTCCGCACACTCACAGTGCCCCTACATCATCACAGCACACATTGGGTGCATTCCAGTCCAAGCACCACCTATTAGCTACTGAAAACTTAAACGTTTAACACTGCAAACAAGTGTGTGTGTTCCAGTCCGCACCCCACGGGGCCCGACGACAGGCTCCTTGAGCTTCAGAAGATCCCGGGATCCAACTGGCCACTGGTGCTGCTGCAGGACAAGAAGAAAATATTTTCTTCATATTCCTCCTCTCCCACATCATGGAGTACTTCTCGGGGACCCTCCGCCACCTGGACCGCCGCCACTTTGGGGGTCTTTCTCCCCTTCGACTCGTTCCCCCCGACATCCCTGCCATGCTGGCGGGTGTTGGGGTGAGGCACACCCGTGCAAAGTGATCTCCTTTCCCGCACCTTCCATAGATGTGTCCTATCGCCGGGCAGTCCTGCGGGTGTGGAAGGTCCCACCTGCACTGATGACATATTGTGGCATTGGGGTCTCTCCTCGGCCAGTCTCCCCGCCTCACCAATCTTCCACCTGGCCACTTGCCGACAGCTGCCACCTCCTCGATCTTTACTCGCTGAATGGGGCCTCCAGCTTGAGGTGGTGTCTGGAAGAGTCCATCACTGAGGCTCGCACCTCTGCCAGTTCCTGGGCCCGGCTGAGGTCAAGTATCCGACCAAGGGTAAGCATCGGGTCCCTCAGGACTTGTTTGCATAGCTTTGAGGAGCTGCAGCCATAAATGATCTGTGCTCTGATGTCATCCTCCTCGAAGTTTCCCAGGTCCCAGGACAGTGCAATGCCACACAGCTTCCCATGGAACGCATCAAGGCTCTCCCCTTCCTCCTGCTTCGCACATCTCATCCGGAATCGTTCGTAGTCCCTGTTGACCATGGGACGAAAATACTCGTTCAGGGCTGTGATGGCTGCACCGTATGATTGATTTCTGGGCCTTAGTGTCTTGAATAGCCTCTGAACGGCCAGCCCGGCCGAGTACAGAAGTGTTAGGCATTTTGCTGCATCTTTGATCTCCATCGCCTCAAAGTACAGCTCTAAGTTTTCCACCCAAGCTGTCCACCAGGGTCCCAAACTGACGGGCGAGCCCATCACATCGAAGTGGGGCAGTGGCGCAAGCTGTCCTCGACATATGCCCTCATTATCTTCCTCCGTCATAGTGCCTGCTGGGCCGGATGACTGTTATGGCGATGGCGGCCGGCTGTTGCGGATTGTTCAGTCCCTGCGCTGCTGGTCTCCTTACCCCTCGTGGGGTCCTTTCGTATGCCTCCCCATGCTCCGTGGGTGGCCAGAACCTCCCTGGGTACTGATGGTAGCAGGGGTGTTCAGAAGGGACAGCCTGTGGGGGCTGCACTGGGCCTCACCCACACGCTTCTTGCCACAGTCGGCCCTTTCCCTGGTGCTCACTGGCATTGGGCCTCAGTGGTACCCCTCTCACTTGTCCCTCCCGGGGGCACACGAGTACTCCGAGTGGAGCCGCTGCCCCTGGGGCGGACAGCCGAATGTAGGCACCAGGATGGATTGTCTGGGGCACCATTGTACCACTGCTATTGTCCCGTTGGCTTCCTTTGTTCATGCGGGGAGCAGGCAGCCTGATTGCCCTTCCTTCTTCACTGCCGCGGCCTGGTTCATTTGGCCACTCTCCTGTTCGTGAGCGAGGTGGAGATGGCTCGGCCCCACTTCCTTTGTTCCCTGCTGGTGCTAGGGACACATGCAGGCCGTATGTGGGTGGAGGCCACGCCCCGTTTGGTCTCTGGGGCGATGGGGAGTGCACACCCCCCTTCTAGGCTGGCTGCGGGCAAGGTGAGCAGCACCGATCATCCGTTCCGGTGGGTTTTTTTTCGTTTTTTTTTTAGCATAAACGTATTCACCCGTCGGCAGCCCGGGACTCAGCGGGTGTGCTTGCCGCTCTGATGAAGCGCACAGGCAAGCTGCGGGCCGGAGCTCCAGGCTAAGCCCCCCTCCTTTGTTCGCAGCCTGGGCTCCACGCAGCTCACACCGCAGGCCGAACTTCTCCGACTCGGCGAATGTGTGCTCCCCTTTCATTCCGCGCAGGACAGCGGCACCTCCTCAGCGCCCAGGTCACCGGGCGGAGTCTTCACAGTGTGGGGGATCAGCAGTCGCGGCTCCAAGGGCACCCGGGCCACGCTGTAAACCAGGCCACAATCACGTGGTTCCCAGGCGAGACACAAAGGCACAGACACGAGTTGCTGCTTCCTGGGGCTCTGCTGAACTGATCTGTGCGTGCCAGCAGAGCCCCTTTTATTGCAGAGGCGTCATGACGATGTCATGACGCTCTCTGCCAGAAGAACTAGACCAACACACAACACTAAGGATTAGCTACTTTTAGAAATTCCTTGCTGGACACCTGCAAACACATGCACACACACACGCTTGCTCGATCCATGCAAGCGGGCAAACAAACACACAAACACACACATAAAGTCAATGGTGGCAGAAAGAGTTGGGACACTGATTATCCCAAATTTGCATATGAAAAATGATGTGAGGACAAAGAAATAAGGCATACACCTACATTTAGAAGCCATCTCGAAAAGACTTGGTGACTGACAAAAAACAGACATCTCACTTACTTCTTTTTGCCTTGATCAAAAATTAATCTAGTTCCTCGTGGAATAAATCGTATTTGGGACTGGGCAAAATGTGCCTGAACTGGCTCGATTTTTAAACTCTATTTCCTAAACGTGTGTCATAGTTCGATGTCACTTTGATCAGTTCACATATAGTTTCAATGTGTTCTCATTTGACCTATCCGTGTGCAAGTTGCTTGCTACGTGCTTGCACCTTTAAAATGTCTGTTTTTTTGTGAACATCAGTGGTTATCCGGTTTACTGTACATTGTGCCTGAATTGCCTGCGATGTCCATGCGCAATATTTGCATTAATCTGACAGGCCCATTGTTGTTACTTAACTGTTCTGTTTTTCTTGCGATGGTTTGCATAGGACATTTTATGTACAGTACTGAACAACCTAGAAAAGATCTGTGCAACACGTTTCCAGATATCATCTAGATGAATGAGCGGTATTATGTCTATAACGTTTTGTCCTTTGATTTAAGAGGAAGCTAAGCTCTCAGGAAGCCCACAGGAAGAGGTTGAATAGGTTGTGGGCGCCTGTCGGGGGATCAATCGGCAAAATGATTGGCCAAGGAAATGATTCGACAAACAGTTAATGGTAGAATCCTTTGTGGAAATACGCTTTTGCATATGTTTGAAGATGGAACATTTGAAATGTAATGTACCCTGTAAGCATCCCAAGCGGAACGTTCTGGAAAATTCATTGTTTTTAGATTGTGAAAGGCAAAAATACAGCACTCAGAAAACACTTGGCAATAAAATGATTGCATTGTAGATCCGGAAGCGGGAATCTTGTGTTGGTTTATGTTAAATGTTAAATGTTAAAGGTATTTGTACTGCACTCCGTCACCAACAAAGTTGGACCCCAGGTGCTCTGGCGGATCTGCAAATGAGAAGGTGGGATGGGTTAGTAAGGTGAAGAGGGAGTAGGATAGTGAGAGCATTGGTGTTCTGTTGGCAGCTTCAACTTAGTATGCACGGGGTTCTGAGCCTTGGTGTGAGTATTGGATCAATGTCTTTCCTTGTGTGCTGTTGGTGCGGCTTATGTGTTGTTGCAGTGTTGTGAAAAGTGCGGGATGTTGTGCGAGAGATGGTTGTGTGAGTTTTTTTTTGTGATTTAAGTATGCAGAAATGTTGAGCTTTTTTTGGTTAGTGGGTTATATGATATTTAACGTGCTAACATTCATAATTCTGTCTAAGTGTGGCACCTGCCAACTTTCACAACCCCATCAAGAAGCGACTCAGGCTAACGTTCGATTCTATCCAAGTGTGGGATATGCTAGGCCAGTGTTCGCAATCCTGTCCATATGAGGGGCAGCCTGAAGTTCACAGTTCTATCTAAGTGTGGCACATGCTAACATTCACAATCCTATCTAGATGTGACGCAGGCTAATGTGTACAATTCTGACTAAGTGTGAGAGATGCTAACATTTGAATTCCATCTGAATGCGGCACATGCTAACGTTCACAATCCTGTCTAGATGAGGGGCAGCCTGAAGTTCACAGTTCTATCTAAGTGTGGCGCATGCTAACCTTCATTATCCTATCTAGATGCGATGCAGGCTAATGTTCACGATTATAACTGTGGCGCTTGCTAACCTTCCTAATCCTATTTAGATGTGACGCAGGCTAATGTTCACGATTATAACTGTGGCACTTGCTAACATTCACAATCCTCTCTAGATGCGACGCAGGCTAATGTATAGAATTCCATCTAAGTGTGTCATTGCTAACATTCACCGTTTCATCTGAGTGTGGCGCATGCTAACATTCACAATCCTATCTAGATGCGACACAGGCCAATGTTCACAGTTCTCTCTGGGTGTGGCACTTGTTGATATTGACAAGTATGTTAGTATGCAATGCAAGGCAACATTTACAAATCTGTCCTGTATAGATTCAGGCTGGTGTTCACAAATATTTCTAAGTATGTATGGTGTAGGTCTATGGCAGTATATGTTATGGAAAGGTAAGGTAGAGTGGCAGGGCTTTCTGGAGTAGAGTAATTGCTCTACACCCCACCCCTGCCACACATACAGTTTTTGTTAGTGTCTGTTGACTGCTGGCTTCATTGGCCTCCCCTAGATTATTATGTCAGGTTAGATTATCAGTTGAAGGCAATGTGCAAGTATGTTCACTGCAACAAAAACCATTACACACACGTGGCCTGTAGCCACCATGCAACAAGTGAATAAGGGATAGCATGCTGCAGCTGCACCCCCCAATTCCCCTTGAGTGGAAAAGTAAGCTAGTGGGAATGGAGGAAAGTGATAGAGATGAGAGCTCCCTTCTAGAGTTCCTCAAACCACCACTGGGGCAGACCAAATATATTCACTGGTTAATCAGGTGTGACAAAGTCTCCTACCTGTGTCTTGAGGTGAGAGGTGAGTAGCCAATGGGGCTGGGTGTCACCACTCACTGTGTGATGCAGTGCCTGTGGACGGCATGAGGGGAATCTGCTAGTTCACCCCACCATCCCACCAGTGGGAAGCAGGGGCCTGTCAACTGCGTTTAATGTTCTTCTAAGAAGATATCCATGTAAACCTCACCCAAAGTGGATAGAGGCCCTGTATGTTCGGTTGTACGTTATTTAATCGCGGGACTTTTCATCACAGGGTTTTTTAATGCGATTTTTTTTTTTTTTTAAAACCCATTGCATTTTTTTTTTGGAGGGGGTTACTCCCCCAAACCCCCCGTTAACTTAATTAATTTTTTTATTCCCTTACACAAATGTTTTTAAATTTTTTAACCCCCCGTTTTTTTTTCATAAATAAATTTGCGGTAAAAAACCCTGCGAGGAAAAGTCCTGCGATCAAAGGACGGTATACCGTATGTTCATGTTGTCCTTAGCAAGTCCCCAGTAGTGTCTCTGTTTTCAGAAAAGAGACACAGAAGGGTTTTTATGGCAGTGGAGACTCAAATCTTTGAAGAGGAAAAGGGCTGGCACCTCTAAGAGTGACAATTTCCCTGCGGTTTTCACTGCAGTGCCAAACCCTGCTATCCTCATCTGGTCTGCGGCATGTGCAGATGGAGCAACCAAGGTGTTGGCGGACCTCTTGGTAGACTCGACCTGCAAGTCCACAGTCAAGGGGAGGGACCACGACCGACTATCAAAAACACTATACTGTTATTCCCATATCAATCCAAGATTAAAGTGATTATTAACACACACACTAATTCACTTAGTAAAGAATGATCCCATGAGGCAGGCCAGGGCCATCTAGACTCAAAATCCATGTCCTGGTAATTTGTGTTGTGGGTGTATGAGGCAGAGCAAAAGCATATTTGGGAGATGCTGGAGATTGAAGTGAGAGCGCAGAAGGGAGGAGGCTGTAGAGAGGGGGGTGAGAGGCTAGAGGTGATTGGTATGGGAAGGAGTGCATAAGCATCAGTACGAGAAAGGAGGTAGGTAATCAGAGTGAAGGAGTGGGGGTACATCAGTAGGAAAAAGGAGGAAGGTGAGGAGTGTGGGGAGGAGGAGAGAAAATGCATCATAGAGTGGATGGAGGATGGTGAAAGGAGTGGAGAAGAGGAAGGAGGTGATACACAAAAGGTGACAGAAGGAAGTTTTCGAGACGAGGAAGTGGGAG
Organism: Ambystoma mexicanum; assembly: GCF_040938575.1. Taxonomy (NCBI): domain Eukaryota; kingdom Metazoa; phylum Chordata; class Amphibia; order Caudata; family Ambystomatidae; genus Ambystoma; species Ambystoma mexicanum. Next base: position 137,635,655 of record NC_090928.1, read on the forward strand.
AAAGGGCGTTGACAGGCCCTGAGAAGATTTCAGTCGAACACTGGTGTAGCAGGGCCCTCCATAGCCCTCATGGTGTGTGGGGCCCTGCCACACACAGTCCTCGGGGGGGGGGGGGCGTCAAGCTTTAGAAATAAATGATTTCTTTCTGAAGTAAGAGCATTTCTTTCTGAACTCAGACTGCATGCATTCTGACTTCTGAAAGAAATGATCCAGTTCAGGCGCTTGATGGAAGCATTCTGATTCCACTCTGCATGTCAGGAAACTTGAAGCTCTCCTTACTTCGTGGCTGCTGTTGGCACTGGAGGTGGGAGCCTGCCTTGAAAGGAATCCCTCAGGGGATTCAGATTCGGGAAACATCAGCTAAGAAATAAAAATATTTTTGTAAGTGTTTGTGTGGGTGAGGGTGTCGCATATTTATTATGTATATTTGTATGTATGCGTGCATGCAAGGGTGTGTTATATATTATGTATTGTGTGTGTGAATGAGTATGTATGATGCATGGGTGGCTAGGTGCATTTGTGAAGGAGAAGTAATTGGTGTGAATAAATTAGTGAGTGAATGTTGTGTGAATGGGTGTGTGCATGTGTTCATGCCAGGCTGGCGGCTGAAGAGATGATTTTTGTGGGTGGGGGCTGAGGGGTGGGGTGCCCTACAATGGCATTTTTATTGGGCATCCATCCATGATACATAAAGCATATTTGTTATTACATGGCTAGAGTGGTATTTTGGTGCAGTCAGTCTAGCCATTTCTTACTGTGGCATGATATTTGTTCCTGTGCATCTATGATAAAGTGAGCATAAAAAGCTGTTATTAAATAACTATGCTGGCATTTTGGTGCATACAGTTTAGACATGTTTGTAATTGTGGCATGGCATTATTAATGGCAAAGCCAACAGGGGTATGCCCTTACGTGGGGATATTGCCATATGTATTATTTATATATATATATTTGTTGGATATTTTTAAGGCATCTATACAACAAATGGTTTTTCAAGGCGCCACAAGACAAAAAAAGGGGGGCAAGGGAGACAATAAAAATAGTGGTCCTACTAGGCCTTGTGACATTCGGATCGTGCATGAGCAGTAACAATAAGTGCGAGGGCGGGTGCCAGTCTGCACAAATGTGAAGTGCTAGGGTGTGAAGGAAAGAGCAGGGTAAGAGGAGAGAGTGCAAGTAAAAAAAGGGGGGTGAAGGCAGGGTGTGAAAGGCCCCAGAGAATAGGCAAGTGCTAGGGGGAGGCCTGGAGGGCAAGTGCAAGGGATTGCATGGGGTGCAGGGGGGAGGAACCACATGCTAAATGCGAGGAGGGTGGTGGACTGGTTGGGGGGGTTTGTGCCCTGAAGAAGTCAGAGGGACCCAGGCAGCCAGTCACAGTGGCATAAGGGTGTATTATAAGGGATGGGGAGAGGGAAGGAGGAAGAGAGGAGGGTATTGAGGAGCTTGGGAACTTCAGGAGATCTGGGTCAATACATTTAACTCCACATTATCCTGAATCCTAATCCATACAACACCACATCTTTGTATCATAAGATAATCCTTTTCCAGTTCAATTTACAATCAACAGGCTTCTATAGGTAGATGTTTATCCATAGCACCCTAAGAATACCATGGTCTAACAACCTTTTTACATGACTCGTGACTGTACCTATCCTACAACTCATAAACTGATCTCTGTATAGGCAACTCACCAATTAAAGCAACATATTGCTCTCCAAATATTCATTGATTCCCTTCTTCAATTGGTCATTTATTCCTCATTTATCCTGTGAAAAGAAGCTCACCAGTCATTTCCCTGTACTCCACAATTGTCACCTGATGTCATACCTTTCCTCAGTAAATACTTCTCGTTTCAAGTTCTGTCTTGAAATTGCTCCTTTTGGTATTTGACTTCTATCATGTCCATTAGCCAGTGTTTTTCAAAATGACTAGAATGTTCTGTAAAAATACATAGTGTAGTATGCAGACAAACTTCTTTTGTAATTAATCCTGGCCCATACTTATTATCCTCCACAGATCATTACAACCTCCATACCTGAATTGTCAAGCTCCTGTGCCATGGTTAGCACATTCTTCTGGTGTTTCTGACAACTGGGGCACCATTTTCCCCACTCATTGTATAATTCTGATCGTGGTAATAAAGGCAGGACTTCCACCTTTCAAAACTGCGCATCATCTCGGACTGGCAGTTAGTGTGTATTCTTTAATTTATATTTCACAACATAGTGATTTTACTTATATCAATTCTGGCTGCTGGTTCTTTGACTATGCTTAAGTAATACCACTCACTGCAGGGAATATAGTCTGCCTGCCAATTGTATTAAGCCTTTTACTGGGTCCGACTTTGGTCTAACCAAAAACGTCTAAAATACAGAGAAATACTGCAGGATGTGTTATCCCAGCAAGGGGGTATGAATTTGAAGTGGGCAATTTATGTAAAGAGGAGTCTGATGGATCTGGGTTTGGGGGGCTATTGGACCGATCCCCATGCCATTACCACACACTGCAAAGATAGAGTTAAAGCAGCAGCGTTAGCTCTGATGTGGCGGGATACTCTGGCTAAAGCTAAAATGTGTTAATTCCTAGCATGCTATCTCACAATTAAGAGAGAGGAGAGGTTTGAGCCCTACCTAGATCTGATCAGCACTAAGCTCTAGTGGTCCACGTATGTTAAATTTCAATTTGGGATCCTGCCCACAGCAGAGTTGATGCATAGATGGGACGTTGAAGCCTAATCCATTTGTATCCTATGCAGGGGCGGCATGGAGATTCTGAAGCGCATGATTTTGTTGTGTCCTGCAACATTGCCTTTAAGGAGGCGTTTTCTAAAACCACTCTTTTGGGGGCATGGATGTAGATGGACAGAAGGGGCAATGGCAATATGCCTAAATGCAGCTGATAAGCCGGAAGGGCATGCCACAAACCAATATATTAAGTGGGTTTGAAGGGTACCTATGAGTAAAGTACAAGGTCTATGACACAAATCAATTTCAATACTTCTGTCTGTATTTATTTTTATATGAGGATCATTTTCATCATATGTTTTATCTCGTTTTATCTCATTTTTATGTATAATGATCATATGTGAATGTATGTGTGCTTTTCAGACTTGTTTGTCGAATAAAGCCTATGAATGTAATTGAATACAGCTCACTTGTCTCTTATTCCAATCCTCCAAATATAGTTAAATATTTTTACTACACAGAGTCAATTAGAGAATGGCTAAACCGTAACACAACTGTGTATGTCCCACAGAATGAGACGAATAATTGCTTCTACCAGGTGTGAGGGCTCAATATTGCGAGGTGGACAACTGCTGTATTTCTCTCAGAATTTAGCATTTTATTAAAATAAAACGGTGAAATGATTCCTGGCTAAACCTACTCTATCAGAGAGTTCCCTACCTAGTCTAAGAACTCTGGGTGTTACTCCGAGCAGAAACAAAACTGTCCCTCACTCTTGACAATAAACAAATTCGGATGACCTTTTCCTGGCCTGGGTAAATCCCTTGCCAAGGATTGTTCAAAGTCAATTTCCCCAAATGTTCAAAAGTTAAAGTAAAATCTTGATCCAGTTCTTGTAGGTTCCAAATGAAACAGAAGTTCACTAAACAAAAATCCCCTGGTAAGTTCTTCAGATTTCTGTTGAAATGTTCCCCTTCCAATTCCAGCCAAGAAAGAACACCAATGGTAATCCTGTATATCCTCTTTCCAGGATTGTTTTGCCAAAGTTCAAAGAATATATGTACAATGTCTTCTTGAACAACTTTCCAAGTATTTATTACCTATGCAGTGTCTTTTGCATAATTGTCAGGATGCTTCTTAATAGGGTGTTGATTTCCTTTTGACAACCACCCATCTACTACTGTTACTGTGGAACCAGATTCCTTGACTCCACAGTATGCTACTACTTCAACCTACTTTAATGTAACATCCACTGGCAGTATTATACACAACCACAGTTCTGGTATTTCTTCTTAAACTTTGTTGTACTTTATGATTGTTAAGCACTTTATAGACAAGACTCTTCAACCTTCACAGGTAGGCAAGGCACACTTCTTTTCTATGCTATAAGAAAATGGCAGCCTCTTTGCCTCTTCTGTTTGTTTTACTGCAACCGGTATAACCTGTCTTTGCTTCCAGACTGATTTTTCTCTCTGATTCAACAGTCTCAGCATTACAGATGGTTGACTTAATCTTCTCACAAGCACCCAGTTCCCTTCCCCAGCTACATTCAAACTGTCCTGGTTGCAGTAGCTACCCTTAAGATGTATTGCCACACTTACAGCTTTGGATAATAATGTCACACTTGTATCTGAGGACACTGGACCTTTAACAACTTTAACAACCTAAGAATTTAGGTGGCTAGATTTCAAAAGGGCTGGTTTCACTATGTAAAGGTTCGCCTCTGGGCTTGGGTAATGCTTGTTCTTGTCAGTTCAATAAAATCTACATTTACTAAACATTTGTTCTTGATGTTGCATGGTTCAATCTTCAAAAGAAAATTAGATTTAGGTACATTCGACCACTCTTTAATGAAGCTCTTTAACTTTTTAACACAGACTATGCTCTGACTCCGTCGAGAACTAAAATTGTGCACATGTAACCTCTTTGATGTAATACATCTTGTAAACATTTGTGAAAGTCAGAATTAGGGTTTTGTGAGTTATTTGAAAGTGTTCCCCTCCCTAATTAGAGAGAGACACACATAGCACTCTGGTAACGTTAAACAGTTTAACAATGGGAAATGGAAACATTTTCTTATATGCAAGCACTCCAACTTGTATCATAAGTGCACGTGATACATTTCTTTTGTCAGCAGGACTCTTCACAATAACAAACAGTTTCTCCTCGCTCCCACTCTTACATAAGTTAATATAAAGATGGTAACAGTTTCTGGTGTAAGGAAGGCATGGTATCAAAGTGACACAGACACAAGTGACCACAGTTCAAGGGTGTTTATTGAACTTTATCAAGGGTGTGACCTATCTAAACCTAAATCTAAGATGGGAGCAAGCTACGACCATCAAATAATAATAATAATGCAGTCCTATTGAAGTCTTCTCAAAATGAAAGGGCCTATACTAAAAAACCTATTGCCAATCCTTACTGCTAATTTACAAATAGTGTGGGGAATGTTCATGAAAAAGAAAGAAGTTTCCACAAAATGATAAGTCAGGAAGTTCAGGCCATTGGCCTCACTTCCCCATGTTTTCAGCACAGGACAAGCCAGTTCACTCAAGCAAAGCACACTCTTGGGCTTCTTTGGCATGAGGACACAATTCCATTACAAGCATCAGGGCCGTCCATGCTGAAGTCTCTCAGGTTATCAAAATGTCTCTTAATTCAGAGGGCCTAATCTATCAAACAAACGAAAAGTTCCTTTTCAAGTATTCAAGTAGGGTGATTCACTGTTCACCCTGGATCCCCTTCAGGCACGCTCAGATCCCCTTTTCTACCACAATCTTTTCACAGGTGACTCACGGTTCACCCCGGATGCCCCTCACTAGGGCTCAGATCCCTGTTACACAATTAGTCTCCTTCAGCCAGGCTCGGACCAATTTCAGTTCATATTAGCTATCAAAGACTTTCGAATGTGCACAGGATTTGGGTTGACGCGTTGCAGAACCACTTCGATTTCACAGTCCACAATTTTACACTCGCGGTTGGATACCTAACAGAGACCTTTGAATGAGCACCTGATGGCACCGGACCACTCTGTATATGGCATCTACCTTGGTTTCAAAAAGTTCAGTCACTCCTTGGATATTCAATTATATTTGTGTCCCTCATCACATATGCCTTCTTTGCAGATTTCTTCATACAACGTTATCACTTGCAACTTTGGTTCTAACACAGAGCGGTCTGCTATCAGCCTCCCTGACTCACTAGCGGTGCTGACTTAACTGGAGCGGCTTTGTTGTAGGAGCCAAGGACAGCACCACGGTGGCAATCGCTTCTCCACGCCTCGGCTATCGATGCAGCAGAGCCCTGGGTACCTTCGACACACAATGCACCTTTCTTCAGCTTTAATCCTCGGTCTTATGATTCTTATTCTTGAGGGCTCGTGAAAGTAGCCTGACCCTGAAGAGGCCAAGGCCAATTCCCTCCTTGTAACCTTTTCTGGTCTTGCCATCTTTCTCCACGTATTAAACTGCCATCTTAGAACTGCTGCTTTCTTGTGTTTTTTACCTTGCTCAGAGTGTGCTTTTGTGCTCCGCCTTTTATCCATTGGGGGGAAGTGTGATGGAAGTCAGATGTGTGAAATTATCAGTAATTGCCTGACTCTGCTTGACCCGTGTTGGGACATGTCAGGTATACAGCTCTGGTGTTAGACCGTTGTCGCTCACAGTAAACTGTCCATGAGAAAATGTTTGTGTCGGAAAAGGGTGTGGTGAGAGGGGTGAATTCCTATGTATTCCACCTGGCAGGATGAGGAAAAGGTGTTATTGGGAAGGGGATAGCGCGTCTCACCCTCCAGTGTGCCACTTCCACTCGCGAGGACCCCGCATCCAGGTGATCCTCCTGCATTGGTCTACTCCAGGAACTGGATCCAAAAGCGATGGTCGTGTTATGGCCACTTGGAGGACACGTGCCCGGGGACTAGCGGGTGAGGCACCTTTAGGTGTCTCACACCGGCAAGGGTTTCAGAGTGAACCTGAACATGGAGCTTCACTCACCGGCTCCAGGAATACTGCGGTTGCGGGCTGCTTCCACTTCCCGACTTCTTCTCCTTCTGCTATCACTTTAGGCACTCTTGGGACCCACACCACTCTGCAGCATGGGTGTCTCTGGTTCGGCCTTGCCAACGTGGAGTCTCTTTCACTCCTCTGTCCCAGCATGTCTCTCTCAGTGCAGCCACGGCAAGGCAACTTGTAGGTGAAATCTGCTTTGCTTGTGTCCCGACATCCCATAAGTGATCACATTTCCTCATGAACTGCCAGCCTCGTGCTCTTCTCCTTCTGCTACTACTACCAGCCTTCCTGCTCCAGTTCCTTCTCTAGCTCCATCCCCAGCTCCTCCCTGCTTCCCCCTCCTTTTGCAGCCTTTTATGCCTCCAAGGTGGGGCAAGTGATTTCAGGTGCAGGCCCTTACTGTTATTTGCCTGACCCTGGCAAAGGCTGTTAGGCCTACTTGCCTGTCCTTCACTTCTACATGCCTCTTCAGCCCTCTTCTTCGACTCAGTCCCTATGGGATTCTAGGACATGTAGTCCACTTTAGAAAAGTTAGATTGTTCTACTTCTTGGGTATTTTTAAGGGTAGATTTAATTCCCTTCGTATTTTTAAGAGGGATTGTAGGTGTCAACCTTATCAGAGGAAGAAGGTGTAGAGGATGCATCATTTCTGCCATTCCTTGTAGTATACCTTTGGTATTGAGGAGGGTTTTTTTTTTTTGGGATACAAATGATTTGTTCTTTTGGTATAATATATTTATATGTTATAACCTTGGGTTTTACCACCTTAGTTTTAACAGGAGGTTGAGAGATATTTAAAAGACAGTAAGCCATAACCTCTTCTGGCGTAGTGGTAAAAATACCCCCTTCAGAGAGAAAACACAGTGTCTCATCCCACAGAATCGCCTCATTACCCTGGGCCCTGTCTCCACCCGGGTGATCCTCCCGCAGTACACCACCGTCAGGGTTGGGATAAGGAAGCGTCTGCCCTCCCTTGGGCACTCTGGGTATGGTTTTAGTGAGGGATCTGCAGAATTCTTCACACAAGTATTAAATTCTCTCCTCATAGACTCAACTGTTAATCTCTCGAATGTGTACTGCTTTGGATCTCGCCATACTGCCTTTATGAGGTGTACATGTCGAGTGCTATTTTGCAACCTATTTCCATGTTTCTTATGTAAAATGCAAATGAAACTCACGCCTGTCACGACAAGGCGCCATATTAAGCTGCCTCATATATTTATTTATTTTATTGAGCATTTTTTAGGTGCTTATACAACTGAATAGTGTTTCAAAGCACCACAAGGCTAAATGGGAAGGGAACAAGGGAAAATTACAATAGCAAAACAGTAAACTGCAGTGATGGTTCTACTAGACCTTGTGGCATTTGGGCGTGCAAGTGCGGTTAGGCAAAGTGCAGGATATAGGGGGGGACAGAGTAATGGCAGCCTGGGAGGGAAGTGCTAAGGGAAGGTAAAGGGGAGAACCTCAGGCTAAGTGCTAGTGCAGTGGACTTCCAAGATTGGGATGCAGGGCAAGAGGTATAAAACGGCAGAGTTTTGAGTAGTTTACGGAACTTGAGGAGGTCCAGCTCAAGTCTGAGAGGGGCAGGGAGGCATTCATATGCCTGTGTAAATAACCACACCTTATAGTTATAGCAGGAGAGCAAATATATCTTTATCTATAACAATGTATCCCTTCTTACCACACACAGGGTGAAATTCACTCCAATTGTTTGCTCAAGCCATCATCTCAATTGCTTAACCACAGAGCAATAGAGTTTTCACGCTATTCTTCCTACATACTGTCAACTATCAAGATGAATCTAAGGTAAAATTCCCTGTCCTCCTGTCCTAGGACATGTATGCTCACAAACATTTTTTAAGCTTGAATATCTGAAACATGAAATTATTTATTTTATTCGATTTATTGTGCATTTGTAAGGCACTTATACAACAGGTAAATTGTGTTTCAAAGTGCCCACAGGGCAACAGGGAGGGAACATGGGAATGAAAGTCAAATATAACATTGAAAGATAGAGGCGGACCTACTAGGCTTTGTGAGCATTTGAATGTGCAAGTGCAGAGAGAGAAGGAACGAGGGGTTTGGGGGGATAAATGCAGGTGTAACAGGAGGAAAGTGCTAGGGAGTGAGCAGCTGTAAGTGCCTAGTTGAGTGGTCAGCTGCCAATAAATAAGTAAGTGCAAGCCAGTGGTGGCATAGGCCAGTGGATGCCAATGCAAGTGCTTGGAGCGGATGGAGGCTGAAGGTAATTGGGTGTGGAAGGCCAGGGCCCAAGAGGACACATAACGGCCCTGACCACCAATCTCAGAAACTATGGGGTTTAGCAGAGGAGGGGTGAAGGGAAGGAAGAGGTGAAACGGAAAGTCTTGAGGGGCTTCCAGAATTTGAGGAGATCCGGCTCAAGATGAAGAGGAAGGGGCAGGCTGTTCCGTTCGAGGGAGTCTGCCGAAGAAAGAGATTGGCTACCAGCTCGCTGTTTAGACAAGCGCTTGACACAAAGAGAGTTGGTGCCAGAGGATCGTAAAGATCTGGAGGGAGAGTATTTAGTGAGAGCCAGTTATAAATACCCCGGCCCCAGACAGCCTTATGGATGATGCAGAGATATTTGAATTTGATCCTTGCAGCAACTGGGAGCCATTGGAGAGTTTTTACGGCTGGAGAGATTCGGTCCCTGGGCTTGAGGCCAAGGATAAAGCTGCATTAGCTGGAGGGGTTTTAAGGAGGAAGAAGGTAGATTAAGGAAGAGGCTATTGCAGTAGTTTAACCTAGAGAGGACCAGAGCTCTAGAGACAGTGAGATTCTGGGGGAAAGTGTGGAAAGGGAGAATTATTTTGAGGTGGTAGAGTTGAAATTGGGCTTTCTTGGCAAAGTCCAGAATGTGAGGGAGAAAGGAAATAGAGGAGTCAAAGATGAAGCCAAGGTTTCTAGATTCAGATGAAGGAGAAGGGGGAGAGCCCCTAGAAGAAGGCCAGAGTGAGGGGAAGAAAGATGGAGCAGGACTCCTAGGGATCTCTGGCTTGCTGGCATTGAGGCATTGGAAGTGCACCAGGACTGGATGGCAGATAGGCAGTCAGAGATGATGGAGGAAGTAAGGAGAGGGTCAGAAGGAAGTTTGAAAAAGAGTTGTGTGTCACCTGCATAACACTGGAAGTTAGGGGAGAATGTGGAGATGAGGTGTGCAAGCGGGGCAAGATATGTGTTAAAGAGCCAGGGAGAGAGATTGGAGTCCTGGGGGACACCGCAGATGGAGATAGATGTTGGGGAGGAGAAAGGGAGAGATGGTCCTTGAGGAAGTAGGTCAGCCAGCCCAGTGCCCGCTCAGAGATACCTAGGGTGCCATGGAGCTGTTTTATGAGGGTGGAGTGGTTGACTGTATCAAATGCAGAGGAGAGATCAAGTAGAATGAGAACAGCTGAAGAGTTGGAGTCAAGAGATGTGAGCAGTTCTTCAAAGGTGTTTAGGGGAGCAGTTTCCCTGCCTCTAGATGCTCAGAACCCAGATTGGTTGTGGAGGCGACCAACATGTTCAGTGTGCTGGGTAACTTGGGGGAAGACCAACTTCTCCAAGAGTTTCTCTAGATGGGGGTGATAGATATGGGACAGTAGTTGGCTGGGCAAGAGGGGTCTGCAGAATATTTTTTCAGGAGGGGCGCACAAGGGAGTGCTTGAGAGAGGAGGGGAAAGATCCAGTAGCAAAAGAGTGGTTGCAGAAATCCACACGTGCAGGTGCAAGATAGCCAATGTTGTTCTTAATGGTTCTTGAAGAGCAAGGGAAACCCTGTTTGGAGGAGACCTTCATGAGAGAACATCTCTGGTAACCTCATCAGGTGTGATAGGAGAGAAAGGCAGAGGGAGGATGGGAGGCCATAGGAGGGAGGGTATAGGGGAAGGAGGGGTGGGGGAGAGCAGGGTGCTTAGGATGTCCTGAATGTATACAGTGAAGTGTGTGGCCAATTTGTTGCAGAGGGCCTTGGAGAGAAGAGGTGAGGAGGAGACTGTGGATGGGTTGGCTAGTTCCCTGCAGATTTTAAATAGTTCAGCTGTGTTGTTTGATGCACCAGAGACATGAGCCTGAATGTGGGCCCTTTTCTTGGTGTGGATGAAGAGTCTTTATTGTCTTTGGAGCAAGCTACAAGCCAGTTTGTCAGAGGATGCACCTGAGGTCTGCCACTTCCATTCCGCAGATCTGCACTTGCGTTTCAAGGCTGCATGTTCGAAGTCGTACCAGGTGTTACGCTCTGAGGCATCTTTCAGGTGTATCCTCATGACTGAGGCAAGAATGTCAAGGGTGTTGGTAATGGCAAGATGGAGGTTGCTATCAGAGCCAGAGGTAGTGTCTGTAGTGGGGAGAGGGGGAATGAAGGTAGATGCAAAAGCAGCAACTCACACTCGTTTCATCAGACGGATGTTCGTGAATGGGGTTGGCAGGGCCTGGGGAGGTGCTGTCAGAGGGCTGAGAGGACCCAGGTAGGAAGAGAGGAGGGAGTGGACTGACCAGGAGAGTGGGGTGATCAGTGGGGAGGAGAGTGAGAGATCTGTGTGGATGAAGGCATCAAGAGTGTGCCCAGCCATGTGGGTGGGACAAGAAGGGAGAATGCAGAGCGAACAGCTGATGTCATGGAAGAGGGTGGATGCCGTGATTGAGGAGTCAAGGTGAATGTTGAAATCACCCACAGAAAGAAGAAAGAAGTTTAGAGGTGGTTATGAGGGAAAAGGAGGGGAAATCAGCCCATTCAAAGAGGAAAAGTGTACTAGAGCCGTGTGGCCTGTAGATAGTGTCAATGGTCAAGGAGGAGGTGGGAGAGACAACCAGTTTGTGGACCAGGCTCTGGAAGGAAGAGTAAGGCTGGGTGGGTATGAGGGAAGAAGGGACCCTAATGAGATAACCATTTTTATCAACCCATTATAAATGATCATCAGTTTGCTCTCCATCAAAAAGCAAAAAGCACAAGTACCATTCCTAGCATATAACATGTGATTGTGAGGAATTATTCTTCAATTGGCGATAACATAAATCACTTATTTAACCTAAAAATGCATGCAGTTCATGATCCGAGTTGAGACCTTTAATAGTTGTTCTAAAATGAAAGATCATCCCAGCCTCCTTTTACATAAGCATTCTCTCCAAGTCTCCGCCTCTTTCATTTTGCACCATTCGTCTAATTCCACCAAATCTAATATTATCCGTATTGACTTGTTTATGTTTCAGGTGCCAATGTACCACAAAATGATATTTTTCATCATGTATTTTGATTGCTTGCAGGTGTTCATGTATTCTGATTTGAAGTTGGAGTATAGTACTGCAAATATACATTTTTCCACATATACATGTAATGGCATAAACTATGAAGCCACTTTTCCAATGAACTATTTCATTAATTTGTATGTGATTGTCATGACCATCAGAGAAAATTTTGCGCCAGGCTGTTTTGTCCTTTCTTCTTTCAGAAAGTTTGAAGCTGCTCTTTTCACAATTGTCGGAACCTTTTTTATACAATTTTAGGGGTTGTGTCTGTGCACTAACTGACATCCTTGTCTAACCTCAGGATGTTCCAGTGTTTATTTACCATATTAAGAACCACATGGCTTGATGCAGAATATTGTGTGATAAATCTGCACTTATCCTGAGCATCTTTTTCATGAAACCTTGGAATTAGTGATTCTTTTCTGCCTCTCAAGTTAACCTTTTGAATTGCTTGTGCAATAGTCTTCTGGGTGTATCCTCTCTGTTGAAATCTCTTGCTTAATGCGTCACATTGATGTTGAAATAATTCTGGTGAGCTACAATTTCTTTTGGACCAAACAAATTCACCATAGGGGAGGTTCTTAGATATACTCTTCTGGTGACATCTATCAGCACGAAGAGTTGTATTTGCTTCAGTGGCCTTTCTGTATGTTTTTGTTTCAATTACATAGTTGCTGATGAATATATCTAAGAATGCTATGGATGTCTGATTATACATTACAGTAAGATGAATGCCCCATGTATTAGCATTCATAAAAGCTACACATCTTAAAAGATCCTGTCCATATCATTAGCACACAATCAATGTATCACACTACCTGGTGACGAAATTGGTGCAAGACCTATTTATAACTGTAATTCTCTTCTAGAAAGCCCATGCAAAAGTTAGCTGATGATGAGCATTTAGATCCCATTACCACACATGACAACTGTTGGTAAATTGTGCAATTAATTGTGGAAACATTGTTTTAATGCAAAGTTTGTAAGATCTGATATCATAGTTCTTTCCATAAAGTTTGTGGCTGACTTCTTGTTGTAAAAGTATTAAATTGCATCAATCGCAAATTCATGATTGATAGACGTATACAATGCTACTACATCTAGAGTAACTAACCAATAAGTAGGATCCCATTGAATTTCTGAAAGTCTTCGAAGTATATGCATGCATCTCTTGTGTATGAGATGAGATTGGTTACCATAGGATTAAACAGACTGTCTATACATTCAGAAATGAGTTCCATTGATGAGCAGATGCCATTTACTATTGACCTGCCTGTTGCTATTTTGTCATATGTATTATGAATTTTTGGAATTACTTGCATAATGTGTGCATAGTCTTTCGTGTTTATCACACCCCCTTCATACCACATTTTGATTTCGGTTAATGCTACATCTTTAAGATTGTTCCTTGGTTTTACTGATATGATTCAATATTTTCCTACTTATTGCAAATGAGTCAGACCCATTTGAATATAATCTTCTCTGTTGAATATAACAATATTTCCACCTTTATCAGCTGTCTTAATTATAACTTGTATCCTCCTGCTATAACTTGTTAATGATTTGCATTTATTGAAAATACATGTTTTGTTTGCCACACAGTCTATATTTCTTAAGTTTATCATCCAATCTACAAATGTCCTGGGTCATTAGATCAAAAAGCAGATGTATAACATTATCTGTAGGTAATGGTAGAATACATTTTGATTTGACATACACGCAGTTATCTCTACTCGCTCCCTGTTCTATATCAATCTCATTCAAGATTGTTTGTATACTTGGTTCGCTTTCATCCTCTACTGACATCAGCATCCGTTGCCACAATACTGTCAGCATGTAATTTAGAAAATAATGTTTTCAATTTAACTTCCTAAAAAATATGTAGGTGTCCACATATACCTACTATTTAACTGTACACTAGGTGCAAATGTTAGACCTTCTGTAATACATCAATTTCTGCATCACTAATATTTCTTTTGGATAAATTGACAATGGTATTCTCCCATCCTAACTATTCATATTGTGTTTGAGTTTGCACCTGGTTAAAGGAAATGCCTCTTGTGTCTTTTCTTGATTTGTTGTGATCTTTTCCCTCTTCTTCCTCTCCTCCCTCTCTTCTCATCCATGTCATTTTGAAAGGTGAATGCTAATGGACATGATAGAAGTCAAATATCGAAAGGAGCAATTTCAAGATGGGACTGAAAATTATAAGGTTTTTACTGGGGAAAGGTATGAATTTATCAGGTGATATTCTTGGAGTACAGGGTACTGACTGGTGATCTGTTTGTCACAGAATAAATAATGGGAAAGTAATGGCCAATCGAAGCTGGGAATTGCATATTTGGAGAGCAGTATGTTGCTTTAATTGATGAGTTGCATATACAGAGATCAATTGATGAATTGTAGGATAGGTGCAGTTATGAATCATGTAAAGTGCTTGTTAAACCAGCTTTGCTCAGGATGCAGTGGATAAGCATTTACATGTAGAAAGCTGTTGCTTGTGAATTCGACATGAAAAGGAATATCTTATGATACAAAAATGTGGTGAGTCACAACAATATGGAGTTAAATGTATTGTTTGTTTTCAGTGCATCATTGGCTTTGCGTGATTGGTGTGATCATCATATTTTGATACAGATAATCAAAACCATAAAGGAAAGCACAGTTTGTGCTATATGATGCATTTTGTCCATAGCCTTGAAGAAGCTCACTATTCTCCATGAGAATATAGATGTGGGATCTAGGCGAAACACAGGTTGGCAAATCTAATATGACATCTCAGTACTAGCACAGATTGGATTTCTGTAACATGTGAATTGTAACTCTGTCTCAAATGTAATTGTATATTGAATGTTATTATACATTTTATGATGATACCAATTCCAATATAAACATTCTTTGGTGATGTATTTATTTGTAACAAGTCTATGAAGTTTGGCGCAAATTGGTTTGGGTTTGTTGTATGATTGTGAGGGAGGGTCCGTACAGGTTAGCATTACACCAACTTGTTGCAGCCTTCTTTCATTTAAGTGAAGCGTCAGCCTAGGATTGGGCAGCTACATTTGCATTAAATCAGTTCATGGAGGATTATTTAAAGGAAACAGAGTTTTTGGTGGAAGGATAGGGGGTATGGTGGAAAGCTCTCTTGGAACAAAAGCACATAACAACAGATGTAACACATGAGAACAAACGTATAGTATGTGTAAGTACCTACAACAATTTTTCATATAAAATCAAACATTTGGTGAAAAAGAACCAAGATCCCTAATAGTGGAAAATCAAAAAGTTATCAACTCCTGTACTTGTTTAAAAGAAGCACAAATATTAGAGAGAAATCAGTAAGGAACACCCTAAAGAGACAGCTACCTAAAGACCCCACTTTACCGACAATATGGGGATTACCAGAAATAAAGAACATTATCCTTGTAACAACTGTGTTCTGTGGGATCAAACTATAAAATCAGATGAAATAGACTAAGGACTACAGTGAGCATGGAAATGACTTGGATTAACTAACTGTAACTCACAAACTGTGATATAAATAGTGAAATGGATTAAAGTACGTTGGGAAAACTGAAATAAATGTGAATGGTAGAATGATTGAACACAAAAGCTGCATTACAAAATAGGTACTAGATGCTGCAACCATCAAACATATCATTGAGGCAGAACATCAACTGGAACATTGCAAATGGGTGGCACTCCTACAGATGCAAGGAGGAGATACACCACAGAATAGAGAACAATGTATTATTCAGGTACAAAAATGATTTTTAGAATACATAGTGACCTCAATGGATTAAATGATGCAATTGAATGGGTGACAGCCAGGACATTCTCTAAATAGGTTATGAACTTACATCTAAGCCAGTATATGTTTCATAAATACTGAGTACACTTGTGAAGTTGGAACATTGAGCTTAGATAAAAGAACTGTGCTAAAACATATTCTCTATTTATTGAACTATACATTTAACCATAGCCACAGGGTGGGACGTCCATCTCCAAGCCTCCCATCTTCCTTTTCTCCTCCCTTTTCCTGTTTTAGACAGGATTAGACCAGTAGGGGTAAAACAGTTAAAAAACACTAAAATAGGAAGGAATAAGAACAAATAGTCCAATCATGATATATTCTACAACTCCTTTCTAACTGGAGTATGTACAGAATTGAAAGTTTAAATTATGGGGAATCACAAACATTAAAACATGAGAGCAATATTAGGAATGCAATTCACAATAAACAAGGTACTTTAAACAGATGTAAATTGTAGCATTTTAGGTACAAATACTGTTTGTGAAATATTGAAACTTTCGCACAAAAACAGCAAAACACTGCCAAAAACTACAAATCCCAAATGTTCTGTATTTCTAATAACACAGAAATAGTATTACCATGCTGGGATCCGTTAAAGCAAATGTAAGGGAAACAGCATAATGCAGCGTTTTCCCTCACACATTTCATACAGCAATGAAAGATGGAGCACTGGATTAGAAGTGAATAGTTAAGCAGACATAAATATAATGTTTATACTCTTTAGCAACATGTAAAAGAAAGAAAAAACGAGTAGTCTATACTTTACTAGATGGAGATTAGTAGAAGTAAAAACAACAGAAGAGTATGGTCCTAGCAGAACAAGAAAAGTAAACTAATCAAGGTAATATTTTAAATGGCATAATATTTTAAAAAGTGTATTAAAAAGAATGCTAAGGTTAAGCACTTTACATGTAATGAAATAATTATCCTCATTTAGCCCCTGGAAAAAATAAATGTTAATCATTTGTTTAAAATTCCTATTTGGAGGAATAAAGAAAGCACAAAATATAAAAAATGTATCAATACAAAACAGAAGAAAATAGGGGTAATACGCCTTTGAAAGGTATAAAATAGTGTGATTGTAAAAGCATATTTCGAGTAGACTATCAGTGAAGTCATGAAGACAGCATGAGCAATGCTTAAGTGTTAATGGAATGACAAAAAATGCCTGTTACTAAAAGAACAATGTGTATGTACGGTGGTCAGAATAGGACATTACCTGTCTGTCAAAAGAGAAATACATAAGGCACTTATAGAAAAGGGCAATATATTAGAAATAAACAAAATTGTGGAATACAATGTATTTTTAAACTTTGTTAGATTGTATACTAGATATAATGCATTGTATGTTGACATGAACTGATATGAATTCATGTGGCCCATTTTCTTACAAGAGCAATTTAAGCACATACACAGCACTTAGAGCACTATCACTTTAGACGTTTATTTGTTTTCATACACCAGAGAATATAATATGAAAGATATCAGACAAAAACTATTTGATGACAAAGAGGCATGTGTGATAATATGTTCTGCACTAATGAATTAGCACTCTTTAGCAAAACTCCATCAACTATGTATGTATAAAGATTGATGAATGATGTGGGAGGGAGTCCAGTAGCCCATTTAAGAGAAAGTAAGAGAGAAATACACAAGCCTTGATTTGCCCCAACACTGGTGGTAGACAAATGTATACTGCAGACCTAGCCACTGACACAGTCTTTGGCAAAGGAAGGAAGGAAGGAAGGAAGGAAGGAAGGAAGGAAGGAAGGAAGGAAGGAAGGAAGGAAGGAAGGAAGGAAGGAAGGAAGGAAGGAAGGAAGGAAGGAAGGAAGGAAGGAAGGAAGGAAGGAAGGAAGGAAGGAGCCTCCTGTGCAGGTAAATGTCATCAACATTTCAATCAGCAATGTAGAAAAACTGTTCAGATGTCACAAAAAAGAAAACCATGGGTGGCAGAGATATGTACACAAAATGGCCAACCTCAGACACATTCATGCTGGTTGTGAAGTGCTTTATGATTACTGGTACAAGATGCAAGAAAACCTAAGCACTCTTTTTCCACAAAACAGGTGAAGATCACACTGACAAGGAACTGCCTGGGATACAAAGAAGAGAGTACAGAACTAGGTGTCATAGAAAATAAGTCTTTTTATAATTTGATCATTATTTCTCACAAAGAAATAATAAGGCAGTGGCTAAGTATCAAATCACTGGCATCCGGTGAATGGTGGAAAGAAGGAGGAAACAAGAGTGATCGTGAAGCTGGCTATGGAAAGAAATGAACTAAGAGTCTTGTCTAGCTAGGCCTTATGGCTTAAACTGATCAGAATGCAGAAGGTGAGTTCGAGCAATTCCAGCTAGAAAGGCAAGAAAGTATAATAAAACCAAGCCATGTACTCAGTCACAGAAGTCACTCTTAAAAAAGAAAATGGGTAATCTTCTACTGCTACACGACATCAAAAGATTTTCGCTTCTGCCACTACAATTCTCATACGAACATTAGCAATATGAGGAAAAAAAATGCCAAAATTTAATGAAAAGCAACACCTGCTCAGCGTTGGACTGAACAAATTGCTACCTCGGTAATAAATGGATATTCTGTTGCAGTTTACTTGGTTCTACATGTGTAAATTATCCTAAGTTTAAACATGGTATGTTTGGACGACTCAGTTTGAGCATATTTTATGAACCTTTTTCCTGTCATGGTTGGTCCCCTTCTGGGTCTCGCTATACCCTCAGCATTCCCCATGCTCCCTGTCCCGACCCCAGTCCCCACTCTGCTCCCAGCCCCACCTCTGCATGCCTCTACCCCCAAACATCATATCATACTATATAATAAAAGGCAGATGTGTTTGTCCAAAGCCGTCCTGCACGCTTCGCTTGTTATCACCGCTAGAGACCGCTGTTGCCTTTTGCATACAACAATAAGACTTCAAGTTAATCTTGCAGGCAAACAAAATGTGTAGTTCATATCACCGCTAGAGGGAGCTTTTGCCTTACCCATACAACAAAAAGACTTCAAGTTCATCAACCAGGCAAACAAAATGTGCATTTCAACAATGATAACATACAATTAGCTGCAGAAAAGGCCCAAGATAGGGATACCACTTTAACAGCATACTTTAAGTTAAATACACTAAGAAGATATATACATTTAAAGAAATCACATGAACAGAAATTAATTTGAGTAAGCACGTTTTCTCTAACAATATAAATTACTTTTTTAATGTACCTATGTATTATGTAATTTTTTATTGTAATATTTCTTGGATTGTATTTATATATCAATAATATTCTTCATGTTCATCTTAAACTTTATTTGACTTCAATTTTCTTTATTTTATGAACTCATATCTACTTCAAATCATGCTGCACATGAATTGTATTACTCTGACATCCCTCAGCAATATATGGGGGCTCGAATGGGAATGGGGAAGGATATTTTGAATGGAGACTTACCGGGTCCTCCAAGGTTGGAATGACCCGGTAAATACCCATTCAAAGTACCCGGCCTCAGACACGACTTTGGAGGCAGCCATGGTGCTAATAGCCATCTTCGTGGATAGGGGCTCCCTTGCTATGCTGGCTGGCTCGCACACATTAAAGGTTTATGCCACTCCAATTAAAGTATTCACTAGTCACCACAGCTATTTTGCCATTTTTCTGTGCAATTGATGCTGCGTATTTCCTCCAACATTAAAACATACCTTGCTGGCCTGTAGTTGCCCCTGTTACTACTTTTGTGAATTGGGGGTGCACAGCCTTTCTCCAATCTGTGAGAGCCTTTCCTCTCTGACAAGTGTCGTGACAGATTGCTGCTAGTGCTACCTTAACAACCTTTCTGAAGACCTTCAATCTTATCTACCTGCAGCGCAGTGTCTCCTACAGTTCACTTAACTTTGAACGCTGTCCCAACACACTCGTTCCAATGTAAATTGACTGCTGCACTCGATTTCCCTTTTAGACCTCAGTAGTGACACTTCACTATCAATTTTTTTTCTTGAACTCATTCTTAAGAAGTATTATTGCAGCAATGCCATGGTTTCTGGGCACCTTCTTTACATTGTCAATTCTTTTTACAAGCCTACCCATGTGTAACACTTTCATTAATAATATTAATTTTGTGATGTCTATAGTGCTTCATGCCCAATTTGTCTAGCTTCTAAGCACTGTAATTGTTTTGGGGGGAATGCTTAGTTGGTATTACTGTGGTATAAGCCATCATGCATGGCACCAATCATCCTGTTTCCAAGGGAAGCATGTTATATTTGAGCTATGTGGAGCAAAAGACTAAGTTTGGCCGACTTAGTCACTCAGCCGCTCTCCGTTGTACCCAATATGGGTTGTGCAATTAGTAAAATCTTCTTCCAAAATGTTACTGTGTTCAAAGGAACTACTTACATCCAACTTCAAAATGATGCTCAGAGAGAATCCAAGTTTGAGATGTGTTGAATAAGGATTTATCAACAAACAGGTACTGAAAACCGAACACTAATGCAATCTTAGTGAGGATGCGGCTACACATCTCTTGGTGAGTATCGACTATATATGCCAATGCACTTCGGAGTATAAGAACTCCTTCGTCAAGGCAAGTCTAAATGGTAACAATGTAATAACAGAATAATGTAATGACATCACACAAATACAAATGCAAAAAAGGAGAAACAAAACCATCAAAAATGACCATAAAATGAAAATTCAAAACACATACCAGGGTGTAGGGATGTTGAAAATAACGTAGAAGAGCATTTTGGAGAAAAAACAACAGGGGAAAATGCAGTGAGTGAACAGAAAACGAAAATAAGATGGCGCTAAGAAAATAAAGGGACAAAAAGTACCTCTGCAATGGTGTGTAGCCAATGGTAGCTTTTGCAATAACAGGCGTGTTGATTTCAAAAGCACACGCAGTCCATTAGAGGGCAATGATCAAGTGGCATTCTGGAAACATAAAGGTTAAATTAATCAGTTGCCTGAATGGATTCGAGTAAGTTAATATTGCCAAAAGCAATCGTACCAGAACGCAGGAGTACCTGTGTAAGCAGCGCGGCCGTCTGAAAAGCTGTCCGATCACCGCTGTGCATCGCCATGTTGTGGCTTTGCTAAGGAAACGGTTATTTAAATAACCACGTGACCGCATCGCGTCTGAAGAAAGCCGCGATGCGGGTAGGTCAAAAATAACTCTGCAATCAAGGTATTGAGGCCCCCATTGGGCAAACCAAGTATTAGTATGACCTAATGGTGGTCATTGAGGAATTATAGAATATATAACACCAGAAAAATAAAAAAGAAGAAAAGCATAGAAATGAAAGAAATACTACGCGGATGCAACGTATCCAAAGCTGTACAAGAATAATATTTGTAAATAAAAAAATGCTTGTAAATAAAAAAATAAGTCAGCAAACATGGAAAATCAATAAGACATAAATAAACATGTCGCAGGTGGTGACATTTGGAAAATGCCACCTTGGGTCCCAGACAGTACGTCCGGGAGGTGCGACAACAGGGTGTATACAGAAATGTATATGCAAGAAACTAAGTGTACAAATAGAAATACAAAAGGGTAGATTAACAGCTCAATGGAACATGTTAGGCATGCAAACATGTCACAAGTGATGGCATATGATAGATGACACCTGGGGTCACAGACAGCAAGTACGAGAAAACAACTTATCTAGCAACTGAAGTGGCGAAAACAGTGTAATACTGTCATACATAAAGCATGGAACAATGGAATCTCAAGATCAAAATCTTAAGAAAACCACAAAATGAGTCTGCAATGTTCAGAGCTTTAGGTGTTTGTAAAAGCAATACATAATGTCACAATATCAGAATCAGATGTAGCAATGATAATTAATCTCTTCATTGAGCCCATCAGGAGATAGGCTCCCAAGTTTATCCATCCAAAAAGTTTCTCTCCTGTTCAGCCTCAGACCCAAATCTTCATGTGGGTTTACTTTGTTCAATACCTCTAGGATCAGGAACTTGATTTGGGTTAGGTTGTGTCTATTTTCACTCCAGTGGCGGGCCACCGCTGAATTAGGATTAGAGTTACGAATACAAGAATGATGTTCATTCCAGCATACTTTTGCTGCTCTTGTGGATTGGCCTACATAATACTTCCCACAGGGACACTTGATGCCATATATAATGTTGGTACTATCACAAGTTCCAAATGTTCTCAAAAAGATTTTCTGGCCCGTACGTGGATGGTGTATTGTATTGCCCTTCAATACTAGATTACAATCGGCACAGTGAAGGCAGGGATATGTCCCAGTCCGTTGGGTATAAGATTCTTTCAACCTGGGTCGTGTGTGAACGAGTTCATCTGGCAAATTCTTGCTCCTCTGGTATGCGAAAACCGACAGTTAGTCAAACAAATTCTGTACTCTTATGTCATTTTTGAAGATGTTCCAATGTTTTTTGATCGAGTTTTTAATTTTATTCCTCTGGAAAGAGAATCTTGAAACATATACCGGTGATTTGAGTTCTCTTGGGGATTTATCAGTGTTGGATAACAAGGTACTGCGGTCACGGGCATTCACTCTCTGAGATGCTGAATCTAGTTCTGATGCTTTGTAGCCACGAGCTAGGAATTTCTCCTTCATTATCAATTGTTGGGCTAGGCAATCTTCTGTATCACTCACAATCCTTTTAACATGCAGCAATTGGCTGTATGGCAGGTTCCTCAAAAGACTCGGTTGGTGGAAACTTAATCTGTGCAATAGATTGTTGCGATCAGTAGGTTTGCGAAAAAGTGTAGTGTTGTAACCGGTATCACTCTTGGTTATTTGGACATCCAGAAATGTGATCTTATCTTTGGATATTTCACTGGTGAATTGGATACGACGGTCAATGCTATTCAAATATTTGAAACAAATATTGAAAGTAGCTTCTGTGTCAGTCCAAATTCCAAAAACATCATCGATGTATCGTGTCCATAGATGTATGTACTTATTCCATTCACGCTTTTGTAGTATGTTGTCCATTTCGAATTTGTGCATAAAGCAATTCGCATAGGACGGTGCCATGGTGGCACCCATAGATGTTCCGGAGACTTGTGGGAAAAATTTGTTGTGAAATTGAAAATATTAATTTTCCGCTATAAACTTGAGGAGGGCCATCATGAATTATTTTTGTGCACAGACCTCTGGTGTTTCCAATAATAGCCATTCTACTGATTCCATGCCCAAATCATGGGGTATGGATGTGTACAGACTCTTGACGTCTATGGTGAATAGCAGGTGTTCTGGTTGAAAAGTGGTGGTATTGAGCTTCTGTAGAAAGTGTGTGGTATCTCTGATGTAAGTGGAAGTCTTCTGAATCAATGGTTGGAGAAAGAAGTCAATGTACACACCTAGCAGTTGATTAATGCTGTCCATGCCTGCGACAATGGGTCTTCCTGGTGGTTTAGTTGCATCTTTGTGGATCTTGGATAATGTGTAAAAGTTGGGAATTCTCGGGTGATTATTGTTTAAGAATTTGCGAGTGTGTTCATTTATCCATTCAAGTTCCATGGCTTTATCAAGTAGTGTTTCGAGGTTTTGTTTGATTGACACAGTAGGGTCGTGATCCAAAGGTGCATAGATGGTGCGATCTTGTAGTTGTCTGATGCATTCAGCATCATAATCAGTGGTGTTCATAATCATCAACGCACCTCCTTTGTCTGCTGGTCGTATTGTAATATTCTTGTCACAGTAAAGATTCCTGATGGTTTTCATTTCATGGGGTTTAAGGTTCTTTTGTGGTGGAGTCTTGTAGCTGATTCGTTCGAGGTCTCTAGTCACTAGTTTTTGAAAGATGTCAATGGATGGTACAGAGATTGGTGGTATGAAACCACTCTTGGCTCTAAATTGTTGGAAATCAGGGGCATTGGATGCGTTCTCATGCATTTCTAATTCTTCAACGAAAACTTTCAGTTTGAGTTTCCTCACAAATGTATACAATTTGATCTTTGTATCGAACAATGCCGTGCTATATGTGGGCACAAAACTCAAGCCCTTTTGTAGTATGCCTTCTTCCATCTTACTTAAAGTTTTATCGGATATGTTGATAGCTAAGTTTTCTTTAGTTGGAGTCGTGTCTGTGGTTTGTTTCTGAAGTTTCCTCCTCCCCCTGCGGGTTCTTTTGGTCGTGCGCCTTAAAAAGCCAAAGTTGTAGGTGTTTGTGTCGATGGACCAGTCGTGCGGCTAGGATCACCGCTCTGTGCCTGTTCTTCTTGGGCATCGGAGTCTTTTTGCGCTTCTGAATCTGAGCTTGATGTATTGTCCGACGGATATTTATAAAGTTTTTTGGGAGCCGTTGGTCTGTATTTCTCCATCCATATGTATACCTCTTCGTTGATATAATCGTAGGTATCTCGTTTGAACTTCTTTACTTTCTTCTGCTCTAGTTCAGTTTTATAATCTTCAAGTTTGGTGTTGATGTCCGCTAGAATGATATCATATTCCTCTTTGCCCACCGAGTCTAGAAGTTCCTTCTCAATTTCTTTGATTTCGGTGTTCAGGGAAATCAAGTTTTTGGACAATTCTTGGATTGTTAAAAGAATAAGGTCAAGACTGCATTTATTCAAAATGGCTTCCCACCTGCGTACAAATTCTTTGCTTTTTTTGCACAGCGTGGGACGCAATTGGATGCGCAGACCTTTTGGGATGTGTTGGTTCTTAAAGTAACGGCCCAAAGTAATTGCGTGGAGTTTCCGATTAATTTGTTTTCAAATAATTATTTTTTGAAATCATAAAAAGTAACATGTCCTTCGAAGATATCGAAGGACTTTCAAATTCACATCTCAAACTTGGATTCTCTCTGAGCATTATTTTGAAGTCGGATATAAGTAGTTCCTTTGAACACAGTAACATTTTGGAAGAAGATTTTACTAATTGCATAACCCAGATTGGGTACAACAGAGAGCGGCTGCCTGACTAAGTCGGCCAAACTTAGTCTTTTGCTCCACTTTATTTATTTTTGAGTCAGGGTGTCTCCAGACTCTTCACAGCCAGCTCATATAAAGCATTTTTTGACCAGCTTAATTCCTTTTCCACCTTACTTTAAGGACTATTATCTTGTGGTGCCCACTTTTTCCTTTTTTTCGATACTTGAGCTATGTGCCAGGGTGGGGGAATTAAAATCCCCAAAATGCTTTGTCACTGATTGTTTTGCATGCATGTTTTACTTTCATGATGCATTAATCCACAGTGTGAGAAATCCTTAACTGAAGTGAAATTAGGCTCCAATAACTTATTCTGTGGGCTGCAACCCACTTGGGATGGCTTCAGAGCTGTTTAAGCTTTGAGAATATCAATTTGCATATCAGTCTGGTCCCTCCCGTAAGGGCAGTGCAGCCCGAGAAGCCAGGAAAGTCTGCGCTGAGCAAGAGTTAAAAAAGCCACCCAGAGTGTGTTTCTGAATACCTGGGTGTCATCTCTAGGCATAGACAACAAGAGGTGCCACTCAATGAATTATCTACATAGGTTTGCATCTGGACTACACTGTTCACTCCTTGAATTCTGTGTAGGTCTGCATCTAGACTAACTTGCTCACTCACTGAATTTTCTGCATAGGTCAGAATCTGGACTACTCTTTTCACTCGTTGAATTCTCTGCATAGGTCAGTATCTGGACTACCACTGGACTACCCTGCTCACTCACTGTATTCTCTGCATGGGTCTGCATCTGTACTACCCTGCCCATTCACTGAAGGTTCTGCATGGGTCTGCATCCAGACTACCCTGCTCACTCACTGAATTCTCTGCACAGGTTTGAATGTGGACTACCATGCTCACTCACCGACATTTCTGCATAGGTCCGCATCTGAACTGGCCTGCTCACTCACTGACTTCTCTGCATAGGTCTGAATGTGGGCTACCCTGCTGACTTACTGAATTCTCTGCATGAGTCTGCATCTGGAATAGCCTGCTCACTCACGGAATTCTCAGCAGAGGTCTGCATCTGGACCACCCTGCACACTCACTGTATTTTATGCATAGGTTTGCATCTGGATTACCCTGCTAACTCACTGAATTCTCTGCATGAGTCTCCATCTGGACTACCATGCTCACTCACTGAATTCTCTGCATAGGTCATCATCTGGACTACCCTGCTCACTCCCTGAATTCTTTGCATAGGTCAGCATCTGGACTACCCTGCTCACTCACTGAATTCTCTGCATAGGTCAGCATCTGGACTACCCTGCTCACTCACTGAATTATCTCCATGGTCTCACCTCTCTCCCTGGCTTTTCAAACAATACCTGGCACTTCTTGCCAACAGCATTGTCGCTCTCTGCCCCAACTTTCAGTGCTATTCAGATGACACTCAGTTCATTTTCAGGCTCCGTTCCGCCACCTCTTCTCCTTCTCTCATCTCTGACTGTCTGCCTGCTATCCAGGAGTGGTGTGCCACTAATGATCTCTGCCTTAATGACAGTAAGACTGAGATTCTCCTCGTTGGCACACCTACCCCCTCCTTTCCTGTCACTCTCTGGCTGGCATCTCTTGGCCCTCTTCCTGCTCCCACCTGTGAGGCTAAAAACCTAGGGGCCATCTTCGACTCCACACTCTCCTTCTCTCCTCACATCTCTGACGTCTCTAAGAAGTCACACTATCAGCTGCACCTCCTCAGAGGTATTCTTCCATTCCTCTCCTTCCCCCAGAAACTCACTGTCTTCAGAGTTCTCGTTCTCTCTAGGCTGGACTACTGCCTCTTTCTTAATCTACCTGCCTCTACTCTCTGCCCTCTGCAACTCATCCAAAACAGGACTGCAAGACTTGTCCTTGGCCTCAAGCCCAGGGATCGTATCTCTCCAGGACTGAAATCTCTGCACTGGCTCCCAGTGGCGGCGAGGACTAAGTTCAAAACCCTCTGAATTGTGCACAAGGCCTTCTGGTGCCTGTTGGCTCAATACCTTCAACTCTCTCTTCATAAATATCTTCCTTCTCGAGCTCTTTACTCATCCGTCTCCAACTCTCTCAGGGTCAGTCTCTTCTCCAAGCAACAAGTTGGTGGTAAATCTCTTTCTTCGGCTGGGGCCTCCCTCTGGAACAGCCTCCCTGCCTCTCTGAAACTTGAGGAGAACCATCTCCGGTTCTGGAAGCACCTCAAGGCTTACCTCTTTGCTCTTTGCTCTGCTTTCTCTCCTCCTCTCCCCTGCTGATCTCCTGACTGACACTGTAACTTCACTGGTTACCTGACTACCCTCTGTTCCCGGGGGCCCAGGTCCCCTCTCTGCCAGTTGCACTCCTGCACTGCCCCCTTGGCAAGCCTTTCACTCAGGGACTGTTTCTGTATCCCTACAGCCCCCTACAAGCACTGACACCAGATGTCTGCACTTACCCTTGCTCTTGCCACCGTTGGCCACACTTTTATTAATTGTCTTTATTTATTTTACTGTCTACCCTATGCACTGAACTGCCCACTCCCCACTTTTCCCTAGCATGTCTCCCCTTCCCCCCTCCCCTGCACTTGCGCGATATCAATGTCACCTGCCCTAGTAAGATTGTTGTCTCTGTCCTCCCTCTGTTCCCCCTCCTTTGCCTCGTTGCACTTTGAAACACTTGTGAATATGCACGTTATAAATGCCATATCATATCATGGATCTGCATCTGGACTAACCTGCTCACTCACTGAATTCTCTGCTTAAGTCAGCATCTGAACGGTCCTGCTCACTCACTGAATTCTCTGCATAGGTCTATTTTTAGTAAAAACAACAAATATTCCTGTTCGTTACTATTAGTGTTTAGTGTTCTTCCAATTTTCTAACTAAGGACTCCTTCCAACTACCCTTTTTTTAGCATATGCTGTAAATATTATTAATTCTTTTATCCTGCGTTTTGTGAAGTGCTTAAAAATCCTGATATATAAAGTGACACTTTATGTTGTGTTATATTGTTTTTTGTTAAGCACAAGGCTTGTCGTGTGGCTTCTCATGGCTAATATTGAACATCCATGGGATGATCTGAATTTATAGAGTTATCGAGTTAATCTAAACTGAATAAAGGTGGATATTGAAGTTATTTTCTACAGAGCGATTGAATTAATCATATTTTTTTAAACAAAATGTATTATCATTTTGTACATGAACAAAGAATTAGGTCAACAAACCTTCACATAAAACAACACTCCCTTCCCCCCACCCTCCCCGAGATGCCAGTGATGTAATCATATTTTAAAGTCTATGGGGAATTAAATCCACAGTGAGGAAGCTGGAATAAACAATCCTTTGCCCCCAAGTGTGGTCTTCCCGGATATGACTGGCTCAAGAAGACAGGCAGATTGTGAATGGACGGAAGTGTCCCAATTGATTTATAGAGCTGGTGGAGTAGAAGTATTTGTGCACTATGCAAGAGGTTTTAGAAGTCATCCGCATTTCCGCTGGAAGCCAGTGTAACTGATCATGGGCCTCAGAAGCCGATGCCCACCAGCGGGTAGTGATGATCAGTCACATTGCAGAATTCTGTAGCTTCTGCAATTGGTAGGACAATCTAAGTTATGATTGCATAGTTGATACTTGAGATCACTAATGCTAACACTGTTTAATGTTATGTTCCTAGGATTTGCAAGTCTTTTAAAAAAAAATTCTCAAAGTGCTATTAACTGCTAGTGCTTGAATGCCATACTCACCCACTTTCGAATGAGCAGCGTTTAACGGAGCGGGTTTAGTTAATTTACCATGGTTACCATGGACATTTTGTAAACCATATCAGAATAGGCACAGTCTAGCAGGTGTTCGTTTACACATAAGTACTTATTTCTCCTACTCTCTTGTTGTACCTGGGGTTAGCACCATACCACCTTCTGCATTCTTTGTTTGACATTAAGGCATGCTAGTAGAAGAAAGTGACTTTTGAGCCTCATCACGACTTGGGCGGTAACGGTAACGCTATTAGCGCGGGGGCTATTAGCGCGACCGCCATAGCCCCGGCGCTAATAGCGCGGGATCACGACTTTGGCGGACTTTGGAGTCCCCATTCCCCATTGAGCCCATTCGGGAATGCCTCATTCCCCATTGCGCTCAATGGGGAAAATTCGCGCTCTTACCGCCGGCGGATTTCCCGCCGGCGGTAATAGCGTGAATCTTTGGCGGATTTCCCCCCAGCTAAGGGCTGGGGGGAAATCCACCGAAGTCCTGATTTGGCGAACCCTTAAATCCGGCGGTAATAGCGCTACCGCCAGATTTAAGGGGTTACCGCCAAAGTCGTGATGAGGCTCGCACCCTTCGCACCCTTGTCAGGTTGGGTTTCTTTCACTAATTATTTTTGTTCCCTAAATTAGGAGTGATTTCCTCTCTGGGTATATTTTCGTTTAGTGTTGACTACCCAAAGACATCTCATGACAATATAAGATATGTAATATATAAAGAGGCAAGGGACCCTCTTTTTTGTGATGGAGGCCTGACTCATGAGGGTGGGAGACACGAAACACGACTCCTCGTGAGATACAGCTCTCGATCAACACAGTTTTTCATGAGCATCCTTGACGCCTTGGCACCTGGGATTACTCGACCTGCTGCAATTTTTACAGTATTTCCCCCCCCCAAAAAATGTTTGCCAGCACACTGTGCATTTGACTACGAGCTATTCTGCTAAGACGCTGCTCAGTCGCGCCAGAGCCCAGCCCTTGCCTTCTCCACTAGACATCCTCGCCTGTACTATTGACAGCAGATTCCAGCCACTAATTTTGTCCAAGACGCCACCCAATTGATTTAGGTGAACCAAGGCTCTGCATCAGCCGTCCACCCTACCCATACCAGTGTCCTGATGACAGCTCGGCACCCTCAGAAAATCTGTTTTTACATGGCATTATCTGTTGTGTACAAGTCATATCCGAACTAGAAACATCCACTATACGTGTTCACAATGATTCCGTACTGCTACTCATTTAGCAGTACATGAAATGGCACTATTTTGCTACTAACCCACTTATGCAACTCTTGGTTTCACATGTATGTTTTACAATTCATGTTATGCGGGCCTATGCCTTTTAAAAAAAAAAAAATGTTCTTTGAGTTAACAATTAAACTTTGTTTTACTTCCATTTTCCTGTGATCTATGTGGTAGTATATGCTAACCTACCCACACTGTAGTATAAGTGCGCCCCCCCTGTGCGTCTATGGAATAAGGAGTAGCCGTTGACTCTACATTCTGTTTTGATGATATAAGATATGTTCCATAGCCTTATAAACGTTTAATGATTTAAGCTGTATACTCACTTGTTGGAGAAATGTTATTTACTGCACAAAATATATTTTGAATTTTAGTAATTTTTATGAGAATGTCCTCATATGGTATTGATGGACTGCTAATTATTTTTGTAGAATTGTGAACTTACACCTGATGAAGGGATTGAAATCCGGAAACGTGTTGTGCTGATACCGATGAACATAAAGAAAGATAATTTTAACAAATGTAATTGTCAATGAATTGGATCATTTGAATTATATAAATGACATTATTGTATGAGATGTGGTTTAAGACACTATAAACTCCTTATACATTTTGGCTGATATTTTCAGCAATAAGGTGTGCAGGGGACGGGAATATGCGATACTTTCAATACTTTTTTCCTGTTGCTTATGTTTCCAAACTTGTGTCAAGTTTGTGTTATCTCCCTTGCACCCAAATTGTCTTCAAAGTTATGACTATCTGATTACATTTGCTTCAAAGAAAGGTGTGCACACACACTACTTGTTATAAACAAGCAGAGTTCACATGGCATCTCAAACATTTGCTCGGCAATGGTCTTGTTGGATGGTTTCGCTCGGCTTCTTAGTGTATACATTCCTACCGACCCTAAAAATCTTGTCAATAAGCACTTCAAGCACTATGAATCCCAGGAAGGATTTAAAAAACCTACAGTCTTCATAGCAAGCTAAACGTTCCAGATTTCAGGCTGAAAACTTCCCCCCGTTTACTCACGATTGAATACTTAGGGCCCGGGAGAAGCTTGTCACAACACTGTGCCCGCTGAACTGCCGAACTGCTTCCTCACTTAATCACTCACTTGCCGGTGTTACTTTAAGCTGCAGCTCACTGCCCGTCCACTCTCTGCAGTCCCTCAAGGGGAAAGTATGACTCCAATTTCACCAATGCAAAGCTGCTGGGAGTCTACAAGTCAAGCCGCGCTGACTATTGTCAGCCTCTTCTGATTTGCTGACAACCTCGGAAAGTGTTACTGTCACGATGCAGTTGGACAGTGTAGTATTGTAGGTATCTATCTGCACTGTGTGCTCACAGTGCTGCTGGTAGAATATAGTTGTGTCACATAGAATGTTATGGGACCTGAGAGTTCCAAGAGCTACAGTTGGGGACACAGGATGGGAGTACCTTACTGAAAGGATACCATGTATTTATCTCCCTGCCTTTCTAACCAACTAGCCCTGTAACTAAACAATAAACTTACTCCTTTTATATATACTGGTCTCCTGTGCCTTACCTGAATCCAGATGTCTTCTTACCATCTCCGATACTACAAATGGCGACGAGGATGGGATCAACAGGTGCTTGCTGGTTCCTGTTGCACGGATATATATTTGCCTGTTGATCCCAAGTTAAAAGGACCCACTGAAGAGGTTCTGTTGTCTCCTGACATGATGGAAATGCTTATGGAAGAGGTCTTTGATGAGCCCAGCAGTGGCACAGCCCAGCGCCAGCTTCCATGTGAGGAGACTGAATGAATCATCTGTGAAAGGTGTAAATCCTGTGAATCTATGGCAGGCAGCCAATACGCAGCGTCTGCTGGAGAAGTTGTTTACTTCCATACTTTAAGGTACTGTGTTTTCGGATGAGGCGTTACAGCAATAGTTAAAATAAGGGATGTCATCTACAATGACTAAGTTACAGGGCTAGAGAAGGATTTACATTCCCTTATAATGCAGTCGCTAATAAATTACTGTGAATGAAATGCTCATCACAGCGTGTGCTCATGGGCCAGTTGAATTGTTGTTCTGCGCGCTGGAGGCTGCTGGCGCATCCTGTTTTCCATAGAGAATTATGCTTCTTTTAAAGGCTTATAAGCCGGCAATATAATGCTTATAATCCGGCAATATCAACTTCAAAGAAAATAATTGTGGGCACACGGCAGCGTTTAATATTTGGCTTTTTACTATATGGATGTGACTGAATTGGGCCATCAAAGAGTGCTGAAGCATAGCGTCGACTGTTGGAACAGTTGCGTGTCTGGAGCACTGTGCGGCCTGAGAGCATTTGTCTTAATGATGACGCAATGCCTCAGCTGTAGGCAATGGCGCAGGCCCGAATGCTGTGTCTCTGAAGGTTCCTTTTCCGTTGCTGGACAGCGTCGTAGTCTCCATCCCCTGTTATGCTGAGCGGAAGATACATTAAAGGAAAGGACCTTGAGGCGTTACTCACGTGATGACGTGACCTCAGGATTTGCGATACAGGCAGGAATGCAAGCAAGTGATACGCCACCGGCGGATCTCGCAGATGAAAATATTTTTTGTGTTATGCGGCCATGGTCCCGAAATTGGAGCTACCTGTGAGAGGTTTAATGTTTTCTCATGTTTGCTCATCAGTCGTGGTGCTGCCATGGGGGCAGCGTGTATGGAGACACGACTATGTTACAGCAACTAATTGTAATGGGACGTAGGGGCATCGGAAATGTTCCTGTTCTGCTGAGTAAAAAGGTACTGTGTGTTAAATGTATCCATAATGAACATGTCGGCAGCTATTAACAATGCAACATGGGGGGGGGATGCTGGTAAGGCCTCCCGCATGTATGGATAAAAGGAAATGTTATGTTTCCTCATGTGCTTCAAATGCAGTTACAGTCATCGTGCAATTTATGGAAGGCCTCCCGCATGTATGGATAAAAGGAAATGTTATGTTTTCCTCATGTGCTTCAAATGCAGTTACAGTTATCGTGCAATTTATGGACTGTAAATAAGTTTGCACAGTGATCCATTTTGTTTACATTGATTTATAAATGCAGTAAATGTTTTATGATATTTTAGTAGTAACAAAATTAAATGTTATGTGTTGCCTAGTTAATACTTCCATTAATGCTGATACTGCCATGTTATAGTTGATTGGCGCTAGTCCTTATAGGCATGTTATGGTTGTTCTTTTGCTACGTGAAATTCATGGAATTAATGTGATATTCATGGGTTATGTTCATGTGCAAAGTGTCATACAAATTTGAAAGCACTGGAATTTAGTCAATCTGTGATTCATGACATACATTCAAAATCAAAATGTAGAATGCACATCTTTATGGTTTTAGCAGTTTGAACACTGCAATAATAATATGAAGGTACAATAGTAATGGTTACCATGACACAAGGGATAGTATGTGTTTCCACCGGCAGCAATTCCAATGTACAATTTCTGTGTTTCCTTAATGACAGGATGCCACAGGTACTATTGTATTGATGATGTAACACTGCCATAATTGTAGGGATTGAATCACCATTCAATTGTAGTTAATTGTGTTGTAATGTGATGTGGCATTAACAATGTCTTTCACGTTGACGAAACCATTGTACATCAATGGAAGCTCTATGGGCATTACCATTGTTTCCCGCATAGATAATGCACAAAGAGCAATGTTCTGAATTTGTCTGTGCTGTGTTTGATTTATTCGTGCAATTCATGGACAATTTACAGTTTTCATACAAGTGATGTTTCTCAAATTTGAAAGGATTTGGAATGCCTGAAATATTTCTTACCGTTTCCATTGATGAAATGTTTATGATATTGTTTACGGTGAAGCGGTCTTTAGTATTACCAATGCTTCCATGTTGTATTTGATAGGATGTGGGTGCGGCCAAGATTGTATTGAATGCTGTGGCATTATTTTAAAGGACTACCTGGTGAAGTAAGGATGTGGTTGTTGAATGCATGTGTTTTACAAACTGCCAAGCATTTAAGGCAGTTGTAATTTTTGATGGGCGCACTGTCAAGGAAGCAAGTTCTTGCTTTGATGATGCTTTGGTGAAGTTTGCAGTATATGGACTATTCATCTTCTTAAAAGCACTTGCGAAATTTAAATGCTCAGTTGTGCATTACGGGGATCTATTTTATTAGCAGGCACCGTTGTGCATTACAGGGATCTATTTTATTAGCTTCTAAGTGTGGAAATAATGCGCGGCATGACAGCATTATCTGGAAGAATTCATTTCGGTTATTTGTGGTGCAGAGTTTATGCTGTTTTAAGAATATGAAGAATGCTGACATTTGGTGATTCATTTTCTCAATTATTTGGCAGGTTGATGCTGCACTGTAATAATTTAAATTTTGCAATGACACGGCCATTTAAGGTACTGTGTTGTTTAATTTGTTATACATGCAGCGTTTGAAAATATTACGTGTGGGAAGCACTAGCTATGCTTTCTGCATGCATTGATACAAGAAATGTTATGTATTTTTATGGCTTGTCTGTCATCTATGTTCTTCGTGAAATTCATGGACTACATTGAGTTTTACTCTGTTAGTCATTTTATTTCTTTGCAATTTTAATTCTGCGTGCTATTCATGGACAATTGGTATGTTGGATTCATGGATCTATATTTTGAGCATTTAGTTAAATGCACTACTAGGAATGACGCTGTGGTTGCAATTTTTAATGAGGTTGGATGTTTATGCATAATTGGTGTGCCTGGCTGTGAAGGCAACTTGTGCATGCTGTATGCACAATTATACATATTGAATTACAACAAACGACACAAAGAAAGAAAAAAGTTTTTTTGTGTAGTGTTTAACTATTTTATAGGAATTTCAGGTTTTCAAATTCTGGATTATATATATATTGTTAATATATATACTGATATTTTGAGTAATCCTAATGGTAATCACATGTATAAATTTAAATGCACAGTGGCACAGCATCGTTCTGATGCCATGTAAAAGTGCAACATTAGTGGCACAGCATCGTTCTGTACCATGGAATACATGATATTGTAATGGCACAGTGGCACAGCATCGTTCTGATGCCATGTAAAAGTGAAACATTAGTGGCACAGCATCGTTCTGTACGATGGAATATATGATAGTGTAATGGCACAGTGACACAGCATCGCTCTGATGTCATGTAAAAATGTAATGTATTAATTTAATGGCACACATCGTTCTGTTGCCATGTAAAAGTGCAACATTAGTGGCACAGCATCGTTCTGTACCATGGAATACATGATATTGTAATGGCACAGTGGCACAGCATCGTTCTGATGCCATGTAAAAGTGCAACATTAGTGGCACAGCATCGTTCTGTACCATGGAATATATGATAGTGTAATGGCACAGTGACACAGCATCGCTCTGATGTCATGTAAAAGTGCAATATTAGTGGCACAGCATCGTTTGTTGCCATGGAATACATGTTTTGTGTCATGTTGGTATTTGGAAGGTGTTCTGGATGTTGGCACTACATATTCCAAATGAGATGTGACAGATTAGTGAATGTGTCGAATGATCTCTATATTGAATGAGAGTGAGCTCCAATGTGTAAATGTGACATGAATGTTGCGTATACGCATACAATTTTTTTTGAATATATATTTTTGAAAGATCAATTTGCTCTGGGATTCAGATCTTACTGGTCTCTTTCGCAGTGTTCATTTTTTTTCACGCGCTGTTCTTTCCCAGCTGCGTTGTGTTAATGTGATCTTTGTTTTGTGAGTTCTCCTTTCTGTCCTTTCCTACTTTTCAGTGTTTTCTATGGCAGGGTGTGTATGTGAATCAATACTGATGGCGCAAATGACAGGTGTTTCTGAGATGGATGGTGGTGTGATGTAGTGTGATGAAGTTGGGTGTGATGCAGTTGTGATATCTCGTTTGTGTGTTCAATTGAAGAGAGGGAGATGTGTAGTATTGTAGGTATCTATCTGCACTGTGTGCTCACAGTGCTGCTGGTAGAATATAGTTGTGTCACATAGAATGTTATGGGACCTGAGAGTTCCAAGAGCTACAGTTGGGGACACAGGATGGGAGTACCTTACTGAAAGGATGTCATGTATTTATCTCCCTGCCTTTCTAACCAACTAGCCCTGTAACTAAACAATAAACTTACTCCTTTTATATATACTGGTCTCCTGTGCCTTACCTGAATCCAGATGTCTTCTTACCATCTCCGATACTACAGACAGCAAGATGTAATGCTGAACAGTCTCATGGCCCACCTTTAAGTTACACTCGGTAACTGGAATTGAGTCTGTTCAGGGTCTCTCATGCGGGCCAACGCAGGGAACTGCAGGAACTGCCCGCTACTGCTTCTGCTATGCTGGCGCTTGCCCAAGCTGCTCCACCTCTGCCTTCACTCAAGGTGTGTAATGCGGAATAGGCGTTCCCAACCACATGGACCCAGGGGAGTAACAGAATCGATAACAAAGAGGAAAAAGGGGGGTTACATGAATCATACCATAGAGTAAATCAAACGGATAAATTGCCCACAGGAGCTCAATGAGGGGATAGACCAGGTCAAGGAAATTTATAAAATCAATCAATCTTTAATGTACACATATCTAATAGCAATACACATAGTGCTGAAATCACAGTAAAAACGGCATAAAAACCAACAATCAATAATGCACATCTCCAAATAAAGTACATATTAGTCTATAAGCGTCCTATAATGTAAAGTGGACACAGTGTGCATACATTGATTTATAAACATATTGCACAAGAGCATAGCTCCCATCTCCAATTAATGCCCAATATATATTCAATAACAGAATTATATAGTCAAAGAAAAACAAAAAAGAGAGAAGGAGAAGAGAAAATAAGGAGAGCCAAGAAAAAAATGTATATATATTATTATTATAAAGACGCAGGTCAGAACAATCGGTATTGCCTGCGAAGTTAAATGGTTAACCCTAATGGAAAGTAAATTTAACCATAAACTGACAAGTTGAAATTGCATCAAGAATAATCGAGAACGGATGCAATACTTGTCTCCAATCCGACCAAAATAGTCAACGACCAGTACCTGGTGCAGCTGCCAACAATCTCATGGGCTGCACTGGTATCTTACAAAGGTAGTTTCGACGACCAGCAAAAAATTGTCTAAGCTGTCTGTCTCTTTACCTGAAAAGAGAGAGAAGGCTTGACAATCATCTTCTCAAGGTGTGTTCACAACGTAGTCACCTCACTGCAGCAACTGCCCACTAGTGCTGGCGCTTGCAGCGACAGGGTTTTGAATCACTGCCTTCATTCTAGCAATGGTTGCACCAGAGACAAGGAAATACCTTGAGAAAATGCCCCCAGCCTGGTGGACGTAACAGCACACATATTGATCAGGCCACATTGCACCTGCTTGTTGATATGCGGTCTAGTCACAAGTCTACTGATCCCCAATTTTAACATGCACCTGCATCCTCAGGTCAAAAGTTAAGTGACAGAATCTTAGTTAACAAAATGTTAATCTTTGAGATTCATTATTTGGCTTATTTTGACCATGAACTGGGCTGGAAGAGCAGAGGCCGGGTAGCCATTCACCTTTCTAAACACTCTGCATTACATCATTCAAACAGTTCTCAGATTCAGTATGTTTACCAATTAAATTAAGCAATATGAGAGTCACACCAAGTACTCTTATAGTTGGACAAGACAATTGACTATAATATGGCACAATTATCCATAAAATATTTGAAATAAAGAAGTAACAATAAGTTCAATTTAAAGCCATTCTCTGGAGAAACACAAACAGCACTTAACACAAACTGGAACCTTGTGATTTATCAAGGTAGACAGACATATGCATGTCTAATGACGCAGTGATCACACCAATTCAAAGAAACTAAACAATGCACCAATGTACAGCAAATAATGCTTGAAACAGTGTTCCCACTATTCCATCCAACGACTGAAGCTGTGGTTACTAGGTGGTAGTTTGGACCACAGTACTTTATAGCTAAACTTTCAGGGTGCTGTGTAGGTTTGTAACACAAATAAAGATGCTTAAATGCGTAGATTAAACCTGCTTTCCGGTTCGACAGGGCTTTCTGTCTTGCAGTTATGAAGTGAATACAATTTCCCTGGCAACAGCCAGGCAGACCTAATGCTGCAAGGTCTAGAGTGTTCAAGATGGAGAGTATCCAGCCCGAGCCCTGATGAGCTCCAAGTAAATGAGGTGCAGTATTTAGGGAATTAGCAGACCGAAGAGAGTGTTGGAGGTGAAATACTTTGTGATCAGGTAAGAGACCATAGACTTCCTTTGACAGCAGGGATTGCCAATATTGTGAGTAGCCCGGTGTCCCTTATACTTCTTAACCAGCCCAGGATAGTGTAGGTCTACTTGTTTTACAGATGCACCCCAGAGGGCGGTGGGCTGGGGTGTGGCCCGACATGAACCTCTGGAGAGGATTTGGTACCCAGGTAGTGCCGATGATAAATTACCAGAATGAAGACGAGCTAAGTGAGCATATAGTTTATTGGGCCCCCATTTTAGGAATTGCAGCTAACATTAAAAGGAATGTATGTAAAAAGAGAGGGGAAATGTGGAGTAAGAGAGAAGAGAAGTTAGGGGTCAAAGGAAGTGATGCCCAGTATTGCTTATTCCTTAGGCTAGGTAGCTAAATATCCCCAAAAGCAGTCGAAATAAGGGTGTTAATGGCCCCCAATGTCCTGGTCATATAAATGCTAGTGTGTGTTGTCCTCGCACAGAGGTCTGTCATGTAATATGATCCTTCACCCTCTTCAGAGGGAGTAGCGCCCACATAGACCCTAAGAATCCTTCACACTGAATACGCATGCTACTCATGTGCAATGGCTTTTTATGGGTCTCACCTTGAGGCCCAGGCAGTGTATTGCTGGAAGACACCAATGACGTTTTTACACAAGAGGGAAGGATATGGATCAAATGATGTGAGCCTAATGAGCACCATGTGATTTAAGCTAAGAAATTAAGTGGTAGACAATGAATCAGAGTTCTTTATGAGTCAAAGTACAGTTTACAGTTCTAATGAGTGAAAACAACCTTACCTTGGGTAGTTGGGTCCCTACCCACTCTAACGGACAGGTAGAGGCACTACTGAGCTTGGTGGGAACTCATGTCCCACTGAAAAGTATAGCAGTCGACACTAGAAGGGAGGCGGGGGAGGGCCTTCCTATGCTCTCAGAACCTTTCCCAAGCGGGAATGTTTTGGACCTACCGAGAAAGAGATACTCCAGGTATGGAACTCATCCAAAAGACCTACATAGGAGGATTGGATTAATGCAATGTTGCTACTGGCCACTAGGGAAAAGGTCTCCTATACTAGGAGATGCCCACTAGATGTTTCTGATAAGTTACAGGCCCTCTATAACAATCTGTATGTATAACTTTGATGATTGACTGCCTCGCCCCCTGGTTTTTTGGTTTTTTAATTTCTTCCTAGCGTTCACCTCGCTTCTCTGGCCCTTTGGCTGGTGTTCAAGTCTCCAAAAGAATACCCTGCTCTTTTCCTCTTTTCCCTGCCTTGGTCCCTCATTTTTTCTCTAACTACAGATATTGAGAGTCCTTGTTTCCCTGGAGCGTGTTGGGCTGGGTGCATAGCTGCTGCATGACTTCATTGAACTGTTTATGCCCTATCTTTTGGCCGTTTCTGAGGGTGGATCTTTTGTCTTCCCGTATCACTGAGTGTATCCATTGATAGGACAATGGCGGAGGATTGCTGAGACCTGATATATGTAGCCACATGCGTGTAAATGGTGTGCCTATACTTTGCGGTGTGTTCAATATTTAGTTTTATAGAAAATTGAAACAAGCTACACTATTTGCCCTGGGTGCTGGGAAACGGGGCAGGGATGGGAGGTCAGGGGATTAAAATGTTTGCTAGCATTAACCTAGCGTTGGGATCCACAAGTCAACAAGGATTGTGAAGGTCTTAAGAGAAACATACACTTTGTCCCTTCCTTTCACAGAGATGTTTAACCTTTCTTTAGGGAACATCCTTTTTATAATTGAGGGAGTCTTTTTTCTTTCCCATGCACCATTATGGTTTTGTGCAAGGGGACTTTCCCTGCACTTTCTCCCCATACCCTCTCTGTCCCAGGATAAAAAGTAGGGGGGGAGTTTGCTGCCATCATCCTTAAATTGTTTATATTTTGCTGACATTCACTACCTGATTCGATTCTGAGATTATTTAGCCCACAATAGTTCCTAGCCTCTTTCTGACTCCCAGATTGTGTTGTGGGTTTTTTATCTGATATCACTTCCTGCAAGTGGTAGCTTTTCTTTTCAGAAAAACATTGTATTGAATGACATTTCATTTTCAGAAACTTTACAAGTAAATCTGATCACCTCTCTGTGTCCACCTTTCCCTATCTGGTGTTTATTTCTGTGCAGCTTTCACCAAACCAAAATTGTGGGTCATTTAAGCTTCTTAGACCCAGAGCTTGTTTTCTAGTAAAAATGGCTTACATGTTTTCCATGACACTGTTAGGACAGTTTTTCTGAAGTCCAACTAAGGGCTTAGTAAAACCATTCAACTAAGACAGTACAAGACTCCACTCTTAGAATAAGGCTGTACCACCTGAGTATATGTAGCGTAGAGGGAGTAGCCAGGCTTAACTTAGGTGGGAGAGAGTGCTGTAGGAATGTACATTGAACCTGTAGTACACCAAGAATTCCATAGAAACACAACCAGAAGTATTATGAAAATGAAGGGTTCATTTTAAATACAAGTAGGTCAAGTCAAGTCTTGGGGTAAGCACTGGCCATGGAGTCCAAAACACATTTATAAAAACACACCACTATGCTTGAAGGCACACAGACCAAAGCATAACATCTTATTAAGAATACCTAACAGTAATTCTAGGGAAGTAAATCTTTATCATACACATTCAGTATAGGTCACACCTATTCTAGGGGAGTAAAAACCATTAGTTACTTTTTGATTATTTTCTGTAGTACAAGGGTAGTAGACCCTAGCAGTGGTACCGTGATGCTCAGCAAGAAATCACAGAGTAAATCAACTGGACAATATACTTTTCTAAAACGTGGAACTCCCATTCATCAGTAAAAAAAGTATGACTCAGATTCAGGGTAACACATGCTTATACTAGGGGAGTTGGACCTTTTGGTGTAATATGCAATTACAGACTGCTTTTCAGCTCAGTGGAACACTGACTAAGGTTAGCAATAGCTCTGTTAACTAATTTTAGGATGGCACACAGCTACCTCAAGGTAAGTAAAACCTAAATACCTTTAAAAGGAGCGATCACCAACTACAGGATCAGTATAACCTCAGGCAGACTTATTCTGTACAGGCTATCAGCAAGTCAGGGGAAGCAGGGTCCAGTTGGGGACACTCATACATTTATCCTAACAAGAATAGTGAAGTGGAAGCAACAGAGTTACTTTTGGTGAATAGGCGCAACAAATTCTCAAGCGAGTAATTTGACCTGACATCTGCTTTCTGTTAGAATGATGAAACAGTTTCTAAGGAAAGTAAGACTTTACATATACTTTTCAGATTGGCAGAACATATTTAAGGTAAGTAATAACTTTTATTGTAACTGTTCACTCTCAGAGGGCAGTAACCAACCAACTATTTTACAAGTAAGTACACTTTTCAACACTTGTTTTACTTTTCAAGGCAGATCCCTTAAATTATTCTGCCTGTCACAATTCTATGACATGAGTTCTCTCAGAGGCAGAAGAGGGACCCTTGTGGTCTAGGGGCCAGCTCTAGGCATGGTGAGATAAGGCTCAGTTGGAGGCAAAGTCAGAGTTCCGGAGGAAGACTTTTCACACAAGTAAGTATTCTACTTTAAAAGTTAGTTGAGAGTCCATGAACTTCAGAAAAACACCCCATGAGGATTCCTGCAGTGGGCATCGGTGAACTGGATGGGTGACCTCCCAAACACAAGAAACACCCCAAAGCTACAGATGAATCATAAAGGCTTAAGGTAAGTAACTACCCCAGCCATCACAATACCTTAGCACAGAAGAAGAGTTCCAGCAAGAAGACTTCAGGATCTGCAGCTAAAAACCTGGTTGTTGAATTCCTTTATCATGAAGACAGAAGACGGAACACTGCAAGGACATTTGGTGCAGGGATCACAGGGAAGTCTCTAGGCAACAGTTTCTTCATGGCTAAATGTGGTTCTGTGGTTTTGGTGCCCTTTTCAGGAGCCAGAATAAGACTGAATATCGCTGGTTGGATTCTCATTGTTTGCAAGATCCAGCACTCTGGTGAGGGGACTTTTCAGACTCCATTTACGTCGCTGGCGGTCCAGCAGGATGAACACAAAGTTTCAGCAATATGCAGAATTCAAAACACTGTACACCCCATAATGGCTCGAGGTCCCAGGGCATTGGGGTATTGCAGTCCCGCAAGGTTGCAGCATGATGTGGGATGGCTCAAAAGGTAGGCCTCCTTAAGTACTGAGGGTTCCACTAGGCTCTGGGTTGGGGTAGTAATTTTCAGAGTACCCTGATCGATTGGAAGAGAGGGCTACAGCATGCTCCAGTTACATAGCAGGGTCTCCAGTCACTTGAAATCATTTCTACCGTGTTTTCTTCAACTTCCTCTTTGGATTCAGATTCAGTGGTTGACTACCTTTCAGCCTCCAGCATCAGACCTTTATGCAGGAAGCCAGCCAGCCAATCAAACAGACATGCAACATGCAGTCAGGCTGGAAGACAAAGGACTGCAGAGTTTTGGACTTCTTCCTCGCTTAATGCCTTTACAGACACACCTGCTGAAGATAAAATTTGACCTAAAGGGTTTTCCCACCCTTGTGGTCAGGGGAAGAAACAAGAAAGAACAAGGAACACTGAAATGACAAAAAAAGAAGACAGGGCCATTTTGGTCAAATCTTAGCTAACACAGACCCTCATACGTATATATAGCAAATACCTTTTAGTTTGCTGCTTCATCTAAAAGTCTTGTTCACTTAGTGTGAGATGATGCTTCGAACCCTCTACATCATCTTGCTGGATCCAACGTAACGCTATGGGCTCCATGTCTTCATGTTTTCCAACAAGTGGACCTGAGTCCCGGCATTTACCCTATGAGGGCCCTCACAGGGAACTTATTATGTTTCCATTTTTATTTGGTTGAATTAAGGTTTTGCTCATTCTATAATTCCAGAAGATCTTGACATTGCCAAGCAGGACCACTCCTCCACCCTGATCAATATGTCATTTTGTTGTCATTAATTTTTTTATTTTTTGGGGTACTTATTATATGCCTATACAAATGGTGTTTCAAGGCACATCAAGAATGGGGGGCGGGTGGGCCAGTGGAGAAAACAAACAGTAACGTTCCTACTAGGTCTTGAAACATTCAGATCATTCAAGTCCCGTAACAAGAATGATGGGGAGGGTGGTGAGGGGAGGTGAAGGTAGGGGGGGGGCAGGGAAGAAGACAAACAGTAAAGTTCCGAATAGGTCATGGGACAATTCTGATCGTGCCTGTTCGGTAACAAAAGTGCAGGGGAGGGGCTAAGGGGGAGGTAAAGGATGAGGGTGGAAACAGGGGAGAAGACAACGATAACAGTCCCACTAGGTCATGAGACAATTTGGATTGTGCAAGGGCCATAACAAGAAGAAGGGGAGATGGGGGGGGAGGTGATTGATTAGAGTTGTGCCCATCTTGTGTTAGATATTGGAAAGACATGTGCACAGAGGACCTTCACATGATGTTCCCCACCCTTGCTTCATAATCTGAGGGGCTCAATGGCCAGATGGTGCCTACCTGTTTCAGCTGCATAAAAGTCTCAGCAGATCCCAGAAGACGTGCCCCCAACTGCAAGTATTTTCCCTCACTGTTATAATACTGCCAGGTTACTGGATCTCTCAGGGACCAGACCCAGGTCACAACACTGAGCGCTTTGAAACACTGCCTGTGTATAGGCACTTTATAAATAACCAATACCATACCATACCATTTGTTGTCATGGCTGGCTGCTCC
Organism: Ambystoma mexicanum; assembly: GCF_040938575.1. Taxonomy (NCBI): domain Eukaryota; kingdom Metazoa; phylum Chordata; class Amphibia; order Caudata; family Ambystomatidae; genus Ambystoma; species Ambystoma mexicanum. The sequence continues at coordinate 137,679,253 of NC_090928.1, forward strand.
CTACTACTGTGGCAATAGGTTGCAAGAGGGTGTCCTTTTCAGAAATACATTGACCAGCAATAAGGAAGTTGCTAATACTACTTTGTCAAAGCTGCTTTAAATGCCCTCCTCTGTTGTGAGAGGGTAGTATTCCGGGTTCTCGGGAGATGAGGCTCTCTGCCTGCTCCATTAGAAGCAACCCAACACGTTGCAGCACTTGACATTAGATATGGGAAAACGTATGACCACCTCTTGCCCATACTCAAGGAGCCGCACTGGTTCCCACTCCAAGGCCTGTGTCACCTTCAGTCAAGCCTGCTTCACCTACAAGGCTGTGACCAGGGGAGTTGCTAGGTCTGGAAAAGATCAGGGCTTAGCTAATGTAGGGACTGGCGGGACTTCTATCTGGAGCTACAACCAAAAGATCCAGGGCTATAGCCCCCTCAACCCCCCGCACCGCCAGCAACGCCCTGGCTGTGACAACTTAGACTTTATCCTGCCTGGCCGGAATCACACCATTTCAGGAGGCAATTGAAACATGGTAAGCCAAGGCATTGCCTGGCAGGAAGTTAGAAATGTGAGGAGAAAATGGAATGAAAGCATTGTCATGGAAGACACCCATCATACCAGAACACCGTGTGGCAACCGCCCTGGCTCGTGAATTCAGGAAGGCACTGAAGACTCTACTATTGCAGGATCCACTGCCTACACCTGACCAATCCCTCCCATCTACTCCTAAGACCATACCCATCCTATCTATAGCAGCGCGCTGAGTTACTTATCAGGTAGCTTTGCGCACGCACAGCATTTCTGCCCAAATTATAGATTTTCCATTGTGGTAGGAAAATATGCCCTTCCCTCAATTTTTCACTTATAGTACTGAAATGACAAGCTTGTTTTCCTCTAATACGTGGAGCTCCAAATTCTATATGTCATCTTTAGGGACAAAAGCGCCCATAAGCTATGAGAATGCCTAAAGCATTGCTTTACGGCTCTATCCTTCCAAATGCATCGGGTCCCACCATAGCACGGGTGGGCAGTTTTTCATTGTTTGGTGGGTATTTTATGAGCTTTTCCTAGCTGGTCCTTTGTTGCGGCACCCTCAGGCTCTTGAGGCCATCCCTAATGGGGTACAGCTAGCCCTAGGCATGCACTCTGCTTCATGACTCATCTATGGCGGGAGCACTCCCCTTCTCCCCATCTGCTGCTGTGCCATTGGGGTTCTACCTCATGCTTATTTAGAGAAAAGTTTATTATTAATTTACAGCTAATCTGATTCTTGTTTTGCATAAAATCTGTGGATTCTGAGAAGAACCCATTGCATGTGAATGGTTCATGCTCATCAATAGATACTTTTATGCGTGTTATAGAACAGTTAGTTATTGATTAAGATGTTGGTTGCAAAGCTAATGCCACATTAGCTTGGGATTGCTTTTAGACATTAGATAGAACATGTCACAATTCAGGAGGCAGGAGAATTCCATGAGCTCTGATGCGGACATTTCATGGCCATTAGGCCATCATCAGTACCATTAACCTGGGTAGCAATAAACATCCTCTCGCCTCATCAACTTCCTCTCATCTCCAGCTGTCCCCTACTCTCCTACCTTGGCCCCCTTGCCCATTTCCCCTTCTTCCTCTGCCCCATCTTAAGCTCCCTCCACAGCTCGGCAGGGTGTACCTCTGATTTGTCCCCCTCCTCGGAAGGTCTTTAAGGCCAGCAACCTTCTTCATCTTGCCCCCCTCAACCCTCGCTGTGCTGTCAAACACTCCTCTGACATCTGCATTCTCCTAGAGGAACTTGACCTTGACGTCCTCGGCCTCACCGAGACGTGGTTCATGGCCAGCTCTGTCACAAGCTTTGACACTCTCCTCCCTGATGGCTACAAGATCCTCTCTCCCTCCTGGACCAACTAGCACGGAGGGGGTGTAGCCCAGATCTTCCCTGAATGGTTTCCTGCCTCTATCATCCCCACTCAGACTTACTCCTGTTTCGAATGCCTTGCCTGTAGGCTCTCTCTCTCTATCCTAGCCACTCTCTACCAGCCCCCTGGTCATATCACCTCTTTTCTCTCTGAGTGGGCAGACCTTTCCTCCTCTATCCTTGCCTCTACTACTCAACTCCTCCTCCTTGGTGACCTCAACATCCATCTGATTCTCCCTGTTCCTCATCTGCACTCTTTCGTAACCTCTGCAATTCACTCACCCTCTCTATCCTCCCATCCGGCCCGACACACTCTGCTGGTCACGCACTTGATATCTTGATCTCCTCTCGCCTCCCCTATCTACTCCCCTCACCACTACTCTCTCCTGGAGTGTTCATTGCCTCCTCTCCTCTCATCTTTCCATCTCCTCCCCTCAAGCCAAGCCTATTTCAAGATTGGCACCCACCTTCGCGGACATCTGGCCCATGAAGCGTGTGTCAGTCGAGGCTTTCGCTGTCATCCCCCCCTCCACCCTAGGCTGTTTCACACCCTGACATAGCACTGTGTCTGCTCTACTCCTCTATTTCTGCTACTCTTGATGCTCTTGCCCCTTTCATGAGGATCCATTTGAAGCCCAAAGCCAAGTGCAATTCTTGGTATGACTCTGACCTAGCTACACTTATACCTAAGTGTAGGGCGGCTGAGAGGAAATGGAGGGCTTCCTGCACATCCTCTGACAAACTGGCCTGCCGCCTTCTCCAAAGGCAATACCGACTCTCTGTATGCACCAAGAAGCGAGTGTACATTCATGCCTGTATCTCTGCAGCTTCTACCAACTCCGCCAAACTCTTTAAAATCTGCAAGGAGCTGGCCAATCATCTGCAGTCTCCACCACTCCTCTCGCCTCCCAGGCTCATTGCAATGCCCTTGCGTCCCACTTTATCTCTAAAACCCAGGACATCTTGTCCACTCTCTCCTCCACTCCCCCTCCTCTCCCCTCTCCTTTGCTTCTTGCTGACCCACCTTCAGCTACCCCCCTCCCTATTTCTCCTCCTTTCCTCTTTTCTCTTCTGATGCGGTCGCTAGACAAGTCCGATCTATGAAAGCCTCATCAAAACAGGTTTATCCCTATTCCTCTAAAACCAGTAAGGACCACATCAATACATTCGCCCTAGCCCTTGCCTATTTCTGCAACCTCTCATTTGCCTCAGGATCTTTCCCCTCCCTTCTGAAGTGCTCCCTTGTGCATCCTCTCCTCAAGAAACCCACAGCCTTCTTGTCTGGCTAACAATCGCCCAATCTCCATTACTTCCTTTTTGGGTAAGCTCCTGGAAAAGCTGGCCATCTCTCAGTTTAACCTTCATTCTGATTCTGTTGGCTCCCTCCATGGCCACCAATCTGGCTTCTGAGCTGCCAGAAGCACTGAAACTGCTCTCCTGAATATCTGTGAAGGCATGCTCTCCAACCTTGACTCTAACATTACCTCTGTCCTTATCCTACTTGATCTCTCTTCTGCTTTCAACATGGTCAACCATACCACCCTGCTCAATCGTCTCTTTGACAACCTGAGTTTCACCGATCAGGCTCTGGCCTGGCTGCCATCTTTCCTCTCTGATCGACCCTCCCAGGTACAACTTGGGTCTTTCCTATCTTCTATCTCCCTCTCTGCCTGTGGTGTTCCCCAGGGGTCTAACCTCTTGCCCTGGCTTTTCAAGCAATACCTGGCAACCCTCGCCTACTGCATTTTCTTTTTCTGCTCAAATTTCCAGTGCTAGGCTGATGACACCCAATTTATTTTCAGGCTTCCGTCAGCCACCTCCTATCCTTCCCTCATCTATGACTGCCTAATTGCAATTCAAAATTGGTGTGCCGCCAATGATCTTTGTTTAAGTGCCTACAAGACTGAGATTCTCCACATTTATTTTATTTTATATTTTTTGTATTTGTATAGCGCACTACAGCACAAAGGTATTGAGGCGCTGAATTGGTACACCTTCACCATCCTTTCCCCTTACTCTCTGGCCGGCCTCTCTTGGCCCTCCTTTTGCTCTTACCTGCGAGGCTAAGAACCTCGGGGTCATTGTTGACTGCGCACTTTCCTTCTCCTCACACATCTCTCACGTCTCTAAAAAGTCAAACTTCTTACTGAACCTCCTTAAAGGTACTCTGCCTTTCCTCTCCTTCCCTCAGAAGCTCACTGTCTCCCAAGCTCTGATTCTCTCTAGGTTGGACTACTGTAACAGCCTCTTTCTAAATCTACCTGCCTCCACTCTCCGCCCTTTACAACTAATCCAGAACAGAATTGCGAGACTTGTCCTTGGCCTAAAGCCCTGGGATCAAATCTCTCCAGCTCTGAAATCCCTTCAATGGCTCCCAATGGACTCATGGATTAAATTTTAAACCCTCTGCATTGTCCACAAGGCTTTCTGGGGCCTGGGCCCAAAATATCTTCAACTATCCCTCCGTAAAGCACGCAGCTGGGGCGTCTTTGGAGACATAGCATGAGACACTGGGACTGGAATATAGTATTGAATAGAGCCTGTGGGAATGTGCTGCAGAAAATATGTGCTAATAAGACCCGCTAGCAGCTAATACTCAGAATTAGACAAGAGGGAGCTCCTGAAGGACATCCCTCGAACCCCATAGTATTACGCTTAGTTAGGTCACTGTTAGATCGGTGACACCCCGCGGGGTCCTAGCTCTCGGTTCACGAGACAGGACCAGACGTGGGTAGGCCTGAGATCCAGGGATGGAGCTGGGCATTTGTTGGGGTGGAGTAGGGAGGGGGGAGGGGGGATTGTGTGCAGTGGGGTAAGGTTGGGAAGAGGGAGGGGGGGACGTTGAAGTTGGGAAAATTAGGAGTCGTAAAACGGGCCATCGAAGTAGTCACCAGAGGGAGGGGAGAGAAGAAGAACATCAAGTTAATGGCATCGGGTAATCTCAGAGTCATGACCTGGAATGTGCGGGGCCTCAATAATTACCTCAAACGTAATAAGGTGATGATGTACCTAAAGATGATGCGGGTTGCCATAGCTCTGCTGCAGGAGACCCACCTCACCCAGGAGAAGTTGGAGGTGGTTAGGAGGAAATTGAGGGGTAATGTCATAGGGGCCACATATTCGGCATATGCAAGAGGGGTGATCACATGGGTGGCACCGCATGTGCCATTTCAGCTGCTCAGTTCGACTATAGACCCAGAAGGTAGAATGGTGGTGGTGACAGGACTCCTGGAGAGCAGGGAAGTGAGCATCATAAATTTGTATGCCCCTAACCACGACACAGCGACATACTTTAGGTCCCTATATAGTCAAATTAGCCCCCTGGTGGGTGGTGCAATGGTGTGGGGAGGAGATTTCAATTGCACCCTGAACCCCAGGATAGACAGGTCAGATGACAAATCAGAGAAGCTGGCGTCAGCGGCCAAAGCACTGAGGACACTGCTGACAGACCTCGGCCTGGAGGATGTGTGGAGACGTTTGTACCCAGCGGACAGGCAATATTCACATTACGCAGCGCCACACGACCTGCACACGAGGCTTGATTATGTGTTTGCCTCATCCAAAATAGTCGGAGAAATGGTGGGAGCGGTGTACAAGGCCCGGGTGCTGTCCGACCATTCGCCTTTGGTTGTAGAGTGGCGATATCAACCCCCCAGAGCATGAATCCCGACATGGAGGCTCAGAACTGAGGCTCTACAGGATGCAGGATTTCGAGAGGATTTGAGGGAGGCCATCAAGGAATACTTTGAAATTAATATGGGCAGTGTACGCTCTGTGGGAACAGTATGGGAGGCATTTAAGGTGGTGGTGCGTGGGGTGGCTATATCAAAGTCCAAGGGGCTCCAAGCGGGTATTGAACAGGAACTGCAGAAAACAGAAACAGATCTAGAGAGCTTGATACAAAGTGAGGGGACCACCCGAGAGGACAGCGCCAAAATAAAGGATTTACACGTGGCTTGTGGGGAACTCTGGGACAGATTATGCAGACTAAACTATAAGAAATACACGGAGAGGCTACATGCAGGAGGGGATAAACCAGGTAGATTACTGGCCTGGTTATATAAAAATGAAACCCCTCGCCCGGTGATCAGAGAGGTCAGAGACACAGAAGGTCAAATTTATAACACCCAGGAGGGGGTGAACGAAGAGTTCCTTAGGTATTATAAACAACTATATGAGGACGCAGGAGAAGAAATGAGTCAGGAAATACAGGATACGCCCCCATCACTGCGGACGAATTGGAGGTGGTAATCCAACACCTACCCACAAGTAAAGCGCTGGGGTTGGATGGGTTTCCCAGCAAGTTCTACAAAACGTAAAAGCAGGAACTTCTCCTGCCGCAGCTTGCCATGTATAACGAAGCCTATGAACAGGGGGAACTGCCAGCATCTCTCCGTGAGGCAGTGATCATCCCGCTCCTGGAACCAGGCAAACCAGACGTGTAGTGTGGGTCCTATAGGCCCTTGTCCATGTTTAATCAGGATAGCAAAATACTCACAGCAGTGCTGGCCAATAGACTAAAGAGTGTAATTGGCAAGATGATACATCCGGACCAAACAGGCTATGTCCCCGGTAGAAATATTACAGACAACCATAGAAGACAGCACCATATCATCGACCAGGTCGAGGGAGACTTGAGTGAACTGGCTATCGTGTCGCTGGACGTGGTTAAAGCCTTTGATTCAGTGAGGTGGCCATGGTTGAAAGCGACTCTCAAGGGATACGGGATGGGGCCAGGATATATCAGATGGGTCCAGATGTTATATAGCACCCCGATTGCTAGAGTTAAAACGGGAACCATAATTTCAGACAAATGGCATCTCCGCAGGGGGACCAGACAGGGATGCCCCTGGTCACCCATGTTATATATCCTGGCATTAGAGCCGCTGGCAATCTGCCTGCGGCAACGATACGGGGAGGTGGAACTCCGCATAACGGGAGGCACACACCTGATATCTCTGTATGCAGATGATATGCTCCTCTACCTGCGCTACCCGGAGGAGAACCTGCAATATGTGCTGGAGGTGATGGACCGTTATGCCACCCTCTCAGGCATATCAGTGAACCCCGGGAAGTCTAGTTTGTTCCCCCTGGGCAGGTATAGGGGGACTCCATTGGAGAGACTACCCATCCTGCAAGTACGCTGGCAGCCTGTGCCATTTAGGTACCTGGGCGTAAACATTTACCATAGGATAGAGACAGAGCACAAGAACAATACAGAGAGAGCAATTGAGGGAATTAAGAACAGCATGGTGTTCTGGTCCCGATTGCCCCTAGCCATGATAGGAAGAGCAGCTCTGCTCAAAATGGTAGTTCTGCCCAGACTCTTGCATTTTTTTGTGAATGTACAGTACCTTATCCGCAGACGCTTCTTTGTGAGGCTTCATGGCATGTGCAGGGGCTTCATATGGGGCTACTCCAGAAATAGGGTGGCCCTGTGGAAGCTACAGAACACATGTGATAGGGGGGGCATAAATCTGCCGAATTTTGAAGTGTACTACTTGGCGGGACAGCTGTTGTATGTGGCTAGGTGGTTTTCCGCAGAGGACTCAACAGAAGCCAGGCTTCTGCAAGGTGATACAGCTCCATACTTTCTGAGAGAGATAGTGTGGCTGCGTAAAACTAAAGTGGCAGGGATGGGGAGACTCCTGGAGTTGGGCTGGGAAGTTTGGCACAGAGCATGGAGAACGGTGGCCGACCCAAACACGCTTTCACAGCAGGTGCCGCTGGTGGTGTTATGCAGGGACGACCCACAACTGTCCAAAGGAATCCGCAGATATTGGGAACTGGTGGGCATGGCTACCCTCTGAGATATATGGCAGGAGGGGCAGGCATTGGAATTTCAGAGGCTGCAAGAGGAGACTGGGCTGCACAGAGGCCAGTACATCACTTATACCAGGCTCATGAAACGGCTGAGGGAGAGGTGGCCTGAGACGGTGCTGGCAGAAGAATCTGATGCCACCCTGGAAATGATGTATGATGTCTCTGAGGGTGGGCACGAAGTATCCAGAATATATGAACTCCTGAGGGCAAAGGCGGGGAGGGTGCTGCCCCAACTGAGGAATGACTGGGAGGAGGAGGTGGGAGAACCCATGACAGAGGGACAGTGGGATAGAGCTCTAAGGTACCACAAAAAGGTGTCCCGGAATGCAAGACTCCAACAGATCCAGCTGTATATCACCCACAGAGCCTATTTGACCCCCGGAAGAATTGCCAGGTTTGGAGGCTCGGCTACACAGAAATGCGCCAGGTGCGGGGAAGAAGAGGTAGGGCTGCTGCACATGTTCTGGGCCTGCCCTGAGGTGCAGGGATTCTGGGAAGAAATAAGGACGAGGATGGCCAGCGGGGGAGTGGGGATTGACGTGAGGTCTGCTTGGGCATGTATGCTTGGGTGCTTTCCCAGGCCACGTCATTCAAAGCATATCAGCAAGATGAAGGACCTGGCCTATATTTTAGCCAAGCGTAGAATTGCAATGAGTTGGAAAGCGGCCCACAGGCCTAGGGTGGAGATATGGTGGGCGGACCTCCTGAGATGGGCTGAAGCAGAAACTGTGGTATGGTTTGAAGCGGTCACCAGGGGAGGAGAGGAGGAAGTGGGCCCCCTGATAGCTTGGAGGCAACTGGTGTCCTCAATGGAAAGCCCCCACAAGGTCAATAATGAAACAGAAGACTCAGATGAGTCGACAATCACTGAGATACCGGAAAGGGCTCATGCAGATGTCACGGATGAGACTGCTCGAGTTGGTGGGGAAGGAGGGGGAAGGACAGTAAATAACACTGGATAATAAGAAATCTTGATACTAATTATGAACGTGCTCAAAAAGGTTGTAATGTTTGGTGTGCTGCGTTATTTGTTTAAAATAATAAAAATTGTTTAAAAAAAAAAAACGATCCCTCCGTAAATACCTCCCATCTCGAGCCCTTCACTCCTCTATTTCTAACTCCCTCAGAGCCAGTCGTTTTTCAAAGAAATAAGCTGGAGGTAGATCTCTATGTTTGGCTGGGGCCTCCCTTTTGAACAGCCTCCCTGCCACCTTGAAACTTGAGGAGAATCATCCACGGTTCCGGAAGCACCTCAAGACCTTCCTCTTCGCTTCTGCCTTTGCTCCGCTCTCCCCTGCTGACTTGCTTAGTCTCTCAGCACTTTGCACCTGGCCACCCTCTGTCCTTTGGGCCCAGGTATTTGCTCACCCTGCCACCCCCCTGCACTGCCTCCGGGCCACCCCTTGTACTGGAGCCTGTATATGTACCCATACAGTCCCCCACCCACGCTTTTTCTGCACTTATCAGATACACCCTATCTGACTTACCTAGCACTTTGCCACTTTTCTGGCTGCACTACCACTGTGTTTCACCCATATTTATTTATTTATATTTGACTTATTATTATTTATTTTACTCTGTCCTATTTTCCGCACTATCCAACTTCTCCCCCTTCCATTCACTTTCCCCCTTTTTCCCTTCCACATGCACTTGTGCGTTCTCAATGTCACTGGGCCTAGTAAGATAGTTGCTGTTTTTTTTTTGTTCTCTCCTGGTCCCCTCCCTTTGCCTGGTCGCGCTCTGTAACACCTGTGTACGAGCGCGATATAAATAAAATATCATATCCTATCTGTTATCTGTCAATAGCGCCAAGATGCGGTTCTGGGGGTGAACGTGCGCACTTCAGAATTCACCAGTTATGTTATGGCTGCAACCACATATATTGATTAGGCTAAACGTTTTGGATCAATGCACAAATTAGGTTTTTTAAAGTGATGTTCTGGTGGAAAGCTCCGTTATGTGCCCTAAAATATGTGCAGTTGACAATAAAAAGAGGCCCAGAATAACCTAAAAGAGGACCATTGTGTCCAATGTGGGACAAGACTCAAACCCTCCTTTGCAATAGTTGTTCTTATCTTTCTCCTAATTTGACAAATAAACTGCGCCACAATCCAGTGGGTTGCACCTGCTTTCTGATACAGTCTTTGAGGGAAACCCCACAATCTTCTTTGGCTGTAATTTCTCAAAATACATTATGTTTTGCAGAACTGTTCACAGAAACGCTTTCAAATTATAGTGTTTGTTCCTTTCTTCACAATGTACTTTAAGGCAGGATACCCTTGGAGTGACCTTCTTAGGTGCTTATATGTAAGGTTCAAGTTAGAGGTCAAAGTTTGCCAGTTCAGGATACCTTTTAGGAAGGACAGAGATAGAAGAACCTGGGGTGAACACATCGGGCATACCCATGCATGCCAATAGTATCTATTCAGAAGACGCTAGTCCAACCCTGGTTTTATGTTTGCATTCTGGGCTTTGAATTCCTGGATTTCCCTATTATAAACCCAGGACTACAAGTCCCAGAATGCAAAGTTAAAACAAGAACTGAACTACTGTCCCCTGAATGGAATGGATAATACTGGCATGCATGCAGACCAGCTCCTCCAACTCTCAGGCAGCAACTGACTTTCACGGAACATTCATCCAAGCCGCACACTCAGGTTTCCACTCAGCTCTACAGAGGCCTATCATGAATTCCAAGTTCACTCACTGAGAGGCTGCAACATCTCCCTTTTTCCGCACACACACACAGGGGACAGAATTAAACAACTTCTCCCTTGACACCTCACCACAAACCCCCAGGGTTGGATTCACCACACAGATAGCCAAGGGCCGACGGGAAAACAGCAGGAGGTGACCCGGAATTTCGTGATGTATTGACACACATGGTGCAATCAAGGAGGCTGCTGTCTATACACATAACCTCAGATAGAAGCAGCACGAAATTAATTAAGACATGAAATGGCAATTGGCTAAGCTCGCGTATGGATCCTTGTGAAGAAGCGGATAATGTTGCTGGGTTGAGCCTGTGGATGCGACACAGTAAATTAAATGAAGTAAACCGTAGACCCCCACGATCTGGACGGGCTCTATACTCCCGTTTCACTATAAGGTAAAACATTAAGTGGAACTCCCCTTGCGGATAGGAGTCAGCAGCCAGTGTCCGGGGAATGGAATTACACTTTGTTTTCATCAAAACACCCTTCACACCCGGTCCGTTGCTTACAAAGAACAGACTTGTGTGGCATTTTTTTTTTTATTTCATTTAGTTTATAACAAACTTTTTAATGAAATACAGCTCAAACCAAAAGATACAAGATAAAAATAAGTAGAAACTCGAACAGGGGAAACAGCTGAACCATATATCAGTCCTCCTAGTTCTTGCACCCTGTCCATTGTTTCTGCTTTGTTCAATTTTCATTCTCTAGTTCATTTTGTTCTTTTAGTGTTGTATTCAGTTTGCATAAAACGTTTATCAGACCATAAGTTTCTTTATCTCTTGGGTTGGCGAATTGTATCCACAGCTCTTCTCCAGGTAGTGTTGGATACAGAGTTACCACTTGAGCCATATGTACTGTTCACAGTGATCTCAAACTCGCACAATATAATGTTAGATGTTTTAAAATTTCGGGGTGAATTCTGCAAGAACGGCATTACAGATTCGCCACTTTTTTTATGTCTTAGATTTAGGCTTACTCTTGTATCAAATAAGTTAAGATGAAATTTCAAAAAGGTCTTTTGGAAGTTTGCGTTTGGAGATTTCGTCAAATATTGAGAGTGCTTGTTCTGACATTTCCCTTCTATAGCTGCATCCTCCATTAATTTGTAGCGGTTTCTTTCATCTACTGTTGCACACCAGTCTCGCTCCCATGGTTTCTGCTTTTTTGCCTGGTTTGGGTTAGATTTCAGTGTCTCACGATCTGTTGATAGTTCTTTCAGATGACTTTCACATTCGTCCACCCCTCTGACAGGTATAGATGCTGAGATTTCGCTCCCAAGATCAGCCAATATCTCAAACTGTGGTGTCAGTTGGTCGATAATGGTTTTACGATATATTGACAGCATATTCCACAGAACTCTCGCATTAATTGACAATAAATTCAGTTCATAGCACAAGCAGGCAGATGGTATACCTTTTTGTAGTTGTAAGACGCGTCTCCAATATTGATTTTCTAGATGAGCCAAAGGTTAGCAGGCGCCTCTAGGGCGCTCTCTGCACCATAAATTAGTTTTGGAACTGCTTTTTGATTATAATGGGCCAATGCCGGTAACAGGGAAAATGTTCCATATTTTTGGTTATAATAGAACCTTGGCAGGCTAGCTGTTTACATTTGTTTTTTTGCGTGTTCAACCCAAGGGGTATCATTTATGTTACTATCAAGCCACATACCAAGGTACTTAACCTTGGTTACACAGATCAGAGCTTTGTCTTCAGCGTCTATATCGGGTCATTGTTTTTATTATCTCTCTTGGCTCTTGTCAGATCTTGTAAAATTAGGACTTTGGATTTTGCTGGGTTGATTCTTAATTTGTTTTCCATCACATAATTCTCCAGGGCTGCTAGCTTCCTTGTCAATCCAATGGGTGTTAAGTCTAATACAGCTATATCGTCTGCATAAAGCAGCCAATTAACTGCATTCCCGTTGATTTTAGGAGGGTATGAGTTTACAACTCCAAGTGAGTCTTGAATATCAGATAAGAATATGCGTAACAGGGTTGCTGCTAATGGGCATCCCTGTTTTACACCATGATTGGTCGCTATGGATTTGCTAAGGGTGCCAACCTTATCTAATCTGACCTTGATTTCCGTTTCTGTGTGGAGAGCCTGGATTGGCTGCAGGAGTTGCTCTGGGCACTTCCATCTCTTCAGTTTTCTCCATAGTAATTCACGGTCTACGGTATCAAATGCATTGGAGAGGTCGACAAAGGCTATGTAAATTCTTTTGTTCTGTCTAATAGCTTCCATTTTAAGGAAATGTATGATTGGCAAATTTAGGCAGCATCCAACTCCTTTGACAAAGCCAGCCTGGCGCGGATCGAATCGACCAGACTCTTGTATCCAGTTTAGTAGATGTATGTTTAGCTGAGTGGTGAAAATTCTGCCGACAACGCCGAGGAGTGCAATCGGTCGATAGTTCTTAGGTTCAGTTCTATTGTCTTTTTTGAAAATAGGGACCACAATTGCACTCTTCCAAGACGTTGGGATGTTCTGGTTTCTCAAGATGGACTCAAACAAAACATAGCAAAATTCCACCCATAGCTCTGGTTGTTGCTTTAACTGGTGGTTAGTGAACCCATCTGGCCCAGGCGCTCTAGAGGAGCTCAAACTCATGATGTTTCTTAGTATGAATTTTTTCGATTGTGAGTGCCCACTCACTCTCCAGCACTGGTTGCTGGTTAGCTTTCGTTTTCGAGGTGATGAACAATTTTGTAAAATGTTCGACCCATATTTTCTCAGATACCATATTGCTTATAAGGGCACCTTGTGGGGGTGTTATGTCATTCAAGTATCTCCAAAAGTCACTTGTGTTTCTTTTGGTTAGTGTTTTCATCATCAGTTGGGCATCTTGTTGCATCATTGTCGCTCTATGGCTTATTAACCAATTTTTATACCTTTGTTTGGTATATTTTATTGTTGCTGCACGATCTTCATTTGCATATTTTTTGCATTCCCTTATGACTTTATTTAATTCTTTTTTCTTTTTTGATATCTTATCATCCGGCGCATGTATTTTTTTAAAGTTGGATTTGGTCTTCTTTGCGTTAGTTTCAAGATATAGGGTTGTATTCTCCATTCGCACTTCATCTTGCTTGTTCACAAGGGAATTCAATAAAGATCTTATTTTTGAAGTGTCAAGTCGTAATCGGTTGCGGCCAGGTTCAACTAACAGTTGCCTTTCATCATTTGGACTTCGTTTGTCATACAATTGCATGTCAAACTGTATTTTTAGCATGTGATGGTAGCTATGTCTCATCTCAATAACCTGTAGCATTTCAACCTGACAGCTCACTTGTTCCGTTGCAAACATGTAGTCAAAAATTGACTTTTGTTGATTTCTCTGCCATGTATGATGTGCTGGAATGTCTCCCAGAATGTTTCCATTCAGCCTATTTAGATTCAACACTTTCATTTCATTGAGCCACATTTCTGCGACTCTAAATCCACTACTCATCCGATTTCCTTGGCCCATGATAGTCTGTTTTGTCTGTTGACAGTTTGTGTTTAAATCTCTGCAAATCAATATCTTCACATCTTCCATATGACTATGGATGTCAGTGATTGTTTGTAAATTAGCTTGATGAATTTTTCTTGTCCCGTTGCCTTATGGTACCAATATATATTTAACAACATGAGGACTCTGCCTTTTTTTTTTTTTATTCGCTTGCCAGTGAGATCAAGGCCATTTGTAAATATGGTGACACATTTACTTCCTGGAGAATACGAGCTCCACTCTCTAATTTTACAAGTATTAGAAGATCTGCCATTGGTCGTCCTTTTGTTCCCTTAATTGCAGGCTTAAAGGCGATCTCAAATCATGAGGCAATTGGATTGTGCATCAGCCATGTTTCCTGAAGGCATAGTATGTCTATTCCTTGTAAGTCGGTTTTTGAGTCTCCAAATAAATGTTTATGTCCTCTTGTGTTCCATGAGGCAATGTAACATGTTTTGGCTTGTCGGCTCTTTTGGCATTAACTTTCATTCACGCCATTTAATGTTTTTGCTATCCAGGTCCAATTTTGATCGTTACTGGAGTCGTCCTCACTGATCTGATTGGACCAAACTGCTTTTGAGATTGTGATGCTTATCTTTTCATTGTCGGTGGTCTGTCTTATATCGTCTTGGTTGTCAATTGCTTTTTCTGGCTTCGGATCTGCTATATTTTCTGTTAGTAATATGCGCTCATCTTTGGTTTTCGACAGTTTGTGTGTAATGGATGATTCACTTCGCATTGATAGTTCCTGCTGTTTTTCTTCGCTGATTTCAGTTATGTCAAATCCCAGTGAGTTTAGAAGGGGACCAGTATTTAATATCGAATCTCGAACAATTTTGGAAGGAATATGGAGAAATACACAGTCATTTATCCTTTCAACCTCAAATTCTACGGTTTGATGTTGTTAGATGCTACAGTTCTCAGCTGAGGTATATGATGAAGGAGCATGAGGACATTTTTTCTGTTTAGTACTAAGCCATCTTTCTATTTTGAAATTCTCTCTAGTCGTGGCAAATATTTAGTGGCTGTTTTCGGATTGAAATTCTGTTGACGTTCTCCTTTGTTAGCTGTTCTGTAGACCATCTTTTTGCTCCCGTGAATAGGTAACTAAAATGTTATCTTACCAGATGGAACTACACCTTTGATTATTGTTTGTCGATCCTGGTCCTTTTGTTTTGTAAACACTGGCTGTCTAATGTTTACATTTAGATTTTGCTTTTTTGAGGACTTGGCAGCTTCGATCTGTGCTCTTCTTTCATCCAAGGAAAAGAACTTAGTTGAGGTCTCTTCCACAAGCTTTGCCGGTGGGGTATTTTGGTCTTGAAGTTCTAAAAGGACCACTCTCCGGCCTCTTTCTTCAAGTTTTTTTTATGTGGCAACAAACTCTTATACTTATTTCTAGGAGAGTTTAATGAGTCTTTCTCATCATCTATATCAGGATCACTGAGCTCACTTTCGTTGTTTTCTTCTTCTTCGCTTAACTCATAAATTGATAAGTTCAACAAGTCAGAAGACAAGCATTCTTTTGGTGAATTATTTCCATTGTCCACTGCACCCTGCGCTGTGATTGCGCTTTGTGCCACAGTTGGGTTTGTATTTGTGCAGGTCATCATTTTTTTTGCACATTTGTTGATTGTCCGAGCTCTGTCATTGAATGCTTTGATGTTTTGCAAAAATGACCGCACATTCGATCTCTGAAAGGTTTTTCTTTTTTTCTCATTTTTCGTTTTTTCCTCAGGAACTACTTTAACTAATACATTTTTCACTTTGGCTTTTTCTTTTGGATTAAAGATAGCAGAAAATGTTTGTTCCATGAGAGTTTTGTCAGCTGGAACACTATTGGAAACCTTTGCTTTAGCGGCAATTTCCAAGATTTCCGTGCAAGGTTCGTGTTCACGGGATGACCTGTGATTCCTTCGGCGTTGTCTGAGGTGGAAGGTATGTTTCCGTCATCATCCTCTTGATCTTGGCAAATGTGTGCACTTCCATTCGGAGTAAGTTCAGGAGTTTGATTAGTCTTCTTCTTTATAACATCTGGCATATTGTTTTTATTTGCTGTAGTTTGTAAAGACTTATTGGTGGAGTCTTCTGAATTGGTCGGTTCCGCCTGTTTCGACCTATCTGTTTTTTTAGTGGTATTTTTCTTTTTTCGTTTACATTTTCTCAGACGATTTTCAATTATTGTCTCATCGCATGGTTTAACATCAATTCCGTCCCCATATTCGCTTAGGTTTGTTGTCGGTTTGTTATATTGTGGAGATCTCCTTTCTTTTGTTTTGTCGTTATTTATATTCCCTTCCATCTGGCATTTCGCATTTTTGGCAACATCCTCACTGAGATCTGCTTTTGTCGATGTTAGAGCTTCATTGCTATTCATTTTTAGGAAGGAGATGGCTTCTCTTGCCACTTTGGCTAATAAGCATTTGTCAGTTGAGCTATTTTTGGTTTGTTCTAGCATAACACTTGCGTTTAATTCGCTCTTGTTACTTTCGTTTATCAGTACTTGTTTAGTTATAGCCATCTCTTGCTCCATTGACACCATTTTTGTGTTTAGCAGCGCCAGTAAAGTTGTCTGATCTTTTATATTTTCATTTATTTGTTTGTTTCGTTTTATAAATGGCGACATGGATATAGTCGGAGCTGCCATTATTTAAATGGTTCATGTCTTTTGCGAGCTGGTCAGAGACATTTCTTGCTAGACTTC
Organism: Ambystoma mexicanum; assembly: GCF_040938575.1. Taxonomy (NCBI): domain Eukaryota; kingdom Metazoa; phylum Chordata; class Amphibia; order Caudata; family Ambystomatidae; genus Ambystoma; species Ambystoma mexicanum. Next base: position 137,695,892 of record NC_090928.1, read on the forward strand.
CAACAACGTACTCACTCTTACATTTAACTCGACGGTTCGATGTGCTTTTCTTCAGCATGTTTGTTACATATTTCTCATATGTTTGATCTGATGATGCACTACTAAATGAGGAGGAAGAATCGGAGTCGTCCGTGATCTTTAAAGGTACTCCAGTCGAGCTTTTTCCTGGATGTCTTTTTTGTGAGTGTGTAACATGTTTTTCTATACTGGACTCAACTCTCTTTCTCTTAGCATACGGCGGTATGGAAACTGACTTCTGCTGGCGCCAACTAAGGTCCGCCACTGTCGGCGTTTGTGCATCTTTTTTATCGCTTAGGTTTACGACATGACATTCGCAGATATACTCTTTTCTTTCCTTTTTTGCTGCACTCTCGGTCTCAGTGTTTTGTTGTTGGCCAATTCTGGCGTTAATCGCAATTAGATTGATTAAAACTTTATTGACCGCAGCAATCGAGCTGCGCCTGTCTTCATCAGTAAAGCCGGTATCAGATTTTTCATGTGGAGTTAGGGGTATAGTCCTACTTGCGTGAAACTCATTATTTGTTGCATCGCCAGCAGATGCCTTTCTTATGCCTTGCATACCTTGTTCTTCGGAGCTTAGAACTGGTGTTTCGTTAGATAGATCGCCTGGGCTGCTTACTTTTTCCTTTATGAAGGGGTTATTTTGTATTGAAACGCTGGTGTTGCATGTATAATCATATGCGGGAGGTGAATGATTTTCCGTGTCCCTTGCTTTATATTTTTGTGACTCTTGTAGGTGTTGAGTGGTGCGCAAGGCTAGCACCCTTAAAGGCAGAACTAAGAACTGAACATTCTTGTTTGTGACCAGCGTTGCTGCATTAAGTTTTGGATTTTCACTTACACAGCACATTCCAAGCACAGATGAGTGGACCATTGGCAGTTCCGCTGCACATGTTTTGTCACCGCCTTCGAGACCCGGACTGCTTTCCATTACGTTTTGTGAATTATCCATTGCAAAAAAAACAGGACTACTGGCAGTACAGTCTAAAAATGTGTCGTTTGCTATAGAGGTAGCAGAGGTTTGAGTCATTCTGTATGGCGCAGCACTCATAATAGAAGTGATCACATTGCAACTTACCCCAGCTCCGTTACACGTCACGCCACATGCTGCTCCAGGTCTAGCAGTGAGAAAGCGGCGTTGTCGCCGGGTAAGGGGGTGAGTATTGTGTGATTCACTGTCGCAATCTAGGCATTCTAAAGCATGTCCGGCAACGTGGGCGGTACAAGATAGAGTCTCGCACAGGTCACCGGTGTGGACATCAGCTTCTTGGGCAAAACTTCCCTTCCTTGTTGTTGATCAGGTTGACATAGTCGGGTCTTATGGCTCTGTTGCATCCACCCGCGCACCCCAAGCAACACAATCAACACTCCTGCACACTCCGCGTCGCCCCGCGACAGAGGCAGGGTTTTTAATGTTGAAAACGACTTCCTTGAATAGCAACAAAAGTTCCAGTCTGTGGATCAGACATAGCACAGCAGCTTGATTCTCTCCAACACAATCAACACTCCTGCGCACTCCGCGGTGTGGCATTAGCCAAACTAAATAATGCACCTTCCCTGTCCACAAAACCACCAGGTGTGCCCGGCCCAGAGTCTGGGCTGTAATGACAGAGTAGTCACAATAAGGAAGCCGGGGAGCGTCCCCACCAGTGAAGGGATACTGCGTTCCTGGTCAAATGCCATGACACTCCCACAGACATCCCTAATGTTGCTACCCTCCCTCTGACTGAAGCAAGCAGGCAGAGACTGAACATATGGCACCTCACGCAGGGGTCAAATCATAAATATTAAAGTGGGGGGACTCATCAACAAACGCAATGGGATACGATCACGGCTTCACTCAAGTGCTCACAGGATATGATGGAAACAAGGATTCTTTGCACGAACACTGGAAATACCCGCGGCAGAGAATCATATCCTTCTATGGACGCAATGCATTTCTATGTGTAAAACACAATTGCTAACTGAGCACAAAGAAGCTGTTTCTGTGCAGGCTGACAGCTGCCAATATGACACACAAAAATCAGTTCAAAAGCCCCCGTAGGTCTTACAGTTCACCATGCCATTGCCGCCAACTCCTCACTAGGCCCACCCTGCGTGCATGCCTCTCTAGGAATATTGACCTAGAAGCAATTGTACGAGAAACGTTGTGGCAGGCATGCGCTCTGTGAATTGACGTATTGCCCGGTAGAAACGTCACGTGGTGCCACAACCACACCTGACGTCTCGACAGAAGGTGTCCCTTCGACACACAAAGTTTCCTGTCCTGACTGTGCAGGTCTGATGGCGAGACCAAAGCCCTCTGAAACACTAAGGATACTAACGGGTTTGAACAGCGCGAGCTGAATGCCTGACACCTCGTTCTACAATGAATGATCACAAAGGTCTGCTCGAGCTCCATGGTGGCAGTGGGCTCGAACCAAAGGCTCGATTGAGGTTTCTTTTCCTCTGCTCTACTCATTTCTAATCCTGTAGTTCTCACAGGAACTCAGTCACTCGACCTTGCCATGAAACCATTGTTGACATAAATCCACTGTAGAACTTGGTCCGCTCTTGCTGCCAATGGTGCCACCTTCGAGACACGCATACTGTGGGTCTTCACCATTTGCCATTCTGGCCCTGACATGGAGGGTTCAGATTTCTGGCACAACTATTCCTCAATCACAGGTGTTCGCTATGATGGGAAGGCCCTGATTCCTCGCCACCTTGGGTTGTCCCTTTCTCTAGACTAGGTTTGATGCTCTTTGTGTCCGTTATTTAGAGGGGAGTTCCTCGTCAAATTGAGGATTCGCCCTTTTGGAATGAGGTGAACATCCCTGGCTCTTCACCACTTAGAGGATCTCGCTTGACAAGAGGCATGTCTTCTAACAGGCTCTGTCCTGAGAGTTGGCTCTGTGGACACTGCGGAGGATGTTCACCTGGCTCTCATGACCTCTTGATGGTTGTTCCCTCACTCTGGTGGCTCAGGGGCCTGTCAAACCTTAGATAGAGTGAACTCAACCCTAGCCTCTTTTTTTCTGGAGGCTGGCTTACATTAGATGGCGCAAGCACACTCCTTGGGCTGTTTGTGAAAGCAGATCCGCAGCATTGACTGAGTTGGTGCCCAGTGCTACCTTGATGCTGTTGTCCTAAGCTGCTTGGGGAGCCGGATGCTCCTTCTATGATGGTTGGTGATGGTGTACATCAGTTGTGGGTTGCTGTCTCATTGTCTGCCCCCTCACACATTGCTGGCTGCACGCAAGTGTCCTTTCGATGCCTATCACCAAAATGTGGTGGCGCGCATGCTCAAACTTTTTCAGGCGCCTCAGCTTCCTCTTCTAGGTTGCTTTATTGTGGTCTTCAGGTTATAGGTCACAGGTTGCTGGTTGGGGATGCCTCATAGGACGGACAGTGATAGAAGAACATGGGGAGAACACAGCAGGGCCACGGTCTCCTCCAATACTCAGGCACAAACTGACTTGTGTGGAAAATTCACCTGCTCAACACCACCAACATTCCACACAGCTCCATGCAAGCCTGGTGTACATTCCAGGTGCACTTATTCACAGGATGCAGAAATATCTTTGTAGATTATTTTCTAAATTTCTCAAAAGTCCTCCACTCACGTTTATACCCATTGCACTCCTTCGGCCAAAATGAACATACATCTAATTCACCCTCGGTCACAAAATCCCCATTAGCCTCCTGGAAAACCTCCACTGTCATGGATCGTAATTAACCTTGTTTGTGCATTGATCAGGAACAGAAGAGGCAGCTGATTATTTACAACTATCTACTTCCGTCAAAGCAAATGACATGCACCTGCTTGGAAGAGAATGTTGAGTTGTGTTTAGCACTTCTGTAATGCTCTCCTAATTTGGGACCATACAACACAATAAAAAAATATGGGCTCACAAAGTGCTTTAGTGAATATGCACATTTATTTGTGTATTCATTCTGATATTTCTTGCATCTCTTTTTATATTTCACAAAAATGTGTGTTCCCTGTATCAAACACAATTGTCAGGAAAATCAGTGGATAGTTGGAAAAAGAAAAAAAGAAATCAAGTATGGCAGTGGCAAGGCTGGTCAACAACTTGGGCGCCAGCAGGCCCCAGAGCCGCGGGCCTCGGATTATTTTTATACTTTGTTTGACAGACACTTCTGGAAATGTCTTCTTGTTTTACGTGGTCAGCAGAGCTCTCAGGCAAAGTTCCTTACGTATCTTTAAATACTGCTAAGCTGAACGGCATTCGCTCTCTCCCACCCTCTCTATAAGAATCATGGGGTCAGGCTTGGCAAGAATGACTATTATTTTTTTTTTTTAGAGGACAGCTGCCATAGGCATTTCAGCCCACCCGGGTGTGCTTGAAAAAAATGAATGCCTTTAAGAGGACGCGGAATAAAAAATACATTCTTAAGAATCAGAGGATAATGGTATGTCGAAAAAATCAGGAGGGTCTTTCCTTGCCCATGTCCTGACATTTCCACAAAGAGCTTAATTGCTTGCATGGCGTAAGGGGGGGTGTTCTTTTTTTAAATTGCATAGGCTCGCTGCCAAATACTAGCTTGGGCTTGCTGCAAGTGGTTTTTGAATCAGCAGTAGCGACAGCTATTTTGGGCTCGGTCACAGCTTGAGATTTTTTATTTTGATGACCGCGTCAATCCGATTATGACAATTCTGAGCCAAGATGAGTGCCCACCGAAGATCCCTTCTTACGGAGGAAACCGCAAAACACCATGCCGGTGGTGTGAAGGCCTCACACCGCACCGCGCCTTTGGCCGGAGGACAGATCACTCAGGCGGTGCTTTTTCATGCTGTGAGAAACTGCCCAAACCCCATGTGATGTTAACATCTGAACAGGGTGCAAACATTCAAACACAGACGTTTGAAGCACCCCAAATTATCACTGACTCGCCCAAAATCCCAAAAGACCTCCAACAACAAAAAGCAACAACACTTCTTGAGAGTATCTGCATAAACGTATTACAGAGCGCAACACATATGTGGCTTGATTGATTCTGCAGGTAGAAACAATAGTCTCTGATGGAAAAGGCCTTACTCTGGAGGAGGGGATAGGAAGTTCCAGGAGCAGCCAATGGCTCTCAGCATAGCCCTGGCTGCGTTATGGAGATCCTGGTGCCTATTATTATTATCATTGTTGATATTATTAATTGAACGCAAACACAGTGAAGAGCTTTATTGCTTTGACCTGATAAAACAACAAATACATTCCAAATGTTTTGCTTAACAATGTAAAACTCTGTTGCCTTTGTTGTGGCATTTCCTAAGCAGAAAATGCCCTATGCCTCCAAATTCTGGGCTGTCAGGTAATAATGTCCCTGCATAATGTCCCCATACATAATGTCGCAGGGAAAAGCAATAGGCGACATTATATATGGTGACATTATGTATGGGGACAGGTTGCGGGGATTTCCCCTGCTCCCCTTGTAAAAACAAAAATGGTGTTGCAGGGGTGTCCCCCGCATGTTCAATGTAACAATGTCTCCACAAAAACGGCGACATTTTTGTCAGGAGACATTTTTTCGGGAACATTATTAGATGGAACCAATTCTGGGTATCTTTTACTGCGGAGGATCCGGGGGCTGAAGTATTCTTTCCAATGACTATCAGACTATTCTTGTGCTGAAAGCCCTGGAAATAAAGTATAAATTCCAAGATATTCCTTTTAACTACGCATTTGTTTTTTTTTTCTTCAGATCGTTTTAATCTGCAAAGCAAAAGGATGATGTACAGGCTGGCCACATGTTTTTATTTTTAAACTAAACGTTTGCCTGGCACAGTTAGGCTCCCAACTTTTCAAAAAATCAAGTCAATGTGACTGTCCTATGTCTTTGTGTTTCCATCCATAAACACTCAAACGTTCTATTATGCATCAACCTGCAGATGCGTCCTCCTAGCACCGCTGCCTCTTTCCCTGTGTTATGTTGCCGAGGATGGGACTAACATTGCAGAGCGCTTTCTTAATGCAAACCGGTGTGCACCACATTCAGGTGCCAATTGCGCAGCACTTGCCAGTGCTTAGTTTGTAAAAAAAAAATAAGTGCCAGGGCCCAAATATTTCCTAGCGCACCTGGGACAGATGGGGCGGGGCACACCCGGCCCACTGCTGCCAACACCCATGATTGTTCCCTCACAGTGCCTGCATATTAAGGGCTTACGCCACCACTCCCATTGGCTGTTTTGGGTGATGGCTGCGCTGGCCATGGCAGATGTGCAATTTCCTGATGCTGAACGACATAAAATAGCATAACATACTTGTTTAAGAGAAATGTTTAAGTGCTTCTTTTTTTATACATCATCGTTAACATTTTGCTCGGATTGTGGGGGTGGCAATTGGAACCTGATGACCATCTATCCACAGAAAACGAGCAAACCTGCTTTTCTACTAAGTTTAACTGCTTGACAAATGCAAGAATAATGATTACCGAACTGTTAAACCTGTCTGTCAATCATTGTAGTAAAACCTTTGTGTATAGGTTGACATTCATGAAAGGCACGCCTCTTAGGAGGCAGCTTTTTCCGCTGGCCTTTCCCCTGTGTTGGTGCTGCTGGCTGCTGACTGTCCTCTTTTTGCCAGTCCATACTAATGTAGTGTTGTTGGATATTGCAGTACTGGAGGAGGTCCCTAGTTTTGCAGGAGGGCTGGAGAAGTGTGTAGCCGTGGCCAGCACAAGCACCCAGCAATGTCACCTTCGAACTCTTTGCTACAATGAAAATAGATAACTACCACTCTGCGGTCTACGTGGGTCATCACGTTCATGAGTAATGATGCACCGACACACAAAAATGTGGCCAGTGCACAGTTGTTGCTTGTTTTGTGACAAGTGCTGAATGAGATTTAAAAATAAAATTGCCAAAACACAACATCATAATCAGAGTTAGTCTATCAGTGCAGGGGATTAGAAATAAATCCAGGGGCTGAACCCTGGCAAGCACCCCCACAAATTAAGCACTGCACCCGCCCTCACCAGTCTGAGTTTCTTGAAACAAATTCAGATATACATGAAATGTTGAGGGCCAGAAAAACAGCATAAAACGCGTGAAGGCGAAGGCATGTCAAAACAACCGCTTTCCAAATGATATTTCTCGGATGGATGAACTCATCAATTACTAAATTCATCCTCCATATGTCTCAGTAACGTCCAATATCTAATTACATCTATGACCTCATGAACTGCTATTTTTCAACTTTTCATGCGTCATTCCCATTTTTTTCTTTCCTTTAATCCCAAAGTTTTTGGTATCTATGTTTTAAAAAGATGTTATTAGTGTTGTACATGGGTTGATATTTTAGGGACTTTTTTTTTTTTTAGATCAGCACATTTTACAAATTCTTCACTTATTTAATAATTGTACGGCTATCAATTGCTGATATGTTTAAAAGATATGTTATAATTAATAGTAAAATAAATGTACTATGAAGAAAATTTAAATGTGTGTCCTTTTTTGCCTGCTTTTAAATTGTCTGCGTTTTTGTTCTATTCCCCCGCTTTTCATTCGTGTCCTCTTTTTCTTGCCTTTACATTTCCTGCATTTTAGTAACGTGTCCAATTTTACTTTCAACGTGTCCTTGTTTGTTTGATTTTAAACAGAATGTTTTAATAACTGTTTGACTTCTGAATGTATCACCAGTGCAGTGATTGCGTACAGGGAAATAGCACTTGCGTAGCCGGAACTACTTGGCTCCCTGATCGGCAAGAGATTGAGGCGATAAACTGATTTCCAAACTTGAAATGAGTCCTTTGATTAGTCAATTATTAAAAGCACTCGATCGCAGACTGTACGTCAGTGGCCCAGATCTTACGTCGATTAAGCTCGTGTTGCCTCATGTACATTGTTGGTTTCACAAAATACTTGAAGCAGTGAGCTACGTCATCTCTCCTCATACCAAGGACATGTGCAGGGGATCAACAGAGGGTCCTTTTGGAAGAGTACTGTCAGTTGCAGAGACGCAGGGATGGCGCTCACCGTTGCCGGACATCAGCTTCAGTACTAAGTGCCTTTTCCATGGCATGCACAATCACAAATGTGCATTTTTGTCAAAATAGCAAGATAATGCACATTTGTTCAAAACTTCAACTGTTCTCCAAAAAGGCAGCGCTGCCAGGGGCATGTGGGGGTTGGGGTTGAACGGGGCAGATTAGAGTGAATGAAGGCATATGGGGATCCACCAACCCTCACCGCCATTTTAAAAGAATAAAAAATGTAAAGTCGATATTCAGCACATCAGGATTTTTCAGACTGGTAAGGGGGCACCGATCCATCTTTTACCTCGTGACAGGCCTTCAACAAGATTTAAAATTAGTTCACTATCCCCCATAGCCCCTCAAATTAGGTCACCCTACACCTAGACTGTGAGGAATTCGACCATCCGCACAGTGGGTGTGCGCACACCTGGGCTTTTTTGACATTTTATATGAAATTGAATGATGGTAGATCTGCGCCCAGATAGCCTTGGGTTAGGAGCGCTATATAAATAAATAAAATAATAAACATCTGGAAAATGTGTGGGGATAATCTGCACACATTTTCCTATGCTCGCAGCACGACATACACATAGACCTGTGTACTCTGGGTGGACACAGCCTACGAGCGCAGTCCTCCATGTCATATTTAGTTGGGATCTGACAGGTGGAGTACACAATGCATCTCAGAAGACAGAGAGCCAAAACCTTCCTCCTGACATGGCCTGCCTAATTAACTATCAAAGACTCCATGGATCCACCATGTCCGTTTGTTTACCCTCTGCAGATGGTTGTGGGAATTAACATAATTAACATACTAATATAGTATACTTCAAACAGGCCCATTGGGCCTGGCTGCAGACGCTAAAACAAAGGAGACAGGAAGCCCCAAGACCCCTTTCATATGCACTGTCAACTTGAAGCCAGCTCCCTCCCTAAAGTATCAATGACAGTGAGCTGTCATGTCTGGTACATGTATTTACAGTATGCAACCCCCGCAGGGAGACCCCATTCGGAGGGTAGGAGTATATAATTTGATGGAGACAGAAAGTCTGTACTCACCACAGCTTCAAGGGAAACCTGACGCTTTAATCAGGAACCACAGACAGCTCAATTAACCATAGATACACTTTGATCCACAACAGACAGGATGATGGATGGGACTTAGTATTACATGTTTTCACCCCTTCACATTTTCTGTTGCAAAACACTCTGGTTATGACCTTATGCATACAGGAGATAGTTGGTGGGGACCCAGGATTGGTTCATTAAGGTAGGCTTAGCCCACACCAATAACTAGGGCCCATTGGGCTTTAAAAGACTCAAGCCCCTCTTTTGGCCAGATCATCTGAAGACTTTGCAAGGAGTAACAAGAAGAACTAATTTGGACCCTGGCTGAAGGTACAGTCTGTCTTGCAACTTCTGCCAATGAAGAAAGGACAGGATTTCCAAAGTGGGAAGCAAGATCCCTCCCCTCAACATCTCTCAGGGAACAGAGGGAGATACTGAATCCAGAGGACCCTCCAGTAGCTCCAGAACCAGTACGCAGCCAGCACACTGCATGCCCTGCTAGGCTCTGCAGAATACCTCCTAGGTGGGAAGTGCCAGAGAGTTTCTGAAGCAAACCAAGGACAAGACAGCTGCCTGCAACACTCTCCTCAGCTGTGGACCATCCGCCTTAAAAGACGACACAAGCCCAGTGAAGAAGTTAAGAGGAGTGCATCGACAAGCATCAACCAACGTCTGCCTTAAAGGACATTTTTGAGGCAGTCTAGCCCCTCTAGCTGCAACCGACTGCACCACTGACTGTTGTCACAACTGCAGTCGCTAACGTCATCTGAGATGCTTCGGCCAGTGGTTCAGACTCGCCAACCAACACTGAGACAAAGATTCCTGACCCCAAGCCGCTGTGTAGGCCAGCCTGCAGTCGTCAATACGGCCTTGCTCAATGACCTGCCTGCCGCCTGATACCCGCAGCTGTCTCCAGACTTGAACTCTGTTGCAGAAACTGCAAAGCCACCTGAAACCGACTCAACCCTGTCGAGCACCAAGAACGTCTACAAGCACAGAGGACACTGTGGTTCTGTCCCACTGGTCCTTCGCCGAAGGCCCCAGGTGACATTTTACAACCCATTGCTCCCTTTGTGTTGAAACCAAGTATCCCTGGACTATTGCGATTATTTACTTTACCGACTACTCTCCTGGCAGTATCCTCAGTACATCCCTTTTCCTTCTTTGAAAACTATCTGTCCTTTGCATTCCTTTACAGGGTGGGTTGTATTCTGTGGTGTGCTAGAACTGTCTGTTGTGATAATAATAAAGTAGATATTTTTATACAACTTTGACTGGACAGTCCAGATTATCCTTGAGTAATAATTGTATTTTCGCTGGGTTGCAACTAACCAACGATCATTACCAAACTTGGACAAGGAGGTTTATAATTTGCTTGTGTTTCCAGTCTGTTTGGATCCTTACTGGTGTACTATAGGTGTGGGGCTGATTGATGGTTTAGAAACCAATATTCATCCCTGGACCGCTGTTGCCCCAGATCATGTCAGAGATCTTTATGCGGGGGATGCAATGGGAATTAAGAGTGGGCTTAAGAAGTAAAGGCCTGAAATCACTAAAGGGGAGGTTGTAGGATGAATGCCATGTAGGTTCTGAGGAATACACTGGTTTCCACGATGGCAGCCGCCAGAACATCATAGAGAGAGTCTCAGAGGTGTTCTCCTTTCTGCACTAGGTCCCTTGAGCCTAAACGCAATAGACGAGTCTCTTGCACAACATTGCTATCGTCATGATGGGCAGGAATCCTCCCAGTTAGTTGGGTACCATTGCTTTACGTAAGGGTGTCTTCAAAAAGGCTGCATTCTCCAGCTCTATGCCTGTCGCATACCAAAGAACTACAGAAAAGGTTGGGCAGAGATGTGGGCATCAGCACTGGCAGAGAAGGGCAGGAGGCATGGCCTTAAACTGCAATAACATTGGATTGTTGTATATGGAAAGGAGAGCTTCGACAAGAATCTCTATACGTGAGCACCTGTGGACTGCTGAACACTTCACTGCCTGGGTGACTTAGAACAGTACAAAGGTAGCCATAGCAGATACATAAAATAGCAATAGTAGGGTGGCGATAAAACAGTGAGAGGGTCCGGCACTGACAGGACGAGAATGAAATTTACAGAGAAAAAATATTGACTGTATAGATGATTGGCAGAGGACTATTACACACATCATAATCAGCTATGGATATGCGACAGGAGAGGAGGGATAATTGTAGGTGGGAGCAGGAATACCAGCTTTCAACCAGTAGGATGGAGATGTAGCTGATGTCAGATGCAAGGGCACTCCACTGGTGTGCTGGCAAGTAGGGTGAATGACAAAACTGAGATCTAGTACATGGAGAGGGTGGGTAACTGAGAGCTTGATGAGAGCTGGAACTCAGAGTGCGAGCCGGGCATAGGGCGAGATTGAGGTAGCCAAGAATGGGGTAGGTTGGTCGAACCCATGCATAGATTTGTAGACATGGGGGAAGGAGTTTAAACGGGGAGGGATGACGCACAGAGTGCCATGTGACGGAAAGGCTTTGCAAAGAGGTGGTTGAAGATCATGAGAGGTTGGAGAAGGTGTGGGCAACCAAGTTAATTAGCTTGTCGAGTTGAGTATAGGAGCAAAGGGGGAGTCCGAAGAGGAAACTGCAGAGGTAACCAAGCCTGGCCAAGACAAGGATGGGAATGAGAGTCATGGTATAGGGCAAGGTAAGAAGTGGGGGGATTCTCTGGAGATGTGATGATGTTGAACCTGGTTGTTGTGAAAGTCAAAATGGTGCACTCGGTAGTATATTTCAGTGGCAACGCGCTCGTCTTGGAAGTGCTCGTCTTGGAAGCAAGACGACGCAGAGTAACACAGGTTCGAATCCCTCTTGGAAGCAAGACGATGCAGAGTAACACAGGTTCGAATCCTGGGTCAACGCTTAGAAACCTCTTTGGTATTAAGTGAGTTATAAATAACCAAATATTATTAATCTTGAAGTTTCAGATTACTGTCAAAGAAACCCCAAAGGTTGTGGCCCACCCCAAATGGGATATGAGTGTCAGGAGGAAGGAAAGAGGAGAGAGAAGGGCTCAGGCACTGGAGACTGGGGGGCGAGGGATATGAGTGTCAGGGGGAAGGAAAGAGGAGAGAGAATGGGTCAGGCACTGGAGACTGGGGTGGGGGGTTCTCAGTTTTGGAGAAATTGAAAATTAGACAAGAAAGCACCATTCAGTGATAAATCGGCATCAAACAGACAGCGATTCAGGAGGATAGCTCTGGGATAAAGAACGTTAGGAAGAAGAAGATTTGGATGTCTCAGACACAGATATATTACACTAACCCAAAGGAGGAGATAAGCTTGCAATTGGATGAGGTGAAGAGAACGAAAAAAAGAAGAGTAAGGCAGACCCATGAGGTCCCAAAACGAACGAGTTGTTGTCAAGCATGTCACAATATTGTCACAACAAAGAGTTGGAAAAGGAGGTACCAGATTAGAAAGTGTCAATCCAGGCAAAAACAGTGCCCAGAATACACGATGCAACGGGGTCAGGATGAGCAACAAATAGTCAACTGTGTAAAAGCCAGGTGACAGATCGAGAATGATGAGGAAAGAGGAACGGCGGGGCAGTGGGCAGTACCAGGGATGTTAGAAATGCGGCGGAGCACTTTGCCCATGCATTGATGGTTGCAGAATGGTAATGGAGGTGTTGCTGACGTCCTGTGTCTCCAGGTAAGGGATTATGTCCTTAAGCACCATGCGCTCTAGGAGTAGAGTAGGGAGGGAGATGATAGTTGGCATTATTATTGGATGCACCCAGTCATTTTATTGGAAGGTGTAGGAGGCTGGCATCTCCTACCAGGTTGGGAAGACCCCAGAACACATGGAGAGATGGAAGATGTATGTGCAGGTAAGTGGTGCCAGCTCCTTGATGACCCACTGTGCAAATGGCTCTGCAGGGGGCATTGCAAGGGTTTGGCCAATCAAAGCAGCATTTTTCTAAACCATGCATTCTCATCAAGTAACATTATGCAGGTTACAAATGTTGTGGCTGTGACATTTCTTTTAATTATTCTCTGAGAACTGAAGTCCTTGTCATTGTGTTACTTTTATACTTTTCCTCAAAATGTGGTAGTGCCAGGGGTGTTGCTAGGTCTGAAAAAGACCCGGGGCTAAGCTAATGTCGGACCTGTCAGGGCTGGGGGCTAGTTAGCCTTTTGGTTGTAGCTCCTGAAATTATATCCGGGGCTACAACCAAAAGACCAGGGGCTATAACCCCCTTACCCCCCCCAGCAACGCCTCTGGGTAGTGCCATTGTACTGGTGAGATGGCTGCATATCGTACCTACCCTTTTGAAATACTGTAAGTCTTGTGTAGACCCTTAAATAGTTTTAGTTATCCAGTCGTCTTTACAATTTGATCAAAGGGTGATGGGTGCTTAATCTTTCCATTTACTCCAAGGTAACTTTTCATGCTTTAAGTCAATGGGTCTCATTACTATAAGTTTGCCGGTCTGGAAACAAAGGTGCTGGTAAGCTTCCCGGCACCGTTGTTTCTGGACTGGCAAACTATGCGTTCCACGGGTGGGTGCCGTCCTGCCCACCAAGTCAGACATGGCGGGTGGGCCGGCACCCGCCTGCAGACTTTGACAGAAGAATCGACACTGTTGTGCACAGTGCCAGTGCTTCCGTTCTCCCCATTCCCATTGAGTCTTATAGAACTCTTTGGGAATGGGGAGTTACGAATGCCGCTGCATGACTTACCGGACTGCCAGGGCTGTAATTCCCTGGTTATTCCTGCAAGTCCGGTGGCGGTAAATCATCACGAGTCCGGCGGCAGCCTGAATGTTTTACTGGCACGGCTACCGGCGGACTCGTAATGAGGCCCAATATGTCTGTCTCAGATATGAGAACAACTGAGCTGTGGGATATCACAGTTCATCATCCCGGCTGCATGATGTGACATCGTTCTGGCGTTCTGTATGTTTATGGGTTGATCAAGGATGCCTTGATCTTTCTATTGATGAATTGCCAATTTGTCATTTGCAGTTGTGGCTGCTGCCACTTCTAGTTTTGCCAAGTTCAGGTCTTGCTCAGTCTCTTCCCGCAGGCGGTATTTTGGATGGTAAATGAAAGGACTGTGGTAGTATTCTTAAAGGCATGTGAGGTCAACGCCAATATCACAAGTCAGCACCTGCAGTCTTCTGATAGAGTTTGGGCCCTGTTTTCCTGACCATAGGAAGTTAGATATCAGCTTGTCCAGGTCGATGAAGCCTGACTTTAGCATAGTGGCGTGTACATAAGTAATGGTGTAAAAGACATTAGGCATGACAGACATGTTCATTACATCTCTGCTAGACTCAGATGTAATAATCGCATTTCAGAGTATTCTGACAGGTCCGTTAGTAGCAGGTCTACATTTAATGGGATACATTTGCCATGTATATTACCTATTACCTATTATCATCTAGCCTAATTGTGTAAGGTACACATTTTGGCACTCAGTCTTAGTGTGTAAAATAGCTATAATCTAGATGGGCCTTGATTATGTACAGTAGCCATACTTCACAGCAAACTGTTGGTATAGCCTTGTATTATTCCCCTGCTGCACTCTTGAGATGTAACTGTGCTGCACCCCATAGTTAGCAAAACAAAAGAGTTGATGGCTGGAAGGTTTAGAATAAATCTTGACCTCTGGCATTGCTCTGGGCAACCCTCCAGACCATCGTTCTTCGCCTGCCAAGCCATTACAAAAGGGGAAAAACCATATGCAAATCAGGCTTGGTCCCACCCCCAAAGGGGTAGTCCAGCCCGAACTGCTAGGTCACATCCCTTTTGCACGAGACCACAAGCATCCCCAGACATGTTTCAGCCTAGTTGGGCGTCATCAGTGAGGAGTAGCTTGGGTCTCTAGGCCCAGCAGGCAAGGGACCCACGTCTGGGCATACCCTTCCCACTCGGGGTGACACTAGCAAAACAAAAGAGTTGATGGCTGGAAGGTTTAGAATAAATCTTGACCTCTGGCATTGCTCTGGGCAACCCTCCAGACCATCGTTCTTCGCCTGCCAAGCCATTACAAAAGGGGAAAAACCATATGCAAATCAGGCTTGGTCCCACCCCCAAAGGGGTAGTCCAGCCCGAACTGCTAGGTCACATCCCTTTTGCACGAGACCACAAGCATCCCCAGACATGTTTCAGCCTAGTTGGGCGTCATCAGTGAGGAGTAGCTTGGGTCTCTAGGCCCAGCAGGCAAGGGACCCACGTCTGGGCATACCCTTCCCACTCGGGGTGACAATAGCAAAACAAAAGAGTTGATGGCTGGAAGGTTTAGAATAAATCTTGACCTCTGGCATTGCTCTGGGCAACCCTCCAGACCATCGTTCTTCGCCTGCCAAGCCATTACAAAAGGGGAAAAACCATATGCAAATCAGGCTTGGTCCCACCCCCAAAGGGGTAGTCCAGCCCGAACTGCTAGGTCACATCCCTTTTGCACGAGACCACAAGCATCCCCAGACATGTTTCAGCCTAGTTGGGCGTCATCAGTGAGGAGTAGCTTGGGTCTCTAGGCCCAGCAGGCAAAGGACCCACGTCTGGGCATACCCTTCCCACTCGGGGTGACAATAGCAAAACAAAAGAGTTGATGGCTGGAAGGTTTAGAATAAATCTTGACCTCTGGCATTGCTCTGGGCAACCCTCCAGACCATCGTTCTTCGCCTGCCAAGCCATTACAAAAGGGGAAAAACCATATGCAAATCAGGCTTGGTCCCACCCCCAAAGGGGTAGTCCAGCCCGAACTGCTAGGTCACATCCCTTTTGCACGAGACCACAAGCATCCCCAGACATGTTTCAGCCTAGTTGGGCATCATCAGTGAGGAGTAGCTTGGGTCTCTAGGCCCAGCAGGCAAGGGACCCACGTCTGGGCATACCCTTCCCACTCGGGGTGACAATAGCAAAACAAAAGAGTTGATGGCTGGAAGGTTTAGAATAAATCTTGACCTCTGGCATTGCTCTGGGCAACCCTCCAGACCATCGTTCTTCGCCTGCCAAGCCATTACAAAAGGGGAAAAACCATATGCAAATCAGGCTTGGTCCCACCCCCAAAGGGGTAGTCCAGCCCGAACTGCTAGGTCACATCCCTTTTGCACGAGACCACAAGCATCCCCAGACATGTTTCAGCCTAGTTGGGCGTCATCAGTGAGGAGTAGCTTGGGTCTCTAGGCCCAGCAGGCAAGGGACCCACGTCTGGGCATACCCTTCCCACTCGGGGTGACAATAGCAAAACAAAAGAGTTGATGGCTGGAAGGTTTAGAATAAATCTTGACCTCTGGCATTGCTCTGGGCAACCCTCCAGACCATCGTTCTTCGCCTGCCAAGCCATTACAAAAGGGGAAAAACCATATGCAAATCAGGCTTGGTCCCACCCCCAAAGGGGTAGTCCAGCCCGAACTGCTAGGTCACATCCCTTTTGCACGAGACCACAAGCATCCCCAGACATGTTTCAGCCTAGTTGGGCGTCATCAGTGAGGAGTAGCTTGGGTCTCTAGGCCCAGCAGGCAAGGGACCCACGTCTGGGCATACCCTTCCCACTCGGGGTGACAATAGCAAAACAAAAGAGTTGATGGCTGGAAGGTTTAGAATAAATCTTGACCTCTGGCATTGCTCTGGGCAACCCTCCAGACCATCGTTCTTCGCCTGCCAAGCCATTACAAAAGGGGAAAAACCATATGCAAATCAGGCTTGGTCCCACCCCCAAAGGGGTAGTCCAGCCCGAACTGCTAGGTCACATCCCTTTTGCACGAGACCACAAGCATCCCCAGACATGTTTCAGCCTAGTTGGGCGTCATCAGTGAGGAGTAGCTTGGGTCTCTAGGCCCAGCAGGCAAGGGACCCACGTCTGGGCATACCCTTCCCACTCGGGGTGACAATAGCAAAACAAAAGAGATGATGGCTGGAAGGTTTAGAATAAATCTTGACCTCTGGCATTGCTCTGGGCAACCCTCCAGACCATCGTTCTTCGCCTGCCAAGCCATTACAAAAGGGGAAAAACCATATGCAAATCAGGCTTGGTCCCACCCCCAAAGGGGTAGTCCAGCCCGAACTGCTAGGTCACATCCCTTTTGCACGAGACCACAAGCATCCCCAGACATGTTTCAGCCTAGTTGGGCGTCATCAGTGAGGAGTAGCTTGGGTCTCTAGGCCCAGCAGGCAAGGGACCCACGTCTGGGCATACCCTTCCCACTCGGGGTGACAATAGCAAAACAAAAGAGTTGATGGCTGGAAGGTTTAGAATAAATCTTGACCTCTGGCATTGCTTTGGGCAACCCTCCAGACCATCGTTCTTCGCCTGCCAAGCCATTACAAAAGGGGAAAAACCATATGCAAATCAGGCTTGGTCCCACCCCCAAAGGGGTAGTCCAGCCCGAACTGCTAGGTCACATCCCTTTTGCACGAGACCACAAGCATCCCCAGACATGTTTCAGCCTAGTTGGGCGTCATCAGTGAGGAGTAGCTTGGGTCTCTAGGCCCAGCAGGCAAGGGACCCACGTCTGGGCATACCCTTCCCACTCGGGGTGACAATAGCAAAACAAAAGAGTTGATGGCTGGAAGGTTTAGAATAAATCTTGACCTCTGGCATTGCTCTGGGCAACCCTCCAGACCATCGTTCTTCGCCTGCCAAGCCATTACAAAAGGGGAAAAACCATATGCAAATCAGGCTTGGTCCCACCCCCAAAGGGGTAGTCCAGCCCGAACTGCTAGGTCACATCCCTCTTGCACGAGACCACAAGCATCCCCAGACATGTTTCAGCCTAGTTGGGTGTCATCAGTGAGGAGTAGCTTGGGTCTCTAGGCCCAGCAGGCAGCGGACCCACGTCTGGGCATACCCTTCCCACTCGGGGTGACAATAGCAAAACAAAAGAGTTGATGGCTGGAAGGTTTAGAATAAATCTTGACCTCTGGCATTGCTCTGGGCACCCCTCCAGACCATCGTTCTTCGCCTGCCAAGCCATTACAAAAGGGGAAAAACCATATGCAAATCAGGCTTGGTCCCACCCCCAAAGGGGTAGTCCAGCCCGAACTGCTAGGTCACATCCCTTTTGCACGAGACCACAAGCATCCCCAGACATGTTTCAGCCTAGTTGGGCGTCATCAGTGAGGAGTAGCTTGGGTCTCTAGGCCCAGCAGGCAAGGGACCCACGTCTGGGCATACCCTTCCCACTCGGGGTGACACTAGCAAAACAAAAGAGTTGATGGCTGGAAGGTTTAGAATAAATCTTGACCTCTGGCATTGCTCTGGGCAACCCTCCAGACCATTGTTCTTCGCCTGCCAAGCCATTACAAAAGGGGAAAAACCATATGCAAATCAGGCTTGGTCCCACCCCCAAAGGGGTAGTCCAGCCCGAACTGCAAGGTCACATCCCTTTTGCACGAGACCACAAGCATCCCCAGACATGTTTCAGCCTAGTTGGGCGTCATCAGTGAGGAGTAGCTTGGGTCTCTAGGCCCAGCAGGCAAGGGACCCACGTCTGGGCATACCCTTCCCACTCGGGGTGACAATAGCAAAACAAAAGAGTTGATGGCTGGAAGGTTTAGAATAAATCTTGACCTCTGGCATTGCTCTGGGCAACCCTCCAGACCATCGTTCTTCGCCTGCCAAGCCATTACAAAAGGGGAAAAACCATATGCAAATCAGGCTTGGTCCCACCCCCAAAGGGGTAGTCCAGCCCGAACTGCTAGGTCACATCCCTTTTGCACGAGACCACAAGCATCCCCAGACATGTTTCAGCCTAGTTGGGCGTCATCAGTGAGGAGTAGCTTGGGTCTCTAGGCCCAGCAGGCAAGGGACCCACGTCTGGGCATACCCTTCCCACTCGGGGTGACAATAGCAAAACAAAAGAGTTGATGGCTGGAAGGTTTAGAATAAATCTTGACCTCTGGCATTGCTCTGGGCAACCCTCCAGACCATCGTTCTTCGCCTGCCAAGCCATTACAAAAGGGGAAAAACCATATGCAAATCAGGCTTGGTCCCACCCCCAAAGGGGTAGTCCAGCCCGAACTGCTAGGTCACATCCCTTTTGCACGAGACCACAAGCATCCCCAGACATGTTTCAGCCTAGTTGGGCGTCATCAGTGAGGAGTAGCTTGGGTCTCTAGGCCCAGCAGGCAAGGGACCCACGTCTGGGCATACCCTTCCCACTCGGGGTGACAATAGCAAAACAAAAGAGTTGATGGCTGGAAGGTTTAGAATAAATCTTGACCTCTGGCATTGCTCTGGGCAACCCTCCAGACCATCGTTCTTCGCCTGCCAAGCCATTACAAAAGGGGAAAAACCATATGCAAATCAGGCTTGGTCCCACCCCCAAAGGGGTAGTCCAGCCCGAACTGCTAGGTCACATCCCTTTTGCACGAGACCACAAGCATCCCCAGACATGTTTCAGCCTAGTTGGGCGTCATCAGTGAGGAGTAGCTTGGGTCTCTAGGCCCAGCAGGCAAGGGACCCACGTCTGGGCATACCCTTCCCACTCGGGGTGACAATAGCAAAACAAAAGAGATGATGGCTGGAAGGTTTAGAATAAATCTTGACCTCTGGCATTGCTCTGGGCAACCCTCCAGACCATCGTTCTTCGCCTGCCAAGCCATTACAAAAGGGGAAAAACCATATGCAAATCAGGCTTGGTCCCACCCCCAAAGGGGTAGTCCAGCCCGAACTGCTAGGTCACATCCCTTTTGCACGAGACCACAAGCATCCCCAGACATGTTTCAGCCTAGTTGGGCGTCATCAGTGAGGAGTAGCTTGGGTCTCTAGGCCCAGCAGGCAAGGGACCCACGTCTGGGCATACCCTTCCCACTCGGGGTGACAATAGCAAAACAAAAGAGTTGATGGCTGGAAGGTTTAGAATAAATCTTGACCTCTGGCATTGCTTTGGGCAACCCTCCAGACCATCGTTCTTCGCCTGCCAAGCCATTACAAAAGGGGAAAAACCATATGCAAATCAGGCTTGGTCCCACCCCCAAAGGGGTAGTCCAGCCCGAACTGCTAGGTCACATCCCTTTTGCACGAGACCACAAGCATCCCCAGACATGTTTCAGCCTAGTTGGGCGTCATCAGTGAGGAGTAGCTTGGGTCTCTAGGCCCAGCAGGCAAGGGACCCACGTCTGGGCATACCCTTCCCACTCGGGGTGACAATAGCAAAACAAAAGAGTTGATGGCTGGAAGGTTTAGAATAAATCTTGACCTCTGGCATTGCTCTGGGCAACCCTCCAGACCATCGTTCTTCGCCTGCCAAGCCATTACAAAAGGGGAAAAACCATATGCAAATCAGGCTTGGTCCCACCCCCAAAGGGGTAGTCCAGCCCGAACTGCTAGGTCACATCCCTCTTGCACGAGACCACAAGCATCCCCAGACATGTTTCAGCCTAGTTGGGTGTCATCAGTGAGGAGTAGCTTGGGTCTCTAGGCCCAGCAGGCAGCGGACCCACGTCTGGGCATACCCTTCCCACTCGGGGTGACAATAGCAAAACAAAAGAGTTGATGGCTGGAAGGTTTAGAATAAATCTTGACCTCTGGCATTGCTCTGGGCACCCCTCCAGACCATCGTTCTTCGCCTGCCAAGCCATTACAAAAGGGGAAAAACCATATGCAAATCAGGCTTGGTCCCACCCCCAAAGGGGTAGTCCAGCCCGAACTGCTAGGTCACATCCCTTTTGCACGAGACCACAAGCATCCCCAGACATGTTTCAGCCTAGTTGGGCGTCATCAGTGAGGAGTAGCTTGGGTCTCTAGGCCCAGCAGGCAAGGGACCCACGTCTGGGCATACCCTTCCCACTCGGGGTGACACTAGCAAAACAAAAGAGTTGATGGCTGGAAGGTTTAGAATAAATCTTGACCTCTGGCATTGCTCTGGGCAACCCTCCAGACCATTGTTCTTCGCCTGCCAAGCCATTACAAAAGGGGAAAAACCATATGCAAATCAGGCTTGGTCCCACCCCCAAAGGGGTAGTCCAGCCCGAACTGCAAGGTCACATCCCTTTTGCACGAGACCACAAGCATCCCCAGACATGTTTCAGCCTAGTTGGGCGTCATCAGTGAGGAGTAGCTTGGGTCTCTAGGCCCAGCAGGCAAGGGACCCACGTCTGGGCATACCCTTCCCACTCGGGGTGACAATAGCAAAACAAAAGAGTTGATGGCTGGAAGGTTTAGAATAAATCTTGACCTCTGGCATTGCTCTGGGCAACCCTCCAGACCATCGTTCTTCGCCTGCCAAGCCATTACAAAAGGGGAAAAACCATATGCAAATCAGGCTTGGTCCCACCCCCAAAGGGGTAGTCCAGCCCGAACTGCTAGGTCACATCCCTTTTGCACGAGACCACAAGCATCCCCAGACATGTTTCAGCCTAGTTGGGCGTCATCAGTGAGGAGTAGCTTGGGTCTCTAGGCCCAGCAGGCAAGGGACCCACGTCTGGGCATACCCTTCCCACTCGGGGTGACAATAGCAAAACAAAAGAGTTGATGGCTGGAAGGTTTAGAATAAATCTTGACCTCTGGCATTGCTCTGGGCAACCCTCCAGACCATCGTTCTTCGCCTGCCAAGCCATTACAAAAGGGGAAAAACCATATGCAAATCAGGCTTGGTCCCACCCCCAAAGGGGTAGTCCAGCCCGAACTGCTAGGTCACATCCCTTTTGCACGAGACCACAAGCATCCCCAGACATGTTTCAGCCTAGTTGGGCGTCATCAGTGAGGAGTAGCTTGGGTCTCTAGGCCCAGCAGGCAAGGGACCCACGTCTGGGCATACCCTTCCCACTCGGGGTGACAATAGCAAAACAAAAGAGTTGATGGCTGGAAGGTTTAGAATAAATCTTGACCTCTGGCATTGCTCTGGGCAACCCTCCAGACCATCGTTCTTCGCCTGCCAAGCCATTACAAAAGGGGAAAAACCATATGCAAATCAGGCTTGGTCCCACCCCCAAAGGGGTAGTCCAGCCCGAACTGCTAGGTCACATCCCTTTTGCACGAGACCACAAGCATCCCCAGACATGTTTCAGCCTAGTTGGGCGTCATCAGTGAGGAGTAGCTTGGGTCTCTAGGCCCAGCAGGCAAGGGACCCACGTCTGGGCATACCCTTCCCACTCGGGGTGACAATAGCAAAACAAAAGAGTTGATGGCTGGAAGGTTTAGAATAAATCTTGACCTCTGGCATTGCTCTGGGCAACCCTCCAGACCATCGTTCTTCGCCTGCCAAGCCATTACAAAAGGGGAAAAACCATATGCAAATCAGGCTTGGTCCCACTCCCAAAGGGGTAGTCCAGCCCGAACTGCTAGGTCACATCCCTTTTGCACGAGACCACAAGCATCCCCAGACATGTTTCAGCCTAGTTGGGCGTCATCAGTGAGGAGTAGCTTGGGTCTCTAGGCCCAGCAGGCAAGGGACCCACGTCTGGGCATACCCTTCCTCTGGCATTGCTCTGGGCAACCCTCCAGACCATCGTTCTTCGCCTGCCAAGCCATTACAAAAGGGGAAAAACCATATGCGAATCAGGCTTGGTCCCACCCCCAAAGGGGTAGTCCAGCCCGAACTGCTAGGTCACATCCCTTTTGCACGAGACCACAAGCATCCCCAGACCACAAGCATCCCCAGACATGTTTCAGCCTTTGTGGTCAGTTTGTTTCTCCTTGTGAGAGAGGGTATGCCCAGACGTGGGTCCCTTACTCGCTGCGCCACAGGGAACCAGGCTGCACCTCACTGAGGAGGTCCAACAAGGCCGAAACATGTCTGGGGTTGCTTGGTTTTCTGTGCAGAGGGGACCTGGCCTAGCAGTTCGGGCTGGGCTGCTACCTTCGGTGGCAGCAGCTGCTGACTGATTTGCACATGGCTGGTCCCCTTTTGCAATGGCGCAGACGGGCTAAAAAACGGTGGTGTGGAAGGTTGGCCCAGAGCAATTGCCAGTGGTTTAGATTCATTCGAAACCTTCCTCCCATCACTTTTGTGGTCAGTTTGTTTCTCCTTGTGAGAGAGGGTATGCCCAGACGTGGGTCCCTTGCTCGCTGCGCCACAGGGAACCAGGCTGCACCTCACTGAGGAGGTCCAACAAGGCCGAAACATGTCTGGGGTTGCTTGGTTTTCTGTGCAGAGGGGACCTGGCCTAGCAGTTCGGGCTGGGCTGCTACCTTCGGTGGCAGCAGCTGCTGACTGATTTGCACATGGCTGGTCCCCTTTTGCAATGGCGCAGACGGGCTAAAAAACGGTGGTGTGGAAGGTTGGCCCAGAGCAATTGCCAGTGGTTTAGATTCATTCGAAACCTTCCTCCCATCACTTTTGTGGTCAGTTTGTTTCTCCTTGTGAGAGAGGGTATGCCCAGACGTGGGTCCCTTGCTCGCTGCGCCACAGGGAACCAGGCTGCACCTCACTGAGGAGGTCCAACAAGGCCGAAACATGTCTGGGGTTGCTTGGTTTTCTGTGCATAGGGGACCTGGCCTAGCAGTTCGGGCTGGGCTGCTACCTTCGGTGGCAGCAGCTGCTGACTGATTTGCACATGGCTGGTCCCCTTTTGCAATGGCGCAGACGGGCTAAAAAACGGTGGTGTGGAAGGTTGGCCCAGAGCAATTGCCAGTGGTTTAGATTCATTCGAAACCTTCCTCCCATCACTTTTGTGGTCAGTTTGTTTCTCCTTGTGAGAGAGGGTATGCCCAGACGTGGGTCCCTTGCTCGCTGCGCCACAGGGAACCAGGCTGCACCTCACTGAGGAGGTCCAACAAGGCCGAAACATGTCTGGGGTTGCTTGGTTTTCTGTGCAGAGGGGACCTGGCCTAGCAGTTCGGGCTGGGCTGCTACCTTCGGTGGCAGCAGCTGCTGACTGATTTGCACATGGCTGGTCCCCTTTTGCAATGGCGCAGACGGGCTAAAAAACGGTGGTGTGGAAGGTTGGCCCAGAGCAATTGCCAGTGGTTTAGATTCATTCGAAACCTTCCTCCCATCACTTTTGTGGTCAGTTTGTTTCTCCTTGTGAGAGAGGGTATGCCCAGACGTGGGTCCCTTGCTCGCTGCGCCACAGGGAACCAGGCTGCACCTCACTGAGGAGGTCCAACAAGGCCGAAACATGTCTGGGGTTGCTTGGTTTTCTGTGCAGAGGGGACCTGGCCTAGCAGTTCGGGCTGGGCTGCTACCTTCGGTGGCAGCAGCTGCTGACTGATTTGCACATGGCTGGTCCCCTTTTGCAATGGCGCAGACGGGCTAAAAAACGGTGGTGTGGAAGGTTGGCCCAGAGCAATTGCCAGTGGTTTAGATTCATTCGAAACCTTCCTCCCATCACTTTTGTGGTCAGTTTGTTTCTCCTTGTGAGAGAGGGTATGCCCAGACGTGGGTCCCTTGCTCGCTGCGCCACAGGGAACCAGGCTGCACCTCACTGAGGAGGTCCAACAAGGCCGAAACATGTCTGGGGTTGCTTGGTTTTCTGTGCAGAGGGGACCTGGCCTAGCAGTTCGGGCTGGGCTGCTACCTTCGGTGGCAGCAGCTGCTGACTGATTTGCACATGGCTGGTCCCCTTTTGCAATGGCGCAGACGGGCTAAAAAACGGTGGTGTGGAAGGTTGGCCCAGAGCAATTGCCAGTGGTTTAGATTCATTCGAAACCTTCCTCCCATCACTTTTGTGGTCAGTTTGTTTCTCCTTGTGAGAGAGGGTATGCCCAGACGTGGGTCCCTTGCTCGCTGCGCCACAGGGAACCAGGCTGCACCTCACTGAGGAGGTCCAACAAGGCCGAAACATGTCTGGGGTTGCTTGGTTTTCTGTGCAGAGGGGACCTGGCCTAGCAGTTCGGGCTGGGCTGCTACCTTCGGTGGCAGCAGCTGCTGACTGATTTGCACATGGCTGGTCCCCTTTTGCAATGGCGCAGACGGGCTAAAAAACGGTGGTGTGGAAGGTTGGCCCAGAGCAATTGCCAGTGGTTTAGATTCATTCGAAACCTTCCTCCCATCACTTTTGTGGTCAGTTTGTTTCTCCTTGTGAGAGAGGGTATGCCCAGACGTGGGTCCCTTGCTCGCTGCGCCACAGGGAACCAGGCTGCACCTCACTGAGGAGGTCCAACAAGGCCGAAACATGTCTGGGGTTGCTTGGTTTTCTGTGCAGAGGGGACCTGGCCTAGCAGTTCAGGCTGGGCTGCTACCTTCGGTGGCAGCAGCTGCTGACTGATTTGCACATGGCTGGTCCCCTTTTGCAATGGCGCAGACGGGCTAAAAAACGGTGGTGTGGAAGGTTGGCCCAGAGCAATTGCCAGTGGTTTAGATTCATTCGAAACCTTCCTCCCATCACTTTTGTGGTCAGTTTGTTTCTCCTTGTGAGAGAGGGTATGCCCAGACGTGGGTCCCTTGCTCGCTGCGCCACAGGGAACCAGGCTGCACCTCACTGTGGAGGTCCAACAAGGCCGAAACATGTCTGGGGTTGCTTGGTTTTCTGTGCAGAGGGGACCTGGCCTAGCAGTTCGGGCTGGGCTGCTACCTTTGGTGGCAGCAGCTGCTGACTGATTTGCACATGGCTGGTCCCCTTTTGTAATGACGCAGACGGGCTAAAAAACGGTGGTGTGGAAGGTTGGCCCAGAGCAATTGCCAGTGGTTTAGATTCATTCGAAACCTTCCTCCCATCACTTTTGTGGTCAGCACCCCATAGTTAGCCATTGTGTTCTGCACCATAGCTAATTTGTGTTCAACGTTGCCATGCCCTTCAACCAGCCATCATAAGGCAACCATTACTGTGCTCCAGAAACCCAGCCACTCTTACACTACTACTATGTAAACAGTGCTAACATAGTTATCCTCTGAGTTAATGTGTGCCACCCTCCGTAGTCAGCCATTGCGGTACGCTTTGCAGGTGCCATTGTACTGAATTGTGGAAGGAAATGTGTTGCACCTACATGCATGCTATGGGGCAGACGTCATGCAGGATTTAGATGTATTTTGCTGGAAACAAAATGTGTTGCACCCAAATGTATTTTGGGGGCAGGAAATGTGTTACAATAGACATACTGGGAAGCTTAGCAATGCGTTTCATTTGGATAGAATTGTGAAGAATAGCCATGTGTCACATTTAAACAGAATTGTGAAGAACAGCCATGTGTCACATTTACATAGAATTGTGAAGAATAGCCATAGATCGAAATTAGATAGATTTGGGAAGAGTCAGCTGACATTGTCAATTGCTTTCTCCACACCTTTACCCAGTGTGTGTTACTGGTTTCCTCGTCTTCATGCAGGAATTCTGTAAACAAGTAGCTTCATATGATGTTGTGACTTGCAGGGCCTAATTGATAGACGCCTTTTATAATGGCAAAACCCCATTGGAAAATGCTCTGTGATTTAGCCCCACGTTGTCTTAGAAACCCTGCCAGGACTCTGCTTTCTATTGTAGGCTATGATTTTCTACAATCATTTCTTAAGGACCTCTGTTAGTATTTCAATGAATGATACTGGTCTGTAACTTGTGCACTTTATTTTATTTATTTATTGGCTATTTATAATGCACCTATACATGTTATGTTTGAAGGCGCAACTCTATTGGTTCTTATCCAGGGTTTGTGTTGCCGTTCATAATTGGCTCTTTGTCACAGTGTATAATGTTTTCTGTATTAATTCTATTGTTATAGGTTGATATTAGTGTTGGACAGAGAGTCTCTGAGTTCTAAGTAGAATTCCATTGGGTATATGTTTGGATCAGGGTATTTTCCTTTTTGCATGCTGTTTGTTCAGTCGATAACTTCCTGCCTTCTGGTGTCTGCATTCAGTGATACTCTGCATTTTACAAAGAGATTGTCATTTTCACGGTTCAAATTAAGTAGAGCATAAGCAGTGAGTTCAGCCATTTTGCGTGTTTCTGTCTTTCTACTTTGTCGCCAAACAGATACAACCAGTAACCCTGCTCATGTCTCAAGTATATTATTGTTCCAGAGTTGGAAGTCTTTTTTATTCTATAGTCCAGGAGACAGCATCATTTCCCCCCTTGTCCCAATATCGCTTAGTCAGAAAAATAATGTACTTTTCTGGTTTCTTTGTGATGTTCTTGAATTAACATTTGCACTTTTCTGTTCTATTTTTCATTCCCATATGGCTCTTGTTGTTTGCATACAGTCTCAGTGGGGCTTATAGCTGTTTCTCTTTCTAGCGTCTCTCTTGTAGCTTTATGTTTATTTATTGAATTTGGTTTTACGCCCAAAACCCTTAGGTATCACGGCGTAGCTTACAATCATATTTAGAATCTTAATAATTTTGTGAGTACAGTTAGACAATTTAGATATACATAGCAATAGCAGAATAGAAGCAAGCATGAACTTCGGTGGTAAATGACTAGAGAGAAAATACAGAAGTGGGTGAGAGAGGAAGACTGTGGGTGGGTAGTGGGCGGAGCTGGCCGTGGAGAGTTAGAATTTGTTAAACAGCAAGGTTTTTAGTAATTTCTTGAATTTATGGAGAGAAGTTTCTTTGCAGAGGTTGGCGGGTAGTGAGTTCCAGATACGCCAGGCTGTGATAGGGATGTTACTTTTGCCAGCTGTTTGACTTATGAATATCCCTCCTCACATATAGCTTTGATGCTCACCACGAACCCTTAACATCTATGCACAGTCTCCATAAAGTCAGCTATGCGCAGATATTTCCATGCAAAAATCTCTATCGGCCGGTTCCATTGGGGTTTGGTATCAATGGCGCTGTAGCATGGGCTTCTTCGTCTAATTAGAGTGACATTGTTACTAGCCCACAGTGTAAGAGATGCACATTGCCAGTGTCGAGTGTACCAGCGGCCTTGACAAAAGGAAAGGGTGATTCGTAGAGAAGGATTCATGAGCCGATAAGAAGGTGCTCATTCGATCATTGGGGCGAATTGTTCATCAGATGTCACACAGGTGAAACTCTGAAATCATCATTGCTGTTTTATCCCTCCTGTCACCAGACTTTATCATTGTGCTTCTGTCAAGCTACACATTGAATAACATGTTTCTAATATTGTTTGTACTATACGTCGGGAGCTTAGTTAAAATGTGATGCACCTGAGCTTCTATTCGGGGCTACAACCAAAAGACCTGGGGCTATTACCCCGAAGGCTCCCCCCCCCAGCAACGCCTCTGGGTAGAAGGTTAATGTTATTCACTGTAACCCAGATTACCTGGTTCCTGCTTTCAAGATGATCATAATCTTTCTTAATTATTTCATGCTTTAGGTTTTTATCCTTCAGTTCAGAGAGCCTCCTTGCATCGGAATGATATGCCTGTCGGCCCCCATTGCCCGCACAGTTTTTGCTTAACATTGCTGTTGCCTCATCAGTCAAGTAATTACCAATACTGACATGCCAAAGGATATTTATCCTTTGTGGTTGCAGACCCTCCAGAGTTGAAGACATTTCATAGGACAGGTTATTTGAACCGTGTTCGTTTTCAGTAGAGTGGCTCCCACATTCTGTTGAAACAGTGATACATCTGTTTCAATCACCTTAAAGTAACTGAGTTGTTTCTTTTCTTGACAGGATGATTGAGGCCAGAGGTGCTTATTTCTTAGAGGCTGTAGGTCTCCAGTCCTGTGGCGTAGTTAGAGCATGTCAGGTGTGCGGTTACACAATCTAGAATACTGTGACAAAGTCTGTCTAGTGCCTAAGCATCCAAGAGACTGTCACTCATATATACTAGTATAGGTATTGGGGCCTCAATACCTTCAACTCTCTCTTCCTAAATATCTTTCTTCTCAAGCTCTTCACTCATCCGGCTCCAACTCTCTTAGGGTCAGTCGCTTCTCCAAGCAATGAGTTGGTGGTAGATCTCTTTCTTTGGCTGGGGCCACCCTCTGCAACAGCCTTCCTGCCTCCCTGAAACTTGAAGAGAACCATCTCCGGTTCCGGGAAGCACCTCAAAACCTTCCTCTTTACTTCTGCTTTCTCTCCTCTTCTCCCCTGGCTGAAACTGAAACTGCACTGGTCACACTCTGATCTTGGGCCCAGGTCCCCTCCCCACCAGTTGCACACCTGCACTGCCTCCCTGGCAACCCCCGCACTTGGGGACTGTATTCTGTATCCCTACAGTCCCCTACTAGCACTTGACACCTGATATCTGCACTTACTGTTGTACTTGCCACCAGCTGGCTGCACTTTTTACTCATTGCTTTTTTATTCTATTTAATTTTACTGCCAATCCCATGGTCTGCACTGCCCCCTACCCCTTTCCACCACACTATGCCCCTTCCCCCTCCCCTGCACTTGTGCAATCTCAATGTCACCTGGCCTAGTAAGATCGTTGTCTGTCTTCCCTCTGTTCCCCCTCCCTCGCCTCGTCGTGCCTTGAAACACTTGTGTATAGGCGCATTATAAATGCCATATCATATCATATCATGTATGCTGTTGGCCAAGCACCTAGCTGTCCTTTCGGATTTATAGCACAAAGAAAATAACCTCACCTCCCCCAGATCAGTCTATGAATGTTTAAACTTCATCATGGTATGTTTTATTTCGTAACTTCAATATCATTCATGTGAAAAAATGTAAAAGTGCTTTTGACATTCAAAACAGTAGACTACCCATGTTCAAAGATTTAATCAACAATGCACTGAACAACTGGCGGTGTAAGAGGGTTAAACCTTCATTATGCAATGGAATGTCCGAATTTTATGTAATTCAGTCAATCTTTCAGCCTCTTCAGATTATGCTTGGCAAATGATAGAAGAAGCTGTCGGAGGTGAACTACTGGTTAGGTTTGAAGAGCAGCTTAGTACATTTCAGACACATCTCTGGATGCGGTTACAGGTGGCTGCATTCTCTGGTGTACAATGGAGGTACCTCGTAAAATACGTATTCATTTGTGAATCGAAAGCTGATACCAGTGAGAAAGGCATTCTGCTTCAGGGTGAAGATGTGCTTCTCCTCAAGGCGTTCCACTAGGTCTGGGTTAAGTGAGAGACCCTTGGTTGCACCAGATTGTTTTCCACGGCTACTCCACTGAGTTTTCCATAAGTCTCCCGGGCTTGGGAGTAGTTTGGAGGCATACCCGAGAGAATACCATATCTATCCTTCCAACAATATTGGTCAATCTGCTCTAGAAAAATTCCCCTTTAGAATTCCCTCCTGCAGAAAGAGGTGATATCATTCTGGTGACAGACATGGGGAGATTTCTGACTCACAAAACAATACACAATGGAATTCCTATCAGATTGGTAACTGACAAAACATTCTCCCTTTAGTGAATTATGACAACAAAGGATTTGTAAGATGTTTATCATCATATTCCAGTCCTCTATTGCCACACTCTCTGGAGTTGTTTCCCCCATATTTGATTCTCCCTCTTGTTGAGCCAGAGGTTAGGGCAGCTCAATCTTCCAGACTTCTTGAATGGAAGGCACTTTGGGAAAGTCTGTTTATCACTTGAGGCCGCAGTGGCTGTACAGAGATCCACAGGTTTTTTCAGCGCTTGCACCTGTCTAAGGCCCTTCAGCTTCAGCACTGTCATCCTCCCAAGATTTGGGATTTTTACTGTAGGATTCCAGGAAGTTTGGGACTTTTGCTACTCTCCGTTTCCACCAATCCACTGTCCGGTATTTTAGTTTGGTTGGTAGGTCGATTAAGGGTTTCTATCTACAAAGTCATCATAAAATACGAGTGCCTTCCTTGCATCTACTACTGGTAGTGAAAGCTTTCCAGATGCAGCTTTGAGATTTTCACCTGTTGATATCTGAAGAGAAGCCACATGGGCTAGCCCACCTATTTTTCTATCCCAGGTTGACCTGAACAAGTAATCTGGGGTCAGTGTGACTGTTGTAAGTGCTGTATGCACTGAGTGGTTTAGTATGGACATGAAAAATAAACATTGTTAGTGACTTTGAATCTTGTGTACTCTGCACAGCTGGTATTTATCTTGCATTTCCTCATGCATTGCGAGAAGATGCTGAGGGAGGACATGAGATGGTAATGCAGAGTAATGCCCTTTACTCTGAGTCACCTCCCTCATCACCTTAAACACAACGCACACTAGGTGTTTGGGAGGCCATAACGGTGATGCATGGCTTGTGTGTATTCAGGAACTCTTCCCATCCCTCTTATTCATCCAAACAAAGGGGGGGGCGGGCGCGAGAAGGGAAGGGTAATGGTGGAGGTGTGTGGAAGGGTTCAATCTCAATTGTCTGTTGTGCTGATGTATAGTGACTAGGGGTGTCACGGTATTGGTTTTATGGCAGTATGATAACCTTCTTGCCAAATGACGCTATATCATGGTTATCGCGGTATAGCAGGTGGAGTTAACTAATCTTAACTAATATTTTCTTAAATGTCATAAATTGTCAGCATTTTGAAACTTGTCTCTGCACATTTTTAGCAGATCCTCCAGGAATCTAAGGTGGCTGCAGATTTGGTATTTCATGGCGCTCACTCGTTGATCGCCTTGAATGAAAGAGTGACTAGTGGAAGTGTTCAAATGCATATTTTGAGCAATGAGCTTGCTGCTCAGTCACAGGTCATCACTTTGAAAATCGGCCTCAACCTGCATTATTTTGGAACCACATGGCATGGGCATCATGACCCCTCACTGCGATCAGTCATAAAAGTTTGTTTTGATAACGCTTTATCCCATTAAAGGGAGAAAAGTCACAAATGTGAGGCAATCCCCGCTCCAAGCCTCCACACGGCTGGAGGCTTCCATCGTCCCCCGTCAAAGACCGCGGTAGGTTTTATTTTTTTCTTCCTTCCCCTTCCCCTCCCTTCCGCCCTCCTAACCCCACTTACCTTCTTTTTTCTTCTGGTCTTGGAAGTGAACGCGCTGGGAACACTTCTGTTCCCAGCTCGTCCGCTCCCATTGGCCGGCATGGAAAGGGAAAACAGACTACGTTTTCCCTTTCCCGGAGGCCATTTTTTTCATATTTCTTTTTTTTTTTCTGTTTCGAAACACGCGAAACAGAAAAAAAATGGCATTAGTACCCCAGTCTAACGGGCTGGGGTACTAATGGCAATAAGACCCTCTGCGGCGGGCCAATACCGCCCACGGTATGGGGTGGTATTGGCCTGCCGCCTCGGGTGTTATTGCCACAGTGGCATAGCCGATTGATGTAGTGTGGAATACAGAAAGAGTGGCCTGCATGAATGTTCTGTAAGCAGATGTTGGTGCCTTGGAGGTGGTTGGAGATAGATTTTCTGGTGGGTGTTCTCTACAATGTAGCCTGAAATGGAAACCTGTAACCTAAGAGAAATACAGAGACTCCAGCTTGATCAGTAGTACAGGCATACTACAAAGTGATCACAAGGCGTGAAAGAACCAGAGGAAACAGCAGAGCTATGTGAGGGTGCTGCCACACCTCAAACAAAGTTTCACCATCACCATAAAGTAAATCAACCTCAAACTCGGTAGCAGTAAACACTGGAAGGTAGCAGGAAACACTGGAAGGTAGCTGGAAACACTGGAAGGTAGCAATCAACACTGGGAGGTAGCTAGAAACACTGGAAGGTAGCTGGAAACACTGTAAGGTAGCAGGAAACACTGGAAGGTAGCTGGAAACACTGGAAGGTAGCAGGAAACACTGGACAGTAGGAGGAAACACTGCAAGGTAGCTGGAAACACTGGAAGGCAGCAGGAAATACTGGACGGTAGCTGGAAACACTAGACGGTAGCAATCAACACTGGGAGGTAGCTAGAAACACTGGAGGGTAGCTGGAAACAGTGCAAGGTAGCAGGAAACACTGAAGAGTAGCTGGGAACATTGCAAGGTAGCAGGAAACACTGGACGGTAGCAGGAAACACTGGAAGGTAGTTAGAAACACTGGAAGGTAGCAGGAAACATGAGAAGGTAGCTGGAAACACTGCAAGGTAGCAGGAAACACTCAGAGGTAGCAGGAAACACTGGACATAGCAGGAAACACTGGGAGGTAGCTGGAAACACTGGAAAGTAGCAGGAAACATGGGAAGGTAGCTGAAAACACTGGAAGGTAAAATGAAACACTGGAAGGTAGCTGGAAACACTAGAAGGTAGCAGGAAACACTGGAAGGTAACTGGAAACACTGCAAGGTAGCAGGAAACACTGGAAGGTCACAGGAAACACTGGAAGGTAGCTGGAAACACTAGAAGGTAACATGAAACAGTGGAAGGTAGCTGGAAACACTGGAAGGAAGCAGGAAACAGTGGAAGGTAGCTGGAAACACTGGAAGGTAGCAGGAAACATGGGAAGGTAGCTGGAAACACTGGAAGGTAATGGGAACCACTGGAAGGCAGCTGGAAACACTGGAAGGTAGCAGGAAACACTGGAAGGTAGCTGGAAACACTGGAAGGTAGCAGGAAACCCTGGAAGGTATCTGGAAACACTAGAAGGTAACATGAAACAGTGGAAGGTAATGGCAACCACTGGAAGGCAGCTGGAAACACTGGAAGGTAGCTAGAAACACTGAAAAGTACCAGGAAACACTGGAAGGTAGCTGTGTTATACATTTCAAGTGAGAGAGAAAATAAAAACAGGCATGGAATGCCAAACTCATGCATACTTATATAAATAAATCTCGAGCAGAATTAATACTTTATCGGATAAAGATCTCTGTGGGCCAACAGAGAGCCTCTACGTTGGCACAGATATCTTTAGGCGGATAAAGTACCAATTCTGCCCTAGATTTGTGTGAAAAAGAGAATACTTAAGGTATATGCTGAAGATGAGCAACTGTTTATGAGAGGACTTTGGGAGAAAGCCTATGCTGAAGGAAGACATTTGGAACTCTGGAATCTATTCGTCATCATTCAGGGACCATGGAAGCAAGAGTCGAGTTGCTGTCATGACTCTAGGAGTGAGTCCCAGAACATTTTCCTCTGATCATTCTTCAGGATTATGCTGCTTCCAGATGATCCAACAGGGAACATGTCAGACGTGCTCTTGCCCTCGTAGTGTAGCCGAGGAATTCTTCTAGCCAATCTACCAAACTGGTTGATGAACTGAACAACCAGAACAGCGGATTGGCGAAAAGATGGAGTACCAACGACGAACCCAGAACAACAGGGAACAGGATACTGCGACAAGATGTATCCCAGGAGCACAGGTGAAGACCCCAGGCAACTGCAAGAAGAGCAATGATAAGAACAATGCAATTCGTAGCAGTACTTGATTAACAAGAACAAAACCAATCATTAACCTGTTCAGTATCGCGAGACACCAGAAGGCAGTAGAAACCAGGTAAGTAACTTCGAGGCAGTCCACACACAAACAGTGTACACCAGATGAATTAACAGGAAGAACAAGAGAAAATCCAAAAGGTTCTTAAAAGGTCCAAAATCCACAAACCTAACCCGACGGCACGCGGACGCCTAAATGGTACACCAAGGCAGTCTATAGTCCATGTACCGGAGTGTGCAAGAACACTATAGCAATCCAAAGTCATGAAGTATTCCAAAACAGGCAGCAGAGTCCAAGAAAGGATGCGTGCAACGGCAGAGCCGGAGGTTCGTGAGGGTTCCGCTGTAAACAGGGCGAGTGATTTAGCAATCCAAAACGTTCCGTGGTCGAGCAGCAAAAGTACAAAGGGCAAGGCGAGGCAATTCCAATAGCGGTCCGTGGTCGAGCAGCAATGCGGCAGCAAAAGTACAAGGGGCAAGGCGAGGCAATTCCAATAGCGGTCCGTGGTCGACAAAGCCAGAAAGATCAACAGAATGACAGGGATTTCCAAAAGCAAGCCGTAGAGCAGTCCAGGTCAACAATGGGAGAACCAAAGAAACAGGGGAAAACAACGGACAGAAGCAAGAATACTAGGGACAAAGGCAACGCCGTCAGAATACAAGATTCAGAAGCGCCGGTATGATGTAAAGGCGGGGCTTAAATAAGCGGTCACATGATGTGTGCAATGCTCCTCAGCATGCTAGGCGAAATCAGGAAGTACTGGCAGGACGCCAACGTTTCCATGCCAACCTCCAAGCTCCCGGCAGCCGAAGTCTTAAAGGAACAGTAACCACAGATCCTTTGCATACACGAGAGTCAGTACACCCACGTTTAGTAACAGCTTTATCCTTATTGCGGCCCAACACAGTTGAATGTTGCCAATACTTGACAGTTTCCTTCCCCAAAGATGCTCCTACCCTCCGAGCCTTCCAAAAACGAGATAACAACACTGGGGCATGAACATTCTCTGCCGGTTCCCAGGTACGATCCTCCGGACCGTAACCCTTCCATTCAACATAGTAGAGCCTCTTACCATTCCGCACCTTGGTATTCAATATCACTGATACCTTTTACTCCACTGCACCCCGTACCCTGACAGGTGGGGGATGAGACGGTAGCCGGGTAGCAGGATGGCATGGTTTAATCAGAGACACGTGAAACACTGGATGAAGTTTCCATGATTGCCGAAGAATCAAACGCACGACAGCCGGCTTAATGACATGAGATATGGCATAAGGATCAATGAAGCATGGGAGCAAAGTCTTCCGACCCGGCAAGCGCAAATTACATGTAGACAACCACACTCTCATGCCTGGTTTATAGGCAGGATCAGGGGAACAATGTCGGTCCGCATAAACCTTGGCCCTTTTTTGAGCAACCATCAGATGCCGTTTCACATTGACATGAGTGTCGGAGATGTCCCTAACACAGGCAAGAGCAGCAGGATTATGTAACGGCAGGTCTGGAACAAGAGGCAAGGAATGTGGATGCTGACCATGAAGGGCAAAGAAAGGAGAAACCTGCGTAGCTGTGTGAAGGGAATTGTTATAGGCAAATTCAGCCAATGACAAAACAGAAACCCAATCTTCCTGGCGCTGAAAAATGAGACATCTTATGTACTGTTCCACAGTGGCATTCAGGCGCTCAGTCTGACCATCCGTCTGAGGATGATAAGCACTAGAAAACCGAGCCTCAATACCCAAGGCGGCAGTCAAGGCCCTCCAGAAGCGTGAGGTGAATTGAGGACCACGGTCAGAGATTATAAGAGAAGGTAGACCAAACAACCTGAATATGTTCCGTAAAAAGAGATCCGCCAGTTTGGGAGCTGTCGGGATCCCCTGACAAGGTACAAATACTGCCATCTTCGTGAAGTAATCAATGACCACCCAAATCGTGTCAAAAACTTCCACCACAGGTAGTTCCACCACAAAATCCATGGAAATGAACAACCAAGGAGGATCTGGAAGAGGCATCGGTTGTAAGAGACCAACCGGTTTGCTATGTGAGGATTTGCACTGAGCACAAACAGAACACGTGGCTATAAACTCAGTAACATCCTGAAGCAGAGACAGCCACCAACACCACCTTTTCAATAGATCCGCAGTCTTCCTGATACCGGGATGTGCAGCCAACGAGGAAACATGATACCATTGAATGGCCGTGTGTCGCGTTTCCAGATTCGGCAAAAATATCTTACCCCGACTATAGGGCAGTGAATGCACTATTTCCAAACCGTAGTCGACCACTTCGGGCGGATTGGTTCGAAGCCACTCCTGAAGCCTGCACTTAAGTGACGGAGGCAAGGAGCATCCACACACCACCTGGGTGGGTAACACAGGTGCACCGGCGATGTGAGAGGATTCTGCGGGTCCATCCTGAAGCAGAGACAGCCACCAACACCACCTTTTCAATAGATCCGCAGTCTTCCTGATACCGGGATGTGCAGCCAACGAGGAAACATGATACCATTGAATGGCCGTGTGTCGCGTTTCCAGATTCGGCAAAAATATCTTACCCCGACTATAGGGCAGTGAATGCACTATTTCCAAACCGTAGTCGACCACTTCGGGCGGATTGGTTCGAAGCCACTCCTGAAGCCTGCACTTAAGTGACGGAGGCAAGGAGCATCCACACACCACCTGGGTGGGTAACACAGGTGCACCGGCGATGTGAGAGGATTCTGCGGGTCCATGAAAACGAGATAGAGCATCCGCCTTAGAATTCTGCGAACCAGGGCGATAGGAAATAGTAAAATCAAACATCGAAAAGAATTCATGCCAACGTGCATGACGCACAGTTGTGCATTTAACTGATTGAAGAGCCAATAGATTTCTATGATCAGTGAATACCTGAACTGGTAATTGGGAACCCAACAAATGATGCCTCCATACCAAAAAGGCATTCCGGATAGCCAACAATTCACGCTCTGTGATCGTATAATTCCTTTCATAAGACGTAAGCTTCCTTGAATGAAAGGCTACTGGATGTAGACCAGTATCATCCGGGCAATGTTGAGAAAGGATAGCACCCAAAGCAACATCTGATGCATCTGCCTCTACAATGAATGGTTGGGTCGGATCGGGATGTTGGAGTACTGGTGCTGAGGTGAAAGCAGATTTCAGACAGTCAAAGGCATGTTGTGCTTCCTGATTCCAGTGAAAGGAATTTTTAGAACTCGTCAAGGCCGTAAGTGAACACACAATGGCTAAAAAGTCCTGAATAAATCGCCTATAAAAATTTGGGAATCCCAGAAAAGATTGCAACGCCTTCAGATTGTTGGGAACCGGCCAATCCAAAATGGCAGAGACCTTGGATCTGCTCATTTGAACTCCTTTGTTGGTGATGTTATAACCTAGGAATTCCACCTCTTGCACATAGAACATGCACTTCTCCAGTTTAGCATAAAGATGGTTGTCATGTAGACGTTGTAGAACCCTGCTAACATGAATAACATGAGTGTCGTAGGTGGGAGAATAAATCAGGATGTCATCCAGGTAAACGATCAAATACTGATCCAGCATATCATGAAATACTTCATTAATAAAATATTGGAAAGTGGCCGGGGCATTACTTAGACCAAACGGCATTACAGTGTATTCATACAGACCGTACTTAGTCTTAAAAGCGGTCTTCCATTCATCCCCATCACGTATGCGTACCAGGTTATACGCCCCACGTAAATCCAGTTTCGTGAACATCTTGGCCGAGCCGAGTTGATCGAGCAAAACCGATATTAGGGGAATCGGATATTGATTCCTGACTGTAACAGCATTCAAGGCCCGATAATCAATGCAAGGGCGAAGGTCCCCCTCCTTCTTCGGGACAAAGAACAAATGGGAAGCTGCAGGAGAACGTGAAGGCCGAATGAAGCCCGACTTTCAGGATTTGTCAATATATTCCTTAAGAATGATGTCTTCTTTAGGTGTTAATGAATAAATCCGGCCTGATGGTATCTTGGCCCCAGGAAACAGTTCTATCGGACAATCATATGGCCTGTGAGGAGGGAGGATTTCTGACCCACCTGCGTCAAACACATCCTGATACTCCTGATACTCCGGAGGTAATTGAGTGTTAACAACAGCCCCGATAGTGGAGGCTGAATCCATAAATGCATAGCTACGGCTGGAGGATTTCTGACCTGGTGTCAAGCAGAACCGATCACAATGGTCCGAAAAGAAACTCACTTCCCCAGAGTGCCAATCCACCACCGGGTTGTGTAGTTTCAACCATCGAAGCCCAAGGATTACTTTTAACTGCGGGGCAGAAATGAGATCAAATGTGATTTTTTCAGTGTGACCGCATTCGGTCCTCATGACCAATTCTGAAGTACGTTCAGTCACCGGACCAGAAACAAGGGACGAGCCGTCAACCACATTCACAACCTCTGGGAAGTCTTTGGGAACAACCTGTATGGCCAACTCCCGGGCATAAGCAGTGTCAATATAATTGCCTGTGGCACCGGAATCCAAAACAACTGGAACCACCCGCTTACCAAAAGAGGCGGAAGCAAGGGTAATGGATAAACAGTAAGGAGTAGACATGATGGGGTCACTACGAAAACCACCCGGCAACTGTACCCCTTTTATTGCCGGGCTTTCGCGTTTCCCTGTTTCTTGACAGTCTTCTTTGGACATGAGCGCAATAAATGTTCTGATGATCCACAATAGAAACAAAGACCATTCTTTTCCTGTGTTCCCTGATTTCAGCTGACAAAGGACCTCTCAAAGCTCCTATTTGCATAGGTTCTGAGGGTCCAGCTACGGGTATTGAAGCGATATTCATAAGTGGAGGAGGTGGTCTCCTTTCCCCCTTTCTCTCTGCTTATCTAGAATCGATTTGTAATACTAGGTCAAGCAACTCAGGAAAGGCAGTAGGGATCACAGGTACCGTGGACAGAGTATCCTTGAGGGAATCAGACAACCCTTTATAGAACAAGGATGTTTTCTTTTCCTCTGGCCAATTAGTTTCGGCAACCAATTGGTTAAACTTGGCCAAATATGCCAAAAGAGGGGTGTTTCCCTGCTGTAACCCCAGCAACTGCAAGTCGGTAGCTTGCGTGGCATACCGCGTATCAAAAACCCGACTCATAGCATCAATCAATGCGTCACAATTATA
Source organism: Ambystoma mexicanum (assembly GCF_040938575.1). Classification (NCBI taxonomy): domain Eukaryota; kingdom Metazoa; phylum Chordata; class Amphibia; order Caudata; family Ambystomatidae; genus Ambystoma; species Ambystoma mexicanum. The sequence continues at coordinate 137,735,162 of NC_090928.1, forward strand.
CAAGAGATGGCTACCTTCTTCTAGTAGCGGGTTAGCCCATGCCGCTGCCGTGCCACCCAAGTGCGACAACAAAAAGGCCGCCTTTGTGGTAGAATCCGGAAATGAGGCCGGCATGCACAAAAAGTGCAACCTACACTGATTTAAGAAGGTTCGGTATGTCTTGGGGTCCCCTGTAAACCGCTCTGGCGGAGCCAGGGGAAACTGAGCGGTCATGTACAGGGGTCCGGAATCATGACTGGCTGGAGGTAATCCAGACCCAGATGCAACCGCGGGGGAGGACGCCCCTGCACCAGTAGAATGGATTCCTGCCTGCAGCTCATTCATGCGTCTTTCGGTGGCAGCGTGAACGTTGGCCATTTCAGTACGCAATTCAGCCACCATTTGCATGATGGCTGCCAAGGAGTCGTTGGGATCCATTATAAAAGGCTTCTGAATATGTCAGACGCGCTCTTGCCCTCATAGTGTAGCCGAGGAATTCTTCTAGCCAATCTACCAAACTGGTTGATGAACTGAACAACCAGAACAGCGGATTGGCGAAAAGATGGAGTACCAACGACGAACCCGGAACAACAGGGAACAGGATACTGCGACAAGATGTATCCCAGGAGCATAGGTGGAGACCCCAGGCAACTGCAAGAAGAGCAATGATAAGAACAATGCAATTTGTAGCAGTACTTGATTAACAAGAACAAAACCAATCACTAACCTGTTCAGTATCGCCAGACACCGGAAGGCAGTAGAAACCAGGTAAGTAACTTCGAGGCAGTCCAGACACAAAGAGTGTACACCAGATGAATTAACAGGAAGAACAAGAGAAAATCCAAATAGTTTCTTAAAAGGTCCAAAATCCACAAACCTAACTCGACGGCATGCGGACGCCTAAATGGTACACCAAGGCAGTCTCTAGTCCGTGTACCGGAGTGTGCAAGAACGCTCTAGCAATCCAAAGTCATGAAGTATTCCAAAACAGGCAGCAGAGTCCAAGAAAGGATGCGTGCAATGGCAGAGCCAGAGGTTCGTGAGGGTTCCACTGTAAACAGGGCGAGTGATTTAGCAATCCAAAACGTTCCGTGGTCGAGCAGCAATGCGAGCAGCAAAAGTACAAGGGGCAAGGCGAGGCAATTCCAATAGCGGTCCGTGGTCAACAAAGCCAGAAAGATCAACAGAATGACGGGGATTTCCAAAAGCAAGCCATAGAGCAGTCCAGGTCAACAATGGGAGAGCCAAAGAAACAGGGGAAAACAAGGGACAGAAGCAGGAATACTAGGGACAAAGGCAACGCCGTCAGAATACAAGATTCAGAAGCGCCGGTATGATGTAAAGGCGGGGCTTAAATAAGCGGTCACATGATGTGTGCAATGCTCCTCAGCATGCTAGGCGAAATCAGGAAGTACTGGCAGGACGCCAACGTTTCCATGCCAACCTCCAAGCTCCCGGCAGCCGAAGTCTTAAAGGAACAGTAACCACAGATCCTTTGCATACACGAGAGTCAGTACACCCACGTTTAGTAACAGCTTTATCCTTATTGCGGCCCAACACAGTTGAATGTTGCCAATACCTGACAGAATAAGGCAGAAGGGGAAAGGGCGGAAAGTGGTCCCAGGGCGAGGTGCACCAGTGAGGATGTCAGAGGACTACCCTATTGGAGTACAGCCACTCGTAATGGAGACTACTTGTTGCCTCCCAAAAGGACTACATGTCGGGGGAGTTTGGCAGGTATGTGGTTAGAGACCATATGAGTCAGGCCCCAAGTACAACAATCAGCAGAGGAGAGGTGCCTGTTGGAAGTCAGCAGCACTATGGGACACATTGCCGGCTAGTGCAGTGCTGCTGCAATAGCTGAATGCTGTGCTGCACTGACTCCATTAACTGGTTGGCGTGAATGGCTCCCGTGGACCATAGTCAAAGTATCTGTGAAACGCAAGCTATGACACTGAAACACTTACGTATAGGCTCGTTATAAATGCCTCATCACATCGTATCACATTCGCAGACCTGTGAACTTCATTATCCAAGAAATATCTAGGTATTTTCAAGTGCCACACAGGGGGCCTTCCAGAGTACATCCGTAATGGAAGAACTTTCCAGAGGGGCGCAGAGGGGCTTCTTTAGGGCATCAGAGGGAGGAGGACCTGAGCGAAAGTCCTATAGGTTGCTCCATTTCAAAGGTGTTTAAACTGGGACAGGCGGCAAACTACAAATTTCATTTTCGTACTATTGGCACTGAGGCTGAAAAGATACATTTTTCAGTACATTTGCTGAAGGCACATCGCTCTGTTTGCTGCACCCATACACAAGAGCTACCTCACCATGTTCAGTATCTCGTTTGGCTTACCTTACTCTGTTTACTTGAGCCACGCCCACACGAAACTGTACTATTACTGTGCAACGGGTCCCCGTTGTGTTTCCTTGGCCATTGCCATCCTGCCAACATATTTCTCCTGGGTACAAAGGATGAAACAGTGCTTGCATTGACTTAATAAACTCTGACGGATGAGACAGCCAAGTTTAGTGGTAAACGGCATAGGTTTATGCTAAGTAATGGCTAGTTTTCTGAGATTACCAGAATCATTCCTCTTTGTGTGAACTGTGCGGCAACAGGTATTTACAACGATGTTTTTGCATCGGTGTGCATTTCTAAAAAAGGGGCACACATTAAACAGAAGTGTTTGGGGCAGTGGTATAGTTTATAAAAAAAAAGAGGGGAGACAGGGGTTTCCTCCCGTTTATGCACTAACGGAATAAAATGATGCCCCGGCTTTTGCATTGTCATTTGCATTTGGAAAAAAAACACTTAACCTACCGACTGGTTTAACTATAACAGATTTAAGTTACAAATTGGGCCTAGTGTCATTGAAAGGGTGGCACTGCTGGAAAGTTCTCTCTTTCTACTGTAAAATGCTAGATCCCCCTCAGGCTTCAATCTTTGTGGACCTAAAGATATAGGCCCTGATTCACAGAAGTGTTTTATAATGGGGAATCCCATAGGAAAACGCTCTGTGAATCAGGCCTATAAGCTGGACACTTTAGCTAACTTTAAGTCTTTTGTAGACACGATTTTAACTAATAGCCAGAATTCCACTGTTGTACTGAAAACAAACCCAGTTTTATCTAAAGGAATGCTGTTCTAAGCTGACTGGAACCACACTATTGGTAAGACACAAAGATATGCGTTGTGTAAAAGCTTCTCAAAAGGAGATAAGGCATGAAGAGGTGGCTCGTCCATAATGGGCGAGGGGGCATCGACACACCGAGGCAGACATTAAAGAAGAGCTAGCCTAGCACCCCCTCAGCTTTATATTCAATTGAGGGAGTGCTCTTAACTTGTTTCACTTTCACAGTTAAATTTCCCCAGCCGCGAAAGCTCAATGAGCCATGCAAGGCTGAAGGCGTTTGCTTCCCCAGCCTCGCATGGCTCATAGGAAATGCTGGCTGGGCATCCGCACCACGTCTGTATGATCCTGCGCCTCCTCGCACATACAGACAGAGCAGGCTGGAGTGGGGTGCCTACGGATCCATGGTCACGCCCCTTGCACGAATGAGCAGGAACCAGGAAGTAATGGCGCCCCCCTCCATCCCATGACACGGAGGCCTCCAGATCCTCTGCAGATGACGGGAACAAGCATTCCTGGCTGCTACAGTGAGCTTAAGGTCTCGTTCCCAGGACCAATTAAAGGATTAAAGGTAAGAAAATGTATGTTCTTTCAATGTGTGTGCATGCATGTAAGTGTGTGCATATGTATGTATATAATGTAATGTGCATTAATGAGTGAGTGCATGATGTGGCCTGGGTATGCCTGTGTGAGTGTATGATGAAAGTGTGCACACTTAAATGTATGGGTGGCTGGGTGTGCGTGTGGGTGCATGTATGTGTATGGTGAATGGTGTGTGTGCTTGTGTTCCGGGCTCTACAAAACCTACATTTCAGTAGGCTGCTAACCCTCCAAATGTTGGGAGAGGCGCTAACTTCACGAGCAGTGGGGGAGGGGCAAGCTTATATTTGTGGGGGCATCTAACTTTTTTACGCATTCTAATGAGACTATTCTAGTTCAGCTTCAATATAACAAGCAGTTAACTCTCGCCTTTAATTCTGAAAGCACCAACTGATTGCTTATGGACTGCTGAGAGAATGAGAGTTCTCCTGTCCCCTCTCTACCCTTCCAGGCACTTCCCTGGCATGCAAGTACTAACCCCACATCACAATTTCAACTGCCTAAAAACGAACAGTGACATGATATATGTAGTAATTGCTGGGCCTTTGGTAATGACGAAACACGGGTGCTGTTTAACATTTGTGTCCTGTTCTGTCCGAAAATAGCTTTTTAGATCAGCCAGGTTGAGTCAACAAAGCGCAAAATTTCAGGAGGTGGTGGAGATGACCGATGCCCAGTCAGATCAATGGTGTTGTGCCACTGCTTGTGTTTAATACCATGATTACTTATTTGTAATCTTCATTACTCGTATCCTCATTCTTCCTCATCCCAGTGCTTGTGTATGTGGCACTTTGACTCATACAGAAGTATTGGGATGAGGTAGCGGGACATGGAGGTGATGTCTGGCTTAATTACCTGTAATCTTCATTACTCCTAGCCCCACTTTTCCTGGTCCTAGTATTTATCTATGAGGAAAGGTGCCTCATATGTCAGCACTGGGACAAGGAAGAGGGACGTGGAGGTAATTCTGGGCCGATGTACTGATTTTGTTGGTTGGGGCAGGGGGTTGCAGGCAGAGGTGATACGTGGGGGGCAGGGTTTGTGCGATAAATCGTAATGGGAATCCATCTCCAGGCTAAGCAGGCATGGCATGTGGTATTAGTGGCTTGAGAGGCATTTTGGTGCAGCCATTCTAATCATTTCTTAGTTTGGCTGGACTTTTTTTAACTGGGCATCTCTGATAAAGCAGTTCTGGTAAGTGTAATTACCTGGCTAGACTGGCAGTTGGGGGCTGCCAATCTAGCAGTTTCTTACTGTGGCATTGTATATATTTCTGGGCATCTGTAAAAAAACAACCATGATAAGTGTTATTGGTTCGACCGCCATTTTGCTGCAACCAGTCTAGATATGTCTAAACGTGGCCTGGCATGCTTTACTATAATATGTTATTATGTGTGTAGAATTGTCTATAATGTGCAGCCAGCTGGACATGTTTTCATTGTGCAAGGCATTTTTAATAGCAAAGCATTACATTAATTAAAGCATTCAGGTTCCGGTGCACTGCTGGTAACTTGCATGCATTGGATTGTTGGACTAGTGTTACCCTACAAAACAATTGCAAACACTCTGGCATTTTGGTCAATTTTTCTCAGAAAGTGTGCGGCATATCCCTGAAGCAGCACGCTTGTGCGTATTGCACAAACAGGGTAATCTAGTCCGGCCCAGGGTGTGGCGAGACTTATGATTTGTTGCGGAGCTGGGGAGGTTCGCTCAGCATGGTTCGCAGGGAGGGGGGCCACCAAATTTTGTGTTACGCTTCTGGAGGGGGCTGGAAGACTGGAAAATCCAGACCAGCGGCAGAAGATAAGTTTTTTTATGTTCATTTTTTTAAAATTTAAATTATGTTTATGGATGCGTGCATGCTTGTGTTGTTAGGTGAATGTATGATGATAATGTATGATGATGGATGATGGATGCTGGTGTGAATGAGAGAGTGGTCTCTGTGTATATTGTATAAATGTGTGTATTTGTATGTTCGTTTATTTAGTATTTAAATGTGTATCGATGCCTGTGTCATGATGAGTGAGTGCATGATGGATGCTCGTGTGAATGAAAGAGTGCTTGCAGTGCGTATGTTGTCTAAATGTGCGTTTGAATGTTAATTTATTTATTTAAATATGTGTATGGATGCGTGCATCATTGTGTTTGGAGTGAGCGCAGGATGGATGTTCGTGTGAATGGAACAGAGTGTGCTGGGTGTGTATGTTGTGTAAATGTGTGTGTTTGTATGTTTATTATTTAAATGTGTGTATGCTTGTGTTTTGAGTGAGTGCATGATGGATGTTTGTGTGAATGAAACAGAGAGTGCTTGCTATCTGTATGTTGTGTAAATGTGTGTTTGAATGTTTATTATTTAAATATGTGTATGGATGCGTGCATCATTGTGTTTGGAGTGAGCGCAGGATGGATGTTCGTGTGAATGGAACAGAGTGTGCTGGGTGTGTATGTTGTGTAAATGTGTGTGTTTGTATGTTTATTATTTAAATGTGTGTATGCTTGTGTTTTGAGTGAGTGCATGATGGATGTTTGTGTGAATGAAACAGAGATCGTGCTTGCTATCTGTATGTTGTGTAATGTGTGTTTGTGTAAATGTGTGTTTGAATGTTTATTATTTAAATATGTGTATGGATGCGTGTTTGCTTGTGTTTTGAGTGAGTGCATGATGGATGTTTGTGTGAATGAAACAGGGTGCATGTTCCGGCACAAGGGTTGCCTTTCCTTGGAGGTTCATCTTTTTCATGCATATTTCCCCATTGCTTCCAGGGATGAGCGAGAGCTAGTCATTGGCTGCCCCATGTCTTGCGGAAAAGGATTTTTAGTGTTTAGTTTGTGAAGAAAGGAAACGTGTTCAGTGCTTTCCCAGTTTCATATGAGAACATATGAAGATGTCCTGTCCTGTTGTGTCTGTGAAAGAAGGTGATGTTGTGCCCCGTCTTCCATGTGAGTGGGCTGACGATACAAGTGAGTGGTATAGCTGAGTAATGCAGTGTGGCATGCTGAGAGAGTGGCCTGCTTGAGTGTTCTGTAAGTGCTAGTTTCTGCCATGGTGTTGGATAGTGACGGTGATGAAGTGTCTGCTGGGTGCTCACCTCTATCATTCTTACATGCATGCTAACGTATGGCACTTGAAAGCAACAACTGAAGTCATACCATGCTCCAAATTTGCACACGCCACTAGCCAATGGTTAGTGATAATAATGGTGTCCTTTGTACAGGTGAAAGAACTAAGTGGGAGAGTGATGCTTTGAACGGGAAAGAAACTAAGAAAAATGCATGAGGCGGCCCGGTAACCCTTGCACGGTCCTCTGCTACCGCTCCTCCCCCTTCTCCTGGGTGAGGGTAAGGCTCATGCACAAAACAGCGCCAAAGACTCCAAAAGCCTGCAAAGGGCGAACAATTGAAAGGGGCGGGGGAAGCCTTTTATAAAGAGCGGGCATCCAACGGGAGCTAGCATCCAGCCCCTGCAGTAGGATGCCCACCCCACCGACAGAGGAGAAGGTTTTCGTTTTGAAGATAAGGATTTCGATGTGCTGATCGTCATGAAGTGCTGCCCAGAAGAAGTGTCGGACTGCCCAGAAGAAGTGTGTGGGGATCATCGGGGCTAGCACACGTTGCCTACAGCGTTCAGGATTCCGCGGTGCAGCGCCATGAGGCAAGGAGGCGCCGGAGCAGGAACACGTCCAGACAACGCTCCTGGCTGGTGGTCGAGCCCTGAGGACAGGAGTAGGCGACGGTGGAGGCAAGATCCCCCAGCTGAGCGGAGGAGGAGCTGCAGGCGGCGGCAGAGACCGAAGTCAACGCCCAGCTGGACGCGGCAAAGAAGGAATAGCAGCCGGAAGAGGCATGCAGGTGGAGGTCAGCAGAGAGCACAGGGAGCATGTCGCACACGAAGGAGCGAGCACAGCAGGCAAAGCGGGGACAATTAGTAAATAATGTGACCCGGACTGCACAAGGGTGAAACCTTTGGGGAACACTCGGAGGAAAGTAAACAGACCCAGGGAGGAGCACAAGGGGTGCGGCTTGTCAGACAGGAAGCTGTGAGTTCCTTTGTACATTGCCAAGGGGCGGAGCTCGCAGTACACATCAGAGAAAACAGGCAAGGGCAAACACCGGCAGGAGCCACAAAACTTTGATTGCGAGGGGCTGCAACCTAGCCCTGTGCCCTGATAGCCCAGGCAGTAGAGCAGCAGACTTTTACCTGACGGTTCAGGGGGCAGGTCCCTGTGCTGGCATACCCACTTTTCTTTAACAAAGAACGTTTGCTCAGCCTGCATAAGAATGGACTTGGAGGCTTTTTTGGAGATGGCAAGATTGTCGGCAGCAATGCATGGGCCTGATTGGATGAGCACAATGGTGGCCCATGCTGGACAGGAAACGCCTGGGCCCAGCCAGATGAATGACTCGCCACTCATGTTTCAGGACAGTGCCACTGAAAGGGCATTGGTGGAGGTAGAAGTACAGGAAGAAGAAGAGGGGAACAGGAGGAGGAAGAGGTCCAGGCAAAGAAGAGGAAGAGGACTATGACGGCAAAGGCTAGGGCGAGCAAGGGGCAGTCCAACGCCAGCAGAAAACCAAGAGGGAAGGGGAGGGCGCAGGAGGATGCAGCCTTACCGGCTCCGATACCTGCTGAGGATCCAGGGAACCGTGGTGGCACTCCCAGCACTCCTGTAACCAGACCGGTGGAAGTAGCTGCGGAGGGACCCACATCCCTTGAGATGGTCAAAGGTTTATTCATGGAGTGAATGCAAGCATGGGGGAAAAGTGGGCAAATTCCAAATGTATGTGCTAATGACAGTATTATGAGAAATGTGGTAATGGTGTGCTTTATCAGCAAGGGATGACCCAGGGCTCAGAGGGGCCTGGGAGTGGAATGTATAATGCATTTTCACCTGTGGGGGGGACTGGTCTGGTAACTCAAAGGGGTGTTATTCTGCCAGGTGGGTTTCAGTCGGTCGGTTTGCCCAGTACAGGTCCAGTGGGAGGTAGGGGGGGATTAGTCAGCTGTCCCAAGTGTCCACGCCAGCAGGACCGCAGCACGGGCAGGGTTGGTGGGGACAGGGGCCCGGGGCTCTCAATGTCAGTGGGGAGAGCCAGACACAGCCCTCGCCAGTGGTCCCAACCAACTTGGGGGGGGAGCTTGGGAGCAGGTAACCCAGTACGGAAGACCAATGCCAGGGTTTGCACCAGTGCTAGCAGCAGTCAACTCATTGGTGTGGTACATTCCATGGGCCACCAAGGAGAGGCTATGGAGGAAAGAATTTGTGGACATCTTTGACTTGTTGGTGATTGTGCCTTTGGGGGAAGGTTTGAAAGACTTGTCAGAGAAGGAGAAAGAAAAAAGGGAAAGGGAGAGGTCTAAGGTGGAACACACTATCCACAATTGGCTCAAAGCATTTAGAATTTACATGTCTGTGATGCTAGAAAAATACCCGCATGATGCATAATCAATGGTGGCTTATGAGCAGTATATCCATGACCTATACCTGAAGTATGGGGATGAAGGGTGGCTGGATTATGATTGGGGTTTCAGGCTAAAAATGCAAGTGTGGCCCGCTATGTCCTGGTATGAGGTGGATGTCGGAGGGTACATTGATAGGATGGTGCCCGCCAGGGAGTCTGGGGACAAAAAGCAAGGGGATAAGTCTCAGATTTGGAGAGGCAGAGGGGGTTATTCACAGCAGGGTAGGGGGGGTCCTTTCGCGGGCCCTCCTCGTGGGTCAATCGGGCAGCAACCTACCAGGGGGAGCGAGCAGATTGCTGGAAGTTTGCAGAAGGGGATTGCTGCTATGGTAAAACAAGTAGATTCAGGCACCCAAGGGCCGGGAGCTCGGGGGCTCGCAGCTCCGCCTCAGGTGAAGCAAAACATAAAAGCAACACCAAACCTAAAGAAAAGTCAAAGAGAGAGTGAAGAATGAGCAGAGAGAAGCAATTTTGTCAAACCTGTGAGAGACATGAGTATGATTAAAATAAATTTACCCACACCAGTTAACTTCCTTGCCATGACTCCTTTTCTTAATCTATATCACAACAAGGTTGATGCAAAGTTGTTGTGGCAAGGGTTCAGGTGCGGTTTCAAGATCCCTGGTGCAGGAGACATGGGGTTTAAGGAGGGAACCAATTTACGGTCAGTGCTAGAAAGGCCGGAGGTGGTGGCACGCAAAGTGGAGAAGGAAATCAGGCTAGGTAGAGTGGCTGGCCCTTTCTCTTCCCCTCCTATGGACAATTTGGTGGTGTCACCACTAGGGCTAGTGCCCAAAAAAGAGGAAGGCAGTATCGCCTGATCCACCACCTCTCCTTTCCAGAAGGACAATCTGTGAATGATGGCATACCGGAGGAGTTGTGTAGGGTTCAGTATGCCTCCCTGGATGACGCGATACAGATGGTTAAAGCAGCAGGGAAGGGTGCCCTAATGGGAAAGTCAGACATTGAGTCAGCCTTCAGGCTCTTGCCGATTCACAAAGAAAGCTACCACTTGCTGGGGTTCAAGGTGGATAACAAATATTTGTATGACAAATGTCTGCCAATGGGCAGTGCCATTTCATGCTTGTACTTTGAAGCATTCAGTAACTTTTTTGAATTCGCTGTGAAGGAAAGGGTGAAGGAAGGTGGGATCTTGCATTATCTTGATGACTTTTTGTTCATTGGTAAAGAGGGGACTAGGGAGTGCAGGGCTCTCATGGCGGCTTTTCAGGGGTTGATAGGGGATATGGGGGTCCCATTAGCAGCAGGGAAGACGGTAGGTTGACCCACTACATTGACATTCCTGGGGATTGAAATCAACTCAGTCAAAGGCGAATGCAGGCTCCCACAGGACAAAGTGCAGAAATTGAAGGAGATCATAAGGGGGCTGAAGGGGAAGAACAAAGCCACTTTGAGGGAGCTGCAGTTGCTGGCGGGAAACCTTAATTTCACTGGAAAAGTAATACCCACGGGGAAAGTGTTTGCCAGAGGGATAGAGCTTAAAACAGTGGAATTGCAGCATGCTTCGCAACATGTCCGGTTGGGATCTGAGGTAAAAGAGGACCTCCGGATTTGGGAAAAATGTTTGGTGAGGTCAAATGGGATTACATTTCGGAGGGAGGACTGGGCCAGCAGCGAGAGGCTCGAACTATTTACCGATTCATCAGGGTCTCACAGTTTCGAGGGAATCTTGGGGGTCAGGTGGTGCAGTAAGGCATGGCCTGCAGAGTGGCATCTAAGGGGAATCATGAAGGACATCACACTGTTGGAGCTATTTCCGATTGTAGTAGCATTTAAACTATGGGGGAAATACCTGGAGAACAAAAAGGTGTCATTGTGGTCAGTCAATTTGGCAGTGGTTCAGGTTATTAATCTAGGGTCATCAAGCAATGAAAGGGTGTTGACGGTGCTCAGGGAAGTCACTAAGTGCCTACTGGCTTTAAACATCGAGGTCAGGGCTCCACACATTCCCGGCGTCAAAAACACGGCCGCTGATTCTCTGTCTCGTTTACAGTGGGAGAAGTTCCATGGCAACTGCCCAGAAGCAAGGAAGGTGATGTTCCCATTCAAGGAGCACTGGTGGGGGATGATTGGGGTGATCTTAGCTCTCTGATAGACACAGCTCTGGCGCCAGGCACAGCAAAGAGGTACATGGCTTGTTGGGAAAAGTTCACAGCGTTTCAAAGGGACGTACTGCCAGAAGGGCAGAAAGAATTACCCGGGCGGGCCTTTGTGGGCTGGTGCTGGAAGATGGGGAGGACCAGAGGCTCGATGACACATCACTTGGCGGCATTAGCTCATTATGCCAAACTTCGGGGTGAAAGGAACCCCACCAAAGAGCATTACATCACATTGGCCATGAGAGGATGGGCCAAGCAAACTGTACTGAAGCCTGATGATAGGCGGCCCATAGACGTAGTGAAACTACATGGTCTGATTAAATGTCTGAACACAGAATGCAGCAGTAATGCAGAGATAGTGCTATTTACAGTGGCCTTCACAATAGCATTCTTTGGGGCCCTCAGGGTGAGTGAGCTTGTGCCCGAGGACAAAGGGGGCAAGGGCGCAGGCTTCTTGCGACTAAGGGATGTTCAATTAAATAGCACCCAGGTGATAATTTATGTGCATAGGTCAAAGACCGACCAGAAGGGGAGAGGGGTGGCATAGACACTATAGGCCATCCAGGCGAGTTTAGTATGCCCGGTGGCAGCCTTGGCCAGCTTCCCCCAGCAACGGCCTGCCGTCGGATTCAGGGGCTCCATTGCTGTTGCACAGGGACGGGTCCGCCTTGAGCCGCTTCCAGTTCAGGAAAGTGATGGACTTGGCATTGGCAAAGATGGGTTTGACAGAAGAAAGGTTTGGGACTCATTCTTTCAGGATCGGGGCGGCCACATCCGCAGCGGCTGGGGGGTTAGGGGAAATAGAGATCCAGAGGATAGGAAGGTGGTCTTCAGAATGTTTTAAAAGGTACATCAGGCCGGAGAAAATGTAAAGTAACATGCCATCTTTCATCTCCTAATCATTACCCGCTTCGCAGAGGAGGAAAAGGCACTCCGTTTGGGTAGTGGGCACTTGTTCATTTCAAGGGTCGGGGCTAGCTGGACACCGCAGCAGGAGGAGCTGACGGCCGGTAAGTACCGGATCTGGTGGCATGGGGTACCATGGATGAAATGGCCTCAGCTACAGGGGCTTATACGAAAATTGCTGAGTAAGCAGCAGAGGCCAGATGTACTGGTCATCTACTTGGGGGGGAATGACTTAACCACCTTGGGGAGGGGGGTCTTGTTGAGGGACATGATGCACTCTTTGCAGGAGATATCAGCACAGCTGGGAGAGACGGAGATCGTGTGGTCAGAGATAATTCCCAGGCGGGAATGGAGGGGTGCCGAGAACCACACGGCAGTTCAAAGATCAAGGAAGAAGTTGAATTGCGCCATGTCTAAATTCTGCAAGGGCAGAGGCTTCCAACATATCAGACATGGCCTGATCAACTTGAAATCTCCTGAATATTGTTTAAAAGATGGTGTTCACCTGTCAGCAATGGGAATAGAGCTCTTCTACTGGAATATATGTACAATGCTCTTGGAGCTGTAAAAGGAAACAGGAGAGAGGGGGAGCCACAGTGGACGGTAACCCACCAAGTGGCGTGGCAGTGTTTGGGCAACCAAGCACAAAAAAAGACTCCGAATGAGCCAGGAGGAAGCCGGAAGGGTCTTCCCTCTTCTCGGACCAGCGCCTCTTAGGAGCCTAATGGCAGGCGCATCTGGTGGTAATAACAAGGGCTCAGCTTCCCCCAAAAGAAATGACGCTCTCCCCCCTCACGGACACCTGCAAGGGCAGGATAGGCTCAGGCACAAAGGGTTGGGAGAGTTGGGCCTACTATGGACTTGGTGCAAAGGAATAGGGGGAGGCATGTGGATTGGACACGGAGCAAGTGCCACACTTACAGACTGAATTTCACTAAATGTGTGCAGTAATTCTTTTGTGTGAAAATAAAACTGCGGCCAAGTTTGCCATATTGAAAAACAACTGTCTCATTCCAGCTAATAAACAAGAATGAGAAAAAAATGGCTTATTGGCTAGGGGTACAAATGGACAAATGCAAGGGTTATGATGTTTTTGCTTGGCTAGCAGCTTGCAACTTGGAATTTGTACCAATATGTTCATAGCACAATTAAACATCGAATGTATTATGGTACACAAAACACTGTTTTATTACCTTTCTAATCCGTTCAAAAATTGGCCAGTACACAGAGTACTTTTCGATTGGTGATCCAACACAAATGCACAATATGTGACACCAGAAGCTGTATTCCTGAGGGAAAGGTTAGGCATGCCGTATTGTTAATGTTTTCCACTAATTCGCTTTGATGCCTCCTCACGAATCGATATGAGGGATTAAAATATGAAGTAATGCCAGCTGGAACATTCTGTACCATGACCGTCAGTTCATTTCTGAGAATTGCAAAAATATTCGAATCTCATTCTCGCTACATCTGAGGGGAGTTTTCACCTCAGAATCAGGCAACAAAGCTGCAGGGCTTGTTGGCATATCAGGTTTGCTAGCCGCTCCCCTTGCCGAGCTTTGCATCTTTTTGTGCTGGTACCAAAATAAGAACAGCTTTTTCAACCAAATCATGGCACGTGCCTCAGGGTATGCTCACATTTATTGGTTTTGGTGCTTTTTGGTAGTGTAAGCCACCAAATTTCTACAAAACATCCAAAAGCAATCTTGGTGATTGATGATTGACAGGACAACTGGAAATGCTGTGCCATACAATCAAGGAGGCACAAAGTGTTCATTTATGTAGTAATAGTGGGAATCCAATAGTGGCTTGTTTAACGTGTTTCCTCCTAATCATGAGTACTGTCGCATGTCACGTGTCTGTGTGACTTTCAACCCACAGAGTGGTATCTTTTCAAGATGGAGACTGCCATTCACAGAACCCTTCTTCCCCACCTTTACTTTGTGTGGGTGCTCTGATGACACCCATTCCCCATTCAGGCCTCTGCCCCACAGACGGTTCTGGAACTAATACGAGAGGGTCACCATGACACTCGCCCCCCTCTGCCCCCGATCACTCGTCACTTCTGTTGTGTTCAGAGCCATCTCCAGCCAAGGAGCGTGGAGCAGAGCCAGCCGGGGAGCCGGAGGGCCAGGAGGAAGAAGCTGAGAAAGCCAACAAGATTGAAAGCGCTGAGTGCAGCCATTCATTGCCTCGCCAGACTCTGCACAGTTCTTGGCGCCACTCCTGCTTTCAAAGCCAGTCTTCCAGCTCGGGGTTCCAGGACAATGCTCAGCGACACCCCGCCTCTGCCTCACCATGTACGCTGAGCTCCGAGCTGTCCGCTCATCTCTTGTTGTTGTCTTCAGTGACTGCATCTTGGTTTGGAATCAGTTTCTATCCCTTTAAACTGCACTAGGCTCTAAAATACTTTTAGATTACCTGTGTGACGCTAGCTCTAGCCTGTCAATGCTGTTCGTTAGCGTTTCTCACATGCGCAACACCTGTCCATCTTCCGAACGTCACTTTGGTGTCAGGGGTGTCGCTAGGTCTGGAAAAGATCAGGGGTTAAGCTAATGTCGGGACTGGCGGGATTCGGGGCGAACTATAGCCTTTTGGTTGTAGTCCCTGAGCTTCTATCCGAGGCTACAACCAAAAGACCCGGGGCTATAGGCCCCTCAGCCTCTTCAACCCTTGCAAAGCCTCTGTTTGGTGTTATTGCGGACACACAGTTCTTGCTAGGCCTGCTGCTGTTGTTTGCTTACAGGCAGTCATTGGGCCTCAACGGCAGTGCCTGCGTGGTGTGGTGGTGTGCCATTGGCCTAGAGATACTTGGTGGCTGAGGGTTGTAATTATCTTTAGGCGAGGCATCAGGTTTTGAATGCTACTCTCTCTTTACTGGCTGCCACTGAATGCTGCTTATGCAATTGGCTCCTGAATGGCATTTGAGGATGAAGAGGGATCTGATATGGCGTTTCGATCAGTGCCTGCATTACCTTGGTGTGGCCTGCTCAGAGCCTGGTAGTCAGGGGTCAATATGTTAGCGCTGATGTGATGGAATTTCCTGGGTCGTTTCATTTGGAAGTTTGCTGGTAGTATCACTACTTGCACTTAAGCGTTTAGGCTCAGGTCAGTGTCCCGCAGCGCCCTGTGCGTTTGATGCCAATGGATAAGTCATAGCACACTTGCCATCTGTTGCTAGTAGGAGAGCAAACAGTGGTAGTATCTTGATATATAATACCAATACCACCAGTAGCACACGCTGAATGCCCATACAATGCTCATAAACCAGTCAAATCCCTTGGCATTGCCAGTGCTTCTTCGTACATGGTGCTCTAAGGTAAACCACTTGTACATGGTGGGGCCTTGTACAATGTTCAGGTGGCTTCCGCAGCCCACCTTTCCCTGCCCCTTTTATTGTGCTTAACACGCGCTCTGCTTTTCACCGGCACCCGGATTCTGCACTCATGTTCCCCTTAATGTGTACACTCAGATCCATTTACTAGTGTGTACTCTTGTCTATCACCCTGTCTGGCTCGTTCTTGGCCAGGGTGTTATAGGGAGCCTAGATGCGTGTCTGTCACTGCCTTGCCCATAGCCGGGGACCTCATTTGGGGGTTGCCAGGGGTCGCACCCACGACCACTCAGGACTCCCTTGCTTCCCCTGTGGTCTCCCTTGCTACCCCTAAAGAAATTGTTTTTCTTTTTTCTTCAAATTGTAATGCCTAGGCAGTGGCCAGTGTCATGTAGCTTTGTTTCTTGTGTGGCTGGATTTCTTGATCAGGCCTCTTAAAAAAAGAAAAACCGGGCGTTCCACAAGTGTACCACTTTGAGCAGTGACCCTAAATCAGAGAGAATAGGAATACCAAATAATGTGTCTTTCTGGAATTCTAAACTATAATTGCTAGACTCTCTATAGGTTTATTCCAGGCACACTTCAGGGGGTGAGTCACTAATTTAGTCAGTTCTTAAACACCTCAAATTCACAAAGCAGACACAAACGTGCAAAAAAGCATTTTGAGTAGAATAAGCATCCATTTCGGACTATGGCCCTCATTACGACCCAGGCGGTAAGTTACCGCCTGGGTCGTACCTTTACCACCATGGCGTAAACTACGTTTACGCCATGGTGGTTGGCGGACTTACCGCCCCATTCCGAGGTTGGCGGGGCGGTAAGTCCCCAATCCCCATTTACCCTTCCCCATTCCCATTTTTGCCCCGTAGGGCATAATGGGAGTGGGGAAGGCGTTAATTACGCCACCGTAAATTACGGTGGCGTAATTAACAACTTGGTCCCTTAGCGCCATGGATTTTAACACCTGCTAAAAGCAGGTGTTAAATCCGCCATGGCGCTAAGGGACCTCGGAATCAGGCGGTAAGGGTCGGCGGTGTTTACGCTGCCGTAAACCCCTTACCTCCTGGGTCCTAATGAGGCCCTATGTATTTTGCTTTTTGCAAGTTGCAGTTATAGCATGTTTTTTTCTGCTGTTGTCTCTGTTAAAATTATCAAAAGACATTACATCTCGGTGTCCTCGGTCACTGGACAAAATCCTTGTGCCTAAACGATTCTGTACGGCACATAAAGGGGCCCTTGATTTCATTGTGCCACAATTCTTTGTTGTAATGTGTCTATCTTTCCTATCTCCATGGCATGCAGTTCAGGATGTTTGTTTGCATGTATGAGGTAACGAGATGTCGTGTGAATACGCTGCTTTCCCTGCGCTACTCTAAATTCTTTAATACACAGTTATGAACCCTCCCAACAATATGTATTTTGCCAACCTCTGAAGCCTGAAAAGTAGATCCACGCAGGCTTGATATGTGGACAACTTGCACCAGACAAGCAGATGAACTGGCCTGCTGTTAAATCTCAGTTACCAGTTTAATGGTATCCACTAAAGAGTGTAATTTGCTTTCAGACTTTGAGAACATTCAAACATGCAATTGCCCATTTTACTATTGCTGCTAAAATAGATATAGCTGGTAGGATAGCTCAGTGGGTGAGCACTCGCTGATGCAATGTGTGTGTGATCTGCAGGTTTGAATCCCAGCAAGCCAAACTCATCCTTTCATCCTTCTGAGGTTGATAAAAGCGTACCAACACAGGCAATATTGTATGCATATTTGTTCAATATAAAGTGCTTAAGCGTAAGTGCTATATAATAACATATCATTATGATTTAGCCTTGGACGTCTACTTGTATTGACAGTAATTTGGTAATATGGGCCTATGGACACTGATATTAATGATACATATGGTGATCCATTCTTGTATGAAATGTATATCACATTACAGTGATATAACCATATTTTTCGAGTGTACTTAGGAACAATTCTATGTCATGCTACTTCCTGTTTTGTGAAGGGGTGAAAGGTTGTGTTCCATCACTTCCAGTGATGTCACTTTGGGGTGGGGTCAAATTACATCACTTCCTGTGATCTCATCAGAGGTCAAGGGTTGTGTGATATCACTTCCGCTACCCCTGGCTTTTTGGTGAAATGACACCTCTCCCTATAGTCGAGGATGCCCAGACCCCTCTCATAAGAATGGGTCTGCTCAGCTGCGTAGCACCAAGGAACAGGCCAGCATGTGTCCCCACCCTCCTCTCAGACTAGCCATTTGCGAAGATGCTGTAGATCGACGGGGACCCTATGGGGAGCTACTGAAATTGCAATGAGGTTCTAAAAACCATATGCGACTGCTCGTTATCCAATGTTTATCCATTAGCACATTTCAACTTTACTACCTGTTTACAGAAGAAGCTTTGCTATCTGGCACTCCATCATCTGGAAGGCTCTATTATTCCGTGTACGGTAGCCTTCTGTTGTAGCCAATGACATGCCAGATAGCCATGTTCGGAGGAGAATAACCGACTAGGTCTGGGATGGAGGAGGCCTAGTAAAACAAAGCAGAAGGTTGAAGCTTTGTTATTAAGGCATTTTAATCTGTTTCTCAGCTGACACTCAATTATCTAGCATATTTCCTTATTCGGCAGCACAAGGGCCCCATTTATCAGGAGCAGCCTCAGATGAGAACAGTGATGCAGACCCACTGGCTGAACATGGCAGTTTTGAATTTCAGATGTCTTGGAACCTCACAGAAATACAGCTTCAAGGTTGGCACCTGTGTTTTATAAATATGTAAGTGCTTCCCTATTGAGGTTGAAGTTCTGTGAAATAAACAGCAACTCTGGGAGTATATGTATAATATTTAGGGAAGGATTGCATTTGAGCATCAGGTATTCTCCTAACAAGAGTTCTTCCTATTTTTTTTCTGTTTAGTAAGTGCTTCCATGTCAGGTGAGCAATTGTTGCAATATCTCCATGACAGAAAACCATCTCGATGTGCTTTTAAAATCTTCATTGGGCAAGCTCAGAAAAGAGCGGGAAAATGTGGGAGGAGCTACTTAATGGTTTGGTGCCTTGAGGGCCATTCAAGGGATAAAAAGGCTTGCACTTCATCCACACTGTTCATACAGCCTCAGGTGAGAACAGCGATGCAGACCCACTGGCTGAATATTGCAGTTTGAAAGTTTTTTTGCCCTCCCATCTGCTTCTCTGCTCTTTTCACTGTTTTCATTCTATTCTCTTCTCCTCTCCCTTCCCCTTCTCTCTCTCTGCTCCCGCGTCCCCTACTTTTTTCTGTGCACTTAATCTATCCGAATTATCCTTGGACCTAGTATGGTAGTAACAAATGTTAGTCTCCTCCCCCCTTACATGTTATCCCCCTTCCCCCTCCAGCACTATCTGAAATGTCGTCAGGCCTAGTACGATAGTCAATTTTGTTGTTCCTCTCCCTCCTCTCTCCTCCCATTCCCTCACCTCATGTAATTCTCTGGCTATACCAGAAATGCCGTCAGACCAAGTACGGTAGGCGCCTGTCTGTTCCCATTTCCTTCCTATCTGTGTCTTAGCTCTTGTACTATCTGAAATGTCGCTATGCCAAGTACAATAGTAATTCCACATTCTTGTTGTTCATGGCCTGTAAGAATGTTTTGTATTTTTTTCTTGTTCCTGCCATTGTCGTGAAGCGCTTTGAAACACATTGTGTATTGGCGTTATATAAATAAACTATCATATCATATCATATCATTTATACCAGAAAATCAAACATTTTCTGTATTTTCGCTTCTGACATAACTTTTCAATATACCGTATTGATCCAGTAGTGAAATAAAATCTATTCAAAACAAAAATAAATAAAAGCAGTTCTTGTTGCAGGGTATGTTATTGGGTTTTATGTAGCACAACCGCAGATGATCGGGTCCTAGTCGACCAAACCGCCATAGGACTTCAGAGGCAATTGAACATCCTGCAGAACTATGCAGACAAAAAATATTTGCAAATAAATGTGCAAAAATCCAACATTATAATCCTAAAGCAAGATCCATCAAAGAAAATCATCAAGTTTAAATGGAAGATGTATGTGAAAATGTGCTAGGCACAGCACTTGAGAAGTTCCCTAAAAATATTTGCTCCAATCAGCAGCTTTGTAAAAAGCAAGTCAGGCGCCTGACTTTCCATTTCCCAGCAACAGTTACTTCATATTGGGCTGTTACTCTATTCTCCTTCCTTCTTCTTCTCTAGAACACACGCACTCCTTATAGCACCCTCCTTTAAAACTGTGCACCCTGGTACCTAGAACTGCAAAATGCAAATAACTTCAGTAAACGGCCAAACTATTGGCATTGTCAATGCTTGTTTTTCTAAAGCTATACTCAGTTTAGGGGGCTTGATCTGTGACCGAGAGGTTTAGCAGCCTTTTCACGGTCTAAATGTATCTCCTATACATTCTTTATGTCACCCCTCAGAGCCTGACTTCCCTCACAGACCACAATGCCTCCAATGGCCTTCTTTCCAAACCTGGCCCCAATGTAAAAGGCATGTGACTTCTGCCACCTACTCCCAAACATTCTTAAAGAAGGCTGCGTTGTGGTGATAAACAATATACTGTAAGATCTGTGCATTTTCTTAACTTCGTCCAACTACCGCTAAACACACGTGCAATAGGCTGCGATCATTTACACATATTACATATTTGCAAGGATCCTTTACACTGCACACACAATTTCATGCTATTGTGTTGCACTACAAATCGTGACTTTGTCGAATTATTGATTTGTCAGAAATTGAGTTGGTTCGGGTTGTGCACACTGTGGTTATTGTTTAGTAGTGCACATTAATGGCTATCGGCATGTAAAAGTGTATGGCTGTAAAAGCACACCAAACCTGAAAGTGTTTACACCTTTGACCCATTGTTCTAACTCTGCGTAAATTGAATGGAGCAGACCGGTTACGGTGCCAACACAACCCCTTCATTCCATTTTCGATATCGTCACTTTGCAAGTGCAATTTGGAGTTGTAAATTGCAGGCAAAATCTGGGGGGACCCATTCCAGCCCTGACAGCTGGGCTGGTAACACTTCAACTGGTGCTGGAAGGAGGCGCACCTCCCCGGCTCACTGTGCCCGTCAGACAGGAAGCAGGGTCTGTTTGCTGCACATGAGCCAGAGGCCTGGAGGGAAGGAGCATTGCTCATGTACGGAAACCTTTTTTGCGGGCAGGGGGTGTATGTGTGAGTGTGTGTCTGCTGTGATTGTGTATGTAATGTTACGGATGTGTGTATGTATGTTTATGTCTGCGTGCATGTGAATGGTGCATTTATGAATGGGTGGTGCACACCTGTCGTGTGATTGAGAATTCAGAGCGTGTGTGTGTGTTTGGATGAATGTTCTGTGTGCTCGTGTGGACAATACAGTGAGAGTGAATGTGAGAGGTGTATTGGTTAGTGACTGGTGGGTGAATGGGTATGAATGTTCTGCATGAGTGCTAAGGTGGAGATTGCAGTGTGAGTAAATGTCAGAGAAAGTGTGTAGGTGATTGGGTATGAATGTTCTGCGTGGCTGCCAATGTGGAGAATGCAGCGTGAGTGAATGTAAATGGTACATGGCATAAAAACAGGTGAGTGAATTGGTATAAACGGGAATGTGAAGGTTCTGGGTGGGTGCTTGTGTGGAGAATACAGTGTAAGTGAATATGAGAGAAGGGGTATGGGTAAGTGACTACTGGATGAATGGGTCGGAATGTGATTATGTGTGTGTGTGCAAGTTGCTGGTGGGCCCTGGAAGCACGTGAACAATGTTGAAATTTCCTAAAATTACATGCCATGTTTTACTGCTATTTTTGGGCAAAGTCAACTTGATGTGTGTTGTTATGTGGCTAGACTGGCATTTTGGTGCAGCCAGTCTAGCTATTTCATATTATGTCCTGACATTTTTAACCAGGCATCTATGAAAACTCATGCAAACATGATATGTGCTATTACATGGCTAGACTGTATTTTGGTGCAGCCAGCCTAGCTATTTCTTACTGTGGCATTACATTTTGTACAGCATCTATGATAAAGCAAGCATGATAAGTGTACTTACATGTCTAGACTGGCCTATGTTGGACCCAGTCTGGGTCTGTTTTCTTATTGTGGTATGGCATTTTTAATGGCAATGCCAACAGGAGTGTGTTCTTATGTGGGGGAAATCACATATATTGGCAGAGCCAGCGTGGACATGTATTGTTATAATATCATTACTGGCATCACGCACAAAGCATACATGAGTATGTTCTTATATGGGAATAATGGCATACATTGGTGCAGTGTGAGATATTTTCATTTACCCATATACTACAGGTAGTTCCTTACCCCCATTCAGAAGTGCCACATCAAGATACCTGTATGTTCTATTTAGCAATGTTAAACCAAGAACCAGGATGGTGTATAAAAAGAATATATGTTTTTAAAAATATATATTTTTATTGTATTACCAAACAAAAACAAAACAAACCCTAATGTACACAACTTGTCTTAGTATGTCAATATACATCTTTTAGGAGCCTTTGCCACCATGGCCACATCTTGTATGGTCTTGTCGTGCGATCAGTATGTTATCTAACCCTCCCCCCTTCCTCTCAAACGACCCAACCAGGCTTTATTAGTCTTCGATGCTTGATCCCTCATTATTTAAAGATTACATATCAGCTTGTAATCACGGCAATAGGTTGTCATGCAGATTCATGGCTCACAGTTTTGGTGTTCATGGTTGTAAATAGAGTCTGTATGAGCTCTTTCCAAAGCACAATATCATTACTTAGGTTGTTTATGTTCCCGTTGGCCGCCTTTTGCCAAACTGCAGTTTCTGCTAGTGTGCATTTTTGTAAGTATTAGCAATACATCTCTATCGCTGGGCTTTCTGGGGATTTCCAAGCCATTGCTATCCTACGCTTGGCCAACACGTAGGCTAGGTCTTTCATTCTACTTATTTATCGTCTATTCTTTGAACGTGGAAAGATACCCAACAGACAGGCAGCAGGGGATTGGACATTCAAAATGATATCACCTTTGGACGTTCTACTTGCAATTGTCACAACCCTACGCTGATGACCCCCCTGGCCAACCTATGGGCCAGGCAGAGTCTTGATTCCAGTCCCCACTAAACCCAAGAAATTGCAGTATAGGCCTTCTTGGGGCCAGTCCTGGCGCCTTTGGCGCCTTGCTCATGTTTGAATATGGACTTATGCTTGGGAACTACTTTTCATTAATGCCAGTCATGTGGAGGCATCCACATAACCTGGCTCCTTGAAACCAGGCTTGCAGTGTAGTGTTTTTGGGTGTGGTACCATGGGAACTATTTTACCTGGACTTCTTTCTTGAAGCTATGTAAACCACAACTGAATAGATTGACACGCTTCGCGTTAGTTTGCATTACTGCAATGTAACGCTCACCGTGTTCAGCTTCAGCCACGAACCTCGTAAGGACAGCACCTGCAAAGGAAAGGAGAAGACATTGTGACAAAAAGGCAGCAGCTTACCTGAACTTCATCGCCAGCGGTCCTCAGCTCTTCCGACCATCATCCTGGAACCAGCGCTCCTCCGGATCGACGGACCTGTATAAGAGAAGAAACAAGGCATTAGACATTGAACAATTAACGAACTGTGCCGAAAGGCATACCTCGCTGGCCTCTCCTCAATCAGCATCACAACGGAAATTCCATACTCCGGCCGAGTACCGCGACCTGTGGAGAGGAAAAGATAACAGGTTAGCAAAGGCAAGGCATCTTAAGCGCATAGCGCCTACTCACCGCATCAAGGCGCTCCAAAAACGCCCATACTTACCGGCGAAACACAGATTCCCCCTTGCCACATATTGGACTTCCACGTACCTAGGAAGAAAAAGATATTGTTTAAAAGGCATGCAAGAACAGCAATATTCACAGCAAAAAGACCTACCTGAAAGACTCAAGACGGGCTGGCATCAGTGAAGCAACTCGATCGCCATTGCCCACTAAGCTCAACGCGCCCCTGCCAAGACAGCAGGACGGAGAACCTGCCAACATCTAAAACAAGGTGAGGAGAAGTCCAGAAGGCTTGCAGACCTACAGGGTGGTGGGAGGCTGTTTACCCCGGTCGCCCAGTCCTGAACATAGCTTACCTGTATTCCAGACAGAACTCTTCCGCTGGTCGCATCTGGGCATCGCAAGGAGGGACATCTGAACTCCAACTGCTGGGTGGCGCCCCCGTGGAACCAGGTGAGCGTAACAGAACGTGAAGCCTCCAAAACTAAATCCACCTGGGCGCTATGGAAACCTCAGAATTAGACCAATTGGCCCAACTAATAGGAGAACTGCGCGCCGAGGTTCATTCTGCCCGTCAGGAGACTAATGCTCTCCGAAGAGATTTAATAGTGACTAAGGAGCGCACTGAAGACATTAGCAGACAATACTTGCAATCACAAGCGGGCCAGACCCCCCTACTGGGAAGCAACCCAGCGATGCAGAATCCTACCAAGCCATCCACTTCTTCTACTCCGGTGCAAGTCGTGCTACGAGGAACAGTTCCTTTGGCCCCACCGGAGCGATTTACTGGTGATCCACGGAAATACGCCACATTCATGAATCAATGCTGCCTTCACTTTCTTTGCAGGCCTGGAGCATTTCCAAACGACCAGGCTCGGGTGGCCTTTGTCTTGACATACCTGAGAGGTAGCGGAGCAGACTGGTCAGTTCCATTGGTGACACATGATGATCCTCTGCTACATGACTTTGGGGGATTTCAGAGGGAAATGGAGAAACTTTTTGCTCGTCATACCCGAGAACAAGCAGTGGACAATGAACTCCTTTCCCTCCGATAGGGAAATCAGGACCTGTTAACGTACATTGCTACTTTCAACAGATTGGTCGCTGAAGCTAGGTGGCCTTAAAACAAAAGAACCACGTTGTTTCATCGGGGTTTACGAGGCGAATTAAAAGATGTTCTAGCTCAAGTAGTGGACCCTCCTCGAGACTGTTCGGAGTTCATAAATTTGGTTGTACAATTAGACCACCGGCTGCAAGACCGAAAAGCAGATCGCTCCAAAATGGATCCACGGGCAGTGTACGTTAGGTCTAGAGACAATGTAACTCATGCACAAGAAAATCCTGCTGAGCCCATGCAACTTGGAGGAGTGCGACCCCCATTAACAAAACAAGAGCGAGATAAAAGAAGGCAACAACAACTGTGTCTGTATTGTGGAAAATCTGGGCACTTCCTGAAGGACTGCCCGGTGAAACCCCCTAGGAAGGTCGTTGGGGCCACGGAAAAAGACCAAGAGAAAGAAAATCAATCGTAAAACTACCCAGCACAGCAAACATAGAGGTCAGTTTGTCGAGTGAGGGAAAAGAGCCACCGACATCACACTTTGCAATACCAGTGATCTTGATCAATAACCAACGGTCATCCAGAATGCATGCCATAGAAGCTTACATTGACAGTGGGGCAGTTGGGAATTATATTGATCGAGATCTGGCTGCAGAGATGGGACTTCCCTTATGTTCCAAGCCGATTACAGATAAGGTGACTACAGTGGATGGGACTGAAATCGCTTCCGGACCCATAACCCAATGCACAGTTGAGATAACAATGCTGTGCCAGGACGGGCATAGGGAACTCATTTCGTTCGACCTCATCAAGGCACCTCAATTTCGGCTTATACTAGGGATGCCATGGTTAGTCGCTCATAATCCTTCGATTAATTGGCGAGCCAGGAAATTAACCTTCCTCAGTGACTGCTCTCCAGCCTGTTACTATCAAGAACAGAAGACTGCTTTCAGTAATTCTATGACTCCTGGAACCACGACATCTATTTTAGGTGTAACCAGTACTTTACCTGAGGAATATCACGATTTCCAGGATGTATTCCAGAAGGACCAAGCCAATACCCTGCCGCCCCACAGGCCCTACGACTGTCAAATCGACTTTGTTCCTGGTGCCCAAGTCCCCTGTGGGAGGATCTATGCTCTGACTGAACCTGAAAATCTTCACCTGAAGTCCTATCTAGACCAGTACCTCGCAAACGGATTTATCCGTCCATCGAAGTCCCCGGCAGCCAGTCCTTTGTTCTTCGTGCCAAAAAAAGAGGGGGATTTAAGGACCTGTATTGATTACCGCGCATTAAACCAGATCACGTTGAAGAACCGTTACCCTTTGCCACTTATTCCGGAAATGCTGGACCAGGTCAAGGACGCTCAAATTTACACCAAATTGGATCTTCTGGGAGCGTATCACCTGGTTCGGGTCAGAAGCGGCGACGAATGGAAAACTGCTTTCCGTACTAAATATGGGTTATTCAAATATCAAGTCATGCCCTTTGGGTCATGCAATGCACCGGCAGCATTCCAATACTACATGAATGACGTCCTGAGAGAGTTAATTGATGTCTACGCCCTAGTGTACATAGATGATATCCTTGTGTACTCAACTTCTAAACAAGACCATATCAAGCACGTCCGTTCAGTCCTCGCCAAGCTCCGTGAACATCGTTTATTTGCCAAGCTGGAAAAGTGCTTTTTTCATGTACCCGAAGTGGAGTTCCTAGGCTTCATCCTTACTCCCGGAGGAATCAGGATGGACGTGCACAAGGTCGACGCCATTCTGAAATGGCCATCACCAATGTCAATAAAGGGAGTACAAGGTATGTTAGGCTTTGCAAACTTTTATCGTCGGTTCATAGCAGTCTTCTCCCAAATCGTACACCCGATCACTGTGTTGTTACGAAAAAATAACAAGAAATTCACCTGGACTGAAGACGCAGAAAAAGCCTTTCAGGAACTAAAGAAAAGATTCACCTCAGCACCGATCTTACGACATCCACGTCCTGACCTCCCATATATCGTAGTGACAGGCGCTTCCAGTATAGCAATGGGAGCTGTCCTCTCACAAAGAGATCCCGAAACTGGCCAGCTACATCCAGTGGCCTTCTGGTCAAAGACATTTTCACCTCCAGAAATTAACTACGCCATCACCGACAAAGACCTCTTGGCAATCAAATCTGCCTTCAAAGCCTGGCGACACTACCTTCTGGGAGCCAGACACACCATTACAGTTATTACTGACCACCGAAACCTGCAGTATCTTAAAACAGCAAAGGCCCAATCTTCACGCCAGCTGCGATGGGCTCTATTCTTCGCTGAATGCGATTTTGTCATAACTTTTCGACCAGGCGTCAAAAATGGAAAGGCTGATGCACTTTCTCGTACTGAAACAGATGACTTGGTTTTTACAGCCCCAGATCCAGTCCCCATCATACCTGAAGACAAACTCTTAGGCCTGACTACAGCCTTAACACACATGGGCTGAAAAAGGAAATTCAACAAATCATGAATCCGGATGCCCTCCTTGCATGGAAAGCGCAAGGAGAACAATATTCCATCCAAGACCGCTTACCCCTTTTTAAGGGCCGCCTGTACATACCCACTAAGAACCTACAACAGCAAGTCATTTCAGGTTACCATGTTTCCCTAATCGAAGGGCAACCTGGAATCACCAAGACCTTAGCCAAGGTTAAACAGAACTTTTGGTGGCCTATCTGGCGGAGAGATATAATCCAATGCATTCAATCTTGTGGAGTCTGCGCACAAAACAAATCACAAAAACATAAACCATCTGGTCTTTTGAGACCTTTGGACATTCTTCCAGCACCATGGCACACCCTTTCCCTCGACTTCATCACAGATCTGCCTACCAGTAAAGGGTTTAACACCATTCTCGTAGTCGTAGACCTATTCTCAAAGATGGCCCACTTTATTCCACTCAAAGGCCTTCCAGATGCATCCACTCTAGCCAAGGTATTTCTGGACAATATTGTTAAATTACATAGATTCCCATCAGTCCTGATCTCTGATCGAGGTAGTCAGTTCATTTCCAACTTTTGGAGAAAGTGTTGTGCAATGGCGCAAATTGACATCCGGTTATCCACTAGCCACCACCCCCAAACGGACGGTCAGACCGAAAGGACCAACCAGACCCTTGAGCAATACCTACGGTGTATGTTGCATCACGAGCTGAGAGACTGGAAGGACTTGCTATGGATAGCTGAGTACGCATATAACAACTCCTTACATTCCAACACTGGGCAAACACCTTTTTATACCTTATATGTTAGACACTCGCGTACCTCAGAATTGGATCTCCCAACCAAATTGGAAATGCCTGCGGTTAAAACCCTTCACACCAGCATCACTCAGGCTGTCAAAAAGGCCAGAGAACATCTGATTCACGCCAAAGCCAAGCAAAAACAATTCACCGACCAACACAGGACGAAGGCCCCCGCTTATCAAGTAGGAGACAAGGTTTGGCTAGCCACCATGTTTATACCCATCAAAGGAACCCAGAACTTTCAACCCAGGTATTTGGGACCGTACACCATCAAGACAATTATCAGTCCAGCGGCCGTCAAGTTAGATTTACCATCCAATCTACGCATTCATCCGGTATTTCATTTGTCCCTTTTAAAACCAATGCAACCTGGTACACGGATTGAAGCAGCTCCGAAACCCATTCTTGTCGATGGAGAACTTGAATTCGAAGTTAAAGGCATACTGGATTCTAAGTACTCAAGGGGGAGACTATACTATCTAATAGATTTGGAAAGGTTTTGGACCCCAAGACAGATCCTGGGAACCCTGGGAAAATGTTCACGCACCGCGTCTGATCAAAAGCTACCATCAAAACTTCCCAACTAGGCCTGGGCCGGACAGAAGGAACACCTTGAGAGGGGCCTTGGGGGGAAGTGCTGTCATGACCCACACTCTGAAGACCCCCTGGCCAACCTATGGGCCAGGGAGATTCTTGATTCCAGTCACCACTAAACCCAAGAAATTGCAGCATAGGCCTTCTTGGCGCCAGGCTCATGTTTGAATATGGACTTATGCTTGGGAACTACTTTTCATTAAAGCCAGTCATGTGGAGGCATCCTCATAACCTGGCTCCTTGAAACCAGGCTTGCAGTGTAGTGTTTTTGGGTGTGGTACCATGGGGACTATTTTACCTGGACTTCTTTCTTGAAGCTATTTAAACCACACCCGAATAGACTGACACGCTTCGCGTTAGTTTGCATTACTGCAACGTAACGCTCACCATGTTCAGCTTCAGCTACGAACCTCGTAAGGACAGCACCTGCAAAGGAAAGGAGAAGACATCGTGAGAAAAAGGCAGCAGCTTACCTGAACTTCATCGCCAGCGGTCCTCAGCTCTTCCGACCATCATCCTGGAACCAGTGCTCCTCCGGATCGACGGACCTGTAAAAGAGAAGAAATAAGGAATTAGACATTAAACAATTAACAAACTGTGCCGAAAGGTTTACCTCGCCAGCCTCTCCTCAATCAGCATCATGACAGAAATTCCATACTCCGGCCGAGTACTGTGACCTGTGGAGAGGAAAAGATAACAGGTTAGCAAAGGCAAGGCATCTTAAACGCAGCGCATGGCGCCTACTCACCGCATCAAGGTGCTCCAAAAACGCCGATACTTACCGGCGAAACACAGATTCCGCCTTGCCACATATTGGACTTCTGCGTACCTAGGAAGAAAAAGACATTGTTTAAAAGGCATGCAAGAACAACAATATTCACAGCAATAAGACCTACCTAAAAGACTCACGATGGGCTAGCATCAGTGAAGCAACTCGATCGCCATTGCCCACCAAGCTGAATGCGCCCCTGCCAAGACAGCAGGACGGAGAACCCGCCAACATCTAAAACAAGGTGAGGCGAAGTCCAGAAGGGTCGGAGACCTACAGGGAGGTGGGAGGCTGTTTACCCTAGTTGCCCAGTCCTGAACATAGCTTACCTGTATTCCAGGCAGAACTCTTCCGCTGGTTCCATCTGGGCATCGCAAGGAGGGACATCTGAACCCCAACTGCTGGGTGGCGACCCCGTGGAACCAGGTGAGCGTAACAGCTATATCCCCACAATCTCCTCATTACATCTGGGGCAATGTTGTTTGTCTGTGCCCTTAAACATGAATATCTTTCAAAGTTTTAAGTAAGCTCTGTCTGCTATATACAGTTGTAGGAGTTGCATTTTAGCATTTCTAGAACATGTTTTATGATACCTGATTACTTTCTGCCACTCTGCATCTGTGAAGGACTTCCCAAATACTTTCAGCCACTCTGCGTCTTTGAAGGGCTTCCCCAAATCTGTCTCCTAACTCAGTATTACTTTCAATGCACTTGAGAAATAGTTGGAGAGAAATAGGTCGTAAAGTCTAGACACTGTAATATCGAATATGGTCTCTGCGGCATTGTGCGTGCTTACCTATCCACAAATCATTGGATATCCTTTTTTAAGAGTATGTATTATAGTTCTGTGTAGTAGGTACTGACCCTTGTGGATACCTGTGCATTCCTTCAGCGTCTGGAAGTCCATTAATAATCTATCTTGCAACAGGTCCCCTATCGTGACAACCCCCGGGAATTCCCAGTGTTTACATATACAGATCGGAATTGCCATCCATCTGACAGAATCGCCACCTGGGGAATCTGCAGGGAAACAGGGTCCTTGACCCCTAGTATCTTGCAGGCTCTATGCCACAGCTGAATGCCTAATTCACCAGGTATGGTTGTTGTCCTAAATGGGGGGTAGGTACCCACAGAATCTCTGTCAGATAATACTGTTGCAATGCAGGTTACAGCAGGAGCGTGTCAAGTGTCGATTCATCACTCCTTCCTCGTGTGTTCTTTGGAGAGTATTTAAAGCCACCCTACAGCATCTGTTTTGCTACAAGAATCTTCTACACTCTGTGTCTAGCATGCCAAAGAAACATTTGGAGATACTATATGGAATGTTCCCAAAGTAATGTAACAGTCTTGGTAATACTACAGTTGTGAGCAATGCTGACCTGCCTATTAATGATAAGGGCAATTGCGTCCAGAAATTTATAGACGTTGTGACCCAATCCAAAGCTCTCAGTGTGTTGTAGTTATGCTCAACCGAGGAATAGTGGTATATATCTATACCCAAGGATCGAAAAGTATCTGTGTTCCACTTCAGAGCTAGGGTGGGTAGCAGGTCCTTGATTTTTCCAGTAAGGCCGGCTAGAGGGAACAGACAAGACTTCTTGCAGCTTATTGTGATACCCGTTAGTTCGGTGAAACTATCGAGAACATCCAATATGTACCGCGGATTCACTTAAGGCTGCTGTATATACAGCAGCATGTCATTAACATACATGGATATTAAATCCTGGACTCCATATAAGCGAATGCCTAAATCTAGATATTCGTTTCTGAGGAATGCCGCAATCTGTTCAATTGCAAGCAGGAATAGCTTTGGAGATAATGGGCCCTTTTCAAGTTCCCACTTATCTGAAAACTGTTGTCCAGTTCTAACCCTGGCCATTGGCTTATTGTATAGCAATTGTACCCACCGAATATAACATTGTCCGATTCCAAACGTCTTTAGGGCGGCATATAACCAATCCCATCTGATAGAGTCAACCGCTTTCACTGCGTCTAGGGAGGCAACAGCGCAAAGGTAATCATGTGTTTTGGTGCTATCTATTATGTGATACAAGCGCCATAGGTTCCATGACGTGTTTCTGCCTGGCACATAGCCAGTTTGGTCTGGATGTATTAATTTCAATATCACAGTTTTCAGTCTGTTTGCTAACAATGCAGTTAAATATTTCACTGTCTTGGTTTAACAAGGACAAGGGCCTGTATGAGCTGAAGTTCATTTCAGGGTCGTTTGGTTTGGGCAGGGGTATTATTACCACTTCAGTGAAACTTAAAGGGAGAGAGCCCACCTCGTTATCTTCCCTAAGCATGACCAACATTACTGGTGCAAGGTCTTCCGCAAATTTCTTGTTGAATTCACTTGGCAGTCCGTCCATGCCAGGGGTTTTCTCCATGGGCAAAGTCCTGATTATGACAGGTATTTCATTTAGGTTCAAGAGGGCTTCAAGCGAAGCTTCTATATCTAGACATGGTAGGTCAATTAGGTCTAAGGCTTCTCAGAGGCTTGAGTGCTTTGACCTGCCCTCCTCTTTATATAAAGGGCCATAGTATTCTTGATAGGTGGTATTCACCTCTGCTTGTGTGTGACAGGGGAGACCTTGGCTATTTTTGATCGACCAAATCATTCCCCTCTTACTATCATTCTTATACAACCATGCTAGGAGCATACCAGGTTTGGCTTCCTATACAATTCCTGCGTTCTCCACGCTGCCAGTGTTTTGCCAAAAGTACTCTTGGATGCTCTATCTTATGTGGTCTCTAAATATCACATCTTGTAGGGCCTCTCTTCTTAATTTACATGTTGGTATGTGTGGTTTAGGGGGAGCTATCCGCCACGTAAGGAGTAATGGAGCATGATCTGATAACACACAAGCTTTGTATTCAGCTTCTGTGAATTCACAAATTGACTCCATGCCTGTGATAAAGTAATCCAATATGGTATCTACTGCGTGTGGGGCGGAATAATGCAAGTAATCTCGGGATGTTGGGTGAAGGGCCCTCCAAATATTAGTCCACTCAAAGAATTGCATTAGGGTATTAAGTGTTTTAGCTGGAGGGGCAGGATTCTAAAATGTACTGTCAGACCTATCTAAAATGGGGCTCAGCATGCAGTTATGGTCACCTCATGCGTCCACTTACCTTGGGCTTAGGAATTTAGCAAAACATAGCACGACAGAGTGTTCCAGTAT
This sequence comes from Ambystoma mexicanum, assembly GCF_040938575.1. Taxonomy (NCBI): domain Eukaryota; kingdom Metazoa; phylum Chordata; class Amphibia; order Caudata; family Ambystomatidae; genus Ambystoma; species Ambystoma mexicanum. Next base: position 137,767,350 of record NC_090928.1, read on the forward strand.
TCCGGCAGGGCATGGATCATTCTAGGTGGATGAAGGCTCTCGTAGGGAACCTAGATCTGTTATCCACACATCTCAGCTCCGTTTCCATCTGCTGGCATTGAGATCCTCTCACTTTCCATCCATTCCTGAGCTTCGTCTGGACTGTCAAAAAAGAGTGCCCGGCTACACCGCAGGAGTTTTGAACTGGCTGGGTAGGTGGCATATATTTATGACAAGCCTGGTGCAGTCTTTCTTTTGCAAGGCCGAATTGGGCTCTACACTTTTGCACTTGAAGAGTGCAGTCCGGATAGACTGGCAGCTTAGCCGATGTCCTTTGTATGGAGCCCCCAGATCTTGAGAACGCCAATATTTTCTCTCTGGCTTTATAGTTCATTAGTCTGGTTATTATTGGTCTTGGTGGCGGACCTGGCTGAGGCTTCTTGGACAGTGATATATGTGCACATTCAACCGTAAAGCCTTGCGTGAAGTTGGCTGGGCCCACCTCCTGCAAGAACACATTTTCTACGAATGTTGTGGGATCTGCACCCTCCGTTAACTCCGGCAGGCCCAAATACTGATGTAGTTTCTACGGGCTCTACCTTTGGCGTCTTACACTCTGTCCTCTAACACTTTCACTTTCAATTGTGATGTTTTAACTTCAGCCTGTGATTTTTGAATGCTCGTGGTGTTTTCCTTCGCCTGTGATTCCATTTTGTCGGTCCTGTCTGCTAATGGCCGGACGTCCTGTCGCAAGAGTCCCACATCAATAATCACTGCATCTATTTTGAATTGTAATGTGTTTTTTAGGGCAGCGATCGCTGAAAGGATCTGTTGTTCTCCTCTGCCTTGTTCCCGTATTGTATCAGGGGTGGTTAAAACATTGGCTGCTCCTTGCATGCTGGCTGGGCTTCTGGCGTATGACTCCATCGTGGTCTGTTTGACCTTCCCTTTATTGGCTTTATTAGGCATCAGGAGACTATGTGTTGGTTCCACAGTTCCAATCTGGTTGAAATATGCAAACCGCCCCTTTCCTGGGCACTCTCTGTGAAACCGCTGTCCGGGAGATTATGGGGCAGATATAGCACAGATATAGGGCTCCCAAGGTCACATACATTTGGTGGGTGTACTCCCCAGATTATTTATTTGCCAGCCTGTATTCATGCAGTGTCTCTTATGCTCTCTTAGAGCTCTGCTTATTCAATCTCCTTGGTTCCGGGTTTCTCATTCAGTCTATTTAGATATCCAAGCTACTAGATCTGGTGCACAGTTTGTAATGACCAGTTCAACCACTCATCTGTTTAATTCGCTCCCTGTTTCCCAATGTAGTGTGTGGCATGAGGTGGCCATGAGGCACTCTGCTTAGACCAAGTTCGCTAGTGCATCCAGCACTGTCACCCGTGCAAGGAGCCAGCTCAAATCTATTAGGGGCAACCATGCGGCATGCCCTTTGTGCCCAGGTTTAGTGGTAGATGCGTGATCATAGGTCGCCTTGGCACTGCAGGAGTCCCACTGAGTAGCCGTGTGAAATGAGCCTGTGTTTCCCATGTGCTAGTCTTCAATTTGTTTCAGCTTTGCTGTTCCGTGTCTCGGGGAACGGGGTAGAGTTATCCTTCTTTCCACTCTCCAATATGCATTTCAGCCACAGATAAAAGATCTTTGCATGTTCTCACATCCAATTCTCCACCCAGGTCTCGTAGAGTCTAAAGTGGCTGCTTACGTTGGTGGATTCTTTACGGATCAAGCAGGAGCTTTCAGAGTTACTTCCCTACCACATGACTGCTAGCCACACCCTCCTAGAAAGAATATATGTTCATGAATTATTATGGAAAAATAATTATCTACACTACTTCTCCCAACACGCCACATTCTCTGTGGCACCAAAACCAAAATGTGATACAAATAATTCACCTTTTGGGGATAAACAGTAACTAAAGATCTGAGACTTCACCAAATGTGCATTTTTGCTTTTCATTCTGCAGTAATCAGAACGCAGGTCAAATGAACATTTCAACACTTTTATCACACACAAAAATCCCTGAATGTCAAAATGATGCTACTCCTTCAAACATAACAAAATAATTTTACTACACCATAGATTTTGCATGAGATACATTTTTCACAAAGTTTAATTTAAATAAAATGCCACTCTTTAATATTGGCAAAGATGAAATTTGACATGCGTAGCGCTCTTTATTTTAATCTCTCTGCAATGCTCCAAATTGTATACAACAACAAAGTTTTAAAACCAACACTTTCATATATTTTTGTAGAAAACATTTTTCATCCCCATTCTGCAATGCAAAATCTCCCTTCTCTCAGGGAACACTTTTCTACTTTCTGTAGAAAGTGTGCTTTCAAATCAGGGACTTTATTCTGTTCTTTTGGGAAAACACTTTTTGTCCTAGCACACAAACCTAGTTATTCAGTTAATCATTTGGGACATCTCTGCCTTAATGCAGGTTTCAGCGGAATCAGAACGCAGTAGGGAAATTTGTTTTATGCACCCCTTTGTTTATGGGATATTTGGGGTTGGCAAAAGTAATACAAATACCCAATTACTTTATAGACTATGTTTTTTTATTTCACTCTGGAAGCAATGTTGTTGATTTCAAACTTCAACAAAATAACTGTGTAATTGAGGCTGACAGAAGACAAAATCTATCTAGATTCCTTTACATATGCCCTCTGTAAGATTCATAGTGAGTTGCGCATAAGCTCAAGAGTACACCAAGTAATACGCAATATCACAGGCATACTACTCTGCACCCACATGAAGTTAAATTATTGTTTAATACTGCCAGCCCCCTCACCCACTAATTAGAGGAAAAGTGTGAACTCAAGCAGATCCCCACAAGACTAGGTTAAGTTGGACACGTTGGTTGGACAAGTTAACTTACATAATCATCTCTGGGTTTGTGCATAGGAAAGGACAGCCAGGTCATCTTTCAGGTACAGGACAGGGATCTGGTAAAAATCCAATATCAAAGTAGCAAAAAATCCCAAAGGGAAAAAGGAGTTCGCATGGAAGAGTACTATATTAGTTTGAGTACTCGATTGTGAAAAATAGAGTGAAGAAGGCGACTACTGGCTCGCTTAATTGAGCCAGATAGGTTGAATTCGCCGAAACTGTTTTGATATTTGAAGATCATATATGTACAGTATGCACAGTAGGCACTTAGCACTTTTTTTGCATTTAGTACTTTATTTCTTGGTTAACAATTTGGCACTTAGCACTTGGTTGCATTTAGCACTTTATCCAATTGTTAACTATTCATTCTCTCTACAGCAATTCCGCTTCTTGAATGAAATTTAAATATGAGACAGCGATGCTCTACCTTGAGTAAACACAAGGTTATGAATTGTGGCAACTAAACTGCGATTGAATGTATTGAGACATGAGATTTGATAAGAATTTTATACTTAAATTGATTCATCTATTTTATTGTTGTTTTGATGTTTATATATATTATGCAATTTTATAACGATAATAAACTAAAAATGAAAATGTGAATATGTATGTCTGGGCTTCCTTCTCTTCCTCGCCTCTATTTTTCACAATCGAGTACTCAAACTAATATAGTACTCTTCCATGCGAACTCCTTTTTCCCTTTGGGATTTTTTGCTACTTTGTTGTTCCCCAGTTCCATGGTTTAGGGGTTACCCATCCGGTGTGATACATTATTGGTGCAACTGTGTGTTGCATGGGTTGATCCAAAGGTCAATTCAAAATTTGAGACAATATTTTGGGAATTTTTCCTATATGGCTTGAAACAGTGTCCTTTTCTCTGCATTGTAGATCTTCTGTTTCTCAGTTGCTAGTGCAGAGTATATACAAATTAAACCCTGCATTATTATTAAAACAACTTTTACCATGGCAGCCACTGATGTGGTCTCATTTAGTGAAGAACAGTTGGCAGATGCCATTAATGTTCCATCATTTTTTGATAACATTGAGGGGACTTTGGGCTCCAACGACGGTTCTTCGATTACTAGTGACAGTATCATTAAATTGAAAAAGAAAAAATTTCGAACAGAAATGCATAGTCATTTATTGACAGAATATTTAAAAAAGAATATCATCCCCCAGGGTTTTTTGGTTAGAAATGAGCCATGCTTATTTATAGACGACGAAGAATACAAAACACTGTTCTCAGGAGTTGCAACTAAATGCAGCCGGGACTGGATGTTGTTGACAATCAACACTGCCCTCAAGAAAAGTTCCATGATTGGGGATGAAATAGATAAGGCAGAGACAGCATTTGCCCTGGATACCACCATCATTAACATAAAAGAGAAATTAGAGCTTATTGAAAAACATACTAAGGATTTTGTCAAAATCACTACTAACAAAAAGATGGACAAATTAAAAAAGGATATCCAAGCCTTCTCTAAGGAGGCAGCCTATCCCTATCTGTCCCCAGATTATCAGGGCCCAGGACATTGGCGGGATTCCAACAACCCTCTACAGGGTACTATCCCTTTTCAAAAGAAAGTTACTTTCTCGGATACTTCATCCGATGGTAGTGGATCATATCCCACTAGAAACTCTCGAGGTAATAGGGATAAGGGCAGGAATTGGAATAGAGGCTACAATCGAGGCCGAGGACGCCCCCATTGGCATTATCAAAACTATACTCGTCCAGCTAATTTTGTCCCTCAAGGCCCACATACTCCTTTTCCCCCACCCAACCTCCCTTTTCCGCCCCCGGAACAAGGGGCCCCCCCGTTACAAAACTATTTCGAAACCAGGAGAAGGGCATACCGCAGGTAGCCCCACCATCGGCAGTATATAACATTTCTAAAAGACAACTCAGTGAACATGAGACTCGAATTTTGGAGAAGGGTTTCTCGTTTGTGCCTATGAGAAACCCCTCCAAAATGGAGGTAGAGATAGAATTACGTGGTTTATTTCGTAAAATACGATTGCGTGATTTCTTTGGGAATCAGGCCCATGACAATGATGTCGATGGCCTTCACACCACTCTGAAATGTAAATCGACCTTCACCCCGACCTTACAAATGGTTTCTGACGAGACAGCGGTATTTGAAAGGGCGGTCCTCAAAGATTTCAACTCCTGCTATAATATATCTAAGAACTATAGCAGGAGTCCCTGTTTCAATTTTGGCAGACAAGATTGGGCCAGCCTCCAAGAACTCAAGTCAGACACTTCGATAATTATAAAACAGGCAGACAAGGGCGGCGGAATTGTTGTTATGGATTCTATTCAATATGACAATGAAATTTTGCGCCAGCTTGACAATCCAGCTATATATAGGAAACTTCCGAGCGATCCCACAGAGAGCATTAGAGCCCAAATTACAGCTATTGCCCAACGAGCATTAGAAAGTGGAGCCATCAATGATAAGGAATTTTGTTTCCTCACGACCAAGGGAACTAGGACTCCGCTTATCTATGTACTTCCCAAAATACATAAGGACCCTCTCAACCCGCCGGGACGCCCTATTGTGTCCCTATGTGGATCTATATTAGAACCCATTGGTCAATTTCTAGACCATTTCCTGAAGCCTTTGGCGGCCTCTACTGAAACATATTTGGCTGACACTACTGATGCTATTAAACATCTTGAGGGTTTTCCCTTTAATCACGATTCCGACATACTTATGACTTTAGATGTGGAGTCATTATACTCTAATATACCACAAATGGAATCTTTAAAAGTAATGAAAGACTTTTTGGATTTACGGCCAGGCACTCAAGTGGTTCCAACTGAAATACTAATAGATTTACTTGAGATAGCCCTTTCACGCAACTACTTCCGATTCAAGTCTTCCTATTATCTACAAGTGAAAGGAACAGCGATGGGGGCAGCTTTTGCCCCCAATTACGCTACACTTTTCATGTGGAACTTCGAAAACAGATGTATCTTGTCAGATATTAATCCCTACAGAGAAGCCATTAAATTGTACAAACGTTATATCGATGATATAATTATAATCTGGGACAAAACAAAGGCAGATCACCTTTTATTCCTTCCATGGCTTAATACGATGGATACGAACCTTAAATTTACTATGTCAGTCAATAGCACCTCTTTACCATTCTTGGACTTGTTAATCAAGAACCTCGAGGGCTACATTACTGTTGACCTGTATCGAAAAGAAACTGATCGGAATACTATTTTAAGATTCGATAGTTTTCATCCTGAATCATTGCGTAAGAGCATTCCCTATAGTCAGTTCCTTAGGGCTAGACGAAACTGCACCAAAGTTGAAGACTATAAGATTCAGGCGAACATTATTGAAGAAAGACTGCATCAGCGAGGTTATCCAAAATATTTACTTCGTCAAGCTCGTAAAAGAGCCAGATCTCAACATCGAGATATCCTCCTTGAGAAACATCCTCGGGAAGACATCACTAAGGAGCGGCTAGTTTGTGCCATGACTTTCAACACCTTTCATCATAAGATTAAACAAAGCATTATGAAACACTGGCATCTGCTCCAATTAAACAATCCAGGACTTGCAAAACCTATCTTTGCATTCAAGAGAGGCAAGAACCTCAAAAGTTGGCTCACCAAAGCCGACAGGTCGAGTACTGGACCCAAATTGAATACGGTGACAGGCCTTTGGGGTGTTAAACCTATCCAAGGTCACTTTTCATGTGGTTTTTGCAACCAATGTGCTTCTACAATCACTGGAACCTTTGTAGGGATTAATGGTAAAAATTGGAATCTCAACCACCATACCACGTGTAACACTAAAAACGTGATTTACGTAATCATCTGTCCCTGCGCTCTAACGTACATTGGCAGAACATCTAGGCCCATTAAAACCAGAATTGGTGAACATAAGTCCAAAATTCGTAACAAAATTGTATCTGCTCCCTTAGTGTCGCATTTTGTTGAAAATAATCATGATCTGAATAGTTTGAAATGGTGCGTTTTGGAAAAAGTCTATGGTACCGATGCTAACAACACAGCAGCCCGGTTGGCGCAAAGGGAACAATGGTGGATGTACAATACCAATAGCTATGAGACAGGATTAAATCGTCAAGAAGAATGGCTCCATTGTATACCTTAACGTGTAACATAAATTAATAAATTTCTTCATAGAGCCCTGCAGGTTTTCTCTTATCTGGTTTTGCCTTTGATTATTTTATACTTCTATACCAGCAAATCTTGCTTCTGCCCCTGCATTGTTTTGAGACTAAGTCCCTTTTGAACATTCTATGGGACTTTAAAATTGACGTATGCAGCCTTACTTCGATTAGGGCGTTTTTCCGTTCGTATTGATGAACACAGCCATGGTTACAATACACAAATGGCGTCTTTCTACGACAGTTATTCAAATATAGCCATATTATGTAACTCCACTGGCCTATTCTCATTATATTACAATTGACAGCCTACATTCGTTGTCTTTGCTCGTTGTGAGGTCGTACCTAGCCCCTTTTTTAGTCTCTATGGGACCAAAGGCTCATACGTAGTCCTATCTCTTTTTCCATTATCGCGTGTGCCTATACCTAGTCCTTTTCTAGTTTCTACGGGACTAGGGGCACATACGCAGTCCTATTTCTTTTTCCAGTACCGCGTGTGTTTATAAACACGGCCGCGGAGGATATATCGGACGGTGTGCAATTTTAGCGGCCGCCTTGAGAGGCGAGAGAGAAGGCGTATTCCGGGTGAGAATCTTGTTATTCCTTTATATACACTTGTAGGCTTTCCCTTGTCCCGTTCGCGAGCTGATTCTAGTCTTAGGACCAGGACAGGCTTGTGTAAGTGACTTTTGCCCGACTCAAGCTTTAGTCCTTTTTCTTCGACGAAATTGAAATTCATTTCAATATTCTAAATTTCACGTATTCCAGTTTCTCAGAGGTTCAGAGCTTACCCATCGGGTCGAATTTATTTAATTAGGATGCAGCTTGTTTTTTCATCTTTTTAGGCTTTTTTGCAACTGCTGCATTCAATGTTTTGCAACCCTTTAAAATACAAACCTGTCTTATACCTTTTTCTTAGGGTTTCCACCTACGGTTTTTCATCTACGGTTTTTGGAATTGTTGGTCTCTCCTTCCGACTTGATCTCACACCATCTAAGATTTAAAAATTTGGAATATTCTCGACCCTGTTGCAGACTTGAGTCTATTGCGGCTTCGATTAAGAGTTTGAAACATTTTAAGGTTAGCAATTGAAGAGGCAAAATGTTGATCTACTCCCTGTGGAGACAGGGGACACTGGGTTTTTAGCTATTGAAGTTTGAGATAATCTTGGGATATCTTTCTTAACTTCTTATTTCTGTCTTTTTAGATGTAAATTCACTTGCATCACCAGTCCAGCTTGGGTGGCGGATCGAAACAAACATATTTTTCGGCACCACTTTTGGACCAACTTAGGTGAATATATATACATATCCCTAGGCTTCATTTCTATGGTTAGAGGCATCGAATATTAGGAGGCTCACTCATTATACTCTGTTTTTTAACACAAAGTTTTTTTCTATTTTGTTTGTTGCAATGTGTTTTATTAAGGGCCAATGTCTTCAACAGACTTCCAGATCTACTATCAAGCCCTTATGAATTGTACAAAGATTTTACCTGTGGGAACTACTGAATGATAGATCAAAATTCAAGCATTAGTATGTTCTGTTCATATTTGCAACATCTAGTGCGCCCTGAAGAAGGCGACTACTGGCTCGCTTAATTGAGCCAGATAGGTTGAATTCGCCGAAACTGTTTTGATATTTGAAGATCATATATGTACAGTATGCACAGTAGGCACTTAGCACTTTTTTTGCATTTAGTACTTTATTTCTTGGTTAACAATTTGGCACTTAGCACTTGGTTGCATTTAGCACTTTATCCAATTGTTAACTATTCATTCTCTCTACAGCAATTCCGCTTCTTGAATGAAATTTAAATATGAGACAGCGATGCTCTACCTTGAGTAAACACAAGGTTATGAATTGTGGCAACTAAACTGCGATTGAATGTATTGAGACATGAGATTTGATAAGAATTCTATACTTAAATTGATTCATCTATTTTATTGTTGTTTTGATGTTTATATATATTATGCAATTTTATAACGATAATAAACTAAAAATGAAAATGTGAATATGTATGTCTGGGCTTCCTTCTCTTCCTCGCCTCTATTTTTCACAATCGAGTACTCAAACTAATATAGTACTCTTCCATGCGAACTCCTTTTTCCCTTTGGGATTTTTTGCTACTTTGTTGTTCCCCAGTTCCATGGTTTAGGGGTTACCCATCCGGTGTGATACAAAAATCCAATATCAGTCAGAGATATTCTCCAGTCTCCCTTCCTTCTACTGCCTCCTTTGGTCAAAGATCCCCAGCCTCTGTCCCTTGTTGTGGTTAGCAGTTCCACCCAGATGATTTCAGGCAATCTTTCTCATTAATTTCCCAGGCAGTTCTCTTCATGAGCTCCCTTGTGCATCTCCTTATGAATCTTTTATCAACCCCCCAAATAAATGTCTAAATTATCACATGCCTGTTCATTGGTCATCAGTTTTATTTGTACAATTATTTCCCATCCCCTTCTTCAAGGTTATGGCCCCTTTTCTGTGATTGGCCTGGGGATCAGTCCACCCATTTGCATTTCTTTTACACATTTCAAATTTTGCACTTAAAAAATCACTACAATGTCAGTTATTGCAATTTTGTGTTATGCATAATAATATTTTGATGACTAAAATAGTCTGCCCATGCCGGTTTTGATGAACCATGTCTCATCTCAGCATGATGTTGCACGTGTGTGTGGATTTTTGTGATTTATTCAAAAGATATAACAGTTATCAATATGAAATTTGATATGCAAACATCTAATATATTACCCCCTGAATCTCCTCTTTTTGACATTTTCTGGGGATCTAAAAACACAATGTAGGTTGCAACTCTTGTTCCCACGGTCGGACCTTTATGAGAGTTACAGCTTTTTAATGAAACTTAAACAATTACTTAGCGACTTATGATACCTGAGAAAATTAACACAGAATGATTCTTAATGTAAATCTATAACAAAAGAATTACAGCATATTTTAACTTCAATGGCACAGTATTTTTCATTCCTTCAAACTGAACAATTGTGATCTCCCCATCTGCTTTCTTTGGTTACCCTCCCAGCCCATCAGCATTCTTACATAGCCAAAGGCTCGGCTTAATGGATGCTGAAGCAATCTTATCTCTCTAGCCAGATGGGTCTCTAGCATCATGTGACAGTCTTGATTGCAAGCCATCCCCCCAGTCAGACCAGCGGAGGACCACACAATTTCTTGAATTTTTGGGATTTTACACAGTTCAACCCATTAAGAGCTGCCTTTATGTACCCAGATGCCATGAGTCCACCCCAATAATCAGTCCTACACAAGTTGGCTCTTCAAAAGAGATTTTTAGACAGTGGGGAAAGGCACAGGTCACCATTTAGATCTGTTGGGGTAAGTGAACAGAAACTGATGTGTTCAAATGCTGCTATTCCTTTTTCAAATTAGGCCTTTTAATATATCACATCATGGCCTCAAAGTCCATTCTACATTATGATACATATTTCACATGAATCTGGCAATGAAGATGGGTTTTCCCATGTGTTCATTGTTCTTAAATTGCAAATGCACTTCTTTCCATGTTAACTGTTTATGTGTTTTCAGAGTTCCCTTGATTCTTTGGTCTTTGTGTCAGCAAGAACATACTTACAACATGCCATTGCCTATAGTGGAAGGTAGGCCTCTGGTTTTGAGCTTTGACAATTGCATGCAAGTCCCATTTTGTACTCTTAATTTTCAATGCACACAGCATTTTCATGTGTGACATTTGCGCATGAAATGCTGCCTTTTGTCTATCAGTCAAAAATGTGCTTTTCCATTTCCCTTCTGCAGCCTGGTTTCATTTTTATCATATTTCTTGCTTCAACTGCAGAAGTATATACATTTAGGCACATTAGCAGTGTTGACATTTTTTATGCCGTCTTTTCAGTCTGCCAGTGCACCTTCCCATGACAAGAAGGTATTTCTGCCCATTTTGGATCTAACCTGGCATTTCAGTTCATTTCATCCTGGCGCTGCCATAAAAGCCCACAGCAGCCAGCATGGAAATGTATGGGCTCAGTGAGCATGAACATGTTTTTTATATTGGCATCTATTGTGGGGATAGGCATGAAAATGCATTGGGAAATATTAATGTGCACTGTATGTGATTTGTATTTATTGGATTTTTTCATGAGGTACCCAACAAAACCAATTGCAAATTGACTGGGGTTTTACCCAATTTTTCAGGGAACAATAATGCACCATTTTAACACATTATTCAAAATAATCTCCCTTTTGCTGGTTCGGGCTCCCTCGCTGCACTGTTGCAGACTTGTGGCAAATATTCACTAGGTGCTACTGGTGGCTTCTAAATTTGGGTGCCAGAGGCCAATCACTGCCCCCTTGTTTCTACAGTAGGAGAAAGATTTAAGTTTGGATTTAAAAAAATACATCTTTCAACTAGTGCAATGCATGCATATCCTGCAGGAGCATGATCATCATGGACATCGCACAAGCATTATGGTCCAGGTCAGCCTGGAGCGTGGCATGCCCCATGCTTTGTTGAGGAGCTTAGCCTTGCATGGGGGGTCCTCATCATGGCTCACAGGGGGCTCCCAAAATTTTGTGTTACACCACTGATCTCTCTTATGAGGTGGCATAAAATGCATGAATAACGGTTATATGTGCACCTTTTATGCATGAATCTTGTACAATACCATATGGAACATGAGATTTAGGAAGGACAACCTACTATCCAATGCTAACTCAACAGCCCAGAGAAGAACAGTTGGTACTCAATTTTCCAAACAATAGTAGGAAGCACTTACCTCATTAACTTACCGTTTATCCATTGCTTCTATCATCACTGAAGCCCTTAGTCCCTAAAGTACAGAGAACGAGATAGCTCGTCCTCTGCAGTCAGTTTCCAGAGTTGAGGATCAGATACCTTGTCTTTGGCATTGCTTACCTCTCGACCCCCTTGCTGCAGCACTGGTGTCCCCAACCCCGAGGCTGTGAAGGGGAGATCTTCCCTTCTGTACCTGGTGGTCAGGGTGCAGCCATAATGTCATTGGTGCATGCTTTGTGTACCTACGTCATTAGGAAATGAAATGTACACACTGAAGCCAAATGGATTCAGCGTGTACATTTCGCAGACACGCTTTTGCGTGCTGCAAGGGCATTAGTTGCCTGATTTCCTTAAGTGAGAGCTCGTTGGAAAGGGCTCTGTTTCTGTTGATGATGGTTGAGTAGCCTGTTGTGAGTTATTTTATTTTTTTGTGATGACTTGCTTTTACTTGATCCGTAGCTATTTTCAGTTTAATTTTATTTGTTTGCATTGATTGATGGTTTCCCTTATTCTCGACTCTCTCTTTTCTTGTTTGCTCCGATGTTGAGATTTTAGAAAATGGGGCTTGATCTGTCTCATCTATCGTTCCTGAATGTATAGTCTGGTTATCTAAAGTTCTCTTATTCACTTGTTCATTTTTGTCTTGATGGTTCTTCATTTGGTTAGTGTCTCATGGCATTGGTAAATCTCTCTCCCAGTGATTATCTTGGTTTCTGGTGTTTCCCTGCTGTATATTTGTTATCATCTCAACGAGGGCTGTTGTCATTAGCACTTTATCGGCTCAGTAATTTCTCACAATATCAAATAATCGAGTTTGCCATTGGCTTGTGGCTTCGGCTTCAGTATCCAGTCCAGTTTGGATCTTATTTGCAAACGTTTCCAAAAAGATCTGTTTGTGTGGATTAAGGCGAGCAATGCTGCCTGATCTCTCATTGTATCCTTAATTGTTTCATAGAGTTTTAGAAAAGGAGTTAGAGCATGGTTCGATGCTGACATCAATATGTTTTGCAGTTCTGCCATGGTAGCCGGTATAACTGTGCATTGTCCCTCTCCCTGTGTATCGCATTGGCATTTGTTATGTGTATTGTTAGACTGATCTCTTTCCACTGTTGCCCCCGTGTTCTGTATATCAGAATGATCTTTTTCAGATTTAATAGGTCCAATAGGTTCAACTTCTACTTGTGACTTACATTTAGTTGTTGTAGAGTCTACTACTTCATGCCTCGGTGTAGATGTCCCATTCGATTCTCTCAAGTCTATTTATTTTCTCATGGTTGGTCATTAGTGATTCTATCTGTGTAATATCCAACGACAGGTGTGGCAATCGCCGATTTTCTATTCTTCATGTAGTTGGAGTATTGATTGTGGTCGTACTCATTTGCCGAAATTTTGTTGCCAGAGTCGCTTCGCTTGAATTGCTCTGTTTTGTATTGTTAATGGTGTAACTGTGTTGTCTATTGGCCAGTGTTTCTTTTCTTTCTCGATTGTCCTGCTTTCGTCATTTGTCAGGGTTAGCGTAGCTTCTTGATTGTAGTCATTAGTTATTCTCGGATTGTCTGTTTTTTCTTTTTGTCGCCATGTGTCCAAGGGGCCTTTATTTCCGGAATACGTGGTTCCTTTTGCTGGGGCCTTCTCGATATTTATTTCTTCTTGCCTTGTCTGGGCTCGGGAAGGCACCGCAATATTTAGTTTTTGTCCATATGTAGGGCAGCACTCCGTAGTGTTCTGAGGATCTGAATCAAGTGGGTTGTAAGGCAGTTCGTTATAGCCCTTTTCCTCTGGCTGTATAAATACATCCGGCAACACCCCCCTTCAATGTTTGAATCTTCTATGTGTGGCTCGCTTGGACGCTACGCTTGTTCACTTACCTTCAAGGCAGCGTGTAGATCTTTTCTCGGTTTTATAGCCGAGTGTGTCAGCTTGCATGGGGAAAGGAGCGGCTTTAGCAAAGAGGGGGCTTCGGGCAATGTAACAACTTTCATCACCGGGAGTTTCTTAATCTGTTGTCTCGTTTGTGGGCCTATTGAGGCTACCATTGTGTCTCTGCCTTGTGCTTTCACCAGCAATTTACTGGTGTTAGTTTAGTTCGTTTTCGCCAGCTGAGTCTTTTGGCTGCACGCCCAGGGATGTTGTTGCCTCCACCAAGCCTCCCAAAGACTCCTCAAGGCTCAGCTGACTCTGCGCTGCTCTGTGGGTCAGCTGTGTTTTTGAGGGATAAGCCCCGCCTCTCTTCAACAAAGTAGGACAACAGACTGCTCGTAGCTCGCAGAAATTTGGAAAATTAAACGCAAACCTCTCAGCCTCCTCTCAGACTCCTCAAGACTCTGTTGACTCTGTTCCGTGGGTCAGCTGTGTTTTTAAGGGATAGGCCTTGCCTCTCTTCAACGAAGCAGGACACCAGACTGACGCAGCTCGTAGCTCGCAGACATTTGGAAAATTAGACGCACTCCTCTCAGCCTCCTCTCAGACTCCTCAAGACTTAGCTGACTCTGCCGTTTTCCTCTTCGCAGTGCTCTTCTTTGATCGATGATTTCCCTGACTGTGGAAGTCCTGTGAAGATGAAACTTGCTGTGGGCACCTTAAAGGCTTGGCAGAAGAGAGGAAGACCCCTGGGACCCTTTGATGACTTTCTGGTGGCAATGGGTGCATAGGTCACTTTTGGTGTTGGTTTCTGAATATCACGGTTTGCCACCTTTTTGTTTTTCAGGGCTGCAGCCTCAGCATGGACCTCTGGACAGCTTCTGGTCACGTGGACTCGACCACTAGAGTGGACCTCGGACCCTCACCAAGTCTGGACCCTCGGGACATCTTCGTTAACTTCTGGTGGTGGGAAACCCACTGACAGACCTTCCTCTGCACTCAGCGACTCTGGACTCTCTGAGATGGGAAATAGTGTTCATTAATGATGCCAAGGATGTCCCTTGAAATGTTCTTAGGTGGTTTGGAACTTTTGCTGCTCCGGGTGTCCAGCAGCACTATGGGCGGAAGACCAATGGACTTCTTAGACACAAGATGTCCGGGCACTCCTCTTCAGGATTCACGAAGACCCCTTCTCCGAACGGCAGGCACACAGGACCAACTTCCAGGGTACTTCTGAATAAGAATAGCAGGTTGCACAATGGCCCCTCGTAGCTCGGGGGTGGAGGACTTCTTTGCAGGTCCTCTCTGGATCAGTCCTTGAAGAACCCGGCAGCTTTTGGTTTACACAAAGAAAATGCAGTAAGACACTTCTTCTCCAATTGGGCTTCAAGGAATAGCTTCTTCTTGCTTCAGCTTCGACTTCAGCTCCTGAACAAATTAGTAAGTGCAAGGTCCTCAGATATACACATCTGCTCCCCATTCACTCTGGCTGAGCCAGGCTCAGTCAGCCAATCATGCAGAAGGGCATTCATGCAGGCAGGCAGTCAATCAGGCTCACAGGCATTCAGGACATTGACTCCACCCAGACACCCATTACTAAGAATGCGGATTGGGATAAGTACCCAACCTTTCAGCACATTACACTGCATTCATGTCAGTTTCAGTCAGGGCTGACTCAGTCGTTGTGTCACACACACAGAAACCAGACACCTATAACACAGAATGTGAGTTCACTTCAGACTCCATTCATACAGGTCCCCACTAGGGTGAACCCACAGCACACATCCTCTGGGAAGGCTCCAGACAGTCTGAAAGGCAGCAGCCCCAGAGCCATAAATGGTATTTCAACCCAACAGCCACTCAGGAGGAAGGGACAGAGTCAAGGCTTCCCAGGACTTTGGGAAATGAGGTAAAGGGCAATATAAACCGCCACAGGGGCCATTGTGCCTTCCTGCAGGAATCCATTGATTCCTATTGGAGGGACTGTGCGTCCCAAAATGGAGAACACTCAGAGCCCCTGCCAAGTCAGCATGTAGCTGCCACCAGCCCATACCCTGCTCTGTGGTAAACACACAGGTGCCCAAAAACACACATATGTAGTAGAAAAGTGTACCCCCACCCATCGGTGCCATAAGGGTGTACCATGTGTGTTGTTGACCAAAAGATAAAATGAAGAGCTGCACTGCCAGGGTGGATCTCAGCGGCAGAAAACATAGAGATAATACACACAGAGAAGTGGTAGGGTAAGGACTAGAGACAGGCGCCCAAGACTGGTGGCGGCACTCCCAGCCCTGCTAGAGCTGTGGCTGGGCCGCATTATAGCTTTTCCCTCCATGGGGGATAGGGACCCCACCAGGACTCCCCGGGACCACCACTGGGCTTGGGGACAGGCGATCTGCATGGAAGACAGGCGCCAAAGGCCAGGGGCAGCAACCCCAGGTGCAGTGGCGGCTGGTGACTTTGAAAGGTGGTGGGGCGCAAATTTAGCAG
Organism: Ambystoma mexicanum; assembly: GCF_040938575.1. Taxonomy (NCBI): domain Eukaryota; kingdom Metazoa; phylum Chordata; class Amphibia; order Caudata; family Ambystomatidae; genus Ambystoma; species Ambystoma mexicanum. Next base: position 137,783,524 of record NC_090928.1, read on the forward strand.
GACGAATTTGAAAGCGAGCCCGACCGACATGATGGAGGGTGCAGGGGTTTCCCCCCACAAAAAAAGTTTGAAAAATGGCCTCCAAAAGGTGCAAATTTACTGTGCAAACCCACATAAACATGACCTACGAAGCTGATCTGTGAGGTCCCTTTAAATAAAGAAACTCCTAATTGCATGCTGCTGAAATTCAAGCAAGGAGAAGTGAAGGGGAAAACCTAGCACACAGGCTCAGACTGGCCAATAGGGCAAAGCCTGAACCAAAAACACAAAATGCTAGTGTGGGCCAGTTTTTTGCTCAAAGCGGGCGCCAGTTTGTAAGTTACTACACCATGCAGACAGTAGTTTTGACCAGTCTTACCGGATAGTGTAAAATACACAATTTGCATCACGTTTTATCAAAAGCCTCCCTCTTGGGTACTGCTCTAACATTCTGTCACAAAAGGAATTAATTGCCATTTACAACTGTGGGACACTTTTCATTGGTGCCCGAGACACTATTATGCTCAGTCCGACCCTGTTGGCACATCTGAGGCCAATGAGAGTTGCCGAAATTGTACGAGAGAGTCTGCAGGAACTGGAGGGAAGTGGGGTCCCCGGTGCTCACATTGCCTGACTCACTATACTGGGAATGTATCGCAATCTGAACCAGATAAGAGCACAATCCATAAGCAAAGCCGCACTGGTGGAGGCAACAGGTGAAATTTACAGGTGTGCCTCATGGCTGCTTTCCAACACCTTGGTTTATAGAAACAGGTATTCGTTCCTTTCACTACTGTGAGCTAAGTATGGGAAGGGGTCCCCCCTCGCCAGCTGATGCATTAGCAGATGTCACAGTAGAGAGCCAGCGAGAGCCCGATGGGTAGATGGCAGGCTCAAGGGCCGTTAGAGGATGTACTTTCCAGAGACAGCACTGGGCCTGCCATCTACCTGGGTCCAGGCTTAGTGACCTCCCATCCCATGTGGTGGCCTAGCACAAAGGACTCCACCCCCCCCCCCTCCATGGCCATGTTGTCACTGGAGGGAATGGGGGAGGCGAGAGCGTTGGAAACTATTCTGAGCTGCTGAGTGCACAGACAGGCAGGGAATGGAGGCGGCCCGACCTTACGTGCCTGCATTGGTTGGCCTTCCATTTTGAGACTCCCTTTCATCGCTTGCATTCTTTCTTTCTTCATTATATGCCTTCTACCTATCTTGATCTTGTTGCCTCCCTCACACCCCAGCCTGCCTCTGCAGTCACTCTCCCTGCATCCAACTGTACCTTCACACCTTCAGTTTCTGTATCGCTTCCCTGTTTACAGATGTCCCCTTTCTCCTCTGAATCACTTTCTTTTTCTTGCACAGGCTGCGAAAATTTAACACTTAATCCGGAAGTAAAAAGAGCCAAGAGCGGACTCTTATGGGTGTCAGCATGATTGATTGGACGAGCATTCGCCCTTCACCCCACCCACACTGAAATGTCATTGGCTGCCAAACAGCCAATGACATTTCTGTTGCTATGTGCCCTTGTCTGTAAGCAGAACTGAAAAGATCAGAAGATCCACTGCGCTGTTTGCGCACATGATATTAATGCTGGTGGGGCCACCCCTCTATCACCCTGCTGGCCTCCTAATTGATGGGGTTACGTAGAGTGCGTGGAGCTACGAGCTCCACGCACTTTACTGCAGAATAAATCTGCTTAAAACGGGACGCGCCCCTGTGGCAGCCAGCCCATGAAGATGCAGGCAAGGCAACAACACGCACTCACGAATATATATTTCAGAATAAAATTTCAGTGGCAGAATATATATTTGTTTTGCTCACAGTCACGAAATGCAGCAGAACAGATTCAGATCAGAACTTCTGAATCTGTTCTGCCGCACAGTGCACACAGACAACTTAATTGAACACTCTTCTCTACATGGATGGGGGCGGTGCCCCCCATGCCCTATGAAAGCGACCGCACTGCCCAGTTGTCCTGGAGCTCTGGTTGTGCTGAGTTACAGCTTTTCCCTCGGGGGAGTGAGGAGGATCCTGCTGGGTCTCCCTGGGCATGCCGCTCGGCTTGGGGATGGTCGACCCACATTGGAGACAAGCGCCCAAGGTGAGGGGCAGCACCTCCAGCTGTCCTGGAACTCTGGCCATGCTGCATTAAAGCTTTTCCCTCCAGGGAAGGAAGGGGACCCTGCCGGGCTCCCAAGCGACCACCGCTGGGCTTGGAACGATCAACCCACATGGGAGACAAGCGCCCAATCCAGGCAAATCACCCCCAGCCATCCTAGAGCTCTGGCTGGGTTGCATTACAGCTTTTCCCACCAGTGAGGGATGAGGACCCTGCTGGCGCCATCTAGGACTGCCGCTGGACTTGGAAATGATTGACCCACATTGGAGACAGGCAGCCATGGCCAGGGACATCACCTTGACCGTCTTGTAGCTCTAGCTTTGCTGCTTTGCAGCGTTACAGCTTTTTCCTCCTGGGAGGTACGGGGACCCTGCCAGGCTCCCTGGGACCGCTGCTGGACTTGTGGATGGTCAACTCGCATTGTAGACAGGCACCCAAAGCTGTGGGCACCACTCCTGGCCATCCTGGAGCTCTTGCCGTGCCATGTTACAGCTTTTCCTTCCAGGGTGGGATGGTGAACCTGCCAAAGCTCCCTAGGAATGCCGCTGGACTTGGCGAGGATCAACCCACATGGGAGACAGGCACCCAAGGCCACAGGACATCACCCTCAACCATCCTGGAGCTCTGGCCTGGCTGCATTACATGTTTTGCATTCAGGGAGAGATGGGGACCCTGCAGGGGATCCCTGGGACTGCCGCTGGACTTATGGATGGTCAACACACTTTGGAGACAGGCACCCATTGCTGGGGGCAGAACCCCTGGCCATCCTGGAGCTCTGGCTGGGCTGTGTTACAGCTTTTCCATCCAGGGAGGGATAGGGAGACTGCTGGGGCTCCCTGGGACCATGGCCCGACCCACATTGGACACAGGTGGCCAAGACCGGGGGCCGAACCCCAGCCATCCTGGAGCTCTGGCAGGACTGTGTTACAGCTTTTCCCACCAGGGAGAGATGGGGACCCTGCTGAAGCTCCCTAGGAGCGTGGCTGGGCTTGTGGATGGTTGATCCACATTGGAGACAGGCGCCCATGGTCGTGGGCAGCAGCCCCGGTCATTCTGGTGCTCTTGCCATGTTGCGTTACAGCATTTTCTTCCAGGGAGGGATATGGACCTAGCAGGGGTTCCCCGGGACCGCCACTGGGCTTGGGCATGCTTAACTCACATGGGAGACAGGCGCCCAATGCCAGGGGCAGCACCTAAGCCGTCCTAGAGCTCTGGCTGGGCTGTGTTACAGCTTTTCCCTCCGGGGAGGGATGGAGATCCTGCCAGTGGTCTCTGGGACCGTATCTGGACTAGGGGATGGTCAACCCACATTGGATACAGGGATTCAAGGCCAGGAACATCACCTCCAGCCATATTAAAGCTCTGGCTGGGCTGTGTTATAGCTTTTCCTTCTCGGGAGGGATGGGGGCCCTGCCAGGGCTCCCTGGCACCGCCAATGGACTTGTCAATGGTTGACCGACATAGTAGACAGGTGCCCAAGGCCGGAAGCAGCACCCCGGCTGTCCTGGAGTTCTGGCTGTGCTGCGTTACAGCTTTTCCCTCTGGGGAGGGATGGGGACCCTGCTAGGGCTCCTTGCTCCCTGGGACCCGTCCTGGACTTGTGGATGGTCAACCCATATTGGAGACAGGCGCTATAGGCTGGAGAAATAACCCCCAGCTGCCTAGAGCTCTGGCTGGGTTGCGTTACATATTTGCCCTCTGGGGAGGAATGTGGACCCTGCCAGGATCCCTGGCACTGCCACTGGACCTGTGGATCGTTGACACACATAGGAGACAGGTGCCCAAGGCCGGAGGCAGCACCCTCTGGCCCTACTGGTGCTCCGGCAGCACTGTGTTAAAGCTTTTCCCTCTGGGGAGGGATGTGTAGCTAGCTGGGGCTCCCTGGGACTGCCCTGGGCTTGGGGATGGTCAACCCACATGGGAGACTGGGGCCCAAGGCCGTGGAAATCATCCACAGCTGTCCTAGAGCTCTGGCTGGGCTGTGTTACAGATTTTCCCTCAGGAGAAGGATGGGGACCCTGCCAAGGCTCCCTGGGACTGGACCTGGACTTGTGGATGGTCAACCCACATTGGAGACAGGCGCTCAGGGCCGGGGACATTAGCTCAAGCCATCCTAGAGCTCTGGCTGGTCTGCGTTACAGCTTTTCTCTCGGGGGAGTGATGGGGGCCCGGCTGGGGCTCCCTGGCACCGCCGTTGGACTTGCAGATGGTCGACCCTCATAGGAGACTGGCACCTAAGGCTGGAGGCAGCATCCTGGTCCGCCCTGGAGCGCTGGCTGCACTGCGGTACAGCTTTCCATCCAGGGAGGGATGTCTACCTAGCCGGGGCTCCCTGGAACGGCCGCTGGGCTTGGGGATGGTAAACCCACATGGGAGTCAGGTGTCCGAGGCTGGGGACATCATCCACAGCAGCTCTAGAGCTCTGGCTGGTTTGCATTACAGGTTTTCCCTAAGGGGAGACATGGGGACCATGCCAGGGGTCCCTGGGACCAGACCTGGACTTGTTGATGGTCAACCCATATTGGAGACTGGCGCTCAAGGCTGGGGACATCACCCACAGCCATCCTAGAGCTCTGGCCAGGCTGCGTTACAGATTTGCCCTCTGGGGAGGGATGGGGACCCTGCCGCGGCTCCCTGGCACCGGCGCTGTACTTGTGAATGGTCGACCTACATAGGAGACAGCTGCCCAAGGACGGAGGCAGCACCCCGGCCGGAGGCAGCATCCCCGGCCCTCCTGGAGCTCTAGCTGCACTGCGTTACAGTTTTCCCTCCAGGGAGTGATGTGTACTTAGCCGGGGCTTTCTGGGTCCACTGCTGGGCTTGGCGATGGTCAACCCACATGGGAGACGGGTGCCCAATGACAGGGGCAGCACCCCTGGCCGTCGTGGACCTCTGGCTGGGCTGCGTTTCAGTTTTTCACTCCAATGAGGGATGGGACCCTGCTGGGGATTTCTGGGACTTCAGCTGGATTTGAGGATGATCGACACACATCGGAGACAGGCACCCATAGCCGTTGGCATCACCCCAACCATACTGGAGCTCTGGCTGCGCTGCATTACAGCTTTTCCCTCCAGGGAGAGATGGGGAACCTGCTGGGGATCCCTGGGACCGTGGCTGAACTTGTGGACGGTCAACCCGCATTGTAGACAGGTGCCCAAGGCCGGGCACATCACCCCCAGATGTCCTAGAGCTGTGATTAGGCTGTCTTACAGCTGTTTCCTTTGGGGAGGGACATGGACCCTGCCGGGTTGCCCCATGACTACAGCTGACCTGGGGGGCGCTCGACCCACATGCGAGGCCCAAGGTGGGGGCAGCACTCCCGGAAGACCTATAGTTCTGGTTGGGATGCATTATAGCTTCTCCCTCCAGGGAGGGATTGGAACCCTGCCGGAACTCCCTGGGACCACCACTGAGCTTGGGGAGAGTTGACCCACATGGGAGACAGGGGCCCAAGACAGGGGGTTGTCACCCGACCATCCTGGATCTCTGGCCTGGCTGCATTACAGGTTTTCCCTCAGGGAGGGATGGGCACCCTGCCAGGGCTCCCTGGGAAGCCAGTGGACTTGGGGATGATCGACCAACATGGGAGGCAGGCGCCTACAGCCGTCCTAGAGCTCTGGCTGGGCTGCGTTACAGCTTTTCCCTCTGAGCAGAAATGGGGACACTGCCGGGGCTCCCTGTGACCGCCGCTGGACCTGTGGACGGTCGACCCACATTGGAGATAGGTGCTCAAGGCCAGGCTTTCCCTCTGTGGAGGGATGTGGACCTTGCTGGGGCTCCCTGGGACCACAGATGGGCTTGGGGACTGTCAACCCAAATGGGAGACAGACGTCCAAGGTCGGGGGAAGCACCCCCAGCTCTCCTGGACCTCTGCTGGGCTGCATTATAGGTTTTTCTTCCAGGAAGGAATGGGGGTTGGCTGGGGACAGTACCCCTGACCGTCCTGGAGCTCTGGCTGCGCTGCGTTACAGCTTTTTCCTCCAGGTAGGGATGGGGACCCTGCCGCGGCTCCTTGCGATCGGCGCTGTACTTGTGGATGGTTCACCTACATAGGAGACAGGTGTCCAAGGACGGAGGCAGCACCCCTGGCCGGAGGCAGCATCCCCGGCCCTCCTGGAGCTCTAGCTGCACTGTGTTACAGTTTTCCCTCCAGGGAGTGATGTGTACTTAGCCGGGGCTCTCTGGGTCCGCCGCTGGGCTTAGCGATGGTCAACCCACATGGGAGACGGGTGCCCAAGGACAGGGGCAGCATCCCTGGCCGTCCTGGACCTCTGGCTGGGCTGCGTTTCAGTTTTTCCCTCTAGTGAGGAAAGTTCCAAACTGCCTAAGAACATTTGAAAGGACATCCTTGAAGTCACCACTGACCACTTTTTCCCGCCGGAGAGAGCCCAGGGTTGTAGGGTGATGTGGGTTATGTGATCCTTGGCAATCCTTGTCTTATGTCGATAATGATGTTCACTCTCTTTTGATCAATTTTCAATTAAATGAGATTTAATTACATAAGAGAGCGTTCAGTCAATATTTTCTATCAGGCCGATGCATTTCGGACATTATAACCTTCGTCAGGGCCTTGTCCAATAGGTCGAATCACCAATCATTAATGCATTGGCGTATGTAGATAGACAAAAGCAAGAAGATATACAATGGGTTAAGAAACAGCCATATACGATTGGTTAGGCACAACATTTTGATGATCACCAGGGTACCCACAAGACATAAATAAAACATGTAAGAAAACATATAGGAGAAATCATGAGTTAACATGTCAAATAATAACTTCATTCCGCTGTTAGTGGTTAGAATATTATGATATGATATGATATGATATGGCATTTGTAACGCGCCTATACACAGGTGTTTCAAGGCGCGACGAGGCAGGGAGGGGAGGAACAATGGGAGACAGACAACGATCCTACTAGGCCAGGTGTCATTCAGATCGCGCAAGTGCAGGGGTGGGGGAGGGGGAAAAGTGCAAGGGGAAGGGGAGGGGGGGAAGTGCAGTACAAGGTAAGTGGCGTAAAGTAGTAAATAAATAGGGCCAGCTGGTGGCAAGTGCAAGGTAAGTGCAGAACAGTGCTGGAAAAGGGGGGGGGGATGTAGGGATACAGAGACAGTCCCGCAGTGCAGAGGGGTACCAGGGCATCAGTGGCTGGGCCCAGGACCGAGGCCGTTAAGAGTGGTCCAGTTGCAGAATCAGTGCAGTTTCAGTGAAGAATATTAGCTGTTCAGCAGGGGAGAGGGAGAGAGAAAGCAGAAGCAAAGAGGAAGGTTTTGAGGTGCTTCCGGAACCGGAGATGGTTCTCCTCAAGTTTCAGGGAGGCAGGAAGGCTGTTCCAGAGGGAGGCCCCTGCCGCGGAGAGAGATCTACCCCCAGCTCGTTGCTTCGAGAAGCGGCTGACCCTGAGGGAATTGGAGGCGGATGAGCGAAGGGCTCAGGAAGGAAGATATTTGGGAAGAGAGAGTTGAAGGTATTTAAGACCAAGGCCCCAGAAGGCCTTGTGGACAATGCAGAGGGTTTTGAACTTTATCCTCGCAGCCACTGGGAGCCAGTGTAGAGATTTCAGTCCTGGAGAGATACGGTCCCTGGGCTTGAGGCCAAGGACAAGTCTCGCAGTTCTGTTCTGGATGAGTTGCAGAGGGCGGAGAGTGGAGGCAGGCAGATTAAGATAGAGGCTGTTACAGTAATCCAGCTTCGAGAGAACCAGGGCTCGGGAGACAGTGAGCTTCTGGGGGAAGGAGAGGAAGGGAAGAATACCTCTGAGGAGGTGCAGCTGGTAGTGTGACTTCTTAGCGACGTCAGAAATATGAGGAGAGAAGGAGAGTGTGGAGTCGAAGATGACCCCAAGGTTTTTTGCATTGCAGGTAGGAGCAGGGAGGGGGCCAAGGGAGGCAGGCCAGAGAGCTGCAGGGAAGGAGGGAGTGGGTGTACCGATGAGTAGAATCTCAGTCTTACTGGCATTAAGGCAGAGGTCATTGGCGGCACACCATTCCTGGATAGCAGACAGACAGTCACAGATGAGGGAAGGAGAGGGGGAGGCTGAGGGTAGCCTGAAAATGAGCTGGGTATTCATTCAATGTGTACTCTGTGCTCCGTGCTTTCACTTGCTCATTGTATTCCATTTTGTATTTCCGTGCTATGAAAGCTCCTAATTGATAAACATGCTGGAAAGTTGTTGTACAAACTGAACGGGTTGAACTGTTCAGCAGCAAACTAAAGGTGAATAGCTCTACTAACCTGTTGCCTGGCGTTGTAAGGTGTCCACCTTGCATTATTTTGTTAATCCATAATTGTGCCGTTAGTGTGTTGAGTTAAAGGACAGCTTATCTCTCGCTTAATATTGTGTTCTTTTTAAATGATGCGATAGGTATACTAAAGTGCTATGTTTCATTCATTTTCCGTTCTCACATTTAAAAGTTATCGGCACAATAGTGAATAGGTAGGTGCATCGTAGGACTAACTGTAGTGATCAGTGTGTTGAATAGTGCTTAAAGCGCACAGAATGTAGGATACTACCTTGGTCGATGGACGCCGTACGCGTTCTTATATGGTACAGTTTGTTCTAAGAACATGTGTTGTTGCCTGGGTGTTTTGGTGGTTTCCTGGTGGAAAATGTCTGAACATTTTGTTTTTTTCCCTACATTTTGGACTTTGCCAGGCCCTGTGGGTAATACATCGTCACGCGATTCACGCAAGTGAGACCTTGTAGGCTTCCCAGAGGTATCTTCTTTTCAGAAATGCATGCGGTTCCCTGTTTTCCTTGGTGGATGCGATTTCCCCATTCCCAAATCTGTAGTTTGTCCACAAGTCCAAATACAGTAAAAATATGATCTTCCTAGGGCCGTTGGTGTACGAGCGGTTTAGCCTTTTCTCTTTGTGCCCACGTCAGTGCACCCACACATGTGAGGTATCGTTTTCGTGGGGACACCTATGGGAACATGGGAAAATCAGGATATGTATAGTTGCCAGCGTGTTCCGGTGGTTCCCTGGTGGCAAATATCTCAAATTTGTGTTTTTTCCATACGTTTTTGAAATTGCCAGGCTTGGTGGGTAATACATTTTAGGGTGATTCATGCAAGTCAGACCTCTTTGGATTCCCATGGGTGTCTTCTTTTCAGAAATGCATCGGGTTACCTGTTTTCCTTGGTGGCTGCAACACCCCAGGCCCAAATCTGTGGGGTGTCCATAAAACCAAATATAGTACACATGTCTTCTTCTCAATGCCTTTGGTGTGCTCGTCGTTTAGCCTTTTCCCTTTGCGGCCAAGTAAGTGCACCCACACATGTGCAGTACCGTTTTCGTCGGGACACCTGTGGGAATATGGGAAGGTAGGACATGTGTTGTTGCCCGGGTGTTTTTGGTGGTTTCCTGGTGGCAAATATCTGACAATTGTGTTTTTTCCCTACATTTTGGACTTTACCAGGTATTGTGGGTAGTATATTCTAGGGCGATTTACGCAAGTCAGACCTCTTTGGATTCCTACTAGTGTCTTCTTTTCAGAAATGCATGGGGTTCCCTGGTTTCATTGCTGCCTGCGATGCCCCAAGCCAAAACCTGTGGGTTGTCTATAAGACAAAATACAGTATAAATGTGCTCTTCTCAGGGCGTTTGATGTAACAGTGGTTTAACCTTATCCCTTTGTGCCCAGGTCAGGGCCAGGTCAGGGCACCCACACATGCAAGGTACCATTTTCATCAGGGCACCTGTGGGAACATGGGAAGGTAGGACATGTGTTGGTGCCTGGGTGTTTCAATGGTTTCCTGGTGGTAAATGTCGCTAAATTGTGTTTTTTCCCTACATTTTGGACTTTACCAGGCCTTGTGGGTAATACATTCTAGTGTGATTCAAGCAAGTCGGACCTCTTTGGATTCCTGCGCGTGTCTTCTTTTCAGAAATGCATGGGGTTCCCTGTTTTCCTTGGTGGCTGCGACACCCCAGACCCAAATCTGTGGTTTGTCAATAAGATCAAATAGAGTAAAAATGTGGTCTTCCGTGGACCTTTGGTGTACTAGTGGTTTAGCCTTTTCCCTTTGCGCCCGAGTCAGTGTACGCACAAATGTGAGGTACCATTTTCGTCGGGACACCTGTGGGAACATGGGATAGTAGGACATGTGTAGTTGCTTGCATATTTCATTGGTTTCCTGGTGGCAAATCTCTCAAAACTGTGTTTTCCCCCCAACATTTTAGAATTTGCCGAACCTGGTGGATAATACATTCTAGGATGATTCATACAAGTGAAACCTCTTTGGATTCCCATGTGTGTCTTCTCTTCAGAAATGCTTGGGCATCCCTGTTTTCCTTGGTGGCTGCAACACCCCAGGCCCAAATCTGTGGGTGTCAGTAAAACCAAATAGAGTAAAAATGTTGTCTTTCCTGGACCTTTGGTGTACTAGTGGTTTAGTCTTTTGCCTTTGCGCCCAGGTCAGTGCACCCACACATATGAGGTACCATTTCTGTCGAGACACCTGTGGGAATGTGGGAGGATATGCTATGTGGTTTTGACGGTGTGTTTCAGTGGTTTTCTGTTGCTGAATGTCTCAAAATTATGCATTTTTCCTTACATTTTGGAATTTTTCTGGGCCTTGTGGGTAATACATTCTAGGTTGATTCATGCAAGGCAGGCCTCTTTGGATTCCCACGGGTGTCTTCTTTTCAGAAATTCATGGGCATCCCTGTTTTCATTGGTGGCTGTGACACCTCAGGCCCAAATCTGTGGGTTGTCAGTAAGACCAAATAGAGTCACAATGTTGTCTTCCCTGGACCTTTGGTGTACTAGTGGTTTAGTCTTTTCCCTTTGCGCCCACACATGTTAGGTACAGTTCTTGTCGTGACACCTGTGGGAACGTGGGATAGTATGCCTGGCGGTGTTGACGGTGTGTGTCAGTGGTTTTCTGTTTGCAAGTGTCTCAAAATAATGCATTTTTCCTCACATTTTGGATTTTGCTGGGCCTTGTGGGTAATACATTCTAGGGCGATTCACGCAAGTCAGACCTCTTTGAATTCCCATGGGTCTCTTCTTTTCAGAAATGCATGGAGTCCCCTGTTTTCCCTTGTAAATGCGACACCCAAGTCCCAAATCTGGGGGTTGTCCACAAGACTAAATACAGTAAAAGTTTCTTCCCAGGGCCTTTGGTGTACCAGCGCTTTAACCTTTCCCCTTTGTGCCCAGGTTAGTGCACCCACGCATGTGAGGTACCGTTTTGGTTGTGACAACTGTGGGAACGTGGGAAGGTAGGACATTTGTTGTTGGCGGCGTGTTTCAGTGCTTTTCTGGTGGCAAATATGTCATAATTTAGTTTTTTCTCTACATTTTGGACTTTGCCGGGACTTGTGGGTAATACATTGTTACGCGATTCACCTAAGTGAGACCTTGTTGGATTCTCACTGGTGTCTTCTTTTCAGAAATGCATGGGGTTACATGTTTTCTTTGATGGCTGCAACACCCCAGGCCCACTGTTAAGATTTAGATTACAGAATTATTGTGGTTACTGAATATCATTAGAACGACACCAAAAAAGGATACTCCGATATAAAGGATACAAGTTGAGTTCCTGTAGAGCTTCTCCCGATTGACTATTCTGAGTGTCTTCTAAGGAGAAGAATTTGATCATTGAAACCTTCCAACCAATGCCACTCTCAGACTATAATTAACAAACACAGCCTGAAAGAGTAATTAGTGGAAAGGTCCAGATATTGGATGGATTCACCAGTCTGTAGGATAAGAATGATAAGTTTTAATCACTATTCAATTTAAACCTAATTAAATATATGTGTCAGATTCAGGATATGCACTAACCTGTAGTTGTGTGGACTGGAGGATGAAATTGAGTTCCAGGAAGAAATCCAAAATAAAAACCAACGAAGGAAAAGGGAAGGTTAGTAAGGAGACTAACCCGAACGGAACGAGGGCCGCACTAGGGACGGGTCGGTGCACACCGGATAGCGTCCATAAAGTTTAGTGCACAGTTCTTGAAAGTAGAAATAATTGGAGGATTGGGATGAGGAGGTAATCCTAGAACATGAATGTCCACAATTGACTGAGACTGGCTGGACCTTTGGAATGAAACAGGAGACCAGAAGAACAACAGCGCGGATCCAGCTGGCAGAAAGGAAAGGCAGTTCAGGAACCACCAGAAATAGCAGCGCGGGTCCGGCTAGCAAAGGGTAAGCAGATTGGAAGCTGCTTAGAAGCAAAGTAGAACCAGGCTCCGGAACGAAGATCCAAGAAACAACGATCAGAAGCGCCGAATAGCGGAAGACTTCCGTTTAAATAAGAGTCAGCTGACGTAAAATGCGTGAGTAGCGCGTTGACGTCAGTCATGTGATACTCACGCATGCTTATCGAGTGGACTGATAATGTGTGCAGCGTGTTTGACAAAGAAGTTCGCCATGTTTAGCGGAAATGAAGGCGTTTACCAGGAATCTTTCCCCAGAGTCGCCACCGAGTATAAAATGGTCTGGCTGATCTCTGGGCTGTAGATGTAGGGTGCTGAACTCGGACGTGAGAGGGCCTAGCAGGCATGACACCCACTCTCTGGGTAGTCCATAAGTCTGAGATCAATGAGACCTTGTTGGAAACACTGCTCAAGGCCCACACCAAGGCCCACTGTCTGCCGGCATTACTGACTTTCCCTTCACTCCACCTCCGGTTTCCAGCACTTGCAGGTGCTCTTTCTTTTTTCTCTGGGTCCACGAGGCAGACCCCCTGCAATTGCCAGGTAATCCCTGTGTGCTGTGAATGATTTCTGAGCTTCTGTATCTGCTCAGCTGATCTCTCACACTTGTGAGCTTAATTTGCCTATTTGGATATTTTTACAAAAGCGTGTTGTTACATCTATGGCAGCGGTGCTATTTTCTGCAGGAAATCTATTATCCAGTTGAGCTGCTTACTTGAAAAGGCCACAAACCTTCTCTCAGATGGCCACCACCACCTTTTCCCATCTAGGTGGAAGGCCTTTGCATCTGCACCACCTACAGCAGTGATTGGCTGCTTCCATCTTCATACAGGCAATCAGTGAGCTGGCAGGCGAGAGACACCCCACCGATCACGGCCCCCTTTCTGGCCCTGACCGGAGCTGGAGAGAGCACCTCTCCATGCCCTAGCCCATGCTGCTCAACGAACAAACTTAGTTACCCGTGCATTTAGTGAATATGAAAATTCTGCTTCTACATTGCACGGGCTCACCCTGTCCTGGAGTATAACCCTCTGCTTGGTTACTTGCTGAATCATGCCTCCCTTGCCCTCTACCCTAACTGCAAACTATAATTTCTGCAGAACTTCATATATGCATCTGTTTAAAATCTCACATTGCTCGCTTTCTGCTGCTTGTTATTACCTTACTCAAAATTCGTCTTTAGGGGAACTATTAAATCTGAGCATTCTCCAATTTGTGCTGCATTTTAGTGCTCTATTGGTAATTCGAATTCAGGTGTGCTTTTAAATCTGTGCATGCTTCATGATGTGCTGCATTTTAGTGCTCCATTAGAAATTTGAATTTAGGTCTTCTTTTAAATCCGTGCCTTCTCCATTGTGTGCTGCATCTTTAGTGCTTTTTTGGGAATTCGAATTTAGGTGTGCTTTTAAATCTGTGCATTCTCTATTTTGTGCTGCATTTTAGTGGTCTATTGGGAATTCGAATTTAGGTGAGTTTTTAAATTCGTGCACTGATTGTCTTCCATTACACTTCTTCTTCTGTGCCTGTCTGGCTGCTAGGCCACTTGGGGAGTTCCAGTGACTTTGCAGCTCCCCTGTTTGTCTCTCACTCTCTCTCCTCTGCTACTTCAATGGCACTCTCTATCTCCACTATCTATTCTAACTACTATTGTATCACCTATTCTACCTCTCTCACAAGGTCTGGAAGAAAAAGCCAAAAAATGCTCTCCTGGACTCTAACCCAGGCCTACCTATTGATCACACCTATGTCAATGCCACTTCCAGGCAGACTTACCTGGTTACTCAACAAATAACCAACCATGTATGTATGCATACCCAATGCTCAAATGTTTCTTATTGTGTTTGCCTATTATTATCTATGCACTAACTGCCTTCTTGTCAACCTTTATATGCCACATTACTGTTGTACTATTGCTCCCTACTGTTGCCTGTAACCAGATGCTCAAAGCGCACATATACCCCTGGGTCAAGAGCGCTATACAAATAAATAAACAAACAAAAAAAAAACAAACAAACTATTACAGACATCCTCTTTCTGTCCCCTACCCTGGCCTATGGGCCCCCCATATGGTCTCCACTCTCTCCCATTTCTTCTCCCCACCCATTAATGGTGGTACTAGGTTGGAAGTACTCCTTACATACTTCTCATACTCTAGGTGTATCATTAATGTCTATCACAATGGTACTATCATGGCCCAAGGTTCTCAACCAACTCTTCTCCTTCTCTACCGGCACCTGCCCTCCCTCATAATCTTCCTCCCCTCTCCTGCTACTCCTCCTTCCTCTACTCTCACCTCTCCACCACCACCGATAGGAGTACCACGCCCCTGCACCCCCCTCTGAAAACCTTCAAAGGTGGTAACCAGCTTCACTTAGCTACTCTGAATGCTCGCTCTGCTGTCAAACACTCCTCTGACATCTGTCTCCTTCTCAAAGACTATGACATACACGTCCTCGCTCTTACCGAGACATGGTTCAATGCCAACTCTGTCACTGGTATTGACACTCTCCTTTCTGAGGGCTACAAAATCATCTCCAAACCCAGACCCAATAGGCCTGGAGATGGAGTGGCCCTGATCTTCCCTGAGTGGGTCCCTGCATCCATCATAACTAGTCAATCCTATTCCTCTTTTGAAAGCCTCGTCTGTACGCTTTGGGTCTCACCTACCCTCTCTCTCACCCTTGTCACTATCTACAGGCCCCCTGGATCTAGCTCTCTCTTCCTCGCTGAATGGGCAAACCTCACCTCCTCCCTCTCTAACTCTGCATCCAAACACCTCGTCCTTGGTGATTTCAACATCCACACTGACTCCCTGGAACCATCCACATCTCAGTTCTGTGTCCTCTGTTACTCCCTGTTAGGGAGAATTCTCATTCTATGGCTAATTTCCCTTACCTATAGGGTCCCCCAGCAGCTTTGCTGGATTTGACTCTTTTTCCCAGTCTTAGGCATTTTCGCTATGTTTGTTCTAGCCTATTTTTGTGTTTAATGCCTATGGGATCTTTCTCAACCCCATAGGAACCATCTTTATTCACATGTGTTACACAGCACCCTCAGTGCAGTGAAACAGGGGTGTCGTAGCGACCCCCAAACATAGACTCCATACCCTGGTACTGACTACTGCATCCCAGGACAAGTAAATTCCCCATTGACTTTACTAGTCTAATCCTATGAACTAAACCAGTACAACCCATCTTACTATGGAGGTACTGGAAGGGGTTAATAGTTTTGCCCTTAGGTTCATTTTCGAGAGGGTACCGGACAGTCCCTCTCTCAAAAGTTTCTGGCTGGTGGTAGTGGTTACTACCATAAATATTCGACCGCAAATATTTCCCTATGGGATTTTCCCATTGTTCGAGGCTACCACTTTTTCTGACAGCCTCTACCATACCGCCGGTGCATTTTAATATTATCTTTACCTGGGTAGGTTTTATTTGCCAGAACTTTAATATAACTTCTTTCTTGTGTCTTTCTCTAAACTCCTAACCCAGGTCGGAGATCCTTTGTTGGTCCTTTTGGCAGGCTTCTGCTGAGTCTGGGGTGGGTCCATAGTGTGGAAGGGGGAGTGGGACCCCTGGACAGGGTTGCCTCAGCAACCCATGTCGCACTCTATCCTGATAGGCTGGATGGTCTCCTGCCAAGATGACCACTCCACTGTGTGAGTGACAGCTAAGCTGTATGAATGGGCATCTTTTTGCATAAAAGCAGGGTCCTGAGGACTGGAAGAGCAAGACGTCGCCACTGGAACTAAGAAGCCGAAGAGGAGAGAAGCCAAAGACATCTGCAACGACTGAACCACTGGTGAAGCCCTGCTGCAGCGTCTCATCACTTTTCTCCACATGATGAGAGAAGGTCTTCACCTGCAAGAGCCTTCTTCCCTTGAGCTGGTGGGGCCAACCAGTTTGCCCATCGCCTTCCCGGACCTGTCTTGGTCGAATCTCCCGTACCCTGTACTCGGAGGCCAAATAGCCAGGCACCAGTCCACCCGGACCGCGATTTAAAGTACCGTACCTTTTATTTGTCAGGCAGCACTGTGGCTGGTTTCATCCCTGGGTAGTGCAGTAACTCGAACCTTCCTCCACGACAAGAGCCTCTCTTCCTCTGCTGGATCCTCCGAACTGCAGGAACTACCTGGAACAACCGCCACCGCAGGAGCCACTTCTTCATTTAAAGGTACATTGTTCCGCCAGGCCGCCCTTTCTTCACGGTAGCACTAAAGGTGTTTTAAATCCTTTACCTACCTGTTGGGTTTGCTGCCCCTCTCTCTTAACATTGTCTTGTCAACTTCTGCAACCACCTTTTCAAATTCGTTAACCAAAGACTTGACTGCAGCTACAAGAACATTTTTCTCCTGGGCCCTTGCACTGTACCACTGACTCTGGCACAGGCCTACTGACTCTGGCTACATTTGTTAGACCTGCCTTCTTTAGATTGATTCTCATCTAGAACTGTGTGGTGCACCTATTTCTTTTAACTACCCTTTCCTTCCCACTTTGAAACCTTGTGGAATGCCAGTTTGCTCAGTTTTCATTTAAGTATTGCTCATACTGATGCCTTGCTTAAACTGGTTCACAAACTGATGGGAAGTGTTACTAGGGTGTGTAAGAACCTATTTCTATATACTTTGTGCTTTTCTTCCCTTGTGAGGAATTGTTAGAGCATCCCTTGTGTGTAGTTGTCACTGTGCCGTTTTGCTTAGTTTTCACTCTGGTTCACTTGGTCTACAATTTAACTTGGGAGTGTGTATATTTTTCCTTTGACTTAATTTAACTAGCTTGATGACTGTGATACATGTGTTTTATTAGAAGCATAGAAAATAAATACATCTACTTTTTAATACAAAGCTTTGGTCAGTGTTTCCTTGTACCATAGTCTTGTAGACCTATTGTGTAAACCCTGAATACTGCTCATCTCTCTCTTGAGATATGTCTGACTGCTCAGCCACAGCTAACAACTAAATCTTTGTGGTACAGACTGATACCAAAGGGGATTTATTGCTCTCACCTGTAGTCCTAATCTTGTGTATTGCTCCCTAAGGGAACTGCACAGGATTCTGCCTAACACTCAGAAAATGCTCTCCTGGACTCTAACTCAGGCCTACCTATTGATCACACCTATGTCAATGCCACGTCCAGGCAGACTATTACAGACATCCTCTTTTCTGTCCCCTACCCTGGCCTATGGGCCCCCCATCTGGTCTCCACTCTCTCCCATTTATCCTCCCTACCCATTAATGGTGGTATTAGGTTGGAAGTTCTCCTGACATACTTCTCATACTCTTGGTGTATCATTAATGTCTATCACAATGGTACTATCATGGCCCAAGGTTCTCAACCGACTCTTCTCCTTCTCTACCGGCACCTGCCCTCCCTCATAAACTTCCTCCCCTCTCCTGCCACTCCTCCTTCCTCTCCTCTCACCTCTCCACCACCACTGATAGGAGTACCACGCCCCTGCACCCCCCTCTGAAAACCTTCAAAGGTGGTAACCAGCTTCACTTAGCTACTCTGAATGCTCGCTCTGCTGTCAAACTGTGACATCTGTCTCCTCTCAAAGACTTTGACATACACGTCCTCGCTCTTACCGAGACATGGTTCAATGCGAGCTCTGTCACTGGTATTGATACTCTCCTTCCTGAGGGCTACAAAATCATCTCCAGACCCAGACACAACAGGCCTGGAGATGGTGTGGCCCTGATCTTCTCTGAGTGGGTCCCTGCATCCATCATAACTACTCAATCCTATTCATCTTTTGAAAGCCTCGTCTGTACGCTTTGGTTCTCGCCTACCCTCTCTCTCACCCTTGCCACTATCTACAGCCCCCCTAGATCTATCTCTCTCTTCCTCTCTGAATGGGCCAACCTCACCTCCTCCCTCTCGACCTCTGCTTCCAAACACCTCCTCCTTGGTGATTTTAACATCCACACTGACTCCCTGGAATCATCCACATCTCAGTTCTGTGTCCTCTGTTACTCTCTCTCTCCATCTAGTCTTTCTTCCAGCCTGACCCACTCTTCCGGTCACACTCTGGATGCCCTCATTTCTGGCGACATCCTTATCTCTATTCCGGTCACCACCCCCTCTCCTGGTCTGACCACTCTCTCCTTTCCTCCTGCTTGGGGTCCCTTGGCCCTCTATCTGAGCCATCCCAAGCCCTGACAGCCTCCTTCACTGTCATCCGACCTATGAAGCGAGTGTCAGTCACTGCTTTGGCCTCCAACTTCATCCCTCCACCTACCCCCACTTCTGACTCCCCCTCTGACTCTGTCCTTGCTAACCTTTACCTCTCCATCTCTAACACCCTTGACATCCTTGCCCCTGTCATGAGTATCAATCTAAAACCTGCCTCCAAGAACAACAACTGGTAGGACTCTGATCTAGCATCTGTGAAACGCAAGTGTAGAGTTGCTGAATGGAAGTGGCAGACCTTGGGTTTACCCTCTAACAAACTGGCCTTCCGCCTGCTCCAAAGGAAATATCACTTCTCTATCTGCTCCAAGTGGCAGGCCTACATCCAAGCCTGCATCTCTGGAGCCACTAACAACATGGCCAGACTTTTAAAAATCTGCAAGGAACTCGCCAATACAGCTGCAGTCTCGACCTCTCTCTTTCCTCCCTAGGCTCTATACACTGCTTTGGCTTCCCATTTCACATAAAAAAACTCAGAACATCTTGTCCTTACTCTCCTCCACCCAATACCCCACTCCCCTGCCTGCTCCCTTGCCTCCCTTGGCCCCCTCCTTCCACCCCCTCACTCTCCTCCCTCCTATCCATGGTACTGGATGAGGTCTCTAAAGTGATATGCTCTATGAAGGTTTCCTCCAAACAGGTGCCCCCTGCTCTTCCAGAACCATTAAAGACAACATCTCCACTCTTGCCCTGGCTCTTGCTGTAAAGACTCCTCCGCAACTAGCTCTTTCCTCCTATCCCTCAAGCATTCCTATGTGCACCCTCTCTTAAAAAAGCTGTCTGTTGACCCCTCCTTCCTGACTAACTATTGCCCTATTTCCACTACCACTTTCCTGGGTAAACTCTTGGAGAAGCTGGTCCTCCCCCAACGGTCCCTGCACACTGATCTTGTTGGCTGCCTTCATGACCATCTATCTGAATTCCTCGCATCCAGAGGCACAGAAACTGCTCTTCTGAACACCAGTGAAACCATGCTTCCAAATCATGACTCCAACTCTCCCACTGTTGTTATTCTCCCTGATCTGCCTTTGACACGGTCAACCATTCTATCCTCATAAAATGGCCCAGTGACACCCTAGGCAACACTGACGGACACTGGATTTGCTGACCCCTTTCCTCACTAACTGCCCTTCCCAGTTGCAACTGGATCCTTTCTCTTGCACCATCTCACTCTCTACCTGTGGGTTTCCCTGGGGCTCTATTCTATCGCCATGGCTCATCAATATCTATCTTGCCACTCTTCCTCACCTGATTCCCTCCTTCTCTCCTCATTTCCACTGTTATGCCGATGACACACAGCTTTCCTTCAAACTTGCCTCATCTACCTCCTATTCCTCCTCTCTGATCCCTTACTGAATGTTTGCCATTCAGGCATTGTTTGCAGCTAACAATATCTGTCTTCATGCCAGTAAGACGGAGATCCTTCTCATTGGGACACCTGCACCCTCTTTTCCTCCTATCCTTTGGCCATCCTCATTGGGTCCTCTACCCCCACCATCCTCTGAGGCCAAAAACGTTGGGGTCATCTTCGATTCCGCTCTCTCTTTCACCCCTCACTTCGTGGACCTTACTAAGAAGTCCCACTTCCAGCTCCACCTCCTCAGAGGCATTCTTCCTTTCCTCACCTTCTCCCAGAAGCTCAATGTCTCCAGAGCTCTGGTCTTCTCGAGGCTGGACTACTGCAACAGCCTCTTTCACAATCTCCCTTTTTCCTCCCTACGCCTCCTCCAGCTAATCCAGAATATGTCTTCAAGACTTATCCTTGGCCTCAAGCCCAGGGACCGTATATCTCCAGTCCTAAAATCTCTCTACTGGCTCCCAGTGGCTACAAGGATCATATTCAAGACCATCTGCATTATCAACAAGGCCTTCGGGAGCCTGGGACCATGCTATATCCAAATTTCTCTGCCTAAATACTCCCCTGCTAGAGCCCTACATTCCTCTAACTGCAACTCTTTGGCTGTCAAATGCTCTCCAAGCTGCACCTTGGCTGGTGCCTCCCTTTGGAACAGCCCCCCTGCCCCTCTCAGTCTTGAGCCGGAACTCCTGAAGTTCTGGAAACTGCTCAAACCTCTGCTGTTGTCTGCCTCTTTTCCTTTTTCCCATCCCTGTTAATCACCCCACTGCCACTGTGACAGGTGGCCTGATCCTCATGAATCTCACAGGATTCAAGGCCCTTCTTCCCAGTCAATACCAGCACCCTCCCCCCACTGTGCTGCCCTTGTGGGCCCCTGCTTGGTGGCTCTCCATCCCTCCCTTGGGAGTCACCTGCGCTAGCACTTAGCCTGAGGTTTTCCCCCTTGACTCCCCTTAACACTTTCCTCCCAGGACCTCCACCAGCACTTATCCACTCCTCTGCTCCCCCCTTTCATTCCCTATCTCATGCACTTCTACTCACTGCACTTGCATGTCCGAGCCACAAGGTCTAGTAGGACCATGACTGCATACTACTGTTTTTGCCATATTATTTCCCCTATTCCCATCCCGTTGGAATGGGGGAAATAATACAGGTTGATATAATCGTCCCAACCCTGTGTGGGATCTAAACCCACGTGCATGAAAACATATGTACAGAGAAACACTTACATAAATAGACAAGTTATTAACAACTGCACAACCATAAAGTGCTGCAAGTAAAATACTCAAGATGGAAGTCTACATGGTAATTATAGACTACAACAGTCCAAGTTGGAACATCTATTCACAGTTTATATGACTCAGTAAATATGGCGGTGGATTATCTCACCCAACACTAATTAATTAAACCTCAAGTATTTGGAGGGGCGCTGTTGCATGGCTAAGAAGATGCCTGCTGCCTGAAACGCTCCGGCAAAGGCACGCAATCCTCCATAAAATCCTACGAATTATGTTCCTGTCTTCCACACAGAGCCTGCAGGGTAAAATTCTGGGTATGCGGGACAATGAATGATCACAGTCCCCACTGAGCGGGACGCATCTGTGAACAGCATCGAGATGGGAGAGGGCCTGTGCTGCCTCCACAACATCGGAGGAGCTGACGTGGGAGAGCGATGACGTGGGCTGCCCAACACCCGTGAGGCACAGATTGAAGGCAGTGCACGAGTTTGGTTCCAGGTGCCCGGAGCCAAACCAAATCTTTCCCATCCTCCTGGGGTGGTGAGCTGGTAGCCACCGGCTGATGTCTGCGGAGTGCCCAGGTGAGCCCCATTCCTGCGAACTACTGAGCAGCCAGGTGTGGGTCTGGAGCCCCTCTCCCCCACCATCAACCACACGGTGGGTGACTGAGTAGGAGCTTGCCACCTAATACGAGCAGCAACTGAAGATGTGCACCGTCCCCGCAAGCGGCCTGTTACACATCAGGCTTGCGGAGCGGTCCAGGGAGGACGCCGACTGAGGAGGCTTGTGAGCGGCAGGAAATGCCACTAATTGCCCCAAAGGCCATTTCTCTCTTTTTCACGAGCACGCCGGCTCAGATCCTCTGCCCTGCCCCCACCTCAATGGAAGCCCCACCCAAGAACGCTCAGCAACTGGATCCATAAACTCCATAAATGCCTGGCTGGAGCCCTTAGTTACAGAAGGGGGAAGATGGGGCAGCATTTCCCTGGGCCTCCAAAACGTGGCGCCACCAACACTGCACAGTCCACCGTGGGCCCCTAAAATGGTCGCCTGGATCCCTGTAAATGTGGTGTTGAATTATTTGGCATACAGGGTTGGGACGATTATATCAATGATGGCATGGGTTCTTTTTTCTTATTTTGAACAACTGTATTTATGTTAAATGTCCAAACACATCTTTCTTCGAATGGCACACATTTGTTGTGCTTATATGTATTATGGATGTATTATGAAATGACTTTAATAATAACAATAGATCTCATTAAATGATTGTATGCATGTTCTTTTTGTTCTGATTAATTGAAGTGGTTAGATGTACAGTAATAGTTATAGTGCACATGCATGTGCATCACCCATTTTAAGCATGGCTTTAGACAAAGGCTGGGGTGACAAAGCCTTCATCATTCAAGTAGAATTGAGGGGGTGGAAAAATGCATGGTGTACAGGTCTACAACAAAGTACATAAAACGCAAATTAATAAAACATAATTTGCAACAGCATGAAATTATCATTTTTTTGCAAATAGAAACCTGCATTTGTCAAAGTACTGATTGAAATGCATAGGTTAACATTAAAGATTACCCCTGCTATCTGCGCAGGGAGTATTAATTCTATTAAAGACTAGGAGGCGAGCATTATGCTTCAACTTCTTTATTTACTACCCTTCAGCAGTTTCAACAAAACTATTTCAAACCAACTAGGAATGTTCATATGTCCATATAACTTTCGTTTTCCTGAAACTACAAATCCCAAAGTCTCTGTAGTCCATCCTTCCAGCTCAGCTATGACCACATCCTGTCCCTGAGCTCCTCCTCTCTTTTACGTGCTCTGAATGGCTTGTCACCAAACTTTCTCGTCCCGCCAACCGAGCAAGGACTTCATGAACTCCAACAATTAACTTCACTCCGGCTTAAACCTTCTCGTTCCTCCATCAATTATTCTTCTGCACTTCCCCTAGAGAGAACATAAACATAACATCAGGGTGGCAGCTAGACTGTCATCATATCCACACCTTATCACCATACAATATTATTATCTACATAACATCAGGGTGGCAGTTAGTTTGTCATCATATCCACCTCTTATCACCATACAATATGATTATCAAACTTGTGAGGGTGGGAACTAATGCTCGCCTCCTAGTCTTTAATAGAATTAATACTCCCTGCGCAGATAGCAGGGGTAATCTTTATTCTATGACAAGACTGGAGGCGAGCATTATGCTTGTTCAAAGCTGTCCCAACACTGTGCTCGCTAAACTCTCTGCTGGTTTAAGATAAAATACTCTGAAAGTTCGATCATTCGCCCAATCAGCAGCTGCCATAATATCCTGCAATGGAACTCCCGTCCTGTACGCTTTAGAAGCCATGGCCCCTCTCACTGAGTGCGCCCCATACCGCTTCAGATCAATACCTGCTGCTAGCATCACCTCCTTTACCCATCTCGCAATGGTAGCTGTCTTTACCGCCTGAAAAGGTCTCCTGCGCGCTATTAGCAACTGATTCGCGTTTGTCGCTCTTATTTCTGCCGTCCTGGCTTCATATTCTTTTATGCAACTAGCTACACACCACTTGTTATTATTTGGAAAATACGGATAGTGCACTGAGGTTGTGTTCGACTTAGTCCTTTGTACTACTATAAAGGTCACCCCTTCTGGTCCAAATGTCCTTCTATTAATCTCCAATGCTCTAACATCCGATACCCTTTTACAGGATATGAGACATAACAGCATCGCCAGTTTACCTGATAACTGCTTGAGAGACAAGTATCTATCTCCTGGCCAGCTTTCCAATAATTTCAGTACTCTCGCCACGTCCCATAAAACTGTATATTTGGGCGCGGGTGGCGCTCTGAACTTAGCTCCTCTAATAAGCCTGCATACCGCTGGGTGTTCGCCTGCTGGCACCCCTTCAATCGGACTGTGACCTGCTGAGATCGCTGATCTGTATACTCCGATAGTACGGAAAGCTTTCCCATCATGCAACAGGTGTGCTAGGAAGTTTATAATGGCTACTACAGGTGCCGAAACGGGATAAAAACCTCTCCTTCTGCACCAATCTGTCCACCTGGCCCAAGCCGCGTCGTAGCTCCTCCTAGTCGATGGAGCCCAGGATTCGGCAATAAGTTCCGCCGCTTGCATCGAAATGCCCGGCAGTTCCCATCGTCTCCGGATATCCTGCACGCGATGAGCGGGAGTGTCCCCTTCACTCTCAGAGGATGACACTGCCCAGCTGGGTCCGTGAGCAAACGCTCTCCTTCCGGAAGGACCCTCGGCAGATCTATCAGCTGTTCTATCAGCGTCGGGAACCACACCTGCGCTTTCCACAACGGTGCTACCAGTACTAGCTCCGCTCTGTCCCTCCGACACTTCGCCAGCACTCTGTTCAGCATCATGAATGGAGGGAATGCGTAGTGCGTGCCGCCTGCCCATTCCTGTAGGAACGCGTCCGTACCCTTGGCGTCTGGATCCAATCTCCAGCTGAAATAACTGGGTATCTGCGCATTCAGGCGCGATGCAAACAAGTCTGTCTGTAAAGGCCCCCATCTCTGGACCAGCTTCTGAAACACCGCTGGATCCAGCCTCCAATCGCTGGAGTCCGTGGGGTATCGCGAGTTCCAATCTGCTACTACATTCAGCTCTCCGGGCAGATACTCTGCCGTTACTGATGTCCCTGTTCTCAGACAATAATGTCAGAAGTCCTTCGCTAGCTCGGCTAGCATCCTGGACTTTGTCCCCCCTAAGTGGTTTATGTAGCGAACCGCTGAAATGTTGTCCATCTTCAACAGGACGCAAGACTTCACTTTGCCTCTTGTGAACGTCTTTATCGCGAAGGAGCCCGCTAGGAGCTCTAGGCAATTTATGTGGAGGCTGAGCTCTTCTACACTCCATTTGCCTCCAGTCTGCAACTCTCCGCACCGGGCACCCCATCCTAGACGACTGGCGTCCGATTCTATCACGAGGTCCGGCCTGTCTCCGAATATGGCACGCCCATTCCAGGCGTCCATATTCTGCAACCACCATTCCAGTTCCGTTATAGACTCCTGATCTAGTGCAATCAATTGGTGATATCTCAACCCTTGCTGCAGGTGCCTTATCTTTAACCTCTGTAAAGCTCTGTAGTGTAAGGGACCTGGAAAATGGCTTGGATAGAGGCTGCTAGGAGGCCCACTACTCTCGCCAGGATTCTTAGAGAAATCACTTTCTTCGCTAGACATGCTCTGATCTCTCTCTTGATGTCTCGTATTTTCCTCGCTGGTAGCTCCAGGGTGGCCTTCCTTGTATCCAGGATGAAGCCGAGGAAATATAACCTCTGCGCCGGCTTTGTATCCGACTTCTCCGAGTTCACTAGGAATCCTAGGGACTGCAGCAGGTCTAGAACCCACTTCGTCTGGTATTCCAGCGCTTGACGATCCTCTGCCAGAAGCAGCAGGTCGTCCAGGTATATAATCAACCGAATGCCTTTCTCCCGAATGGCTGTGGCGACAGGTTTCATCAGCTTCGTGAACGCCCAAGGCGCCGACGATAGCCCGAATGGCCTCGTCCTGAATTGCCAGAACTGTTTCTTCCAGCGAAAAGCTAGGAATCCCCTGAACTGCTCCTGAACTGGGATTGTAAGGTATGCGTCCTTCAGGTCTAGCCTGGTCAGCCAGTCCCCCTCTCTCAGGGAGTCTCTGAGCTGATGGATCCCTTCCATCTTGAAATGATGGTAGACTATCCACCCATTCAACTCTTTCAAATTGATCACCGGGCGTACTTTCTCTTTCCTGTGAACGAGAAACATATTGCTGATAAAGCTCGGGGCCCCGGGACAACTCTCTATGGCCCTTTTCTTCTCTAACTGCACTAGTTCTGCATCGAGAGCCTCCTGCTCCGCTTTCGCTAAGAGCGGGCGCTGGGGAATAGAGGTCTGTACTGGATCTTGAATAAACTCTAGCTACAGACCTCTGACGGTTTGCAATATCCAGGCATCGCTGGAAAGCGCGCGCCAGTTTCCCCAGAACATACATGTCCTCCCTTCCACCGGAGGATAAGTTCTCGCTCTCACCTGGTGTAAACCCTTGGCCTTGTCCGGAACCTCTTCCTCGTCGCCCTCTGGTGTTGCGACTTCTGGATGGGAAGAACGTGTCTTGCTGTCTGTTTTCCCAATACTGTGCTCTGTAATTCGAGGGTCTTCTACCTCCTTGTTGGCGACCAGTCGAGCGACCCCTGTGTCGACCGGTCCCGGCAAAAACTCTCTGTGGGAAGATCTTTCGTATGGAAGCTTGCGCTTTCTCCAGTGAGGCGTAAGTGCCTACGAAGCGGCCCATTTCTTTCCCAAACGTCTCCTCAAACAGGAATCCTTGGGCGGCCTCTCCTGCCTCGTAGGATGCCAGGTCACTAAGCTTCGAGTCTATCTTTAGAAGCAGTCCTCTTCTTCTCTCGGAGGCTATGGCACAGTTCGCGTTACCTAGTAGGCACACCGCTCTCTGCGCCCAACCTGCTAGGGCTTCTGGCCCTCCCTAGCCCTCTCTGCTAGGTCCATGATCTTGGCGAGGGGACCGGCTAAGTCCAGGACTTTCTCCTGGCAGCTCTTCCAGGATCTGTCTATCCCTTTACGGGGGTCTTTATTGGTCTTTGAGACAAAGGTGAGCATCTTAGGGTCTAATTCGGGAGCTTCCGCTACCTTCCCTGGCAGATCAGGTCGAGGGCATTCTGCTCGTAGACGCTGCCTCACTTCCTTATCTAAGGCCTTCCTCAGCCTCGCCGTCATATATTGAGCCACTCTCGGAGAAGGCTGCCAGTCGGAAAATCTCGGATTTCTAATGGCATCCGGATCGAACATATCGTCTTGCTCCTCCTCGAGGTGCTTTTCTTTGCGGGCTTTCTTCCCCCCGCTGGGCTTAGCCCAATCTTCCTCGACTGCGTCCTCCGGCTCTTGAGGAGGCGGTATTCCCTCCTCTGACTCTTCTTCTGAGCCTAGGTCATCATCTCCTTCTTTTTCTTCCCCAGGAGAGGGGGTCGCGAGGTTCGGCACGGCCTGACGCTGCAAATATGCTTTCTTAAGCTACGCGAAGGCGTCGGCAACCTCCGGGGCCTTATCATTCGCCCCATCTGAAGGGCCCTGGGGGTCTGCAGAGGCTTTCCTCTTGCGGGCCTGGATACTCCCTGTATACCCTGTACCTGAGGGTTCAACGGACCAGCTGCGAGTCTTTATGGTGCTTTCTTTAGGCTGATGAAGCATTGCTTCCAGGGTCTCCAGCCTTTCCTGTAAGGGTCTTACCCCTTGCGCCACTGCATCTACTAGGGAATTCCCTAGCACCTCCTTGAAACTGGCAGCCAGGTCTAGCGGCTGCTCTTCCTCGCTCCACTCGAATTCGGACATGACAAGGGGTGCTTTGTGCCTTGGTACCTGTAAGAAGGTGTCTTCGCTGTCCACTTCCTAGTAGCTGCTTAACAGGGATCCAAATTCCCTTTCTTTAATTTTTTTTTTTTTTTTTTTTTCTTTTTATCGTGGCTGCACCGGACTACTGAGATATTTCTTATGCCTGAGGCGGCTTTGGTTCACTGACAGTCTTTCTGAGGTTACTGCTTCGTGATGAGATATATCGTATGCCTGAGGTGGCTTGGGTACCTTGACCGTCTTCGAGAGGCTTCTGCCTCGTGTGCGTGTGCTGTTCGCTAGCCCAATCCACGCGGAAGCTGAAGCGGCCTGCTTCCTCTTTCAGCTCTCCCCGGGAGCTGCTCCCGCAAGTGAAGTCAACACTTCGACGTTCGGCTGGGTCTCAGCTTTCTTTTGCGCGCTTCCACAGTGGCGCCAGTGTCTCGGTCCGCGTCGCAGTCTAAATGCGATGCGGCTCGGCACTCGGCACGCTCCGCCCACGCGAAGGAAGGGGGCTGCCCTTCGTATCACTCTTTGGCGGCTGTCTGCGCTCGGCGCTCGGCCCCTCCCATGCGCTTGAAAGCTGCGCTACCTTCCGGGGAGGGCCAGCGCGGGTTCCGTGAGCTCTGCGGCTCGCCGACGCCCCTTGAGGTGCCAGGAATACGGCACGGGGCCAAGGCGGCTGCCGGAGCTCCTATTGCGTCCTCGGAGTGGTACGCCGTACTTCGAGAAATTCGAACCGACACCGTCCGGAATACCGCTATGCGCTAGTAGATCCTACGCTCGCGCTTCCTCATAAAACTCACTGAACTATGGCATATTGCAGTCGTTATGCTACTTAAAGACAAATAATAGCATCTAGGCATCAGTTATTGCTATGCATATACACGTTAACTGGAAAGTAGAGAAACGTGACTTATCTGCGTGAAGAGCAGTAAAAGAAGAGGAGGAGCTCAGGGACAGGATGTGGTCATAGCTGAGCTGGAAGGATGGACTACAGAGACTTTGGGATTTGTGGTTTCAGGAAAACGAAAGTTATATGGACATATGAACATTCCTAGTTGGTTTGAAATAGTTTTGTTGAAACTGCTGAAGGGTAGTAAATAAAGAAGTTGAAGCATAATGCTCGCCTCCAGTCTTGTCATAGAATTACCATTTGGGATTTCACGCAATTCACTGGGATAAACACATCAATCGAAAGAGTAGCCGGAGGTGGATCCAAACAGGTGCCGATATGTCAAAACACTGTAGGGGGACATATGTAGCACATCCGAAACAGCATGTGCCCAAACAAGTTGCTTTACGTGACGTGACTCGTCAATATGGTTGAATGAGTGCTTCACAAGAATGGCTTATATTTTACCTCATGTCGTGCACAGGTGAAGCGTCCGGTCTTGAAAGGTAGAGAGAATCTAGATTCAAAGTGAGAACAAGCATATGTAAGTACCACTGATGGCGCTCCTTTCTTTATTAAAAGAGTATGCAAGGTGCACTAAGGACATGCCAATTCAGTGCACAACGTCTCACAATACCAGAGGCGTTGCTAGGGGGGGGCTAAGGGGGCTATAGCCCCTGATCTTTTGGTTTTAGCCCCGGATAGAATCTCAGGAGCTACAGCCAAAAGGCTAGCTAGCCCCCAGTCCCGACAGTTCCGACATCAGCGTAGCCCTGGGTCTTTTCCAGACCTAGCAACTCCCCTGCACAATACTGTTAGCTATCGAGGGCATCTTGGCCCTAATTGAAAAAGGAAAGAATATCAAACAACCCACAACAGCCCGACTAAAACAGCAGGGTTTTCAGCATCTGCCAAAAGCAGAGAGGGTGCTCAACAGCCCGAAGAGACATAGGTAATTTATTTTATAGCCTGGCAGCGGCCACAGAAAAAGAACAGCCACCAAGTCTAGACTGATTTGATCTAGGGACTTGGATCAGTAGTACCTCCAATGAATTAAGTGGGCGAGATGGAATATAGTGGCAGATTGTTTCCTGCAGATACTCTGGGCCAACCTGATAGAAGGCACGGTGTAAAATACATAGTGCGTTAAATTCTACTCGTTTCACAACTGGAAGCCAATGTAAACGGTGAAGGACAGAAGAAATAAGGGCCTGCAAAGTGGTCAAGGAGGTGACCCTCGAAGACGAGTTTCTGCAGTCGATGCAGTTGATAGGACGGTTGAGAGAGATATAGGCAGTTACTCTAGTCCAGAATTCCGGACATGGAAGAAGAAACCACTGGTGTGTGGAAACGTTCCAGTATATACGGAAGACATTTCTGGAAAAGTTTAGGTTTATAGTAGCCCTTTTGGCCGACTGCACTAACTTGTGCCTCCAACAATAGGGAGGCTGAAACTTTCACACCCAGATCTCTCATGGTGCTCACCGTCGTTGGTAGAGCCCCAAATGAGAGAACCAGAAAACCAGCGTCCAAAGGGATGATGCCCTAGGAGACCGAGCAAGAAGAACTTCAGTTTAAGCACTGTTTAAACACAACCAGTTTATTCTCATCCATAGGTGTATCGCCTGCATACAGAGACGACACTGAACAGCAGTTTCCTGATGCAAAAGATCAAGTTGAATGATGATCTGTGTGTCCTCTGCGTATGGATAGTACTGAAACCCAAAAGATTGGATAAGCAAGACCAAAGGCTGAATGTACACATTAAATAATAAAGGGGAAAGTGCAGAGCCCTGCAGGATAGCGCAAGAAATAGAAAAGGCATAATAGAAAAGGGGTAAAGAAAGAGACCAGAGGGTCGATTCATGGAAATAATGTGCGCCGAAAATTCCCGCGCAGAGGTGCCAAAACGTGCGATTTGCAGTAAAAGTGCGAGAATCACAGTGCAAGTGCGAAAATCGCAGGGAAACCAGCGCACATCGATTCATGGAAGTCCATGCGCGAGAAAAACATTGGATGTGCGCTAAAAATGTGCGCTGCGCACGCCGGCGCACAGGTCATCCAACAGCGTGTGCCACGGCCACTGCGAAATCGCACATAGCGCGGCGCACATCACAAAAGTAGACGGAACACGGGGCGTAACACTCGGAATGGGGAACAACGCGTAAAAATATGGGCGTCACGGGGGAAGTACAGGAGGCAAGTGCGCGGAACACCCACACGCTCGCCTACAACCCGTATTCATGGAATCGAATAGGGCAAACCAGCGCACGGTCAAAGACGCGCACAGGGCAAAACAAGTACGCCACAAGAAAGCAGGCGGTAGCGCCCCTGCGACTGAAAAAAATGTGCGCCAAAATGTGCGCTAACAAAAAGCACCCATATACAGCCATGATGAATGGGCCATACAGTGGCCCTCTAGGACAAATGAGGTGCAAAGGGGCACCGACAAACACGGACAGCCGCTGTGTGAAAAATAGCGTGTGCGCCTGTTCCTGGTTGCGCGGGAAGTTCCACACACGATTGGCCTGGGTACGTGTACTTTGGGGTGCGCGGGAAGTTCCACACGCGATTAGCCTGGGTACGTGTACTACGGGGTGCGCGGCAAGTACCACACGCGATTGGCCTGGGTAGGTGTACTACGGGGTGCACGGGAAGTTCCACACGCGATTGGCCTGGGTACGTGTACTTCGGGGTGCACATGAAGTTCCACACGCGATTAGCCTGGGTACGTGTATTCCGAGGTGCGCGGGAAGATTCACATGCGATTTCAGCAGGGTACGTGTATTTCGGTGGTGCCGGGGAATGCTACATGTGATTTGGCCATGTGGGTCCTCCCAGGTGTTCCCTCTACACCCTCCACGGCCCCTGCAGGCAGCCCACACCACAGGGTACTACCCTGCACCCCTGCTCATGTCCCAGAGGCAACCCTTCCACCATGGCCATGCCCACCAGCCAACCCACATGTCACCTTGCACTACTGATCACCAACACATGTCTCCCATCACCCCCACCCCCCAGCAGTGCAGGGGCAGCCTCCACCAGGCCCCCACTCAGGTCTACCACCACCTCCACCCCCCAGCCACCAGGGGCAGCCTCCACCAGGCCCCCACTCATGTCCCCTATCACCCCCACCCCCCAGCAGTGCAGGGGCAGCCTCCACCAGGCCCCCACTCATGTCCCCTATCACCCCCACCCCCCAGCAGTGCAGGGGTAGCCTCCACCAGGCCCCCACTCATGTCTACCACCACCCCACCCCCCAGCCACCAGGGGCAGCCTCCACCAGGCTCCCATCCATGTCTACCACCCCCCCCACCACCCAGCAGTGCAGGGGCAGCCTCCACCAGGCCCCCACTCATGTCTACCACCACCCCCACCACCCAGCCACCAGGGGCAGCCTCCACCAGGCCCCCACTCATGTCCCCTATCACCCCCACCCCCCAGCAGTGCAGGGGAAGCCTCCACCAGGCCCCCACTCATGTCCCCTATCACCCCCACCCCCCAGCAGTGCAGGGGCAGCTTCCACCAGGCCCCCACTCATGTCTACCACCACCCCCACCCCCCAGCCACCAGGGGCAGCCTCCACCAGGCCCCCACCCATGTCTACCACCACCCCCACCCCCCAGCAGTGCAGGGGCAGCCTCCACCACGCCCCCACTCATGTCTACCACCACCCCCACCCCCAGCCACCAGGGGCAGCCTCCACCAGGCCCCCACCCATGTCTACCAACACCCCCACCCCCAGAAGTGCAGGGGGAGCCTCCACCAGGCCCCCACTCATGTCTACCACCACCCCCACCCCCCAGCCACCAGGGGCAGCCTCCACCAGGCCCCCACTCATGTCTCCCATCATCCCCACCCCCCAGCCACCAGGGGCAGCCTCCACCAGGCCGCAACTCATGTCTCCCATCACCCCCACCCCCCAGCAGTGCAGGGGCAGCCTCCACCAGGCTCCCACACATGTCCCCCTGCACCCCCACCCCCCAGCAGTGCAGGGGCAGCCTCCACCAGGCCCCCACTCATGTCTACCACCACCCCCACCACCCAGCCACAAGGGGCAGCCTCCATCAGGCCCCCACCCATGTCTACCACCACCTCCACCCCCCAGCAGTGCAGGGGCAGCCTCAACCAGGCCCCCACCCATGTCTACCACCACCCCCACCCCCCAGCCACCAGGGGCAGCCTCCACCAGGCCCCCACTCATGTCTCCCATCACCCCCACCCCCCAGCCACCAGGGGCAGCCTCCACCAGGCCCCCACTCATGTCCAACTCATGTCTCCCTGCACCCCCACCCCCCAGCCACCAGGGGCAGACTCCACCAGGCCCCCGCTCATGTCCCCTATCACTCCCACCCCCCAGCAGTGCAGGGGCAGCCTCCACCAGGCCCCCACTCATGTCCCCTATCACCCCCACCCCCCAGCAGTGCAGGGGCAGCCTCCACCAGTCCCCCACTCATGTCTACCACCACCCCCACCCCCCAGCCACCAGGGGCAGCCTCCACCAGGCCCCCACCCATGTCTACCACCACCCCCACCCCCCAGCAGTGCAGGGGCAGCCTCCACCAGGCCCCCACTCATGTCTACCACCACCCCCACTCCCCAGCCACCAGGGGCAGCCTCCACCAGGCCCCCACTCATGTCCCCTATCACCCCCACCCCCAGCAGTGCAGGGGCAGCCTCCACCAGGCCCCCACTCATGTCCCCTATCACCCCCACCCCCCAGCAGTGCAGGGGCAGCCTCCACCAGGCCCCCACTCATGTCTACCACCACCCCCAAGCCACCAGGGGCAGCCTCCACCAGGCCCCCACCGTTGTATACCACCACCCCCACCCCCCAGCAGTGCAGGGGCAGCCTCCACCAGGCCCCCACTCATGTCTACCACCACCCCCAGCCACCAGGGGCAGCCTCCACCAGGCCCCCACTCATGTCCCCTATCACCCCCACCCCCCAGCAGTGTAGGGGCAGCCTTCACCAGGCCCCCACTCATGTCCCCTATCACCCCCACCCCCCAGCAGTGCAGGGGCAGCCTCCACCAGGCCCCCACTCATGTCTACCACCACCCCCACCCGACACCCCCAAGCAGTGCAGGGGCAGCCTCCACCAGGCCCCCACTCATGTCTACCACCACCCCCAGCCCCCAGCCACCAGGGGCAGCCTCCACCAGGCCCCCACCCATGTCTACCACCACCCCATCCCCCAGCAGTGCAGGGTCAGCCTCCACCAGGCCCCCACTCATGTCTACCACCACCCCACCCCCCAGCCACCAGTCATGTCTACCACCACTCATGTCTACCACCACCCCCACCCCCCAGCCACCAGGGGCAGCCTCCACCAGGCCCCCACTCATGTCTACCACCACCCCCAGCCCCCAGCCACCAGGGGCAGCCTCCACCAGGCCCCCACCCATGTCTACCACCACCCCATCCCCCAGCAGTGCAGGGTCAGCCTCCACCAGGCCCCCACTCATGTCTACCACCACCCCACCCCCCAGCCACCAGTCATGTCTACCACCACTCATGTCTACCACCACCCCCACCCCCCAGCCACCAGGGGCAGCCTCCACCAGGCCCCCACTCATGTCTACCACCACCCCCAGCCCCCAGCCACCAGGGGCAGCCTCCACCAGGCCCCCACCCATGTCTACCACCACCCCATCCCCCAGCAGTGCAGGGTCAGCCTCCACCAGGCCCCCACTCATGTCTACCACCACCCCACCCCCCAGCCACCAGTCATGTCTACCACCACTCATGTCTACCACCACCCCCACCCCCCAGCCACCAGGGGCAGCCTCCACCAGGCCCCCACTCATGTCTCCCATCACCCCCACCCCCCAGCCACCAGGGGCAGCCTCCACCAGGCCCCCACTCATGTCTCCCATCACCCCCACCCCCCAGCAGTGCAGGGGCAGCCTCCACCAGGCTTCCACACATGTCTCCCTGCACCCCCACCCCCCAGCAGTGCAGGGGCAGCCTCCATCAGGCCCCCACTCATGTCTACCACCACCCCCACCCCCCAGCCACCAGGGGAAGCCTTCACCAGGCCCCCACCCATGTCTACCACCACCCCCACCCCCTAGCAGTGCAGGGGCAGCCTCCACCATGCCCCCACTCATGTCTACCACCACCCCCACCCCCCAGCCACCAGGGGCAGCCTCCACCAGGCCCCCACTCATGTCTCCCATCATCCCCATCCCCCAGCCACCAGGGGCAGCCTTCACCAGGCCCCCACTCATGTCCAACTCATGTCTCCCTGCACCCCCACCCCCCAGCCACCATGGGCAGCCTCCACCAGGCCCCCACTCATGTCCCCTATCACCCCCACCCCCCAGCAGTGCAGGGGCAGCCTCCACCAGGCCCCCACTCATGTCCCCTATCACCCCCACCCCCCAGCAGTGCAGGGGCAGCCTCCACCAGGCCCCCACTCATGTCTACCACCACCCCCACCCCCCAGCCCCCAATCATGTCCCCTATCACCCCCACCCCCAGCAGTGCAGGGGCAGCCTCCACCAGGCCCCCACTCATGTCCCCTATCACCCCCACCCCCCAGCAGTGCAGGGGCAGCCTCCACCAGGCCCCCAGTCATATCTACCACCACCCCCACCCCCCAGGGGCAGCCTCCACCAGGCCCCCACCCATGTCTACCATCACCCCACCCCCCAGGCAGTGCAGGGGCAGCCTCCACCAGGCCCCCACTCATGTCTACCACCACCCCCACCCCCAGCAGTGCAGGGGCAGCCTCCACCGGGCCCCCACCCATGTCTACCACCACCCCCACCCCCCAGCAGTGCAGGGGCAGCCTCCACCAGGCCCCCACTCATGTCCCCTATATCCCCTACTCCCCAGCAGTGCAGGGGCAGCCTCCACCAGGCCCCCACTCATGTCTACCACCACCCCCACCCCCCAGCAGTGCAGGGGCAGCCTCCACCAGGCCCCCACACATGTCTACCCCCACCTCCCAGCCACCAGGGGCAGCCTCCACCAGGCCCCCACTCATGTCCCCTATCACCCCCACCCCTCAGCAGTGCAGGGGCAGCCTCCACCAGACCCCCACTCATGTCCCCTATAACCCCCACCCCCCAGCAGTGCAGGGGCAGTCTCCACCAGGCCGCCACTCATGTCTACCACCACCCCCACCCCCCAGCCACCAGGGGCAGCCTCCACCAGGCCCCCACCCATGTCTACCACCACCCCCACCTCCCAGCAGTGCAGGGGCAGCCTCCAACAGGCCCCCACTCATGTCTACCACCACCCTCACCCCCCAGCCACCAGGGGCAGCCTTCACCAGGCCCCCACTCATGTCTACCACCACCCCCCAGCCACCATGGGCAGCCTCCACCAGGCCCCCACCCATGTCTACCACCACCCCCACCCCCCAGCAGTGCAGGGGCAGCCTCCACCAGGCCCCCACTCATGTCTACCACCACCCCCCAGCCACCAGGGGCAGCCTCCACCAGGCCCCCACCCATGTCTACCACCAACCCCATCCCCCAGCAGTGCAGGGGCAGCCTCCACCAGGCCCCCACTCATGTCTACCACCACCCCCAACCCCAGCCACCAGGGGCAGCCTCCACCAGGACCCCACTGATGTCTACCACCACCCCCACCCGCAGCAGTGCAGGGGCAGCCTCCACCAGGCCCCCACTCATGTCTACCACCACCCCCAGCCCCCAGCCACCAGGGGCAGCCTCCAACAGGCCCCCACTCATGTCTACCACCACCCCCACCCCCCAGCCACCAGGGGCAGCCTCCACCAGGCCTCCACTCATGTCTCCCATCACCCCCACCCCCCAGCCACCAGGGGCAGCCTCCACCAGGCCCCCACTCATGTCTCCCATCACCCCCACCCCCCAGCAATGCAGGGGCAGCCTCCACCAGGCTCCCACACATGTCCCCCTGCACCCCCACCCCCCAGCAGTACAGGGGCAGCCTCCACCAGGCCCCCACTCATGTTTACCACCACCCCCACCCCCCCAGCCACCAGAGGCAGCCTCCACCAGGCCCCCACCCATGTCTACCACCACCCCCCAGCAGTGCAGGGGCAGCCTCCACCAGGCCCCCACTCATGTCTACCACCACCCCCACCCCCCAGCCACCAGAGGCAGCCTCCACCAGGCCCCCACTCATGTCTCCCATAACCCCCACCCCCCAGCCACCAGGGGCAGCCTCCACCAGGCCCCCACTCATGCCCCTATCACCCCCACCCCCCAGCAGTGCAGGGGCAGCCTCCACCAGGCCCCCACTCATGTCCCCTATCACCCCCACCCCCCAGCAGTGCAGGGGCAGACTCCACCAGGCCCCCACTCATGTCTACCACCACCCCCATCCCCCAGCCACCAGGGGCAGCCTCCACCAGGCCCCCACCCATGTCTACCACCACCCCACCCCCCAGCAGTGCAGGGGCAGCCTCCACCAGGCCCCCACTCATGTCCCCTATCACCCCCACCCCCCAGCAGTGCAGGGGCAGCCTCCACCAGGCCCCCACTCATGTCCCCTATCACCCCCACCCCCCAGCAGTGCAGGGGCAGACTCCACCAGGCCCTCACTCATGTCTACCACCACCCCCACCCCCCAGCCACCAGGGGCAGCCTCCACCAGGCCCCCACTCATGTCCCCTATAACCCCCACCCCCCAGCAGTGCAGGGGCAGTCTCCACCAGGCCGCCACTCATGTCTACCACCACCCCCACCCCCCAGCCACCAGGGGCAGCCTCCACCAGGCCCCCACCCATGTCTACCACCACCCCCACCTCCCAGCAGTGCAGGGGCAGCCTCCAACAGGCCCCCACTCATGTCTACCACCACCCTCACCCCCCAGCCACCAGGGGCAGCCTCCACCAGGCCCCCACTCATGTCTACCACCACCCCCCAGCCACCATGGGCAGCCTCCACCAGGCCCCCACCCATGTCTACCACCACCCCCACCCCCCAGCAGTGCAGGGGCAGCCTCCACCAGACCCCACTCATGTCTACCACCACCCCCACCCCCCAGCCACCAGGGGCAGCCTCCACCAGGCCCCCACCCATGTCTACCACCACCCCCATCCCCCAGCAGTGCAGGGGCAGCCTCCACCAGGCCCCCACTCATGTCTACCACCACCCCCAACCCCAGCCACCAGGGGCAGCCTCCACCAGGACCCCACCGATGTCTACCACCACCCCCACCCCCAGCA
This sequence comes from Ambystoma mexicanum, assembly GCF_040938575.1. Classification (NCBI taxonomy): domain Eukaryota; kingdom Metazoa; phylum Chordata; class Amphibia; order Caudata; family Ambystomatidae; genus Ambystoma; species Ambystoma mexicanum. The sequence goes on from NC_090928.1 coordinate 137,821,001, forward strand.
GTGCAGGGGCAGCCTCCACCAGGCCCCCACTCATGTCTACCACCACCCCCACCCCCCAGCCACCAGGGGCAGCCTCCACCAGGCCCCCACTCATGTCTACCACCACCCCCACCCCCCAGCCACCAGGGGCAGCCTCCACCAGGCCCCCACTCATGTCTCCCATCACCCCCACCCCCCAGCAGTGCAGGGGCAGCCTCCACCAGGCTCCCACACATGTCCCCCTGCACCCCCACCCCCCAGCAGTACAGGGGCAGCCTCCACCAGGCCCCCACTCATGTTTACCACCACCCCCACCCCCCCAGCCACCAGAGCCAGCCTCCGCCAAGCCCCCACCCATGTCTACCACCACCCCCCAGCAGTGCAGGGGCAGCCTCCACCAGGCCCCCACTCATGTCTACCACCACCCCCACCCCCCAGCCACCAGAGGCAGCCTCCACCAGGCCCCCACTCATGTCTCCCATAACCCCCACCCCCCAGCCACCAGGGGCAGCCTCCACCAGGCCCCCACTCATGTCTACCACCACCCCCACCCCCCAGCCACCAGGGGCAGCCTCCACCAGGCCCCCACTCATGTCTCCCATCATCCCCATCCCCCAGCCACCAGGGGCAGCCTTCACCAGGCCCCCACTCATGTCCAACTCATGTCTCCCTGCACCCCCACCCCCCAGCCACCATGGGCAGCCTCCACCAGGCCCCCACTCATGTCTACCACCACCCCCACCCCCCAGGCACCAGGGACAGCCTCCACAAGGCCCCCACCCATGTCTACCACCACCCCCACCTACCAGCAGTGCAGGGGCAGCCTCCACCAGGCCCCCACTCATGTCTACCACCACCCCCACCCCCCAGCCACCAGGGGTAGCCTCCACCAGGCCCCCACCCATGTCTACCACCACCCCCACCCCCCAGCAATGCAGGAGCAGCCTCCACCAGGCCCCCACTCATGTCTACCACCACCCACACCGCACAGCCACCAGGGGCAGCTTCCACCAGGCCCCCACCCATGTCCCCTACCACCCCCAACCCCCAGCAATGCAGAGGCAGCCTCCACCAGGCCCCCACTCATGTCTATCACCACCCGACCCCCCAGCCACCAGCGGCAGCCTCCACCATGCCCCCACCCATGTCTACCACCACCCCCACCCCCCAGCAATGCAGGAGCAGCCTCCACCAGGCCCCCACTCATGTCTACCACCACCCACACCGCACAGCCACCAGGGGCAGCTTCCACCAGGCCCCCACCCATGTCTACCACCACCCCCACCCCCCAGCAGTGCAGGGGCAGCTTCCACCAGGCCCCCACCCATGTCTACCACCACCCCCACCCCCCAGCAGTGCAGGGGCAGCCTCCACCAGGCCCCCACTCATGTCTACCACCACCCCCACCCCCAGCAGTGCAGGGTCAGCCTCCACCAGGCCCCCACTCATGTCTACCACCACCCCCACCCCCCAGCCACCAGGGGCAGCCTCCACCAGGCCCCCACTCATGTCTACCACCACTCCCACCCCCCAGCCACCAGGGGCAGCCTCCACAAGGCCCTCACTCATGTCTCCCATCACCCCCACCCCCCAGCCACCAGGGGCAGCCTCCACCAGGCCCCCACTCATGTCTCCCATCACCCCCACCCCCCAGCAGTGCAGGGGCAGCCTCCACCAGGCCCCCACTCATGTCTACCACCACCCCCACCCCCAGCCACCAGGGGCAGCCTCCACCAGGCCCCCACTCATGTCCCCTATCACCCCCACCCCCCAGCCGTGCAGGGGCAGCCTCCACCAGGCCCCCACTCATGTCTCCCATCACCCCCACCCCCCAGCCGTGCGATTTGCCTGGGTACGTGTACTTTGGGGTGCACGTGAACTTCCACACGCGATTGGCCTGGGTACGTGTACTACGGGGTGTGCGGGAGGTTCCACGCGCGATTGGCATGGGTACGTGTACTTTGGGGTGCGCGTGAACTTCCACACGCGATTGGCCTGGGTACGTGTACTACGGGGTGCGCGGGATGGTCCACACACGATTGGCCTGGGTACGTGTACTACGGGGTGCGCGGGAAGTTCCACACGCGATTGCCTGGGTATGTGTACTATGGGGTGCGCGGGAAGTTCCACACGCGATTGGCCTGTGTACGTGTACTACGGGGTGCGCGGGAGGTTCCACACGCGAATGGCCTGGGTACGTGTACTAAGGGGTGCGCGGGAGCTTCCACACGCGACTGGGCCTGTGAGAGTGGGGTACATGTATTCCAGGGGTGGACGGGAATATTTACCCGCGACTGGGCCTGGGAGAGCGTGCTACGTGTATTCCTGGGGTGGGCGGGAAGATACACACGTTCGCCTACGACGTGCCAAAAAAAAAATGGTCCAATCCTGAAACACGTACGCCAGCATGAATCAGGCGTACGTCGACCCGCGCAGCATAAAAGTGGGTGCAAACAACAAACAAGCTCATACGCCAGGATGAATATACCGTTCCTAGCAGCAGTGGCCGTGGGTTACCAAAGAAGGAGGAGGAGGATAGTGAGGGCCCGAATTTTCACTCCCAGAACCAGCCTTTTTGGGATGCCTGATGACCAGGTGTATGGGAGGTACAGGTTTCCACCACACATAATACTGGACCTGGTCAGTGAGTGGGAGGATGACCTCACATCACCCACCCTGTGCTCCCAAGCACTCAGCCCCCTGGAGAAGGTCCTCAATGTACTGCACTTCTTGGCCACAGGATCATTTCAGCGGACAAGTGACATAGTGGGTGGGGTGTCACAGGCCACGCCGTCACGCTGCCTACACCAGGTCTTGAACATCATCACTGCACGCCCATCAGTCCGTAGGCACATATACCTGCCCAGGACACCTGCAGAAAGGCAGGCTGCCACCCTCGATTTCTACGGTGTGGCACAATTCCCAAAAGTGCTAGGTGCCATTGACCTCAGTATATGCCAACTATCCAGGGTCCACCCACGACAGCTTCATTTACCGAATGTCTACCCCAAACCGGGACCTAGAAGCTGGGCGGCATGGCGATACATGGCTGCTTGGTGAGTATGAATGCCACTGCACATGCATGCATGTCAGATGCAGAGTTATGTCACTACCCCACTAATGATACCCATCACCTCCTCACCAGGGGACAGTGCCTACCCTCTGAGCACCCACATGATGACGCCAATTCGGAACCCCATAACGCCTCCATAGGTAAGATACAACACAGCCCATATTGCAACCCGGGGCATAGTGGAGCACACATTCGGAGTGCTCAAGTCACGCTTTCGCTACCTTGACCGTTCTGGTGGGCAGCTGTCATATGCGCCCCAAGTAGTGTGCAGGATCATAGTGGCAGCATGTGTCCTGCACAATGTTGCAACACGCCGGGGCGTGGCTGTGGACATGGTGGTGCCCCCACATCCCCAACCACATGCACGCCCGCTGCGCATGGGAGGGGAGAGGGCACCGGGTGAGGCAGCCCGTACGCAGCTGGTGGCTAATTACTTCACATAGAAATCACACCCCAGTGGAGTGCACACAGCCCTGGCACATACCATCTGATAAGCAATGATGACTCGACCTGACAATTAAGACGAACAAAGGGACAGTCAACTGTCAGAACCATGGCATCCTGAGATTGTTCATGTGGAAGTGTCACAATGTGTGCATCCCTACCTAGACAAATACCACCAATGCAGTGTCATCAAAAGACACTTCCATGCTGCAGAAATGAATACCCACTCGCAAAATACTACATGAAAACAGTGCCATGTCACCCAACCCCTCCCCGGCACGGCCACACAACACACCATGGCATGTCATGCAATGTGAGAGGAAAGAAATGAATCCCCACAACATGCCCCAAGTGTCACCAGCTACAGTGTCCCTAATGGAAACATGTACACACATGAAATGCTCACAGTAATACAGGACCTACAACCCACATTACCAAATACTTACCAAGAATACCAATCACCTACACAACCTCCAACCTACCTTAAACATGACATTACAGACTTAAATATTTGCTAGCCTCACTACCTGATGATGACAGCCCTCCGAACACTTACAAGTATACAGTGTTAGCTCCACGCCAGAGTGTAGGTGCACTGCTTACAACAAGGACTCCAGTTCCAAGTTGGACCGCATTGTGAAGACATGAGGAATGGACCTGCAAATTAGGAGGATGAGATGGATGCAGAGGCACATATCAATACACCATGCAGTGTACAATACAACAACAATATGCACTATGAATGTATACACAGTATTGACTACAGACTGCCCACACAGCTCATGGGAGTCCAATGTCACCATGTACGTCAATGTCACATGGGCACACCCTTTGCAAGCCCATGGAAACGGGAAGCAGGAGGGGTGTGTGTGACAAAAACCCAAGCATCTGAACCAAATCCATGACAAGCCTGCATGTGCCCAGCCACAATGCAGCGTATTCCCACGGGAGCCACACAAGGCAACACACTGTCCAAAAAAAATAAATAATGGCCATTAATGGGCCCGGGGGGTGGGGGAGGCCACCCAGGAGGTCCGAGGACAGGGTGCACACCAAATCCCACCTGTGTGGATCTTGCGAAAAAAAAAACACCTCCATGGGCTCATGGCCTACACGGCTACCCTATTGTGGGAGTATCACTGCTGTCGCTCTCCTCACCCTCTGCAGCTGCATCAGGAGGTGGTGGAACTATGGGAGGCAGCCCACGCAAAGCCCTAGTCTGTTCCTCCATGGCTGCAGGCATGCAGGTGTGGTAGGTCTCGTTCTGGAGGATAAGTGTGCGGAGGTCCCCATGCAACAACTCACGGGATGCCCAGACCTCTGCCCTAGTTGCCTGCATCTCAGCTGAGAGCGTACGGGTGAGACGCTCCAGCTGCTGTTCTGTCCTTCTGTTTGTTGAAGCCTCAAGCTCAACAAGAGTCGTCCTGAGGTGAAGGAGTTCCACCCTCAGGGCTTCCCTGTGGCCCTGGGACTCTATGGAGATGGCTTCCTGCAGAATCGCCCGTGCCGCCCGCCTGTCCCTGTCGGACGCCAACATGTCCTCCCTGTGTGACTGGCAGATGGAGTCGGTTGCCTGCTGTAGTCGCTCCATCAGCCTTTCGGGGGGGACAATGGAAGTGGCCACCCTATCCATGGCCTGAGCCATCATCTCTGTTGATGCTGCCTGTTGGGTTGCCATACCGTATATGGATTGCTCCCATGCAGTATTGCCAGGTGGCTGACGGCCACCACGTCGGCGGGCACCACACCTGTCTGGGGCAAGGCGAACTGCGCCTTGCTGTGCCGGCACTGCCTGAGGCTGCAGGACTGCATTCCCCCTCTGATCTGCTGGCCCAGGAACAGGATCAGATGTCGCGGAGTGTGACCCTGCATCCGTAACCACCAAAGGCGTACCTGCCAACACTCACATCCCCATTGAGGGTTCTAACCCTGGTGCAGGTGGGTCGGACAGAATAGAATCCCTCCCAGGAACACTCACCTGCGACGGCACATAGGTCTAATCATCCGAATCGACACCTGAATACAGCTTGGGGGAGGTGCAGCCAGAGACACCCCTTGAGAGCACGACCTGCAGCAGTTGTGGGTTCTCACCCACCACCACACCACGTCCCTCACTGGTGGTCGGTCGGCCCTCAGACCCCTCCTGGGTCAGCACCATTTCCACAACCCCAGTAGTATAAAGTGCGTCATCCCCTGCAAAGACATAAAAGAAAACAAATGGAAACAGTCATTAGCACTATGGCACACAATTAGGGCTGAGAGGCTACAGAAACAGTACTTGATTGACACATGTCCCACATGACTAAAACCCTCCCATGCATGTACCGTCACTGCGTGTGATGGGGAGGCAGATGGCACACATTGATGACACCAAGATGGAAGGTGAACACATTTGCTGCATGCTGCCTAGCAGTGGCATCACACATTGGCCAGTGATTGACAGGTCAAATACACATGCCATCACACAGATGGCATGTACCCTAGCCATGAAGTGAAGAGGGAGAGGAGGTCACCAATTGTTCATTCAGTCCAGTTTGCTCATACAATTGATCTTTTCATTGAAATGGTTCAAATGTTTAACCTGCAGCTGCCAGTCCAAAATGGTCCTATAGCACAGGGACATGTCTAAACTAATCATGTCCAGGAAACTAAGCCAGTCCACTGTACCATAGCCATGTCATACATGTGACAATAGGACTGAGAAATCCCGAGTAAAAGTGGTGGTATGCAAACAATCTGCCTGAATAAACAGAGGTAAATAAGCAACAATGTTGTGGCAAGATGATACTCCAAGGGCAACTGTCATGGTGTTGGGCTGGATGTCTAATGTTGGCAGAAGGGATGCTGCTATACCCAAATGCTGGTGCTAAGAATGTATAGGAAGAGGCACATGTGTGACCCGAACCACTCAGGCACACACACCCTCCCCTGGCACCCAAACAGAAGCCCTCCCACACACACCATGCACATGGATGACACACACATGCTTGTGCACTCACCGGACAATGCCTCGTAATCTGCCAGTTCTCCCACGCCTTGGATCTGTTCCTCCGTGACGTAGGTCCCAGCAACCTGCTCATGTGGAGTGAGTTCTATGTCGTCTGCTGGAGACCCACCTCCAGTCACTAGAGTTGCGGCATGACTTGAGGCCAGCTTATTCTTTGCCCTGCGCTTCAGGTCATTCCAGCGCTTGTAGCATTCATTAGCTGTGCGCCTCACGATTCCAAGGGCACTTATGATGTCTGCAATGGTACGCCAAGTGTGCCTGACGTTGTGCAGGTGTGGTCTTGGATCCTGCAACAATCACCATTTCGCGGTCATGTGCGGACACATACTCTACAAGTGCATTCAGTTCGGCGTCATTGAAGCTGGGCTTCCTTGACGGGCCGGACTGTGTAGCCGTGTCTGGGGCATCAGCCTTTACTGGACGAGCACTCTTCCTCTTCCGCTTGGAAGGTGGTGGGGATCCTGAGTGTCCTATGCCGCTCTGGACACTAGGGGCAGGAGCGTGGGATTGCACACTCAGCATGGGAGTTGGTGCAGGCATTAGCTCAAGTGTGATGGTGTCAGGGGGAATGTCAGCATGATGGACTTGGACCGACACTGTCCTGGCTGGGTGTGTGAGAGGTGGGGTGGATGGAGCCGCAGTTGCCCCTGCAGCCTCCCGAGCCTGCCTATGCGGGGCAACAGATGACCTAGCTGCCCCTGATCCACGTGGCCTGATGACACCAAAGTTCACCCGCGCACGTGGCCTAGACCTGCTGACCTGGAAGTTAGCCACGGGGTCACCCTGTGCCAGGTCTGGTTCCACAGTGGGCTGGTCCAACAAGGGCTGAGCATGGATGGTGTCAGCCACAATAACCTCAACCGGGGGGGGCATGGGTGTCCCTGACTGCTCCTCCACACATGGGGGGCTAGGGGCACCCTGCAAGTCACGGCCACATCCCCTACTGGATCCACCACGGCCACCACTTGGGGCTCGGCCACCTTTGCCACCCTTACGGCTTGGTCGCCTCCCAGCCATGGCACTGATGTTATTGTGCATATGGGAGTCGATGTGAACTATTGTCCTGGGCAATTGGGGGTCAAAGGGGTTGGGTACCAGACGGTAATCGTACCTTAGTGCTCTAGCAAGGCTGTATGTCACCCCTGGGGAAAGATGACGGGTCACGCAACGGACAGGCACCCCAAAAAAGGGAAGTAAGGTGCACGCAACCCCTCCTAGACCACATGCGTGGAAAAATAAACCTGCACTACGCTGTGGCACCCATAAACACAAGAATGAACGTATGCATGTCACACGCAGCCTAGAATGACCTCTGAAGGGGTCCGCGACACACGGGGCAAGCACAGATGTAAAATACGTGCGCGACTCACCGTCTGCCAGGTACAAAAGCGTGAAAAATATGCGTGTGTGCGCGTTGGCAACACCCCCGCCAAAAGAAGCATTGTACGCTGTCTGAGGAGACAGGACAACAGTAGAAGGGAACGCTGTTTGAGGAAACAGGCCCAGGAAAAAGAGGAAAAGAGAAAAAGCTGTAAGAGGTAACAGGGAGTACGAACTGGAAACGCTGTGAAGTAAATCGCGTGTGAACCGACAAGAAGTACAGATTTCACCCACTCGCTCTCCACGAAAAGCACGTACAAGGAAATGGCGTTCTACACGTACCTTTTATACACACGTCACAGACGCGCATACGCGATGAGGCTATTTCCACCAATTACGCGCTTTGACACTCGGACGTGTATCTCTTCATTTTTACAAGCGCCATTCTCTACGGCCATGCGCGTGACGTCACAGCTGTGCATGGTGGCCTTTCGGCCAATGAAATCGCATATGCGAGCACACGTGGTAAAACTGCACGTCCGAGTGTCATCGCGTGTAATCGGAGGGAATTGAGCGTACACGCGATTGGCCTGGGTACGTGTATTTCTGGGGTGCGCAGGAAGTTTCACACGCAATTGGTGGAAATCCACGTGTGCTCTGTCATCACGTGTAATGAGGGAAACACCCGCGCGTCACGTCACAGACACGCTTACGCGCCAAGGGCCTTTGGTCCAATGAAATCACATATGCATGCTGACGTGCATACGCGCTAAGGGCCTTTCCTCGATTTACACGCAGACGTGCAGGATTTTCACGTGCCAAATCACTCTGTATCAAGCTGGCCACGCGTAAGCACACGTACGGAGCCCGCCAAAAGTGGGACAAAGGTCTCGACCATTGGTTTAGGAGTCACAGAGACGAACACAGACGCCATTTTACAAACCGAGTTCTGGCAGAAAATACCATCCGACAAACTTATTTAAGATAAGTAGATCGGTGGTACGTTAGAGATTAACGAGAAAAAGTATCAATCTCCGACAATGGGACGAATCCCATAGGGTTATGTCCGGGGTCGAACATAACAAGTAGTTTCCACTGCCACCAGCCAGAACTCGACGAGGGGGGACGGGACAGTGCCCCCTCGAATAACAGATCCAGGAGTAATCGAATTACCCCTCCTAGTACGTCCACAATAAGATGGTTGGTACTAGTTCTGTTAGTAAATTTAGGTCTAGTAAAGCCAATGGTGACTTTACATGCCCGGGGAGACGGTAGTAAGTCCCCGGGTATGGAGTCTATGACGGAGGTCCGCTAGGACGCCCCCGTGTTACGGCACGTAGGGTGCGGTGTAACACACATAGAAAAACACATGAGACCCTATGGAGTAAAAGATCCCATAGCCCATAGAACACATTGACATTCAAAGGAATTACACACATTTATGTCCAAGAGTGGGAGAAAAAGAGTCTCACTCTTGGCAGGATGGAAAAAACAAACTCCAGAAATCCAGCAAAGCTGCTGGGGGACTCACTAGGTTAGGAAATTCAGCCTAAACAGATAATTCTCCCTAACACTGGCCTTCCTCTGCCTGTGGACGTGGCTATCCGGGTCCGGGTTGAGCCTGTCCTGACTGGTGTGGAGTTGCGTCAACGGGCCATGCGAGGTGACCTGCAGTCTTTTCATGAGGAGACTGCACGTCATCTTGAATGGCTCGTTGACCGCGTCGGCCTACTGGGACAGGTCACCCAGGCCGGATTCCTCCATTTGATGGGGCTTGCTCAGACCCCCTCCTCCACTGAACCCCCTATGCGCCAGTCGTCCTCCGTGCCATCTTCCCACCATTCAGTCACCTGGGTACCCTGTGGAGCTGCCTCTGACGGTGCGGCCAGGCTGGTGGAGGAGGCATCCCTGCCACAGTCGGGAGTCGGACGTCCAGCAGGGGTGGCCACATCAACGACTGCACCCCAGCCAGCGGAGGATGTGCAGGCAGCAGGAGGCAGTGCACCGGCAGAGGCGCAGCAACAGCAGCAGCAACGTGGTGGGAGCCATGATGGCTCAGGGCCTTCGACATCGGAGGGGCAGGCATCGGCCGAAAGGCAGGAGGACCCAGGACGGGAAATGTCTTCCGTGTGGCAGCGGTTGGGCCACGCCATAGATGCAGAGCGGCAGCGGGCGGAAGAAGCACAGCTCACGATGGTCAGGGCGGAGAACTCCATGCAGAGGGCCCTGAGGCGTGCCGAGTGCCTCGAGGCAATCCGCAGGGAGATTGGGGGGAACATGTGGACGGCCCTGCGGACCCTCGGGGCCATGGAGGAGGAGCGCCTCCGGGACATTGAGCAGGAGTTCGATGATGCCCTGGCCCGGAACATCCCGAAGTGAGCCGTCGGACTAGCCCACTGCCCTTGTAAATAGTTATAGACATGGGTGGGGGCCTGGTGGAGGCTGCCCCTGCACTGCTGGGGGGTGGGGGTGGTGGTAGACATGTGTGGGGGACTGGTGGAGGCTGCCCCTGGTGGCTGGGGGGTGGGGTGGTGGTAGACATGGGTGGGGGCCTGGTGGAGGCTGCCCCTGCACTGCTGGGGTGGGGGTGGTGGTAGAAATGAGTGGGGGCCTGGTGGAGGCTGCCCCTGGTGGCTGGGGGGTGGGGGTGGTGGTAGACATGGGTGGGGGCCTGGTGGAGGCTGCCCCTGCACTGCTGGGGGGTTGGGGTGGTGGTAGACATGAGTGGGGGCCTGGTGGAGGCTGCCCCTGGTGGCTGGGGGGTGGGGGTGCAGGGAGACATGAGTGGGGGCCTGGTGGAGGCTGCCCCTGCACTGCTGGGGGGTGGGGGTGGTGGTAGACATGAGTGGGGGCCTGGTGGAGGCTGATACTGCACTGCTGGGGGGTGGGAGTGATGGGAGACATGAGTGGGGGCCTGGTGGAGGCTGCACCTGGTGGCCGGGGGGTGGGGGGGTAGACATGGGTGGGGGCCTGGTGGAGGCTGCCCCTGCACTGTTGGGGGGTGGGGGTGGTGGTAGACATGAGTGGGGGCCTGGTGGAGGCTGCCCCTGGTGGCTGGGAGGTGGGGGTGCAGGGAGACATGAGTGGGGGCCTCATGGAGGCTGCCCCTGGTGGCTGGGGGGTGGGGGTGGTGGTAGACATGGGTGGGGGCCTGGTGGAGGCTGCCCCTGCACTGCTGGGGGGTGGGGGTGGTGGTAGACATGAGTGGGGGCCTGGTGGAGGCTGCCCCTGGTGGCTGGGGGTGGTGGTAGACATGAGTGGGGGCCTGGTGGAGGCTGCCCCTGGTGGCTGGGGGGTGGGGGTGGTGGTAGACATGAGTGGGGGCCTGGTGGAGGCTGCCCCTGGTGGCTGGGGGTGGGGGTGGTGGTAGACATGAGTGGGGGCCTGGTGGAGGCTGCCCCTGGTGGCTGGGGGGTGGGGGTGGTGGTAGACATGAGTGGGGGCCTGGTGGAGGCTGCCCCTGCACTGCTGGGGGGTGGGGGTGGTGGTAGACATGGGTGGGGGCCTGGTGGAGGCTGCCCCTGGTGGCTGAGGGGTGGGGTGGTGGTAGACATGAGTGGGGGCCTGGTGGAGGCTGCCCCTGCACTGCTGGGGGGTGGGGTGATAGGGGACATGAGTGGGGGCCTTGTGGAGGCTGCCCCTGCACTGCTGGGGGGTTGGGGTGGTGGTAGACATGTGTAGGGGCCTGGTGGAGGCTGCACCTGGTGGCTGGGGGGTGGGGGTGGTGGTAGACATGAGTGGGGGCCTGGTGGAGGCTGCCCCTGATGGCTGGGGGATGGGGGTGGTGGTAGACATGAGTGGGGGCCTGGTGGAGGCTGCCCCTGCACTGCTGGGGGGTTGGGGTGGTGGTAGACATGAGTAGGGGCCTGGTGGAGGCTGCCCCTGGTGGCTGGGGGGTGGGGGTGGTGGTAGACATGAGTGGGGGCCTGGTGGAGGCTGCTCCTGGTGGCTGGGGGATGGGGGTGGTGGTAGACATGAGTGGGGCCTGGTGGAGGCTGCCCCTGCACTGCTGGGGGGTGGGGGTGGTGGTAGACATGAGTGGGGGCCTGGTGGAGGCTGCCCCTGGTGGCTGGGGGTTGGGGGTCGTGGTAGACATGTGTGGGGGCCTGGTGGAGGCTGCCCCTGCACTGCTGGGGTGTGGGGGTGATGGGAGACATGAGTGGGGGCCTGGTGGAGGCTGACCCCGGTGGCGGGGGGGTGGGGGTGGTGGTAGACATGGGTGGGGGCCTGATGGAGGCTGCCCCTGTACTGCTGGGGGGTGGGGGTGATGGGAGACATGAGTGGGGGCCTGGTGGAGGCTGACCCCGGTGGCGGGGGGGTGGGGGTGGTGGTAGACATGGGTGGGGGCCTGATGGAGGCTGCCCCTGTACTGCTGGGGGGTGGGGGTGATGGGAGACATGAGTGGGGCCCTGGTGGAGGCTGACCCTGGTGGCTGGGGGGTGGGGGTGGTGGTAGACATGGGTGGGGGCCTGGTGGAGGCTGCCCCTGCACTGCTGGGGGGTGGGGGTGGTGGTAGACATGAGTGGGTCCTGGTGGAGGCTGCCCCTGGTGGCTGGGGGGTGGGGGTGGTGGTAGACATGGGTGGGGGCCTGGTGGAGGCTGCCCCTGCACTGCTGGGGGGTGGGGGTGGTGGTAGACATGAGTGGGGGCCTGGTGGAGGCTGCCCCTGGTGGCTGGGGGGTGGGGGTGCAGGGAGACATGAGTGGGGGCCTGGTGGAGGCTGCCCCTACACTGCTGGGGGGTGGGGGTGGTGGTAGACATGAGTGGGGGCCTGGTGGAGGCTGACCCTGCACTGCTGGGGGGTGGGGGTGATGGGAGACATGAGTGGGGGCATGGTGGAGGCTAACCCTGGTGGCTGGGGGGTGGGGGTGCAGGGGGAGATGTGTGGGTGCCTGGTGGAGCCTGCCCCTGCACTGCTGGGGGTGGGGGTGATGGGAGACATGAGTGGGGGCCTGGTGGAGGCTGACCCTGGTGGCTGGGGGGTGGGGGTGGTGGTAGACATGGGTGGGGGCCTGGTGGAGGCTGCCCCTGGTGGCTGGGGGAGGGGGTGCAGGGAGACATGAGTGGGGGCCTGGTGGAGGATGCCCCTGCACTGCTGGGGGTGGGGGTGGTGGTAGACATGAGTGGGGGCCTGGTGGAGGCTGACCCTGCACTGCTGGGGGGTGGGGGTGATGGGAGACATGAGCAGGGGCCTGGTGGAGGCTGCCCCTGGTGGCTGGGGGGTGGGGGTGGTGGTAGACATGGGTGGGGGCCTGGTGGAGGCTGCCCCTGCACTGCTGGGGGTGGGGGTGTTGGTAGACATGAGTGGGGGTCTGGTGGAGGCTGCCCCTGGTGGCTGGGGGGTGGGGGTGCAGGGAGACATGAGTGGGGGCCTGGTGGAGGCTGCCCCTGGTGGCTGGGGAGTGGGGGTGGTGGTAGACATGGGTGGGGGCCTGGTGGAGGCTGCCCCTGCACTGCTGGGGGGTGGGGGGGGGGTGGTAGACATGATTGGGGGCCTGGTGGAGGCTGACCCTGCACTGCTGGGGGGTGGGGGGTGGTAGACATAAGTGGGGGCCTGGTGGAGGCTGCCTCTGGTGGCTGGGGGGTGGGGGTGGTGGTAGACATGAGTGGGGGCCTGGTGGAGGCTGTCCCTGGTGGCTGGGGGGTGGGGGTGGTGGTAGACATGAGTGGGGGCCTGGTGGAGGCTGCCCCTGGTGGCTGGAGGGTGGGGGTGGTGGTAGACATGAGTGGGCTCCTGGTGGAGGCTGCCTCTGGTGGCTGGGGGGTGGGGGTGGTGGTAGACATGAGTGGGGGCCTGGTGGAGGCTGCCCCTGGTGGCTGGGGGGGGTGGTGGTAGACATGAGTGGGGGGCTGGTGGAGGCTGCCCCTGGTGGCTGGGGGGTGGGGGTGGTGGTAGACATTAGTGGGTGCCTGGTGGAGGCTTCCCCTGGTGGCTGGGGGGTGGGGTGGTAGTAGACATGAGTGGGGGCCTGGTGGAGGCTGCCCCTGCACTGCTGGGGGGTGGGGGTGGTGGTAGACATGGGTGGGGGCCTGGTGGAGGCTGCCCCTGGTGGCTGGGGGGTGGGGGTGGTGGTAGACATGAGTGGGGGCCTGGTGGAGGCTGCCCCAGCACTGCTGGGGGGTGGGGGTGATAGGAGACATGAGTGGGGGCCTAGTGGAGGCTGCCCCTGCCCTGCTGTGGGGTGGGGGTGGTGGTAGACATGAGTGGGGGCCTGGTGGAGGCTGCCCCTGGTGGCTGGGGGGTGGGGGTGGGGGTGGTGGTGGACATGAGTGGGGGCCTGGTGGAGGCTGCCCCTGGTGGCTGGGGGGTGGTGGGAGTGGTGGTAGACATGAGTGGGGGCCTGGTGGAGGCTGCCCCTGCACTGCTGGGGGGTGGGGGTGATAGGGGACATGAGTGGAGGCCTAGTGGAGGCTGCCCCTGCACTGCTGGGGGGTGGGGGTGGTGGTAGACATGAGTGGGGGCCTGGTGGAGGCTGCCCCTGGTGGCTGGGGGGTGGGGGTGGTGGTAGACATGAGTGGGGGCCTGGTGGAGGCTGCCCCTGGTGGCTGGGGGGTGGGGGTGCAGGGGGACATGTGTGGGAGCCTGGTGGAGGCTGCCCCTGCACTGCTGGGGGGTGGGGTGATGGGAGACATGAGTGGGGGCCTGGAGGAGGCTGCCCCTGGTGGCTTGGGGGTGGGGGTGCAGGGAGACATGAGTTGGACATGAGTGGGGGCCTGGTGGAGGCTGCCCCTGGTGGCTGGGGGGTGGGGGCGCAGGGGGACATGTGCGGGAGCCTGGTGGAGGCTGCCCCTGCACTGCTGGGGGGTGGGGGTGGTGGTAGACATGAGTGGGGGCCTGGTGGACGCTGCCCCTGGTGGCTGGGGGGTGGGGGTGCAGGGGGACATGTGTGGGAGCCTGGTGGAGGCTGCCCCTACACTGCTGGGGGGTGGGGGTGATGGGAGACATGAGTTGGGGCCTGGTGGAGGCTGCCCATGGTGGCTGGGGGGTGCGGGTGCAGGGAGACATGAGTTGGACATGAGTGGGGGCCTGGTGAAGGCTGCCCCTGGTGGCTGGGGGGTGGGGGTGATGGGAGACATGAGTGGGGGCCTGGTGGAGGCTGCCCCTGGTGGCTGGGGGGTGGGGGTGGTGGTAGACATGAGTGGGGGCCTGGTGGAGGCTACCCCTGCACTGCTGGGGGCTGGGGGTGGTGGTAGACATGGGTGGGGGCCTGGTGGAGGCTGCCCCTGGTGGCTGGGGGGTGGGGGTGGTGGTAGACATGAGTGGGGGCCTGGTGGAGGCTGCCCCTGCACTGCTGGGGGGTGGGGGTGCAGGGAGACATGTGTGGGAGCCTGGTGGAGGCTGCCCCTGCACTGCTGGGGGGTGGGGGTGATGGGGGACATGAGTGGGGGCCTAGTGGAGGCTGGCCCTGCACTGCTGGGGGGTGGGGGTGGTGGTAGACATGAGTGGGGGCCTGGTGGAGGCTGCCCCTGGTGGCTGGGGGCTGGGGGTGGTGGTAGACATGAGTGGGGGCCTGGTGGAGGCTGCCCCTGCACTGCTGGGGGGTGGGGTTGCAGGGAGACATGTGTGGGAGCCTGGTGGAGGCTGCCCCTGCACTGCTGGGGGGTGGGGGTGATGGGGGACATGAGTGGGGGCCTAGTGGAGGCTGCCCCTGCACTGCTGGGGGGTGGGGGTGGTGGTAGACATGAGTGGGGGCCTGGTGGAGGCTGCCCCTGGTGGCTGTGGGGTGGGGGTGGTGGTAGACATGGGTGGGGGCCATGGTATGGGCTGTCCCTGCACTGCTGGGGGGTGGGGGTGGTGGTAGACATGAGTGGGGGCCTGGTGGAGGCTGACCCTGGTGGCTGGGGGGTGGGGGTGGTGGTAGACATGGGTGGGGGCATGTTGGATGCTGCTCATGCACTGCTGGGGGGTGGGGGTGATGGGAGACATGAGTGGGGGCCTGGTGGAGGCTGCCCCTCGTGGCTGGGGGGGTGGGTTTGGTGGTAGACATGAGTGGGGGCCTGGTGGACGATGCCCCTGCACTGCTGGGGGGTGGGGGATTTGGTAGACATGAGTGGGGGCCTGGTGGAGGCTGACCCTGCACTGCTGGGGGGTGGGGTGATGGGAGACATGAGTGGGGGCCTGGTGAAGGCTGCCCCTGGTGGCTGGGGGGTGCGGGTGGTGGTAGACATGGGTGGGGGCCTGGTGGAGGCTGCCCCTGCACTGCTGGGGGGTGGGGGTGGTGGTAGACATGAGTGGGGGCCTGGTGGAGGCTGCCCCTGGTGGCTGGGGGGTGGGGGTGGTGGTAGACAAGAGTGGGGGCCTGGTGGAGGCTGCCCCTGCACTGCTGGGGGGTGGGGGTGGAGGGAGACATGGGTGGGGGCCTGGTGGAGGCTGCCCCTGGTGGCTGGGGGGTGGGGGTGATGGGAGACATGAGTGGGGGCCTGGTGGAGGCTGCCCCTGGTGGCTGGGGTGCAGGGGGACATGCGTTGGTGAGCAGTAGTGCAAGGTGACATGTGGGTTGGCTGTGGGGCATGGCCATGGTGGATGGGATGCCTGCAAGACATGTGCAGGGTAGGCCCCTGTGGTGTGGGCCACCTGCAGGGGCCGTGGAGGGTGTAGAGGGTACACCTGGGAGGACCCACACGTGCAATTCACATGTGGTGCTCCCCGCGCACCCCTGTAATACACGTACCCTGATGGAATCGCGTGTGATACTTCCCGCGCACCCCTGAAATACACGTACCCTGCTGATTTTGCGTGTGATACTTCCCGCGCACCCCTGAAATACACGTACCCTGCTGCTTTTGCGTGTGATACTTCCCGTGCACCCCTGGAATACACGTACCCTGCTGTTTTTGCATGTGATACTTCCCGCGCACCCCTGGAATACATGTACCCTGATGGAATTGCGTGTGATACTTCCCGCGCACCCCTAAGATACACGTACCCTGCTGCTTTTGCGTGTGATACTTCCCGCGCACCCCAGAAATACACGTACTCTGCTGTTTTTGCGTGTGATACTTCCCGCGCACCCCTGGAATACACGTACCCTGATGGAATAGCGTGTGATACTTCCCGCGCACCCCTGACATACACGTACCCTGCTGCTCTTGCGTGTGATACTTCCCACGCACCACTGAAATACACATACCCTGCTGCTTTTGCGTGTGATACTTCCCGCGCACCCCTGAAATACCTGTACCCTGCTGCTTTTGCATGTGTTACTTCCCACGCACCCCTGATGCACACGTACACAGGACAATCGCGTGTGGAACTTCCCGCGAACCACTGAAATACACGTTCCCCGCTTGGCGTTTGCTGTTTGCCAGCCCTGTGAACTGGTCCAGGGTTAGCGCAGCCCTTTGCGATTATTTGGGGATTTTGGAGGCTTTTCCTTGCGCAAGGGCGTTCTTGGGGGCGTAACTGGCGCTGCTGCAGGGTCGCTGCGCCACGCTGCGCCATGGCTGGTTTTGGATGCGAAAATCCATGAATGGACTGTGCGCGGAAATCGATTTTAGCGCACGCGGCTGGCGCAGACATTCGCACGGGCACTCTTGTTCTTTTGAATGACCCAATTCTACCTCTCCCCATTTATTAGAAGTATTTTTTGGGGTATTCCCTATGCGAGTTGCACAGGGTATGTGTGACAGCCACACAATGTGCAATTCCCATATTGAGTCATGAAATACACAGGTAATACTCTGCAGACACGCCATGTGCGTGGGTGATACATGTCATGTCCTTGACCTGATATACGGCAATCTAGGCCAGATAGGCCATGCTCTCGGCTCATGCCTGTGCAATCCTCAGACATGAGACTAGGGCCAAATATAGCATGGCAATATGGTGATCCTCTGTGCATTTGCACACAAACCATGACTTTCGACCATGCCCTCTGTGGGATTTACTGGGAAATGGGCACACATGGCCTAGCTGTCAACCATCGCCTGTCTGTACCCCAAAGCGGGTTTAGGCAAACCTGGCATGGACTGTCCCAATGCTTTGTACGTGAAAAGAACAGGATAGGGAATTTGGCTGTTCCCTCTAGATATCACATACAGGAATTGGGGAACTCTGGACATGACAGGCAGCCATAGCCTGTATATCCGGGCGCAAAAAGCATGGTCTTCAGTTATTCTCCTGTGCACCACATACTCGGAAAGGGGGCACACAGGACATAGACTGCAGTCAAACTGTTAATGTAGCGCACTCAGGACAATGGTCTTCCACCATGGCATTTGCATGTCACATTAAGGGGGGGGTGTATCCCCTGTTTGTGTAGTACACAGTGCTTGGACTTAGTGCGTGCCCTTTACATGGCATGGAGCGCCCATTGCAGTGCCAAGGCAATTCACTGTATGTGGAGCAGTGTTCATAACTGTTGGTCATTCATTTATTTCCGTTTAAAAAAAACATGTATTTAATATCCGCTGTTGGTCATTCTAAGGGTGCACAACAGATAGGGGAATGGGGCAACCCGACATGGAGGATAACCACTGCCCCTGCCCTGAATGCTACACACAGTCACAATAACTTTACACCTTAACTAAAGTCCGCTGGAATATTTTCAGTTTTTAATTCAAGGAGGGCTGGATTTTTGTAAATTGCACTAACACTCGTGTCACCAGGAAGACAATCATACTCGTCTATAATTATAGTACAAATTACATAAGTAGGGTATATTAAATATTTAAACCTATACACTCCGTATTATAGTGGTTTAATCAAGCAAACATATGTTTATCCCAGTCTATATGTAAATTCGGTATATATTTTCATACACCCTGCTTATGTAATTTCTATTATATTTTTGTAAATTGTCATAACATTTCCATGTATAGTTTTGTATGAATAGAGCATTCCAACTTGCAGCGGAGCTGTTCACACACGTTTTCACCTCAGAATCAAGAGACCAAGCAGTAACTCACAGAGTCGCCAGGAACATTCCGCTTTTGGCTTGAGGGGCCCTTTGCAGAGCTATGCTTCTTTTCTTAGTGGTACCAAATTAAGAACAGCTTTTTCTTCTAAATCACGACACGTGTCTGAAAGCATGTTCACATTTATGTTTCCAAAGCTGTAGGCAGTGTGGGGGCTTGACCTCTGACCCTGTCGTTTAGCTGCCTCTTCAGAGTCTATATTTATCTGGTGTGCATTCCTCTGGACATCTCTCAGTGGCGGCCTTCCTCCGAGCGCCCATTTTCTCGCCTGGCCTCCTGTACAGACCTATTCCTGATCAAAAATGGCGTCCGTCTCAGTGAAAGTCTTTATTGGAATATACTGTGATTGTTATACGGTTTATCTGACGAAATGCTCTACAACAGCTTTCAAAAGATATTGATAATTGTGCTATCTGTTCCCACTGTTCTAGTCATTTGAATTACCAATGAACATTAGACACACAATGGGCCTGATTTGCGCAGCGTTTTTCAATGGGACTGCGACATCGTAAAACGGTTTTGTAAATCAGGCCCAATGCGTGCTAATGTACGTTGTCATGCACTCAATGTGTCAAAAATGTCAACTCTGCAAATGTTTGATTTTATTGTAATTTTCTAGTGCAACTTCAGAGGCGATGCCCTGCATTTCGTTTTTGCAGCTTGGTTCCAACTGGAAATGCATAGATTTGCATTGCCTGCTGGTGAACAGCATAGGGTGTGCCATTCTTTTCATGGAATGTCTCGTTAGTGGGGATATTCTCAGGCTTCCGTACCTTTCAAGGACCACTCGCAAAACACATGCTAGGCTGTCAGCGTATGGGAAGAACAGAGTAGACCTTTCTCTATAAACAAAGGTTGAGGGAATGTACCTTTTCATAATCCATGTTGAAATTGATCATCAAGGTTTATTGTTGTCACGACCACTCGGGACGTGGGGTGAACGGAATAACTTCTGGCACAAAGTGCTTCTAGGTCAAAGTCCTTATTTCCTGGTGGGTTCCGAATTCAGATGTCTGTCCATTTTCATAACCAATTCAGATTCAGTTTCGAATGCCAGGGCGACAGTTGCGCAATTCAGCTGTCCTCCTAGGGTGGAGAGTTGTTGGCACATTGCATGCCCACGTGGTCCAAATACCCTGTGACCTCTGAGTACATAACTGTTATACGGCCACCCGGCCTTGAAATGCGGTAAACCCCAGACCTCCTACAGATGGACACACACACAGGTATTCCATCCAGGCTCTGTCTGCACTCTGCGGCGCATGCGCGGTGTTGGGGGTCGCTCTGTGATCCTGATGGCGAAACCCGTGAGCCCCCAACCCCACAGACTCAGCCGGAGACGTCTGTTCAGTTCGGGCTCCCAGGTCGCAACTGTCGTGGCCGGGAATGCCCCCTTTATTTATAATGCATGCGGCGGCGTGCAGCGTCATGCTGCTGCGTGCGCTTCACTTAAAGGGGCAGCACCAGACTCCTCCTTTTTCATGAGGACAAACAAATGTGCAACAACAGTTCCAACAATAACAACACCACATCAAACAGTGCAAATAATCAAATCTTCCACGGCACCCCTTTAATTGCAGCCGCCCTGGATCCCCGTAACAACTACAAGCAGCCCATGGGCCATTCAGGATCCTTGTCCCAGCACATAGTAGGCGAGGCGAGCGGGTTTCCCTCGCCCTGTCCTCAGCAGGTACCTCCCGGTGGCCTCCGGCATGGGTGATCCCTCCGGCAGTGTTCCCTCTGCTGAAGATGATGGGCAGGGACTAGCACCTCCACCCTGTTCGGTTACCTCCATGCTGTCCTGTTCTTGTGGTGGGTCAGTTCTTGTGTCCCCTAGTTTCATAAAGAAGCTCACGTTCCTGGTGACGGACGATCTCCAGCTACCACATTCAGCAGTTCCGGTTCATACCAGAGGGACAGCTTCCCATGGGGTTGCGGAGTTTGTATCAGCACCTCATCCCCAGGTTCGAGGCGTTGCAGGCCGAACCTCCCTCACATTCTTCTTCTCCGTCCGCAGCCTGCGATCAAGCTCCACCTGTTGGTCATCGATCACCCCGGGCTCCTTTTCACCAACCTCCGGTAGCAGCCCTCCGGGGCACCGTTTGAAGAGGGCCTCGGCCGGGGCCACCCCCGTTGATACGTGGGGAGTGGTACAGTAGACTCTCAAAAACTGATAGAGCGCTCTTTGCAGACATCGTCCTTGGCCCTGGGCTATCCGGAATGTCTTAATCAGAGTTGTCATCAGTTTTTCCGTATCACCATTGGCTCTTGGCCAGAGCGGGGTGATCTTCCGGTGTTGGACCCCATACCCGTCCATCAGTTCTGGGAAGCGCTCACTCTGGAAAGGCTCCCCATTGTCCGAGCACAGGGTGTGAGGAAAACCATGAGCGGCGAAGACCTTCTCAAGGGCCACAACTACATGTTCAAACACCATTGAGTCCACAAACTCCACCTCCGGGTACCGGGAATACTCGTCCACCACCACCAGGAAGTGTGTGCCTAGTGTGGTGGACCCAAAGTCTGCATGCACCACCGCTGAGGGCCGCATCCCTCTGGGCATGGTCTCAATGGCCGGCTCTCGTTGTGCGGGGGATACTGCCTGGCACCAGACGCATGCAGCCACATATTCATCGACCCTCCGTTCCAACTCCGGGAACCACACCTTGAGGCGTAGTCGGGCCTTGATATTCGCGGCCCCTTGGTGTCCCTGGTGGGCCAGACTTATCACCTCCTGGATCTTGGCTTGGGGCACGACAATTCGGTCACCCCTCAACAGGAGGCCCATGGCTGAGAATGATAGTTACTCCCTCACCTTCCACAGTTGTTCAAGCACCACCTTTGCTTCTTGTGTGCGTCCGGCCAGTGACTCAAGCACAGTCCTCCATGATCCCTGCTGCATCGCAGTCTTCAGGATTTGAAAACACTCGTCCCGGGCTGCTGCTGCCTCCAGGTCCTCCAGGGGCATGGCATTCGAGGTGGCCGCTTCCACCACCATCTGCACTTGGTCACCCGCCTCCTCAGCACAGGCATCCTGTGCTTCTTCGCTGCCTTTCCCTGGGTGATGGGACAGGTAGTCCGACCCATTATGGGCACCGGGTCTGTACACTAGGGAGACACCGTACTCAAGGAGTGCAAGCATCCACCGTTCAATTCTCGCCGGTGGCTTAGACAAGGACCCAGCCAGGATGAGAAGCAGCAGCTTGTGGTCAGTCAAAACAGTCACAGGCTGGCCCAGGACAAATAGCCGGAAATGCCTGCACCCCCTCAAGACAGCGAAGGCCTCCCGCTCGATCTGGGAGTAGCGCTGCTCGGTGTCAGACAGCGCCTTGCTGGCATATGCTACTGGGCGAACGCTGTCATCCAGGCCGATTTGCGTCAACACAGCCCCCAGGCCGAATGTGCTCGCGTCCACAATTATCTCCGACTGGAGTGTTGGGTCGAAGAAGGTGAGGGCGCCTTTGATATCCTCAAATGCCACCTGCTCCAGAGGGCCCCATTGCCACACTGTTTCTTTATTCGTGAGGGCCCTCAAGAGTTCTGACTTGGATGCTAAGTTCTTGATGAACCGACCGCAGTACGTCACCATCCCAAGAAAACTCCTCACCTCCGATACATTCTCCGGTGGTCGGGCCTCTTTGATGTCTTTCACCTTTCTGGGATCTGGTGACACACGCCCTTCCCTGAACATAAATCCAAAGAATTCAATGATCGGTCGCAAAAACTCACACGTCTCCCTGTGGCGCGTAAGGCCTAGTGACTGCTGCCTCTCGAAAGTCCTGGCCAGTCTGCGTAAGTGGTCCACCTCAGTCTTGGCGAACATCCAGGTCAGCTAGGGCAGCTCTGATGATATTTTGAAATACCTCAGCTGCCGATGACAACCCAAAACTGAATCTCCTGTACCTATACAGGCCTCTGTGAGTGGTGAATGTTGTTATGTACCTTGACTCCGGATGTAGGACGACCTGTTGGTAACCGGCCCGAGGTCTAGCTTTGAGAAGAAGCGAGCCCACTGCAATTTCCTCCGCGATGATATCGTCAATGGTTGGCGTCAAATGTCTTTCTCTCTTGATGGCCTTGTTCAGGAGCTTCATGTGGACGCATATCCTTACTGAGTCAGGTTGTTTCGGTTTCCTTGCCACCACTATCGGTGACACCCATGGTGTGGGACCCTCGACCTTCTCAATAATGTCCAAGTTCACTAAATTGTCCAGCTCTTTGTCTATGAGTTCCCTCAGATGAAAGGACACCCTTGGATGTTTCAAGGCTATGGGTTGCACAGACTCATCTATGTGCAGCCTCACTAGATCACCGGCCATTTGACCAATTCCTTGGAATAAGTAGAGTATTTGTACAATAGGTCATGTATGTCCTCCATGTACACCGAGTAAGCAAAGTTTACAATGCCCAGGGCCTCTGCCGTGGCGCAGCTCAGTAGTGTATACGTGCTCACCGGTGTCACATAGAATCTCGCTGTGATTTTCGACCCAGCATGTTCCACTTTTGCCACAAATGCGCCATCCAATGGGATCGGTTCCGACCCTCCGAAAGTAAAGATGGAGGCTCTCGGGCTGACCAGTTTCGGTGGTGTGTCCATCGCATCGTAGTGTCCACGGGACATCACATTGACAGAGGCCCCTGTGTCTACTAGCACCGGGACAGTGACTTGTTCACCGCCACCACGCACCTTGGTTGCCGTCTGTTTTTCGACTTCAGAGCCCCCACACTTGACACGAAGAAGATGTTCTCCTCCTCTTCTTCCTCTTCTTCCTCTTCTTCCTCTTCTTCTTCCGCTTGGGTGCCTTCCACCCCTTGGTCGACCTGTGTGTCATTAGGTGGGAGGGATTGACGCAGGAACCCAGATCGGACTGGGCCTCTGGGCACCATTACGGGCAGGGACGCCTTGCATAGTGGTCAGCAAGGCCACACCTCCCACAAGTTCTTCCTGCCGCTGGACACTCGGCAGGGTGGGGCAGGTCATAGCCACACTTTTGGCACAAGTCTCCAGCTCTCCCGCCCCTGTCGCGGACACTGGCACCTGACCTCCTGGCACCTCTGCCACCACGCCCCACCGCACATACCTCTTCAGTCTTCACTGGGAATGTTCCTGCTTCCATCTTGGATGCCCTTGCCTCTGAAACTTAATGGCAGCGGCCCAGTTCAAGGATGCGAGCAAGGGTGGTGCCCGGTTCCCTCAGTAACTGTCGTCGTAGTTTTCCCGACGAGCAGGCCTGTATCAGGAGTGCCCTAATCATGTCATCCGGGTCACCCCACGCACACGCCAGGGAGGGGCGTTTGAGATGACCATAAAAAGTGTCCAAAGTCTCATCTTCCTTCTGTCGGGCCAACAGCATGACAAACCTCTCATAATCTGCGTTTGCCAGTGGTATGAAATGATCAGGGGGGGCTGTTTTGGCGGCCCCATAAGAGGCATCAGTGGTCTGAAGTGATTCAAAGATCTCCTGCACTGCAGGCCCTGCAGCATACAGCAGAGTCGCCAGCTTACTGTCATCATTCGTCTCCATGGTGGCCCTGAAATACATGTTCAAACGGTCCACCCACCATTTCCATCTGGGCTCCAAGCTGGATGGGGGGCCTGAGACATCAAACTCTGGGATTGGCTGGAGCGTCGCAGGGGCCCGCATTTGTGCCATGACTTGGGACACCGGCTGAACAACTGGTTGTGGCAGAGGTTGAGGCTGGACTTGAGGTTGCTGTTGGTCTGCAGGCTGCCCACCGTCCTGGGCACCAGGCGCACTCATGGGTTAAAGCGCACAGGCACCCCCAAAATTAAATGGGGGCCACAACTCACCCTGCCAGCACAGGCCCCAGGGGCCGTGGAGTGCACCAGTCCAGACACACAAACAAAGTCAATTGTTCAGACCTGATGATGATGATGATGAGGATGGGTCGCAGATGTTGCAGGCCACAGAGGTTGCCAGTCCGAAAATGTGCTTTTAAACACAGCAGCTTGGCATGATGATGAAGATGACAATGAAGATGAGGATCCTCAGTTGCAGGATGGCATGGACTTCCACAATTCAGCATAGGTGTTCCGAAAATTGAGCAAGGGAGATGTAGGGGTTAAGCAGGCCTCAGCTTCCTTCCCCAGCTCCTCGCCTTCACTCGACATAACTCGCCCAAAAATAAAAAAAAATTCAAAATCTAAGGCACGTGTGGCCAGATATAGCAGATATGGAGCACTGTGAGTATCCCCTGCCAGGATTCCGAAATGGCCGCCTGCCGCTTGTCATCTACCCGGCCTGCGGCATGAAACAAACGATTGCAGTCATCCGCTCCGTTCCAAAATATGTATTAAATAATTCACCGCCGGGCCTCGGTAATGTACCAACCTCGTCGCCACTGTTGGGGGTCGCTCTGTGACCCTGATGGCGATGCCCGTGACCCCCCCAACCCCACAGACTCAGCCAGAGGTGTCTGTTCAGTTCGGGCTCCCCGGTCGCACTGTCGCGGCCGGGAACGCCCCTTCAGTTATAATGCACACGGCGGCATGCAACGTCAGGCTGCTGAGTACGCTTCCCTTAAGGGGGCAGCACCACACGCGGGACTTCCCCATTTATTCCCCGCGACAGAGTTGCGTCACTCCGCCAGGGGCATAATGTGACCATGTCACCACATCACTCCTTTTTCATAACAATGAATATGACATACACACTAAACTTGTAATCACTCTAAACATAACAACAATGCAGTTAACTTCAAAACTTCAACACAGCACACACCACGCCAGTCTCTGGCATTGACAGCATGTTAATCGTCCACCACATAGTCCTTTAGATGTGACGGACGGCACCTGGACTCCCATTGGGGATATCTCCTACCTGCACGCCCTCTGGATTCTTCTTCTGCCCCTTGCCCCGGATCTGTCTGTTATGGGGGGTCCAGGCTCGATCAGTGTGTTGATCAGTCTCACTCCGCACAGGGCTTAGGTCGACAGGATTGCTGCCACTGAGCCTCTTGAAAAAACTAGCGTTCCTGGTCACTGTCTTCCTCCCATCGGATGCCATCACCATAGACCCTTTTACTCCTACCACGTTCAACGGCTGAGGATCATAGGGCAGCGAGATCTTTCCTTCCGGGTGCCGGTTCCTGACCAGCACTTCATCACCAAGGATATATCTGGTGGTCTCAGTTTCCTCCTGCTGTTCTCTCTCTCGTTGCACATACTTCACTCTTCGGCCACCTGCTCTTTGTCAATCACCCCTGGCTCCCTGTCCTCACTGCCTGGCAAAAGTCCACACAGGCACATTCTGAACATAGCTTCTGCGGGGCAACTCCTGTGGAGCAGTGCAGGGTGGCCCTGTATTCACTCAGGAACTGATAAAGCGCTCATTGCAGGGATTGCCCCTGCCCATGAGCATTCGCTCCGGGCCACAACAGAGATATCGTCCTGTGCTTGACTCTGTGCTCTTTCAGGAAACTAGCAAAACTCTCCCCTTGAAATGGTGGACCATTATCGGTGCACACCTCTTCTGGGAACCCGTGAGATGCAAACATCTTCACCACCGGTATGATGTTTTCAAATGATGTCCATTCCACGAACTCCACCTCTGGATATCTGCTCCATTCATCAATGGCCACCAGGAAATGCACATCTCTCCCTATCGAACCAAAATCCATGTGCACCACTTCCCACGGCCCAGCGGATCTTGGCATCGACTCCATATGGGGTTCTCTCCGCATGGGGGCTGCAGCCCGACACCACAAACAATTCCTCACAAACTCATCCACCAGCAGTTCCAAGTTGGGGAACCACACCTTCATCCTGAATCGGGACATGGTGTTGGCCAACCCCTAATGCCCTTGATGCAGCGGTGTTGTGACTTTAGTGACTGGCGCCGATAGCATGACCATCCTCTGTCCTCTCAACAGAAGCCCGGATTCTGTAAAAGACAGTTCATTCCTAACTTTCCACAGCTGCTCACCGAAGATGTTGCTACCTGTGTGCGCTTGTCCACCCCCATCAGAGCCCACTTCCACTCTCCTTTGTTGAAGGCCTCCCAGAGTAAGCAGAAAGACTCGTCCCCATTTGAGCTATCGGCCAGCTCTTGCGCGTACATGGTGTTAGGAGTGTTGGACTCTACCACCAGCCTGACAAATTCCTTGGCTTCCATCTCTCCATTCCCAGACTCCACTCCAGAATGTCAAGGATGCCTGGACAGGTAATCAGCGGCGTTGTTTGCCCCTGGACATCCTATTCCAACAAGGCTAGCCTCCATCACTCAATGTGCGCCGGGGGTTTTGATGTTTCGATGATGATCAAGCCATAATTGGTAACAACGGCTTATGGTCGGTCACCACCATCACCGGTGTCCCCAACACATAGAGCTTTAAGTGCGTGCACCCCCAGAGCACCGCCAGTGCCTCCCGCTCAATCTGGGAATACCTCTGCTCTGTGTCCGTTAAAGCTCTGCTTGCAAATGCCACCGGCTGTACTTCACCCTTTCAGTACTGCTGGGTTAGCACCACTCCATCCCAAAAGGGCTTGCATCCACCACAATATCTGATGCTACAGCGGGGTTGAAAAATACCATAGTGCTATCAGCCTTCAGGTCCATCTTGATGTCCTCAAACGCATTCTGTTCTAGTGGGGCCCACTGTCATGCAAACTCTTTCTTTGTCAGATTTTGCAGTGACTCAGACAGTGTCGCTAGATTCTGATTAAATCGCCCACAGTATGTTACCATATCAAGGAAACTTCTCACCTCCGACTGACCGGTGGTATTGCCTCTTTGATGTTCCTCACCTTCCTGTGATCCAGCGACACACCTCCTTGCTGAAATACAAATCCAAAAAACTCAATCCTTTCCTTCACAAATTCACATTTCTCCTTGTGGAGAGTTAGTCCCAGTACCCAGATCCTTCTAGTGTCTTCTCTAGCCTCTCGATGTGCTCAGTCTCGGACCTGGCGAACACCAAAATGTCATCACTGATGTTAATCACTCCGGCCAGGTTGGCCAGCACCCCACGTATGATATTTTGGAAGACCTCTGCGGCCGATGAGACACCAAAACTGAGCTGCTTGTATCTGTATAAACCCTTTTGGTTGTAAAGGTTGTGATGTATTGCGACTCAGGGTGCAGAACCACCTGATGATAGCCCGCCCTCAGGTCCACTTTGGAGAAGAACCTTGCCCCTTATAATTCGGCAATTATGTCATCCAGGGTGGACGTGCGGTGCCTTTCCCGCTTCATAGCCTTGTTGGGTAGATGCATGTCTACACAAATTCGAACTGACTCTGGCTGTTTCGGCTTCTGTGCCACCACTATCAGTGACACCCACGGGGTTCACCCCTCTATTGTCTTAATGATGTCCATCTCCACTAGGCATTCTAGCTCCTTGTCCACCTGGTCCCTAATATAAAACAGGAGACTCCTGTGCTTAAGCGCCGCTGGGCGGATGGACTCATCAAAATGCAGTTTCACTGAAACCCCACCAGTGTTCCCACACCCACAAATACTTCTTCAAACTTCCACAGCAGCTTGTGAAAGTCATCCATGTAGACCATATATGTGAAGCTGACAATCTTGAGGGCCTCAGTAGGAAATTAAGGGTAGCCCTATTCTGGCAGGAACTATGAGCAATGAAGTTATATTATAACAAGGGGTGTCCTGCTTTAGTATTTTCCACATGCATCAGTCTTGCATGGTTTTAAGTCTAGTATTTATGAGGTATTTCAATTCCCAGTCACCTTCCTAGAACAACACCTGGTGTTTAATTGTGTAAAGGATTACTGTGATCCTTGTTGTAGCCTTTTTTAATTGGCCTAATTTTATTTGTTTTTTGGATAGATATGTTAAGCATCTCTTTAGAGGATGCTGAAGGTGCTTTCTGATACATAGTGCAGTTGATAAATCAATATTTGTGCATAAACATAGTGAAACAAGAAATTTGTGAAAAACAGTGAAAACAAACCTGAATGGCCTCACAAATATTAATAAATGTAGTTATTTATTCAATTAGTTGTTCATCTCGTCAAGAGCAGCAACATAAATTAAAGTTGAGGATTCAAACCCTGTCTGCAGCTTTTTTTAATCCTGTGGCAGTGAAATGTAGTAACCAGCTGCAACTCAACCTCAGCCAGAACTAAGACACACTGATGCCTTAGCAAAGATGTAAAGAGATCTCACCCTAGAAAACCAAAGGGGCACTCCCTGCCGCCTAACTGCCATGCACCTCTCTGCCTCTCCCCAATGTTAGTCCTGCGGCACCAGCTAGGGGTACTTCAGTTTCCTTCGAGGTACACTGGTGAAAGTGGCCAACACCCAGAAACGATCACCTTAAAGTTAGTGTGCCAAAGGGTTGCAGCCTACAGGCCATGCTTAAAAATGAGTTCAGTGTTGGATGCCCCTGATAACCGCCTTTCAAGAGCAAAGCAAAGGACGATCTCAGGCCACACCCCCACTCATTGGGTCTTGCTCGTGGCTCCTTAGGTGGGAGCAGGGGGGTACTAACCCTCATAAGCCCCATCTCTACCGCCCCATTTCCCAGATATTGATACTGACACCAGGGAGTACCAACGAATGTGCAGACTGAACCAAGAGATAAGCCATGCTGTCTAGAAGAACTAAGCATGTGCAAACTTGCCACTTCCATCTTCTGTGTTCTGCACATGTTGGGCCAGCCAATGCAACAAACCCACTGTGAGGTCACCAGGCTTATTGTGGATTGATGATTAATGTGTTTTAGCTCAGCCAGGAAAGCGAAATGTGTCCATGAAGTAACCTTGGTTCAACAATATTCCTCTGGACAAGGGGAAATGAACAGTAATATGCAAAACCCTACTGGGGTCTGATTAGGTCTAATCAGGGGGTTCCATGTCATTTCCAAAAAGTAAATTAGTTTGTGGTAATTTACTTTGTGGAAATCATTTAAACAGTTTTCATCGAAATATTTCTTTATGGGTGTCTCCCCATTCCCCCTTTGCTATAACCCTTAACGGCCACCATCCCTTTTACCCCTTAACCCACAAAAAAATACAGGGAATAACACTGTATCCGTAGAGCTATCAGCCATCCTTTACCCGCATGCTCTGTAAATTAGTCCTAATGGCTTAATGCACATTGTAAACGCATTGATGATGCACTGGATATATTCTGTGGGCCCCCATCCCCGAGAATGTTATCCCGGCTTAAGAGGGAAGGCAGGAGACCAAAATGCAAATGAGGGAAATCAAATTCATCTGACCATGAAACACCTTACTAAGGAAATTGCATAAGCAACTAATAAAAAGTGAGCTTGGAAAAATTAACACAGCATTAATCGACTATGCATTACGAAAGTGCACATTCTAGAATAGCCTGTTAAGACACCAATAACACACCTTCTCTCATAGTAACTCCCACATCTCTATTTCACAGTGTTGACAAGTGGACAGGGTGATAGAACTAAGATGATTGGCAACATGTAAGTTTCACTTACAGTTAATGCCCTGTATATGATGTATAGCCACCATAGGTAAGGTAGCGACATAATATTATGAATATACACCTAGCAGAAGGGGAGGGGTAGAAATAACACCCATGAGGGTTCCAGCTTGCTTCGGATAAAATCAAATAGCATTTGGGAGCAGGGGCATGACCACAGATCTTAATATTTAATAAGTATGTCTGTGATACAATTTTTGTATGCTTGAATCACTAAGTACATAATGCAGAGTGAGCGTGGTGTGAATTTCATTTGTTCACAGCACTCATCCTAACATTGAAATGCTAGAAACATGCTTGAAACATTGAACCATGTGTAGTGATTTGCACCATGTTATGCTTTGCTGTGAGGCTAGAATGGTGCTGACTTCAGTTGCTCCATCTCGAGTGAAAGGGTGCATAGATTTTTAGTCAGATAGAAATGTAAGTGTGGCTGCGCACATGCTCAGTCCCCAGTGCACAGACATTGTAAGAGAATTATACATATAATGGTGTTTTCTCAGTTTACATCAATTAAAGCGGATTTCCGCCGGCAACAAAACCTCTAGAAAACACTTAATACTGCTGAAACTCACTCGTGGCTTGGGAAGACCTTCCACTTTATAAAAAACCACTAACAATGCAAAAAGAGCCTTGGTCCAAAATATGATTAAGCAAGCTGACAGCAATCCCAGGGAGGAGTTATGTTAAGTTGATTTATACCACACACGCTGCCATTTTCATGGCCTCTAGGGACTCACGTGGCTCTGTAAGGAAAAGTGGGTATGATTGGTCAGTGAGCGAGGGAGAGATAGGATAGATGTTGTGCTCATCTGTTGATTTATCCAGAACCAAAAGCAACTGGCTTCTGTGCGTTTGAGCCTTCTGGATGTGATTTAATGTCTGCTCTGGGCTTGTTGTGTCTGGAAGTGTGGCATCCAGTGTTTGACTTGTTTGTTGTCTGAGGTGATTGGGTTTGTAGTTTGGTTAGAGTGATTTGTGGTTTGTGTGTTTTGGTGGGCTCATTTTCTAGCCCTCTGGGCGTGTGTTATAGGTGAGGAGTGTTGGTTGTGTGGGAGAGAAGATGTGGTTTGTGGGTTTTGGGTGACGTCTGGTTATTTGTAGTTATGCTATTGTTTTCCATTCTGAGTTCATCCCTTGTTTTCCATCTTTATGGTTTGTAGAAGCAGGACGCGTATGGACTGGGGGGTCTGTTCATGGGGTGGTTGTTAAATGGTTGGACAGTTTTTATCTCGGCGAGCTGAGAAACCAGGTTTTTGTCTTCTGTCATTCCTATTTCTTTATTGATCGAGTTCCATAGTTTGACTATCAGATAGGAAAAGGAAGTTCCTCCAAATGTTCTTTTCTTGTGGTGTCTTGTTTCATGTCGTTCAGACTTTTCTAAACACTATGGATGGGTAGTTAACAATATAAGTAGAGAATTGCGAAGCTCCATATCCTTTCTTTTAAAAAACATTATTTATATTCAAAATGGCATTGGTCCTCATTGCAAGCTTGCAGGAAAACCTGCTGGTAGGTGGCCGGTTTCCGGCAACCCTGTAACAGCCGTACCACCGTCTGATATGCCGGTGCCACAGAGATGTCACAAGTGGTGATGGTAACAGTAAATCCATATTTCCATTGAGTCTGATAGGGGACACCGAAGCACAGGCAACGTTGCTAACAGTGGCAGTGATTCCGTGACAACCATGCCGGTAGGGGTCTGAAAACTTGGCAGTTCAGTCCTGCGGGGGATCCGTAGCCCCTACCGGCATCATTGTAGTATGGTGGTCCGGAAAGGGTGCCGGTATGTTGCTACTGGCACCCTTATTTCCGGACCGCCATACTCGGAATGAGTGCCAATGAGAAGAAAACGAGTTGTTGAACCGTGTAAGGAAGGCATGATATCAAACACTGAAGACAGGCACAAATGATATCAGTTCAAGGGTGTTTATTGAACTTCAATGGGTTGGCTGAATGCCTATCTAACATAAATCTAAGAAGCTACGACCATCAAATAATAATAATGCAGTCCTAGTCAAGTCTCTATCAAAATAAAAGGGCCTATACTAATAAACCTATTGCCAATCCTTACTTCTAAATACAAAAGGGTGTGGGAAAATAATGTATGCAACAAAGAAAAGTGTTCAAGAAATAATATGTCAGGACGATTGAGCAGCTGGCTTCCCTTCACCACGTTTTCAGCACGGAGCAAGGTGGCATATTCAAGCTTTGCACACACTCTGGCTTCTTTGCCAAGAGGACACAGTTGAAAGCCTAGACATCAGGGCCTTCTGCCAAAGTCTCTTTTCCAATAAAAGTCTCTTACTGCAGAGGGCCTTTCGTAACAAACAAACATCAAGTTTAATTTCCATTAGGATCTTCACATGTACAATTTCTCACTTCCAGTAATTTTCATGGGTCTCCCTCCTTCAGGCTTGGACCCCTTTTTATCGCAATGTTTACTCTTGGTCTCCCTCGTTCGGGCTCGGACCAAGGATCTCCCTTATTCGGGTCGGATCCTCTTGATATCAAAATCGGAGACTTTCGAATGTGCGATGGGTTTTGCTTAAACCCTCGCATGACCACTTCGATTCACTTCATACAATATTCTCATCGTTCTTTTGGCTTTCATTTCTCCTTCGGCGGGATAGCTTACAGAGACCTTCGATTGAGCACACTCACGGTGCCGGATCACTCTGTTAACAGCATTGTATCTTTCCTTCTCAATTTCAAACATTCATAAGCAGTTTAGCTTTACTTGCGCCTTTCATCACACGCGTTTAACAATGTTAGTTCCAGCGCTTGTTATACACTGTTGCTGCTTGCAACCTTCACTTCAACACAGACCAGTCTTGCATTGGTCTCCCCAACTCACCGGGTGTGTTGATCTCTCTAATTCTTCTTTGTTCTTGGAGCAAAGGATGATAACCTGGCGGCTGCCGCGCCACACCACCTTGTTGAGTTACGTAGGAGGGCCTTTGGTATCTCAGACACACAATGCACGAGTGTACATTCTGGTTTCCTGGCCTTCTGCTTCGAAAGGTTTCTGGAAAATATTGGTTTATTGCCAAAAAGGTCAACAGTATTTCCCTCCTTGCAAACCCTTCTGGTTTCCTGTCTTTCTCCCCTTGTTCAGCTGCTGACTCGAAACAGATGTTCCTTCGTGTGCTTTGCCCCGCTCAGAGTGTGCTCTTGTGCTCCCTCTTTTATCCATGTGGGGAAGTTTAATGGAAGTCAGGTGTGAGTGATTGTCAGTAATTGCCTGACTTCACCTAACCATAGTAGCGAGACATGTCAGGTACACTGCTCGGGTGTGAGTTGGTTTTCTCCTAGAGCGTGCTGTCTGTGTGTAAGTGTTTGTGATGGGAAGAGGACGTGTAAAGTTTCCACGTATCCTACCTGGTAGTATGGGGTAAAGGTGTTACAGGGGGAGAGATACCGCGTCTCGCCATGCGCTATACCACACCCCTTGTGAGGTGATTTTTTATTGATCGGGTTTTGGGGTTACCCTACATGGTCAATAGTTTACAATGGCCCACCAACATTCCATGTTATAATGACCAATTAGGTACAGCAGTTGTATTGTAATAAATATTACAAATCATCCTGAAACGAAACATTACATTAACAGTAACATTATACATAATCTCCTTGTCTCATCCATAGGCACTGAACGCAGCCATTTTATAAGAGGAGAAGAAATAAATAAAAGGTCCACCATTGTAGGGCATTCTCCTAACAAACCAATAAGGAGCCAGTGCAAGGATCCCACAACAGTAAATAATGAAAAACATATTAAAAAGATGGGCCTTAAACAGACTCCTAATATATATGTACTTGTGCCCACTTTCAAAGCCAATATATGTACTTATAAGATAGGGGAACAAACTGCCCTTACCTGAGTTTCATAGTTTTATTAAATTAATACAGCATCAACAGACGTTTAAAAATACTACTATTTAAATGTTTCTGAAGCCATACAGCCTTATTGAAGATACGCCTAGCAACTGTATACTTGCATGTACATGTATACATGAAACCAAAATGGAAGACTGGCCTACACAATGAATACCATACTCTAATTACCTATTCATGGACCACAATGATTAACTACAATGAATAGGGGGTCAAAAATCAAGCATTCTCGCTCCTTTTTCAAAGTGTTTTATATTTTATATGTTATACAAAATTTTGACACTGAAATATTCCATTTTTCTTCAACTCATTACAACAATAATATGTTGTTTAAATTAAGCGTAGAAAAGGAGATCCTTCATAAATAATCACAATTTATCACGACTTATTGTCAGTGTTGGTAATGATTTCTCAATATTGCAAGACAGACATAATTAGTGTTCCAGCCTTCCCTTCAACCAAATGCCTATTGAACGGATCAGTTTAGTTCCAAAGTAGTATTTATAAATCTGGGCAATATACAATGTTTCAGGTTGTCTAAATTTGAGATTACCATGCAAACATGTCTCAATCTCTCTATTTCTGTCCTGGGCCAAAACATACAGGTCCTAACACCACCTAGAATGAGTGCATGCGCACCCATTAGTTTCAGTGTGCTAAATTGGTTAAAATGAAATAGAGTACATCTTCATGAAGCATAGGAATGCACTCAATTAGGGAAACTCAAAAAATATTGTAACATATTCCACAAATTTTAGTCTCAAGTTAATGTTTTGCCAATCTCAGATTCTCATGGGTTCTTTTAGCTCCTCTTTAGTGGGGTACTTCTCTCTTATCACCAACTTTATTTTGAGCAAATGCACATTATTTGTTCTTACATTCTTTGATAATATGCATATATTAGAGATGACGTAGAGGCGAATTCCTTTTGAAATAGGCCAAACAATTTGATAGCTTCTCTATTTAAGATCTTTACAGACCCTCCAGAAAATTGCGGCATGAAATGGAAAATTTTGCGGCACAAAAAAGAAAAAAATTGCGGCACACAACTGCGTTTTTTGCAGCATTTTCTAATGTTGAAAAATATATCATTTAACATCTTTTTTAGCCTAAAACCAAGTAATTGCAAGGCTTTTGTTAGTGAGGAACAAAATGTTGTGTTCTGTCTGGCTGCGCTCTGTAGGACAGCCAGGTCGAGTCACCACAGCCTAACATTTTGGATTGTGATGGGGGAGGGGGATATTGCCTGATCAGCTCCATGGAAATGGTGCTGCGCCACTACTTCCAGCAGACAAGTGGAAAGCAAATAAACAGATAGGCTTGAATTCAAAAGTGTAACCCTGGTTGAAGCCCATAGGTTTGCTTTTCGCTTGTCCTATGACCCCAGGAGAGAGGGGGAACAACTCTACACTTCTCCATGGAAGGAATCCGTGAGGCCCAAGACACAGGGGCAATGCAGTGGCAGTAACTGCAAGCCCATAATACCTAGCCAAACAATGAACTCCCATGGGTGGTCATCATTCCTTGGTTATGCCACCCACACATGGTGACTTAACACACCCACAAACAGAAATGACATCACAACACTACCAGGGGTCAAGTCCTACAAATTAAAGTGGGGGGACTCATCAACAAATGCAATGGCATGTGATGTCATCAGAAACTAGCATATCAAGGTGAAATAAGCATATATCATTAAATTGGGTTTGCATAACCACCAAAATTGCACAGGACGAATGGCATTTGCCTTTCATAAATTTAAACACCCAATTTTGTGCGTAATTGGTGTCATACAGCCCAGCCTTGATTCAAGGCTGGGCTGCATGATACAAACGCTCATAGCTGTATTCGTTTTCAAATTGCTTTACAATTGGTATCATGCAGCCCATGATACCAATTGAAGACTCTCGTAGCTGTATTCGTTTCAAACTGCTTTACAATAATTGTAAAGCAATTTGAAACAAATACAGCTACGAGCATTTGTATCATGCAGCCCAGCCTTGATTTCAAATTGCTTTACAATAATTGTAAAGCAATTTGAAATTAATACAGCTACGAGAGTCTTCAATTGGTATCATGCAGCCCAGCCTTGAGGCTGGGCTGCATGATACCAATTGTAGACGAGCGGCAGAAAGCATTAAGTTTATGCTTTCTTTTCCGGCACTCGACAGGAAAGTAATTTACTTTCCTGTCGAGCGCCAGTAATGAAAACAGTCCAGTGGCCTCTTTGGGTGCTCTGAGTTGGGGGCAGATGAGCGGACAGGCCAGTGCTTACCTGGCTACGCTTCACCAACTCTGTCAGCTCGGCAGGGCGGGCACTCAAAGAGCCCTGGAGGTGCCTGGGGTCACAGCCAAATGCTGTGCAGCTCCCAGGCCTGCGTGACCCTCCCCCAATCCTGGGCCTGCAACGCAGAGCCGGAGGTGTTAACCCTCAAGCTGCTGCAATCAGCAGTCAGCTGTGTTCGCTCTAAATCATTAAATGAGTGCGAAAAAAGACACACTAAGCTAACGTGTCTTTTTCGCGCTCATTTAATGATTTATAGCGGCAATTGCGGGAAATGGCAAATTTTGGAATTTTTTTGCAAATCGCAAAATCGCCATAAGGTGGATGGTCTGTTTAAAGTGAAATTAAGAGCAATTGCTAAATCGAAAAATAGGTTCTCAATTTTAAGGGTTGGTGTCAGTCTCTCATTCAGGGTTTTAAAAAAAAGCATTTCAAGTTTGGGTCCTACAATGTTCAACATCTGGTTTTGTAGGTGTCTTATATTCTGACCTGGTGGCTACTCACTACCTGAGTTGTAATGGGCTTAGCATGACGAAATGAAGACTATGGGGGTCATTATGAGTGCAGCGATAAGGGGTTAACTGCGCTGGTAAGGATGCCGGTGCCGTTAACCCCTTACCACCGCATTACGAGGTCCCTTAGCGAGTCCCGCTAAGGCCGGCCAGAAAAACCAGCCGTCCTTAGCAGGAGCCGTTAAGGGACCAGGGAGCTAATAATGGGCCTGTTATTAATGGGCCCGTTATTAGCTCCCTCTCCATTCCCATTGAGCCTGATGGGGGCTTGAATGGGAATGGGGATGGATATTTTGAATGGGGACTTACCGGGTCCTCCAAGGTTGGAATGACCCGGTAAATCCCCATTCAAGGAACTCAGACACGAGTTTGGAGAGTAACCTCTGAACTCGTAATGAGTCCCTATGTGAAGAGAAAAGAAGCTGTACGAATAAAGAGTTAAGAGATTTTTGCTACCCCCACACACCCAGGCACATCACTAGTAGATCCCATCTTGTTCCACTGATGTAAGGTAGACCTTGGTACCAGCCATCTTAAACCTGATTCATCATTTGTGTCATAAAGCACATCTTAGAAATGTCACCAGCGCATAATGGTGAGATTGACATAAACTCAAAAGTCCTGCCTCACCTGTCATCACAGAGTTGGAAAAGTGGCTTGAAGCACTGAGCTGGCAAGTCTGTGTGTGCCAGATTGCCATCTGCGAGGGTGTAAAAGCCCAATCTTTTTTTAATTAATATAAAATAATGCAAGTAATTCTGTTTCTGAATGGGGGGTCAGCTAACCAGAGCAGACTCCCCATTTATAAATGCTCCATGCTAAAATTGCATTGCACACATGTGCCTTGGTTGAGACAGCCGCCTGTCTCCCTCAGCACCAGCCCTGCAGTGGAACAGGGCCATTTTACAGGTCACACATGCATTCCTGACAGATAAAGGAACACAAGGTGATAGCAGGGAGAGGTGACTTTTTAATCTTCAGTACCTCTGATTGAAAAAATAATAATTGTGTTCCTTAGTCAGTCTGGTGACATGTTAATCATTAAATATAAGTAATGCCTGGTTTTGGAATGGTGGCTACTAAAACCACATGAGTATACAGCCACAGTAATTTCATATCATAGAGTGTCAGCTCTTTGAGTAGGGCCCAGCTATGACACTGCAATGTGTATTAGCTGTCTGGCCTGAGTGTATCCACAACTGCAATGCCCAGGATGCTGCCACTTTGATACCCCCTACACGTTCCACCCACGGCAGAGGAACCCTCCCCAGTAGATCTCCTGCGAGTCGGTGCTAAAAAGGCAGCACTGACATCGCAAAGCCACACTCACACCAGTTGCTGACAATTGCAGTGCCTTTGAAGTCAGCCCACATAGGACATTTGGAGAATTAGGGCCTCATTACACGGAAGGCGGTAATGATTAACGGCCACCGTTAATGGTAACGGTGACCGTTAACCATTACCGCCTTACTACGAGGTCCCTTAGCGGGTTGGTGCTTTAACGCCTGCTTTATGCAGGCGTTAAAAACCAACCCGCTAAGGGACCTCAGAGCTAATTACGGCACCGCAAAATTGCGGTGCCGTAATTAGCACCTTCCCCATTCCCATAGAGCCCTATGGGGCAGAAATGGGAATGGGGAAGGGCAATGGCGGAAGGGGGATTTACCGCCCCACCAACCTTGCAATGGGGCGGTAAATCCCCTTTCCGCCAAGGCGGTGCCGGTATTTTACCGGCATGAGCCATGGCGCTAATAGCGCCATGGCTCACCGCCTTCCGTGTAATGACGCCCTTAGAGTAGCCAAAAGAGAGGGGTGGGCTGAGAAAGCATTTCCACCAACTTGGATTCTATTCAAACCCTCTACCTCTTCCTGCCCCTATTTCCTGAAAAACAAGGTACTCTGGGTGTGATGTCAGAAGGTAACAGGCATTTGTTACAAGAGCCTGGATTGGACCCCTTGCAGCAGGCTTGCTTTGGAAGATTCCCCTGTGATATGTTACCTTCATAAGGAAGGGGACACACATTCCCTCTGTGTATCCTCAATGCAAGAAGGAATCACTGTTTAAATATTATTTTCTTTCATAATTCAGCTAAATATTTGGCTTTTAATAACATTAACAAGCAGTCCGTTTAAAGAATAATAAAATAACCTCATGTTCATTAATCCCAAGTCCTCATACTATACCCCCCATCTAAACAAATGTTTATAATTGCCCAGGTCTTAGTTAGATGATAGATAAGTAGAGTATGTTGCCCTTTAATAAACTGGAGCCATAAGCAATCATAATCCAATTGCAGCAAGAGTGTGTCCCCAGTTGCAATAAGGGCCTATTTACTTAGCGTTGGGTAATGACACAATCCCCAAAAATATGTTTTGCCCTCTCAATCTCATTGCTATAGCAAATTCTGCATTTGCGGTCCTCTCTTGAGATGTCATGTCTGGAAGCTACTACATATTGGGCCTCATTATGACCCTGGCGGAATAGGTTTAACGGCACCGGTAAGGGTGCCGGTGCCGTTAAACCCATTCTGCCCTATCACGAGGTTCCCTCGCGGGAGCCGCTCTGGATGTCTGGTCAGACCAGACGTCCTTTGTGGGTCCCGCAAGCGGACCTGGTAGCTAACAACGGGCCCGTTATTAACGGGCCCGTTGTTAGCTCCCTCCCCATTCCCATTGAGCCCTATGGGGGCTCAAATGGGGATGGGTAAATTCAATGAGGAATTACCAAGTCCTCCAAGGTTGGAATGGCCCGGTAATTCCTCATTCAAGGAACCCGGACCTGAGTTTGGAGGCAGCCACGCCGCAAATAGCAGCATGGCTGCCTCCAAACTCGTAATGAGGCCAATAGTGTCTCTAGTAAGTTAAATTTTATTTTTAAGTATTCATTGCGTAGAAAGGAGTCGGGGAAGGCTAAAAGCTAGTTCGAATGTCGTAGCTGTGGTGCTCTTTGCGGCCAAGTCGATCCAATTTTGTTCTTGATCTCTCTCCCAAATTTTCTTTTTCAGTAAGTTTCTTTCTGTATTCTAATATATACATGGTATTAATATCAACATTCAGTTTCTGCTTCCAATTTATTCCATCTTCGACAATTTGTGCACAGTTGTTTTGTAGCTCGGGAAGCTTGTTGGCCTCTGCCAGGATCATTGCATGTATAGTGTTTGCTTCAGAAGTAGCCAATTTATAATACATTGCATCATGCATATTTTCAAGTGAGGATATTGATTTGATCATGAACTCATTGTGTAGGTATTCGACCGGTGTTCTTGTTGGTAAACAAAGCAATGATTTCAGGCTACTATATTCTAGCTTATTATTTAAACTTTAATGTTTTTCTCCCCACACTTCGATCCCATATATAAGCTTTGACACACTTTTTGATTTATACATGCTGCATGTGGAGGCAAGAGAATTCCCAAAGTGATTATTTGTGAATCTTTGTGTGATGCCCAATAATTGGCACGTGTCAGTTTCCAATTCTGCTAAATGTGATTTCCATGTGAGGTCATAATTGATGACAACTCCCAGGTATGTGCATGATCCCACTAATTCAATCCATTGGCCAGTTAAATTGATGTATTGTTTTCTAAAGTTTTTATTTCTGAAAGTCATGATTTTCGTTTTGGATCAATTTATCTTGAAATTATGATCAGTAGCATAGATTGAGTGTTGAGCTAACAACCCTTGCAGTCCTTTGGGAGTATGAGTAAGCAACAAGAGGTCGTCCGCATTCCCCAACAAATGTATGCTGATGTTTTTCAGTCTTGGTGGATATGCAGATGATGAGATCAAAGTGAGAGATAGAATGGCCACATGTAAATTAAACAATAAGGGGGCGAGTATGCAGCCTTGTTTCAAGCCACTATTGGTGACAACAGGTTCAATAAGCCATAGGGTAGGCCACACACCTTTAACTTTGGCCACAATATTTGTCTGCTAACCGTATCAAACGCAGCACTGAAGTCTACATATGCTGCACCTACAGGCGGATTGTGTCTCCTCCATGTAGTTTCTATTTTCAAGACAAGGGCAATGATGTTGTCCATGGTTGAGTAGCCTTTTCTGAAACCTATTTGGTTAAATGGCTGAATGTGGTTGTGGTTAGTCCAAGTGAGAAGATCTTCCAGTAGGATTCTTGCAAATTTGTTCCCTGGGGCCTCCGGCATAGTAAGAATCCTATAACTTGCTGGTTGAGACTGTGATCCATGTTTGTAAATCAGCACTATAATCCT
The DNA here is from genome assembly GCF_040938575.1 of Ambystoma mexicanum. NCBI lineage: Eukaryota > Metazoa > Chordata > Amphibia > Caudata > Ambystomatidae > Ambystoma > Ambystoma mexicanum. Next base: position 137,862,107 of record NC_090928.1, read on the forward strand.
CTTTGTCCAAGATTCAGGAGGTAATCCATTCAGGCTAATAGGTTGGAAGAGATTGAACAAAATATTTCAGGTTTCTTTGTTTCTTTTTAGTGGGGCATTACAAAATGCCATTTGGTCCTGGCGCTAAGGAGTTCTTACTTTTTAAAATGTTTTATAAGATATTTTCAGGAGTGTGAGTCAAATCCCAAGCCGGGACGGTGGGCTGGAACTTTGCTTGTAAAATCCATAGTCTGTGTGATGTAAGATGCCCAGCCTTCTTTAGAGACTCTGCTCACCATCTTCATGCTCACTGTTGTGCTTTTCATCAATTTGCAAAACCTTAGAGAATCATTATCCTTGACAATCACTATTAGGTCTCTCCATTTGGCCAGAGTAGTCCTGTATTTATGCAGCCAATCTTTTCTAGGGTTTTACAGTGCTCTGCAATTATCTGGTTCTCGTTTCTGATTCCCACTTCCCTTGTAAGATACTTTCTAAGTTCAATTTTTCTATTCCTTATAACTATGTCAAATGACTTTCGATTTTGGTTTACAATATAATTATTATTTGAGTTTGCAATGAGTCTTCTACTAGCTTTGGAGTTCCTGAAAATATGATAAACAATGACCCTCATTATGAGTGTGCTGGTGTGTTAAAAATATGCCGTTATTACTGCATACCGGCATGTTACTGCACCAGCACACTCCAAGTTTGTGGTAGGATGGTGGATTTACCTCCAGCTCTGCCCTACAGGCAAATAAATTCTGATATTACTGGCCCGGTAATACAAGTGTCAGTGATACTGGCAAATTCCCCCATTTTCCAGTGTTTATGCCACATGGGATCTGCTGGTAATTCCGGCAGACCAAGTGGTGGAAACGGTACTACAGTTTGCCAGTTTTCTGCCATTAATGCCGCTGGGATACCATCGAACATGTAATGAGGCCATATGTTTGATTTCTAATCCAATGATGAGGTGGAAGAAGCATGCCTGGATGAAGCAATAAT